>NC_060140.1:861323273-861995116 GCF_021461385.2 Schistocerca piceifrons | reverse complement strand
TACCCCGTTTTTCTGTCAGACTCTTCTAAAAAAACGGAAGCATCTTCGAGTCTTTGGGTACCGATACGATCATATTTGCTCTGGCTCCCTCCTTTTCCCTGTTGCAGCAGTCACTCATATGAAATGCGTTTTATGGTTCAGTAAAATTTAGATTATTTATGAGAAATTGAAACGACGCAAATCTAATATTATACCCCAGAGGCGGTTTTACGCTCAAAAAATTTCACATGTGCTTCTGTACTTCAGCATGGCGTTGCCAAATGATAAAGGAGATACTTTACAGCATGTTTATCCGTGGTACGTCGCTTTATAAACTACGTTTTCGTCTCACACCGCAATCAATGTGCGTATTTTACGTTTAACTTTGAACCTCTGTATCTCAGGATAAAGACATGAAGAAAATTTTCAGGGCTCTCCGAGATCGCGATCTTAGAAATACATGGTAAAAGTTACAGCCATCTGTTGTGCAAAACCGTCTCGGAATCCGTGGCTGCGATTTGGTACCCAAAAAACAACTTTTTGAGGTGTTTCCCGACAACGGATAAACACATTGAGAACGGGGAAATGGCTCTTATACATAAATTCCTATACAGCGTATTGCTAAAATTTGAGATATTTACGGCGGTTATTTATTACATTTCGCCTCGTACCGGATTTTACTTTCAGAAGTAGGGTAACGTGGAACCTCCGTAACTTAGAAACGGATGAAGATATAAAGGAACTTTTCAATGTTTTTCCAGATGAGGATCTTAGGAATATATGTTAAAAATTTGAGCCATTTGCTTTGCATATCCATTTTGAAATCCATGGCTGGGTTTTGATATACTGGTGACAACGAAAATGTAGTGAGGCACCCTTTTTGTGGGGTTTCCCGAGGAACCGCCCACAAAGTAATGGCGCTACTGTAAGCTCCATCAGACCCACCGTAGACCACATCAAATGCAGAAAGAACGAAGCGATCTGCTGCATTTGTCTGAGCGGGCTAATCAAAACACTTGACCCTACGTTTTTAACGCCAAAAGAACCCGAGGAACGAGCACCCATGCTGTCGCATTCATACCGATTAAATGCCCCATTGCGTAAATATGTTGTTATTTCACTTGCGGTCCCGGCGGAGGTTCGAGTCCTCCCTCGGGCATGGGCATGTGTGTTTGTCCTTAGGATAATTTAGGTTCAGCAGTGTGTAAGCTTAGCAGTTAAGTCCCATAAGATTTCACACACATTTGAACATTTTCATTTACTGAATGTTCACACTTAACTTAGAGGCCACGGTTCTTTAATGCCTGAATAAATATCAAGTTATTTGTTTTTCTCAGCACCTTTTCGACTATAACAGAAGTCGCCTTTTGTTGGTGCACGACCTCGCTTGTTCAGTTAGCGCGTCCTTTGGAGGCCTGTCCGGGAAACATAGTGGTAGCGAACGCCACCAGTGTTGCCTAGGACCTACAGCTCACTACTCACCATACTATAACTGCGTATGTTTTACATTGAAGAACCGAAACATGTGAACTGGTGGTGTTTCGGGCGTGTGACGCCATTAGCAAACTACGAGGGTTGGAACTTTAATAGTGGCAACTATTTATTTACGACTCGTACAAAATAGATTCGCCTTTCAAATATTTACTGACCTTCTAAGTACTCACCAGCATTATGTATAACCTGTTGCCAGTGATGTGGAAGTCGTAGAATACTCCTAGCAGTGCCAGTTGTATTGACAGTTCGAGCGGTTCGGTCTATTGCCCGACGAATTTGTAGCAGTTCTGAAGCGAATGCCGTGAGGTGTTTCCTTCAGTTTGTATATCGAGTTAAACTCACGAGGGATTAAGTCAGGGGAGTGCAGTAGGTGGTATAGCACTTAGAAGCCCCATCTGTCAAACAAATCAGTAACAGCTTGCACTGTACGTGCTTGAGAATTGTCCTGAAAAATGATGGTCAGGTCCTGCAGGAAGTGTCATCACTGATCGTAGGCTGTGTTCCAAAAATGAACAGCATAGCCCTATTTTTCAACATTATTTGCGTTAATTGCGATGCCCTTTGCCACCTTGCTGGAGGGTCCTGTATGGCCGCATGGTACCACTCTACTGGTCGACGCCGAAGTCTACGTCTTACTGCAGAATAACCTCCCCATCATTCACGAACTGCTTCATGCGGTGTGCATCCTTCATTGGGCCAAACAGATGGAAGGTGTGAGATCCGGGCTGCAGGGTGGATGAGGAAGAAAAGGCCAATGAAGTTTTGTGAGCTCCTCTTTTTTGAGGCCAGTGGAGTGAGATATTTAATTGTAATCCTACGATCACCTCGAAAGAGTGTCCGCAGGAGTCACAGCTGCGTGCGGCATGCGGTACATCGGGCAGGTTTGTTCAAATGTCTCTAATCACTATGGGACAACATCTGAGGTCATCAGTCCCCTAGAACTTAGAACTACTTAAACCTAAGGACATCACACACTTCCATGCCAGAAGGCAGGATTCGAACCTGCTACCGTAGCACCTACAAGTGACGGTACTTACGGTGGCAAAGGTCGTGTAGCTGCCTGAGACTCTGTCTATCTGAACCGCGGTTTGTGATTCTCCGCTGCCGCTCTGGACGCCTCGCAGGACAGGAAGGGACGTGGACAGCCAAAGCTTAAAAGCTACCGTATGCTCAGGAGGACGGAGGCGATATGCAGCTGGTAAGGAGTATGTTGGACCCGAGGGACCTGGAATTTGCTGCGTCCTTTGTCAGTGCGGAACCAACTACATCTCTCTCTCTCTCTCTCTACTGGTTCAGTTTCGCAACGTTGGGCACAACACCAGGGACCATTAAGAAATCATATTATTTCTTCTCTGCGTTAGCGTTAATCTCGTCTAGCAGAGGCTTCGCTGTGCTCAGACATTTGGTATTGAAAAAAAAAAAAAAAAAAGCTAATTTTGCTGCCAGATGCCTTTCCTGTCGTCGCAGTCGTGCGCCCCTTGTCTTTGAATTGTGTGAATATAGTTCTGTATGTGACCGAATTTTAACTCTTGGAATACTGTATCGTAGTTTTTCAGGCGGAAATTGGAGATCGTTCATCAAACAGGCCGTAGAAAGGACACAGTGAGTCGACAGCTTTAACCCTGACTGCGGCTACATTCTCAGCGGAGAATGGGGACTTGCTTTGGACACCGAGCTATTTACGCTTCATTGGGCGTCACTACCGCCGCAGACCTCGACATGACCTCTCCTAACATGATGAGTGTCTGCTGTTACTGTAGATGATTAAAGATATCATCAGTAGCATGACGTTTATCCTAATTTGACTCTGTGGAAATCCGAGAGTGTTTTGGAGAAGAACACGGTTGTGAGAGACTCCGTCCCCACGATTCATCACGTGGGCAGATGCAGCCCCAAGGACTAGCGGAGCGCTACAGAGGCGTGCGAGGCGTGGAAGCGCACGGGGAGGGGGCTGCGTTCTGCCGAGACCGGCCTCCAGCGCTCAGACCTGCGGTGGACACCGTCTCCGTGTCATTCTGGCCACGAGAGTGGAGTCTGGAGTCAGAAAGAACATAGCTGTACCGCTGACGGACTGTGATGATCTGCTTGTGCGACATCACGCCACATCACATCAAGTCGCATCACATCAGTGGATGGTGGGAATATAAGTAGAGTCATTCTAACATCCACCCACACCCGCCCACACCCACACACACACACACACACACACACACACACACACGGGCGAATCCTGGCGAACGGCAGGGCTATTACTACAAATGCTGAGCGAATTATGTTACGAAACGAGGCACTACAAGAAGTAGACAAATTTTGTTATTTACTGACAAGGGCTGGAGTACAGAAAAGTTTCAGGGCGAGTTGAGGTCCCAGTCAGATTCTATAAAGAATCTACAGTTGACTAACTTATTGATCAAGAAACAGTGCCCAGTAACAGAAGGATTGGTGTCATGTGTGTGTGTGTGTGTGTGTGTGTGTGTGTGTGTGGGCATGTGTATGAGACACACACACACACACACACACACACACACACACAGAGAGAGAGAGAGAGGGAGAGAGAGAGAGAGAGGGGGAGGGAGGAAGGGAGGGAGGGAGGAATGAAGGGAGGGAGGAATGAAGGGAGGGAGGGAGAGGGAGAGGTGGGAGGAGGAGACGGGGAGAGAGAGAGAGATGGAGGGGGGGGGGGCGAAAAGGAAGCAGCTGAGAGAGCACACATGTCGGCCGCAGTACGGTACTTGCTATGATGGTGAAAAAACTGAAGACCTCCCAGGCTGTGCGCCACTAGTTGCGGAGGAGTATGAACTTCGTTGGAAGGAGGGCTATACTGACTCTACCCAAGATCAGAGCTCAGCTTTCAACACGATAACGTAAGACCTTACATTGCCCATACCGTTCTGGCCTACCACGATATGGGGACCTGAGCAACACGTTTTCCAGTTGTTGACAAGTCTGTGTACCGTTGTCATACATTAACGATGTAATGATTTGTACGTCGTTAAGCTTAAGGCTGTCGGAAGCCAGCAAGGGCACTGCAAGGTAGGAAATCAGAGACACAATTCAATGAGCTGCCAACAGTGGTTTAGTTTAGGTTGCTGGATGTCAGCAGTAACGCTAGAGCCCTGTGAATTGCAGACGGTCTGGGCAGATGTCCCAGAGGAGAAGTTCCACTTCAGGGAATTAACTGGTAACTCCTTCCACCGTCTAGTTGTGTTCTAAGGCGTCACAGCAGAAGATGGTTACAAAACAGCACTTCTTATCGGACACAGCAAGCTCAGTACTTGTCCCTAAGAACTGCAATGTCAGTGGGTTTAGGCTGGTTAGAGAGCTAAAATAGTGATACTCCCTCACGAAAGACCTCTGGGCGGGTTCAAGACGTAAAACACTGTCGTTTCTGGCCCTAAGAGGAAGGAGAGTGCGTTCAGCTGAACGCCCTTGCTACCAAGCTAGGAGTCTGTTGATGTAAAGTGCAGATAGATCCCTACATACTAAGTAGGAGAATTGCTGGAATCCGAATGTGGTTGGCCAGAGGCGCGCTGGAGGTGCAGAGCGACTCGTCAGATGGGCTGAAGGCTATAAAGTACCAGTGGATTGGTGGGCCGACTATAGGAAGGGAGAAATACTGCGCCGCCACAGTCCTTTACAAACCCAGTATTTAGTACTCAGACGGTGATGTCAGTCAGATCACTGGAACAGCAACAGGGTGTTTCTCATGCCTTAGCAAGCTGTGACATGTCTCCAGAATGAGATTTTCACTCTGTAGCGGAGTGTGCGCTGGAATTAAACTTTCTGTCAGATTAAAACTTTGTGCCCGACCGAGACTCGAACTCAGGACCTTTGCCTTTCACGGGCGAGTGATCTACAAACTGAGCTACACAAGCACGACTCACTCCCCGTCCTCACAGCTTTACTTATACCAGTACCTCGTCTCCTACCTTCCAAACTTCGCAGAAGCTCTCCTGCGAACCTTGCAGAACTAGCACTTCTGGAAGAAAGGATACTGCAGAGAGATGGCTTCGCCACAGCCTGGGGGATATTTCCAGAATGAGATTTCCACTCTGCAGGGGAGTGCGCGCTGATATGAAACTTGCCCGCGAAAGGCACAGGTGCCAAGTTCGGATCTCGGTCCGGTACACACTTTTAATCTGCCAGGTAGTTTCATATCAGCGCACACTCCGCTGCATAATGAAAATCTCATTCTGGATGCATCCCCCAGGCTGTAGTAAAGCCATATCTCCCCGATATCCTTTCTTCCAGAAGTGCTACACTACTGGCCATTAAAACTGCTACACTAAGAAGAAATGCAGATCATAAACGGGTATTCTTTGGACATGTGATCACATTTTCACGCAATTTGGGTGCATAGATCCTGAGAAATCAGTACCCAGAACAACCACCTCTGGCTGTAATAACGGCCTTGATACGCATGGGCATTGAGTCAAACAGAGCTTGGATGGCGTGTACACGTACAGCTGCCCATGCAGCTTCAACACGATACCACAGTTCTTAAAGAGTAGTGACTGGCGTATTGTGACGAGCCAGTTGCTCGGCCACCATTGACCAGACGTTTTCAATTGGTGACAGATCTGGAGAACGTGCTGACCAGGGCACCAGTCGAACATTTTCTGTATCGAGGAAGGACCATACAGGACCTGCAACATACGGTCGTGCATTATCCTGCTGAAATGTAGGGTTTCGCAGGGATCGAATGAAGCGGAGAGCCACGGGTCGTAACACGTCTGAAATGTAACGCCCACTGTTCAAAGTGCCATCAATGCGAACAAGAGGTGACCGAGACGTGTAACAAAAGGCACCCCATACCATCACTCCGGGTGATACGCCAGTATGGCGATGACGAATACGCGCTTCCAATGTGCGTTCACTGCGATGTCGCCAAACACGGATGCGACCATCACGATGCTGTAAACAGAAGCTGGATTCATCCGAAAAAATGACGTTTTGCCATTCGTGCACCCAGGTTCGTCGTTGAGTACACCATTGCAGGCGCTCCTGTCTGTGATGTAGCGTCAAGGGTAACCGCACCCATGCTCTCCGAGCTGATAGTCCATGCTGCAGCAAACGTCGTCGAACTGTTATTTCAGATCGTTGTTGTCTTGCAAACATCTCTATCTGTTGACTCAGAGATCGAGACGTGGTTGCACGATCGGTTACAGCCATCCGGATAAGATGCCTATCATCTCGACTGCTAGTGATACGAGGCCGTTGGGATTCAGCACGGCGTTCCGTATTACCCTGCTGAACCCACCGATTCCATATTCTGCTAACAGTAATTGGATCTCGACCAAGGCGAGCAGCAATGTCACGATACGACAAACCGCAATCGCGATAGGCTACAATCCGACCTTTATCAAAGTCGTAAACGTGATGGTACGCATTTCTCCTCCTTACACGAGGCATCACAACAACGTTTCACCAGGCAACGCCGGTCAACTGCAGTTTGTGTATGAGAAATCGGTTGGAAAGTTTCCTCATGTCAGTACGTTGTAGGTGTCGCCACCGGCGCCAACCTTGTGTGAATGCTCTGAAAGATAATCATTTGCATATCACAGCGTCTTCTTCCTGTCGGTTAAATTTCGCGTCTGTAGCACGTCATCTTCGTGGTGTAGCAATTTTAATGGCCAGTGGTGTAGTTCTGCAAGGTTCGCAGGAGAGCTTCTGTGAAGCTTGGAAGGTAAGTGACGAGGTGTTGGTAGAAGTAAAGCTGTGAGGAGGAAGCGTGGTTCGTGCTTGGGTAGCTCAGACGGTGGAACACTTGACCGTGAAAGGCAAAGGTTCCGAGTTCGAGTCTCGGTCCGGCATACAGCCTTAATCTGCCAGGAAGTTCCGACACGTCTGTTTTTCCCGCTTAGAGTAATGCTCTAAAAGGTTGTACTTATAATGCTGGAGGTGTTCGCTGCTTCTGTCGATGGTCAGTCCACTGACGTAGATACTGACTTTTTGTGCGCGAACAATTGCACCCTTTGCTTTTTGTGATGTTTGGGATTAGCCTTCGGTGTGTAGTAGCCAGTTGGACTCCTATCGGATCTTAATTCCACGCCTTTCGTAGGTGCCCTGCGACAGTGCTGGGCGCTACTGCCGATCTGGCTTCACTGGGAAATTGGTCTGCTGCGTTTGCTCGGAAATTGCTGACTGACCTGCAGCCCCCTGTGTCGCCTTTATCCCGTGTTAGGACACGACACAGTGCCTGCGGAGTGCAGAGTGGGACCGGCGCCCACAGACCGTGCCGCTGTTTACACGGCAGGTCGTGGTGGGCTCTGGACGCAGCTCCGGCGGGCTGGCAGTGCGCGGCTGCTGCGCGGGCCGGGCGCTCAGAGAGCGCAGAGGCGGCGGCCGGACGGCCTGACTTATTCACAGCCACTTAATTACGGCGCTCATTGGCTGGTTAGGCGGCGCGGCGCGCGCTGCATAATGCAGGCGGCCAGACGGCGACGCGTGTCGTGCGCATAATTCAGGCGCCCGCTACGCGACACCAGTTGGCTGCGGGCCACGGTCAGCCGTCGCCGGCTCTCTCACAGGCGAACGTCAGTATTCAGTTCGATGCAGGATTTAAGAGTTGGCTTACTCTACCCCGTCCAGCTGTTCAGGTTTATTTGCCTTGCAGCGTAAACAGCTGGACCACATAGCCGTACGGCAGGTGGAAGATACCGCAGGGCTCTGTTCTTGGTCCGCTATTTCCCTCGACTGCAATCAGTTCTCCGCCACTGAACAGGTCGCTTATTGCCATCGAATATATCGCATGATCTGAAGGGTGGAAGAAAACTGTGTACTGTAGTGGTTCCAAAGTGAAATCACTACCTCAGAACAATTAACCCTAGCAATACCAAAAGTGGTGGAGGGAGACGTCATGCCCATCTTTTCAAAATACTGTCATCTAGCCATGCATCTTTCACTTTAAAATTTTGAAAAAAGAAAATTGTTTTTATGGTCTCTTCTACAGTGTTATGTAACTGTTTTAAATTTTTCAGTAAAACGTATCCCAACAATCTAAGTCTCATTACTTGATGTCACTTTTCACAAGTAATGTTATATACATATTTTCAGGTCCAGGACTCTTCTTACATGTTAATGCATCTCTAACAAGTAGGTTGTGAATAAAAGTTAGCGGCAGTAAACGCAATTTATATTTTCAATTTTTTTTATAGTGAGCATAAAGTACCCGCCCTCTCTCCCCCCCCCCCCCCTCCCTCCCCGACAATACACGTTATCGAAAATGCGTTGGTATAAAAAACAAACAACATCTTTTTAGGACTTTGAGTCCCAACAATACGAAAGCGCATATAATTTTGAAATATTTCACAAAAGTAAACTTCATTATCATAGCAAGAAACGAATACAAGAAGACACTGGCAAAAAGTAAACCCTAAATTGTTTCAAGGATGAGCTTTCACTTTGGAATATAATTTTAAATTTCTTTACGAAATTAACCTTTATAACAGTAGGCAACGAATACAGGAAGAAATCGGCAAACAATAAACCATCAATTGTTCTGAGGTAGTGATTTCACTTTGGAACCACTACAGTACACAGTTTTCTTCCACCCTTCAGATGACGCGATATATTCGATGGCAAATTCGCATTGTTTGTAGACAAAATTCCATATCTCGAAACGTCAATGGACTCGTCTGTCTAAAACAAATTATAATCTTAAGTAAGAAGCTAAAATCTAAAATTTAATAATTTTTGTATCGTAACTACATACTTCCACAGTGTTTTCATTTCGAAACCACTAATAAACACAGTATTACAAACTCAAATTTACGTTATAACTTCAGATATACTTACATTAAGTATCAATTATCTCAGTACGGCCGCAGTAAATCTCCTACAATCACGTAGCACAATTTCTGCTCTGACTGTTGCCTTCAACGCTATAACTGACTGTTACAATGCACTACATTCGTAGAAGTACTACAGTATACATCTAGATGTCTCTGTATTGCAACAGCATCGGTGGTTTCATGTTAAAGACGCTGGTACTTAAGGTAAATTAATAGAATGGTAGTTTAAGGCAGAAAAAACTTATACTCAAAGGGTCATTTCCCGAAATGCTACCAAAGCCAGTCTTATGTAAAGTACACAAGTGGAAAGACACAATCAATACCTTCACTGCCCGACAGCGATGGTAATGTTCCTGATGACAGTACCAACAAAGTGGAGTTACTATGGTTTCCGAAATTCCTTCACCAAATATGACAAAGTAAATCTTCCCGAAATCGAATCAAGAATTGCAGAAAACATTACGAATATAACAATAGACACGCTCGGTGGAGCGAATCAGGTTAATTCACTTAATATAGGCAAGTCTGCTGATCCAGGTTGTATACTAATTAGGTTTCTTTCAGAGGATGCTGCTATAACTGCAACATACTTAGCAGTCAAACAACGGAGGGGTGTCTGTTGAGAGGCCAGACAAACGTGTGGTTGTTGAAGAGGGGCAGCGGCCTTTTCAGAAGTTGCAGGGGCAACAGTCTGGATGATTGACTGATCTGGCTTTGTAACACTAACCAAAACGGCCTTGCTGTGCTGGTACTGCGAACTGTTGAAAGCAAGGGGAAATTACAGCCATAATTTATCCCGTGGGCGTGCAGCTTTACTGTATGGTTAAATGACGATGGCGTCCTCTTGTCTAAAATATTACGGAGGCAAAACAGTCCCCCATTCGGATCTCCGGGCGGGGACTACCCAGGAGGACGTCGTTACCAGGAGAAACAAAACTCGAATTCTGCGGGTTTGGAGCATGGAATGTCAGATCCCTTAATCAACCGGTGGGATAGAAAATTTAAAAAGGGAAATGTATAGATTAAAGTTAGATTTAGTGGGAATTAATGAATATCGGTGGTAGGAGGAACAAGACTTCTGGTCAGGTGAATACAGAATTATAGATACAAAATCAAATAGAGGTAATGCAGGAGAAAGTTTAATAATGAATAAAAGGATAGGCGCATGGGTAAGCTAATACGTACAACATAGTGAACGCATTATTGTAGCCAGGATAGACTCGAAACCCACGACTACCACAGTAGTATAAGTAGGTATGCCAACTCGCTCCGCAGATGACGAAGAGATTCAACAAATTATGACGAGATAAAAGAAATTTTTCAGATTGTGAATGGAGACGGAAATTTAATAGTCATGGAGGACTGGAATTCTATAGTTGGAAAAGAAAGACAAGGAAAAGTAGTAGGTGAATATGGAATGTGGGTGAGGAATGAAAGAGGAAGCCGCCTGGTAGAATTTTGCACAGAGCATAATTTAATCATAGGTAACTCTTGGTGTAAGAATCATGAAAGAAGGTTGTATACGTCGAAGAGGCCTGGAGACACTAGGTTTCAGATAGATTATATAATGGTAAGACAGAGATTCAGGAACAAGGTTTTAAATTGTAGGACATTTCCAGGGGCAGATGTGGACTCTGACCACAATTTATTGGTTATGAACTGTAGATTAAAACTGAAGAAATTGTAAAAATGCAGGAATTTAAGGAGACGGGACCAGGATAAACTGAAAGAACCAGAGGTTGTAGAGAGTTTCAGAGAGAGCATTAGGGAACGATTGACAAGAAAGGGGGAAAGAAATACTGTAGAAGAAGGTAGCTTTGAGAGATGAAATAGTGAAGGTAGCAGAGGATCAAGTAGGTAAGAAGACGAGGGCTAGTAGAAATCCTTGGGTAACAGAAGAAGTGTTGAATTTAATTGATGAAAGGAGAAAATATAAAAATACAGTAAGTGAAGCACTCAAAAAGGAATATAAGGGTCTCAAAAATGAGATCGACAGGAAGTGCAAAATGGCTAATCAGGGATGACTAGAGGTCAAATGTAAGGATGTAGAGGCATATATCACTAGGGGTAAGACAGATACTTCCTACTGGAAAATTAAAGAGCTCGTTGGAGAAAAGACAACTGCTTGTATGACTATCAAGAACTCAAATGGAAAATCAGTTCTAAGCAAAGAAGAGAAGGCAGAAAGGTGGAAGGAGTATGTAGAGGGTCTATATAAGGGCGAAGTACTTGAGGACAGTATTATGGAGATGAAAGAGGGCGTAGATGAAGATGAAATGGGAGATACGATATTGCGTGAAGAGTCTGACACAGAACAAAAAGACCTAAGTCGAAACAAGGCCCCGGGAGTGGACAACATACCACCAGAACTACTGGTAGCCTTGGGAGAGACAGCTCTGACAAAACTACACCATTAGGTGAGCAAAATGTATGAGACAGGCGAAATACCCTCAGACTTCAAGAAGAATATAATAATTCCAATCCCAAAGAAAGCAGGTGCTAACAGGTTTGAAAATTACAGAACTATCACTTCAATAAGTCACCGCTGCAAAATACTAAAACGAATTCTTTACAGATGAATGAAAAAACTGGTTGAAGCCGACCTCGAGGAAGATCAGTGTGGGTTCCGTAGAAATGTTGGAAGACGTGAGGCAATACTGACCATACTACTTACCTTAGAAGATAGATTAAGGAAAGGCAAACCTACGTTTCTAGCATTTGTAGACTTAGAGAAAGCTTTTGACAATGTTGCCTGGAATACACTCTTTCAAATTCTGAAAGTGACAGGGGTAAAATACAGGGAGCGAAAGGCTATTTACAATTTGTACAGAAACCAGATGGCAGTTATAAGAGTCGAGGGGCATGAAAGGGAAGTAGTGGTTGCGAAGGGAGTGAGACAGGGTAGTAGCCTATACCGGATTTTATTCAATCTATATATTGAGCAAGTAGTAAAGGAAACAGAAGAAAAATTTTGAGTAGGAATTAAAATCCATGGAGAAGAAATAAAAACTTAAAGGTTTGCCGATGACAATGTGATTCTGTCAGAGACAGCAAAGGACGTGGAAGGGCAGTTGAACGGAATGGGCAGTGTCTTGAAAGGAGGATATAAGATGAACATCAACAAAAGCAAAATTAGGACGACGGAATGTAGTCGAATTAAATAAGATGATGCTGAGGGAATTAGGTTAGGAAATGAGACACTTAAAGTAGTAGATGAGTTTTGCTGTTTGGGGAGCAAAATAACTGATGATGGTCGAAGTAGAGAGGATATAAAACGTAGACCGGATATGGCAAGAAAAGCGTTTCTGAAGAAGAGAAGTTTGTTAGCATCGAGTATATATTTAAGTGTCAGGAACTCTTTTCTTAAAGTATTTGTATGGAGTCTAGCCGTGTATGAAAGTGAAACATGGACGATAAATAGTTTGGTCAAGAAGAGAATAGAAGCTTTCAAAATGTGGTGCTACAGAAGAATGCTGTGGATTGGATGGGTAGATGACGTAAGTAATGAGGAGGTACTGAATAGCACTGGGGAGAAGAGCAATTTGTGGCAAAACTTGACTAGAAAAAGTGATCGGTTGGTAGGACAGGTTCTGAGGCATCAAGGGACAACCAAGTTAGTGCTAGAGGGCAGCGTGGAGTGTAAAAATCATAGAGGGAGACCAAGAGATGAATACACTAAGCAGGTTCAGAAGGATGTAGGTTGCAGTAGGTACTTGGAGATGAAGAAGCTTGCACAGGATAGAGTAGCATGGAGAGCTGCATCAAACCAATCTCTGGACTGAAGACCACAACAACACCAACATCGCGAATTACAACCCATGTCAATGGCGTCGATTTCTTACAGGATTTTGAAGAATATACCGTGGCCGAACTTAAAGAATTATTTAGAAGAAAACGGTCTGCTTACAAATAGCACAGACTCAAAAATATTATTCTTGTGAAACACAACTAACTCTTTATTTACACGAAGTAATGAATGCCATGGGCAGGGGATCTCAAACTAACCCCGAATTTCTAGACTTGCAGATGACTTTTAACAAGGTGCTTCACAAACGACTTCCAATAAAATGGGGTGCATATGATGTTTCCTCTCAGTTGTGCGACTGGATTCAGGATTTCATGTGAGAAACGTCACAGATCGTAGTAACCAGCGGAAAGTCATCGAGTAAAACAAAACTGATATTTAGCATTCCCCATGGAAGTGTTTAGGCCCTGTTACCGTCATAGTTAAATGATTATGAAGACAGTCTGAGCACCCCTCGTACACTATTTGGAGATGATGCTGACATTTATCATTTATTATAGTCATCAGATGATCAGAACCAATTTCAAAATGATTTGGGTAAGATATCCGTATGGCGCGTAAAATGATAATTGACATAAACCATGAAAAACGTGAAGTTATCGATATGAGAACTAAAATGAATTCGCTAAACTTCCGTTACACAATAAATCACATAAATCTAAAGGCTATCAGTTCAAATAAATATCTGGTGGTTACAATTACGAACAACATAAATCGCAGTGATCACAAAGAAAACGTTGTTTGGAAAGCAAACCAAAGTCTGCGTATTATTGCGCAATATTTAGGAGATGGAACAAATACGCAGATGAGACTGCCTACACTAGGCTCGTCCATCTTCTTCTGCAGTACTGCTGCGCAGAATGGGATCCTTACGAAATAGGTTGACGGAGGACGTCGACAACATTCAAGAACATGTGCTCGTTTTCTGTTACCGGGAAACAAATGAGGGAGTATCACAGATGTGATACGTGAGTTGGAGAGGCGGTCATTAAAACAAAGGCATATTACTTTGCGGCGAGACCTCTTTTTTTTCACGAAATTTCCGTTATCAACTTCCTCTCCACAACACGAAAATATTTCGTGGGCGTCAGGCTACTATAGGGAGAGATGATCATCGCAAAGACAGAGAAATTAGATCTCGCATGAAAAAAATTAAGTGTTCGTTTTCTTCTCGCGTTATTCGGGTTGGAACGGTAGTGAAATAGTCTGAAGTGGTTCCATGAACCCTCTGCCAGGCACTTAAGTGTGAACTGCAGAGCAGACATGTGGATGTAGATGGACAAGTCTGTCACTTGCGTTATCGACTAATCAGCCCTTACGAAATTACATCTCATATCTCCATAAATTCTTACAACTTTGCCAGCCGATGTGGCCGAGCGGTTCTAGGCGCTTCAGTCCGGAACTACACTGCTGCTACGGTCGCAGGTTCGAATCCTGCCTCGGGCACGGATGTGTGTGATGTCCTTAGGTTAGTTAGGTTTAAGTAGTTCTAAGTCTAGGGGACTGATGACCTCAGGTGTTAAGTCCCATAGTGCTTAGAGCCATTTCAACCATTTGAACTTACAACTTTGTGTTTGTGTGAGTTGCCTGACTCCAAATGTAACATTGTAGTGTTAAGACATTTCGTGTTGGCGTTTTCTGAAGTACACAGTTTTACATTTCTTATCCGTGAAATCAACTGTTAAATCATTGCACAACGTTGAAATCTAATCAGTATCTTAGTGGAACTTTGTGCTTCGTTTTCAGACACTACTAGTACTTCATTATATATAACAGCTTTATCGGCATAAAGGCTGAGGTTCCTATTAATACTGTCTGCCATGTCATTAACATACAACATACATGAACGGAAATGGTTCCAACACAATTCCCTGGGGCACGCATGAGGTTACTTGTACCTCTGTCAGTCATTCTCCATCCAAGATAACGTGATGCGCCCACCCTACCAACAGATCCTCCGTCTATTTGCAAAGTTTGTTTGGAAATGAAGTCCCACGCTTCTTGACAGAGCGTAGGAGAACGGTGCGGGAGATCCGCACCGCCGTACTAGGCAAGTTACTAATAGTGGTGGTTTGCCGTTGCCTTCGTCCTACCGTAATGGTGATGAATGATGATGATGAAGACGACACAACAACATCCAGTCATCTCGGGGCAGGTGAAAATCCCTGACCCCGCCAGGAATCTAACCCGAGACTCCGTGCTCGGGAAGCAAGAACGCTACCGCGAGACCACGAGCGGCGGACCAAAATTCGTTTGATAGCTGAAATGGCCAAATATGGTTAATAAGTGTTGACTTGGTAGTGAGTGAGAAATTTTTCTGAAAATACAGAAATACTGCATTCACCTAATTGCATTACGATGTAATAAGGGAAATTAAGTAGTCTGGTATCACAAGACTCGTGCTTTCGGAATCCATTCTGTATGACATGTATTGTCTCATACTGTCAGAGATAGCTAATTAGACTCGAGTTCGGAATACGTTATTAGATTCTACAACGCAACAGATGTGTGGTAATGATGTGATGGTTCTGTGGTTGACTTGTGCTACTCTGTTGGTAAACGAGTGTGACCTGCCCTTTCTTCCTGCCACTAGGTTCAGTTTCTGGTT
Source organism: Schistocerca piceifrons (assembly GCF_021461385.2). NCBI lineage: Eukaryota > Metazoa > Arthropoda > Insecta > Orthoptera > Acrididae > Schistocerca > Schistocerca piceifrons. The sequence continues at coordinate 861,979,437 of NC_060140.1, read as the reverse complement.
CCCCATTGGAGCGGTAGCTTAGTCGGTGCGGTACCTTTGTATCTTCTACTGTAAAGAAACTTTTCAAACAGGAGCTCATCATAATTATTTCTGCTTTGATATCGGCAGTTTCAGTTCCTTTGTCATTAAAAACTGTCCGTATTCTGACGTTGGTGCCACTAATACCATTTACATACGACTATAATTTCTATGGGTATTTTAAAAAGTTATCAGATAAGATTCTGGTACGGCAGCCTAGGTTTTGAAGGTTTTTCGCAAAGTCCTTTTGACATGCAAACACGTCTCATTCAGCATCGTTATACAGATAGTTCTATCATTTGTAAGTAAACTCCTAAAGAAATAGCGACTACTGCAGAATAAATGTAAGACAGAGGCTGTAAACCATCGAAGTTCTGTCCCATCACGATTTCTTCTGCTCGGTCCGGACACAGGTGGGCCAGAACGTTGTCCATCCCTCGAGCGAACGCCGCCACCTAGAACTGTGAGCCTGTGACGTCATAAGGAAAGTGTACATACGAGCTGTTTACAGACGAATCGGGAATTTATATAAACACAGAAAGCTGCAACCAGTGACTTTTTTAAAATTTCACCCCCTTTCAACAGTGGTAAGTTGATTTTTGATCCACCTCCGTCTCTCTTGATTTATGACCCCTCTCTCTTCTTCCCCTCCGACACTCCTCTAGAGCAGCTGCTTTACATACAAATGATGTGCTGTTATCTAATTGGTTAGGAAGGTTGTTTGTCTATGGTTTGTTACCCAATTAGAATGTCATATGGCTCAATATGGTGTCCAAGATGGCGGTTAATCAAAAGATGGTCAACCTCTAACATCACAGTCAAACATGGGGACCCAAGATGATGGAACTAACCCACTTACCTTTGATTGAATTTCTTGTTAAACTAGTAACGACTCCATTTTTAAAGAAACAGGGTGACACTGATTTATTTTAAAAAATCATGGCCTTACATTTCTATGTAATTTCTGTGCAAGATACAGAAATGCATTTGTAATTTTCAAAGATTTTAATCGTCTATTAAAAAACGCTAAAGTTTTGGAACCAAGATTTTACTGTCAAAATCTATGAGATTTACAGAATTGTCGGACAGGTAGTGGCAACTGTCATTGTGGCTGTTGAATCGTAGTAAGTGTTAGAGTTTCCAAATAGGTTACATGAAAATAAATAAAGCTGTAGGCAAAGAGAACACACATTTATTGGGTCATGTTAACAACTCCTCCCCATCATATTCTTGAGTACACAACTAAAGCTTCTACCACTGTAGCAAAAAAAAAAAAAAAAAAAAAAAAAGAAATGGCTCTGAGCACTATGGGACTCAACTGCTGAGGTCATTAGTCCCCTAGAACTTAGAACTAGTTAAACCTAACTAACCTAAGGACATCACAAACATCGATGCCCGAGGCAGGATTCGAACCTGCGACCGTAGCGGTCTTGCGGTTCCAGACTGCATCGCCTTTAACCGCACGGCCACTTCGGCCGGCCCTGTAGCAAACGAGTAGTTGTTATATGTACTACACTGCAGAAAACTGTTCAGCACTTTGCACCGCAACAGAGGCACTGGTACGGTGTACACTGTCAGAATGCCGTTTGTTAGTGTGAAAAATGCCTAACGCCACCACAGAGGTATAAAAAGCATCTTGGTACCATTATTTAATCAGGAAGATGTATGTCAGGGCATTTTATAAGATCAGTAGGACAGGCAACGTGCGTATGTTCCTTTTATACCAATGTTACCCTTCACACCTAGAGAAGAAATTTAGCTGTGTGAGACTCAGTGTCCTTTTTTATGTGAGATATCACGACCAAGTGAACATTATGTCCCACCCAGGCAACTCTATGGAAAAACGGGAGTAAAAAGAAAGTAGTGCCAACTTATTGTTAGCTTCAGAATTTGCCCTAGCATGGGTGATCACTGTACTATTTGGGCACCTTTAATATCAGTTTTAACAGATTTAAAGCGATTTTGACAAAATGTTTAGTTGTGGAAGGTGCGTTTTTTACTTTGGTACAAATATCAAATGAATTTTCCATTACGATCAATGGTCGGGGGGGGGGGGGGGGGAGGAATGAGGGTATCACAGAATTACATTTGCTAAAAGAACGCAGAAATAATTTGGTGACCCTTTCCTAGATAGGGAAAAATGATCAACGTAATAGGATAAGATAAATCAAAGCTCACATGGAGAGAGTTAGGTTAAAAAAAAAATGGTTCAAATGGCTCTGAGCACTATGGGACTCAACTGCTGAGGTCATTAGTCCCCTAGAACTTAGAACTAGTTAAACCTAACTAACCTAAGGACATCACAAATATCCACGCCCGAGGCAGGATTCGAACCTGCGACCGTAGCGGTCTTGCGGTTCCAGACTGCAGCGCCTTTAACCGCACGGCCACTTCGGCCGGCAGAGAGTTAGGTGTTCTTTTTTCCGCTGGAGGAGGAAGCTTTAATGTCAAATATTTGTTCAAGTAGGCATATGTGGTGTCATACCTTGATCTGTTGTAGCAAAATGGTATTTGGTAGCTGGTGTTCACATTATATATCCAGTGAATGCAGTCTGTAACTTGATTTTAATTTATTGTTTGGTCATTCCACTATTAAAGTATAGTTATGTTGTGTTATATCCCTCTTACATCGTAGCATTGTCTTATCTGACAGTTAATGCTTATATCTTCCTTCAACCCAAAAATTATGTAATTACATGTACTACTTCGAATGCTTTGCCTTTCCTCTATTGAAGTATACATATATGTTGTCGTTTCCACCTTATATCTAGTGTTTACATTAAAGTTCTATAGTATCCGTTGCAATTTCAGATCACTTTCTCTGAACTCCTCTTTCTAAGTGTATCTGTAAATCATAGAGGTTTTACTAAAGTAGTGATCATAAAGAATTGTGACATATGGGTGTAAGCAACGAATTATATTTGTTACGTTACAGAGAATTTCTGTGGTAACGGCATCGAATAATTTCTGTGGTATACATCCTGCTGATGCCTTGAGTTGTATCTAAAGACTGACTACATCAATAAACAAAGTTACTGTGCAAACGTTTGTTTAACAATACTACACTTTGGCACTAAAATCGTCGTAGCTTAACGTTGGTCAGTTTTTTTGAAGAAAGTGTTAAGATCTCAATGTAATCACAGTATCATGTTAAGAGCAGACCTATCTAGGAATTATCTGCCTCAATATGAAATGTTAATGTGTGTTGTCTCGCTTTAAGGAAACAACTACATCCTTTGGACATACGTGATTGTACAGCACGTTGTTAGTTAAACAGTAGGATTATGCCTGTGTAGCTCTACTGTAATGTAAATTATGCAGAATATTCAGAGCATCTATCCATCTTCAGTGTCTCTCTTGTCTGAAGTATCACGTAAGCTAATGTGTATTTCTATGTGTCACAGTAGCACAACATTTTTTTTACCAGAACATTTAGATGATGTAGCAAATAAACCAACGAGAATACATACACTACAGGTGTCAGTAACTGGGAACATTTGAGGATTTTAATATGACCTTTTACTTCCTGAATTTTTCAGCCAAATTTAAATGAGAATGGGGGATTTTACACAGATTTTTTTGCATATCCTCTCTAGTAGTAAACGCCATTGGATCCATAATTTTCGGCAAGCATGTGACCACTGACCATTAGTAGTTACAGTAAATGCAGATAGCTTGTATTCCCATTTGCATCTACATTTTTCCCATATACTGTGTTTAACGTAATTTGTAAGATTTGCTTGTACATAGACAATGGCCTGTTATTTACCGAGTAGCAGTTACTAGTTTCCCTTCATGGCAATTGTTTTCACCAAACACACCAGTTTTCATTTTTTTGACATAATCTATTCTATTTCCAGTGTTCAACATTAATTACACTTAAAGCAGTAATTTCTTTAATAGGGGCTGATTTAAGTTCATGCGATACATTGATTCTTCTTATTAAGACCAGTGCAGCAATATTGTTTATAGGAATGGTAGCAGTTTATGATAGTTTCTTCTTAATACCTGTGGAGTAACAAGATGCACAATATCCAGTCCACCACATGCTGATACAATAAAATCACCCTTTTTTAAGCAGATTCAAATGGGAATGGATGTTTATAAAAATATCTTTCCTGTCACTCCCAACCTAGTAATGACCCTTGAATCCGTCATTTGCTGTAAGGGAGCCAATGTATGCCAACTTCCCAATAGTGTTTACAGCCACCCCCATTCATACATAGATTTTTTCCATATTCTTTATGTAAATGTATATGCAATAATTAATAAAGAGTTTGTAGTATAATATTTATTTTCTGGAACCGCGCGACCGCTACGGTCGCAGGTTCTAATTCTGCCTCGGGCATGGATGTGTGTGATGTCCTTAGGTTGGTTAGGTTTAAGTAGTTCTAAGTTCTAGGTGACAGATGACCACAGCCGGCCGCGGTGGTCTAGCGGTTGAGGCGCTCAGTCCGGAACCGCGCGACCGCTACGGTCGCAGGTTCTAATCCTGTCTCGGGCATGGATGTGTGTGAAGTCCTTCGGTTGGTTAGGTTTAAGTAGTTCTAAGTTCTAGGTGACTGATGACCACAGCCGGCCGCGGTGGTCTAGCGGTTCAGGCGCTCAGTCCGGAACCGCGCGACCGCTACGGTCGCAGGTTCTAATCCTGTCTCGGGCATGGATGTGTGTGAAGTCCTTCGGTTGGTTAGGTTTAAGTAGTTCTAAGTTCTAGGTGACTGATGACCACAGCCGGCCGCGGTGGTCTAGCGGTTGAGGCGCTCAGTCCGGAACCGCGCGACCGCTACGGTCGCAGGTTCTAATCCTGTCTCGGGCATGGATGTGTGTGAAGTCCTTCGGTTGGTTAGGTTTAAGTAGTTCTAAGTTCTAGGTGACTGATGACCACAGCCGGCCGCGGTGGTCTAGCGGTTGAGGCGCTCAGTCCGGAACCGCGCGACCGCTACGGTCGCAGGTTCTAATCCTGTCTCGGGCATGGATGTGTGTGAAGTCCTTCGGTTGGTTAGGTTTAAGTAGTTCTAAGTTCTAGGTGACTGATGACCACAGCCGGCCGCGGTGGTCTAGCGGTTGAGGCGCTCAGTCCGGAACCGCGCGACCGCTACGGTCGCAGGTTCTAATCCTGTCTCGGGCATGGATGTGTGTGAAGTCCTTCGGTTGGTTAGGTTTAAGTAGTTCTAAGTTCTAGGTGACAGATGACCACAGCCGGCCGCGGTGGTCTAGCGGTTGAGGCGCTCAGTCCGGAACCGCGCGACCGCTACGGTCGCAGGTTCTAATCCTGTCTCGGGCATGGATGTGTGTGAAGTCCTTCGGTTGGTTAGGTTTAAGTAGTTCTAAGTTCTAGGTGACTGATGACCACAGCCGGCCGCGGTGGTCTAGCGGTTCAGGCGCTCAGTCCGGAACCGCGCGACCGCTACGGTCGCAGGTTCTAATCCTGTCTCGGGCATGGATGTGTGTGAAGTCCTTCGGTTGGTTAGGTTTAAGTAGTTCTAAGTTCTAGGTGACAGATGACCACAGCCGGCCGCGGTGGTCTAGCGGTTGAGGCGCTCAGTCCGGAACCGCGCGACCGCTACGGTCGCAGGTTCTAATCCTGTCTCGGGCATGGATGTGTGTGAAGTCCTTCGGTTGGTTAGGTTTAAGTAGTTCTAAGTTCTAGGTGACTGATGACCACAGCCGGCCGCGGTGGTCTAGCGGTTGAGGCGCTCAGTCCGGAACCGCGCGACCGCTACGGTCGCAGGTTCTAATCCTGTCTCGGGCATGGATGTGTGTGAAGTCCTTCGGTTGGTTAGGTTTAAGTAGTTCTAAGTTCTAGGTGACTGATGACCACAGCCGGCCGCGGTGGTCTAGCGGTTGAGGCGCTCAGTCCGGAACCGCGCGACCGCTACGGTCGCAGGTTCTAATCCTGTCTCGGGCATGGATGTGTGTGAAGTCCTTCGGTTGGTTAGGTTTAAGTAGTTCTAAGTTCTAGGTGACTGATGACCACAGCCGGCCGCGGTGGTCTAGCGGTTCAGGCGCTCAGTCCGGAACCGCGCGACCGCTACGGTCGCAGGTTCTAATCCTGTCTCGGGCATGGATGTGTGTGAAGTCCTTCGGTTGGTTAGGTTTAAGTAGTTCTAAGTTCTAGGTGACTGATGACCACAGCCGGCCGCGGTGGTCTAGCGGTTCAGGCGCTCAGTCCGGAACCGCGCGACCGCTACGGTCGCAGGTTCTAATCCTGTCTCGGGCATGGATGTGTGTGAAGTCCTTCGGTTGGTTAGGTTTAAGTAGTTCTAAGTTCTAGGTGACTGATGACCACAGCCGGCCGCGGTGGTCTAGCGGTTGAGGCGCTCAGTCCGGAACCGCGCGACCGCTACGGTCGCAGGTTCTAATCCTGTCTCGGGCATGGATGTGTGTGATGTCCTTAGGTTGGTTAGGTTTAAGTAGTTCTAAGTTCTAGGTGACAGATGACCACAGCCGGCCGCGGTGGTCTAGCGGTTGAGGCGCTCAGTCCGGAACCGCGCGACCGCTACGGTCGCAGGTTCTAATCCTGTCTCGGGCATGGATGTGTGTGAAGTCCTTCGGTTGGTTAGGTTTAAGTAGTTCTAAGTTCTAGGTGACTGATGACCACAGCCGGCCGCGGTGGTCTAGCGGTTCAGGCGCTCAGTCCGGAACCGCGCGACCTCTACGGTCGCAGGTTCTAATCCTGTCTCGGGCATGGATGTGTGTGAAGTCCTTCGGTTGGTTAGGTTTAAGTAGTTCTAAGTTCTAGGTGACAGATGACCACAGCCGGCCGCGGTGGTCTAGCGGTTGAGGCGCTCAGTCCGGAACCGCGCGACCGCTACGGTCGCAGGTTCTAATCCTGTCTCGGGCATGGATGTGTGTGAAGTCCTTCGGTTGGTTAGGTTTAAGTAGTTCTAAGTTCTAGGTGACTGATGACCACAGCCGGCCGCGGTGGTCTAGCGGTTGAGGCGCTCAGTCCGGAACCGCGCGACCGCTACGGTCGCAGGTTCTAATCCTGTCTCAGGCATGGATGTGTGTGAAGTCCTTCGGTTGGTTAGGTTTAAGTAGTTCTAAGTTCTAGGTGACTGATGACCACAGCCGGCCGCGGTGGTCTAGCGGTTCAGGCGCTCAGTCCGGAACCGCGCGACTGCTACGGTCGCAGGTTAGAATCCTGCCTCGGGCATGGATGTGTGTGATGTCCTTAGGTTAGTTAGGTTTAAGTAGTTCTAAGTTCTAGGGGCTGATGACTACAGATGTTAAGTCCCATAGTGCTCAGAGCCATTTGAACCATTTTTGAACTGATGACCACAGATGTTAAGTCCCATAGTGCTCAGTGATGCAAGATGTATTTAGCAGATAGAAAAATAATATAGACACTGTCTTCCCAATTTCACCACTATTTTGTGGGCCTATGTGTGTGTTTGTGCACACATGTGTGCATGTGACCGCGCTCGCGCGCGCGCGCGTGCGTGTGTGTGTGTGTATCATGGACACCCCAGAATCCTGTCTCAAATCTCAAACATAATACAAATGTATACATCTCTGAAACCTACTGCAGAAGTAATGAATGTGGATGCATCCTTAGACCCCACCCTAGACTTGAGACAGAGTGTCCATCACTGGACCCTAGCAAGTTAGTTAAATCAACAGATTCACCTATGGAGCACACTGTAATGCACTCCACCTCCAGCAAAACCTGTGTGTTTTAGCATTTTTACAGTAACTGCAGATAGCTTGTATTCCCGTTTGCATTAGCATTTTCCCCATATACTGTGTTTAACGTAATTTGTAAGACAAACAATACTGTTGCCCTGGTCTTAATAAGAAGAACCAATGTATCACATAAACTTAAATCAGCCCCTATTAAAGAAATTACTTTGACACCTGGCATTATGCTGAAGCAAGTTTTTCTGCATAGACAATTAGAAGAAGTAGAAGTTTTCTTGCAGATACTTTCCAGATACTTTGGATAGTTGGGGGAATTGAAATCACTCTCGTATACTAAAGAAACCAAGCCATACCTGGTAGGGTAGCGCATAGGAAAAAAATTGTTGTTCAAACACTTCACGAATTACTGCATTTATATTTACACACAAAGTACAGAAAATATTCAGTTATGAATAGGAGACACCTGATATCTGTTATTAGTACAAATAGTGATCAAAAGTGACTACGTATTGGTGTACTTGCAGAAAATGGTGCATTTGAGGATGTCCACTATATTAGGGGGTATATGAAAGATCTGCTTACAAACCTCCAGTCCCATTTGGATATACTTAAAAGATGGATGGTTATGATCTATCAGCATGTGGTGTACTGGACATTGCGCATCTTGTTATTCTACAGTTCTCAAGAAAAAATATTGTAAACTTTTATCGTCCCCACAAACGTTGTTATTTTGCAGGTCTTAAGAAAAAGAACCAATTTTTCAAACTATCTGACAATTACATTTCTCATAGATCAACGCAAAAACTTTTGTTCACACACATTAGGGTTTTGTAATAGACTATTGAAGTCTTTGAAAATTACAAATGCATCGTTGCACAGAAACTACATGACAGTGGTAAAACCATGACTTTATAAAATAATTCAGTGTTCCACTCTTTCTTCAAAAATGGAGTCACTACTTATTTAATAAGCAAAGGAATAAAAGGCAGAGTGACAGTGCTCTATGCTGTTTAAGTAATAAAGTGGTTATGCTTTACTTCGATCCTTGTAATTACTATGGAACAAACATTCTACAGTAGACATTTTAAATGCACTACATTGTCCAGAACACAAATCTTTGATCCAGAAATCCACACTCCATTCATTTTGTAATGGGACCATCGATGTGCCACTCAGACAAAGGTTCCTGTATAGGAGTGACACACCTTGTAAGCCACTGTGATTAGACTTTGCTTTTGTTAAGCCTTGTCCTTCGTTCTCGAAGCATTGATATTTGTTTTCTGGTAGCTTTTCCTCCTTTGTTTATCGGTTCCCTGTTGACTTGTGCATGTGCATTGTGATAGGAAATCTCGTGTGGTAGCGGCTTTTTTTACACAGTGATAGTAGCTTCATAGTGACCTACATAAGCGGAGACAGCTTTCTATCTAACTGAATGGTATTGTTGCATCGTGATAGGAACTGAGTGGCATACATCCTATCTGTTTGTCGTAGCTATTTAAAAAATTTTCACTTGCGATCATATATGAAGAGAGATTGTATAGCATAATTCTTTACTTTTGAGAACCATGTGGTGTGTCTGTGTACAATCCATTATTGAAAACTTGTTGTGCCGCTAAATATGTGGGATCGATATTATTGCAACCGTAATTTATACAGATCTCCCACTATTGTCTATCGTAAACAGTAGAAGGATCAGCCGTGTCCTCTTCTCTAAGGAACCATCAAGCCTATCTGGTAAGGATTCAATGCCATGCTGCAGTGCTACAGAAGTGGACTGACAAGCATAGTGTGGCAGTCTCTTTAGTAGATTTGCCTAATCTTCTAAGTGCTCTTTCTATAATACGCGATCTCTGGCTCACCTCTCGGTAGGACCTAATCACATTATTTCGTTTCATTTCTGTGTAAGTAGAGATGTTATTCAAAACATGATAGACATAAAGCAATGCACAATTATTAGTCTACTATCTTAAACTAGGGGAAGTGGAAGAAATATGTGTTACATATCCGATCAAATTTGCTATCTTGCCGCTTGAGATGGTCAGTAAATACAATAAAAATTATAATATTTCTATAGCTGAAAGACCAGCTGCATCTGTGCATGAAAAATGAGGCGAGATGAATACCATACGTCCAGTAGTTTTAATACATAAGCTTGTGTGGCGACTGCTATAGATCGTTCAGTGTTTAAATAAAGTGTAAACATAACACCATCCTCTTTAAGCCCGTATGAACTATAACAAGGCAAGACAGCAAGCAGAACAGTACAGTTCAAGATTCTGGGTGGTCAGTCCACTTTCAGACTGATAGTGCAATGACTCGCAATCACTATCTGATCCTGCGTGTCATTCCGGAACCGCGCTGCTTTTATGGTCGCAGGTTCGAATCCTGCCTCGGGTATGGATGTGTGTGATGTCCATAGGTTAGTTAGCTTTAAGTAGTTCTAAGTCTAGGGGACTGATGACCTCAGATGTTAAGTCCCATAGTGTTTACAGCCATTTGAACCATTTTGATTCTGCGTGTTTGCCACATTACACATGGACCATTGTATGAGAAAAAAACGCATCAAATGAGTAATTAGATCGCTCCCAGATTTAATGACGAATCAGAATATTAAAATTTTAGAAACTTTTCTTCACATTTAGAAGCAAAAGACGCTGCCCTGGTATGGGGGTGTGTGATGAGATGGGGTCGGGGGCTGATGGCAAGGTGATGTGGTGGGAGCTGAGACATGCTCGTACCGCAGAATTGTATGGAAACTCGTAGCGTCCACACCGCGGAGGAGGATGGCGCAGCCTGCTTTTGGACTCGCTGGTCACTGCGAGCGTTTATAACAGAGACGTAACTATTTTGTTGCTCCCTGTTGCACTGGGTGGTACAGTGTAACTGAAAAGAGAAATTCCTTTCATAATTGTGAAACACGGACCAAGCCGCGTAAGTGTAATTTGTTTTGCATCTCCACAGTGTATCACTTCCATGGAAGAGTGCACTTTACTTAAAAAAGTCTCTCACACTCTCGAGTGGACTTGATGTATCATATTCATAATCCTTGTTCAAATAAATCGTCATTGATTCCCCCTACTGTATCATGTAATACTTATAAATCACAGAGTCAAGTTAAGTGTACATGAGGACCTGTAGCTCCTTAACCTTGGCCTTGGGCAGGAAATCTTCTAGAACTGTGAAGTAGGCTAGTCACGTTTTATTGCGACATCGTAGTTGCGCAATCTTTTGAGTGGCCGGCATTAAGAACACCTTTTCGGTTCATAAATTACATTATTGGGTAACTAATAGGATCCTACATGAAAATCGTTCCCAACCAATAGGATAACAACCCACTATAATTCGCAAATAAATAGTGGTGATAAGGAAAATAAATTGGGTAATGAATTATAGCAATAAGAAAAGGGTTATGATGCAAGGGTAATAAACTGTAGCAACAAGGAAAAGTGTGACCTAAATGAGAAATTAATTTTAGGGATGAAGATAATATTCACAAATAAACCCCCTCCATGCAGGTTGCTGAACGAACAGGATAACAGTCTACCATTTATATGTAAGTCAATTAGCTTAGAGAGATGTGGGAGGGAGAGGGGGGAGGCAGTCATAAATCTAGAGGGAGGGGGTTCATAAGTCGACGTTAATATATTAGCTTCGACAGGTTGTCATAAATAATGTAGTGTGGGCTGCCTATCCTTACATCACCTGCACTTGTAAATGCTTAGGCCCCATACTATGGCATTTTCTTGCCTTTCTCATAGTATCAATCCATATTCATAGGACCTTAGAATAATCACTGGGATTTAGTTTTAGACAAAGTGTGCTATACTCTACTCAGATTCACTGAAAAGGTGACCCAACGACAGTGCCAGGATGTGAATTTTTTTCCGACTCCGCGATTATTACCGAGTATTGTTGTGTTAGACAGAGAAGCTAGAACAATTTCTGATGGCAAAAATGGAAAGTATTTGGAATTATTCAACCTAACATTTTGCAAAATTTCCTCTTATATGAGCATTTTTTCCACTGGTTTCCTTTTTTACTCTGCTACAGGAGGGCATGTCACTCATATGGAAAAAACCATATGGGTAAGTAAAATTACTTATACGTAATTGAAATAACGCAAAATTTATTGTGCTTAAGTACTAAAAAATAGGATTCTCAAAACCATTCTGATGATAATGAAGACACATTACAGCTTATTTCTCCATGATACTTCCCTTTATAAACTACATTTTCGCCTCACAACGGATTTTACATATGCGTTTTACGTTTACAAGTACAATAACTCTGAAACTCTGTATCTCGAAAACAGATAAAGATATCAACAAAATTTGGAAGGTTGTTTGAGATCGGAACCTTAGAAATACATAGTCAAAATTATACCCACTTTCTTTGCATAGCCGTCTAGGACTCTGCGGCTCTGTTTTGGTACCGAAAAACGTGTTTTTGCGTTGTTTTTCTATAACGGATAAAGATTTTTGAAAACTGAAGATCGAACTTCTAGATAAATTCCTACGGAATATGGAGTTAAAATTTAAGCAATTCGCAGCAATTATTTATTATTTAAATTTTGCCACACCGGATTTTACGTGTACGAGTAAGGTAATTTTGAACTCTGTATTTCGGAAGCGTATAAAGATATCAACAAAATTTTGTAGGTTGTTTGTGATCGGAATCTGAGGAATATACCGCAAAAATTTCAGTCAATTGCCGTGTACAGCCATCTTCGAATCCGCATCTCGGTTTTGGTACGAAAAAAAGGGTAGACACATGTTTCCTAGATCAAGGACTATCCAGGATAGTTGACCCTAACATTTTATCACCAACAGAACTCGTGGTATGAGCCACTGAAGAATCGAATTTTTTTTTTCGGAGAGTTCTGGAACATATTAGGTAGGGCGTGCCGTTGTATGCGTACCGATTTATAGTGTAGATTTTAGTGCTGTGAATCTCCGAAGATATATTATGTTCGCCTTTGATGCACCTCTTTTGATTTAAGCAGGGAGGTTATATCTTTAAGAGTATTTGAATCTGTCAGGAAAGAATGGAATTCATAAGGTATTAGCTGCGGCGTACAGTAAGGGACCATCGCCGGCATTCGCCTAAATTGAAAACGGGAAACCGCAGAAACCGATTTTCAAGATTGCCGGCGGATGGATTCGAATCACCCAGCCTCCAGAATCCAGGGACTGCTAGCTCAGTGCCTCAAGGTGCAGAGGTACCCCAGTCGGTGGAGAATTTGGAAAAACTAGTTGTTATATATTGTTTTCAAATAAAAAAATGCATCGCCACAAAAGATGTTTCCTTTAGTTGTGCATGTTTAGGCATTTGGCATGAATGCAAGTATATTTTAAGATTTATTATAATGGAATTCCTAGCTTCAATTATCATAGCATTACAAGAGCTTAAATATATTTTGAACGGAAGAGGTGGGGGAAGATGCAGTGCGCAGTCGGCTCGGACGAATTCAAGCAGTCCGCTGAAAAAATGTTTTGGAAACAAACGAACTGGAGAACGCGGTATCATCATATACTCGTTCCGCTCCACAGACGCCTCCATATAGTTCCGTATCGGAACTAGTTGGAACAGAATAGCCGAATTTTGCCATTTTGGCTACTAATGATAGAATTGTGAGTAAATTTTTTAAAGAAGTGCAACCATCGACGTTCGGTCCATATCTTTGTTGATTAACGCGATATTTGGACGACTGAGGCAAATTCAAGTTTATTTTTATACACTGATTTTATTATAATGTTATTTGAAATGATATTCACCTTACCGCTGCCGTGCAAAATACTGAAATATTCCAACACCAAATTTCTACCAGTCTCCAAATAACGACTTCAGTGTTGATATTAAACGTCTGCAGGTAGGTAATTAGGTTGTGCATATATGTTTTTAACTTATCATAAAGCTCGTGGACGATTAAAAAAAAATCGGTTTTCTTCTTCTTTCTTGTTACAAACCTACCCAATATTAGAAACTATCATAACAGAACACAGTACAAAAACAATAAACTGCAGCACTTACATTAAATTCAACTGCAGATAAGAACTGAACTGACTAACAAAACAACAAGTGAGCTCATCTACGAACAGCAGTGTGCAGTAGTTGGTCTTCGCTAAAGCAGGGATGGCCGATAACCGACAGCGCTGAATTTATATATAAAATTTAAACCTTGTTAACTATCGGTAGTGCGTGTCCCTTTTTCGTGCTATGACTTGAAATATCTTAGAATTACACTACACGGCAACTAAATCGTGACGAACCTTCATTTAGGTCTTTTTCTTGGGGAGGGGGTGGGAGGGGAGGGTGACGACTCACCGGACCTCCCCTTTCGCTACGTGCTTGGGCAACACCCTTCTCAAAAAGAATTACCACATGAAAATGAATGTCCTACATGGGTAAGATATCTCACGCTTATTACAAGCTGGGTCTCCTCCTGCTATTAATTAGAGTCCTGTTGAAAGGGTAAAAGCACAACTAATGCAGTAACTGTTAGGAACATTAAAATTCACTGCCATTGAAATGATCAAAACCATTTTTCAAAACATTATTCTTTACTCCTGAACAAAAAAATTCGAGAAACGTCCGTAGCTGAGTAAAATATATTTCCAATAAACAGTTATTAGAATACGAATAACATGCATATACACTTGAAAAATATTTAGATGACAGACATAGAAAGAAGGAAACGAATAATAAATGTTATAACAACACATTAACAACAACAATAGCTTATAAGAAATTCAAGGCACTAAAGAGTACAGTATTGTCGTCCGTACGACAAAGTGCGCACTCCTTAGGAGAGGTCCTGTGGACACTGAGAAAGGAAAGTGGAAGACATCTGCGCAGAGTTCTGGAAGTCCTTCCGCTGCCCGCAAGCATGCACCACGCACTGCCAAAAACAAAACAAGCGGTATCGAAAACATCCACAACAGCAAACATTCTCAGACAGAACAAGGCCAGTTGCAGACACGCAAGCACAGCCACAGCCCAAAAGCAGTTTGCTTCCCGTCTCCGGTCCGATCAGTTGTACCGTCTTCTCTGTTGACTTGCCCAGACTACATATCTCTGCTCTTTGCAGTTGGCATGCCAACTCAACTCGTTAAAATGTGTGTTATGTAAAGCATCGGTCTGTTTTTCTATCCAGTTTTCCACAAGTGTATCATTCACGGAAATTTACTGATACGAATATCAAATAGAGTAGTGATCGTGACGTTCTCTCGGTGGCTAAGCCAGAACACGGATCGGTTCCAGACAAGCGACTTCAGCGGGTCGAGCTCCTGTCACCTGAGTTGAACCGTGACATCCTCCCCTGGCCTCTTCCAGTAGCTTCGTCGCTCCTGGCCTCGGTGTTTTCCGCTGCGGCATTCGAGCGTACACTATTTTCGGTGTTCATGCTTCTGAAGGTGCTCTCACCCTCTTCATCATCAGAAGGTTACTAACTGCCGCTATCGATGGGTGTCTTTTACACAATACTGTTGTGGTTTACCATTGGAAGAGCGACGGCACCTGGGACGCAGTTAGGGTGCGTAAATGCGGGAAATTGTCACCAAAATTAGTGAACAACCACAATCCCAATTCACTCCCATGTCCCCGGTCGAACAAAATGGGATGCATGCTAGCCATATACGCTGTTAGGTTCTAGTTTCGTATAGCTGGATGTCTGTGGTAGAAGAAGTTGTACGAGGGTAATCCCAAAGTAAGGTCTCCTATTTTTTTATAAGTACATAGACCTGTTTATTTCTACAAAGGCTTGCATCAGTTTCCAGCTTGAACATTTAGTTATTTTTCGTCATAATCACCATTTCTGTCGATGCATTTTTGTATATGATGTGGCAGTTTTGTATGCCCATGCCATACCAGCTCGCCGCCATGCTGTTCAGAAAGTTATGAACCTCTTCTCTCACCTCGTCGTCGGAGCTGAATCGCTTTCAGGCCAAATGTTCCATTAACCTAGGGAACAGGTGATAGTCATTGGGCGCCAAGTCAGGACTATAGAGTGGGTGGGTGATTGTGTTCCACTGAATCTGTTGCGGGAGAGCAGCGGTTTGCCGAGCGATGTGAGGGCGAGCGTTGTCATGGATAATGTGTACGCCCTTGCTCAACATTCCGCTTCTCCGGTTCTGAATTGCCCATTTGAGTTTTTTCAGAGTCTCACAGTACCTGACAGCGTTAATTGTGGTCCCAGTGTTTCAGCTCCGACGACGAGTTGAAAAAAGAGGTTCATAACTTTCTGAACAGCACGGCAGCGAGCTGGTATGACATGGGAACACAAAAACTGTCACAGCGTCTGCAAGAAATGAATCCACAGAAATGGTGATTATGTCGAAAAATAACTAAACGTTCAAGCTGTAAACTGATGTGTACCATTGTAGAACTAAAGAGCTCTATGTACATATAAAAAAATAGGAGACCTTACTTTCGGGATTACTCTCGTAGAAATTTCAATGGTTAGCAGCAAAATTCAACAAAGACATTAGCTAAACTCTTAGCGGAGACTGGGACCACATTCCGGCCGATGGGACCGTGATTGGGAGGGGGGTGAGGGTCTTCAATGTCCTCACTTTCATTTACCACATTCACGCAGCAAATATATCGTAACCCAGGTGACGTCACTCCGTAATTCATAACTAGGCCACAGCAGTACGAGACGCCAGTGAGTGCCTCAGAATGAAGATGGTGGAAAGCTCTGAAAGTTCGAATTTTGATTCAAAATTCGTACTTAGTTCTCTCCTTTACTTCCAAACGCTCACTTGACTGTCACCCCCGAGGGGACGGATACAGTGGCTCGTGGCTCACACACATGCTGTGGGTTGTTTCCTCAGGCTTGCTGCAAAGTGGAAGGTGATGACAGACTACGACTGTGAGACTCGGAACTCGAAGGCAAAGCTTTGCTGTCGCGGGTAATGCTTTATCCTGATGCGTTATCTTATGTCTTTCACGCCACGACTGAGAGCTTCTAACATAACTTCGACACGCAGCTGGAGTCTTTATAGGATTAGGAGTCTTCACAGGGTGCACCCCACTAAGTAATAAAAGATTCACTTTGAAAATGGGAAAGCAGCAACATTTCTTTCGCGTTGTTGGTAGCATCTCTTCCCGTTGCACGGCTAAAATGATTTTATCTTTATTTGAGCGCTCTCGAATTGCAATGAATGAATCTTAGTGTTACTAGGTAAAGATATGTTGCCAGTGAGTGGCAAGCTGGAGTCATCACCGCTGTCAGTACTGTGGCCTGTCCAGCGGAGGTAAGTGACGTCAGTGACGTATAAGTAAAACATCCTCACTTAGGGACAGCGCTTTACTCAAACGGGGTACGCTTTGCATTCATCTATTTCCTACTACACTGTACAGTATTTTGAAAGAGGTCATTTACTTGCACCAGACCTTTTGTTTTTTGCAAACAAAGCACTTCATATCATTGGCGGTAACGAACTTCGACTCTTTGGCTTTGTCTAGCAACCTGCTGGTAAAACTGACGACATAAGTTCTGGGCGTCGCCTAACAAATTTGGGAAATGTGCTGCTACTTCATAGTCTTCACTGTGACAGAGTTGCTACCACTACCAGAATCCTCGTAACCGCAGCCAGAGTGCTCATTCTTACAGATTGCTCCGTCCTGTAGTAATGCTAGTATTTCACGACTTGCAAATATACCATTTTCCTATAAACAATTCTACAGCCAACTTGTACCTTTCCTCGATTAAAATCAGATCGTTTCCAGATGATTTTCAATGAATTTGTTGACTTTCTTTCACACTATGGGGTGTAGACTGAAAGGTCAATAACTTCGTGTCTGCTGTCTGTCTCATTTATTGTGTAGGAAATAAATGCAGCATTAGTCCCATTTTAGGGACTGCAGGCATTCTGTAAACATCTTGCACTTGGCTTTTGTTAACTTTCCCTCCAGTTTTAATCATTTCTGTTGAAACGCCATCCTCTCCCGACATCTACTCCTTGTTAATATCTCCAGCGCCTTTACAAATCTTGTATGGCATTGCTATAGAAATGTTTTTATTACTATCTAACTGTCTTTCTTATTCATGTTCTGTAATATACAAACAATGAACCTATTAACGAATTTTTGCATATTTTCATGTTTGTTGTTAGATGCTGTGCCATCTTAACTGATTAAATGTGAACTGTACCCATCGTACTTTCCTTTTATGTTTACTTCATACTCTTATTATTTTTATTACTTCTTTTACCAAAATTTCATTCTTTCATTACACATCATCTTGAAGAAATTGTATATTTTCTTTTATTCAACAGGTAGTATTGTGTCCCTGTTGCCGAAACTCTCCCATCCCTTGTAGAGGCTGCCTCATTCCAAGTTATTTTGTTTTAACTTCTTCATACCTATAACGCCTTTTACTGTTTTCCTGAGAAACTTGTTCGTCTATTCCAGCCTCTATTAGTTTTATCGTCCTTATTACTCATAAATCTTTGTCTGCCTCTACACCTTTTGTCCCACACTTCCCTCCGTTACCAAACTAACTATTCATTGTGTCTTAGAATGTGTCTCATGAACTTAACTTTTCTTCTACTCGAGATGCACATAAGGCTTTCTACTCCATAAATACATATTCAGTGGTCATCTGACCATCCAATCCAAACCATTCTTCTCGGACACCACATTTATGGGCTTCTTTTCTCCACTCCGTACTGCCTGTCATACACATTTCACTTTTTTATGCTTCACAGAAATAATTTCAGAAAACTACGTAGGCTTCCACCATCGGCGTCAAGATGATTCAAATTCTTCCGGGTGTTGTACTTGGTCATTCTACAAAATACGTTAAGATACAAACACGGTACAACATCCATAAGAATTTTAATAAACTTTCGGAAAAGATTTCCTAACACTTAATCTGATATTTCGTGTTAAAATGTCTTCTCTTCGAAAAGGCATTTCTTGCTATTGGCAGTTTACATCCGCCGTCATCAGTTATTTTTCCGTCCAAATAGCGACACACGCCAACTCGATTTAAGCCTCTCATTTCCTAACACAATTCCTCTAGAACAACCTGATTTAATTCGACTGCATTCCACTTTGTTTTACTGTTAATGATGTTCTAAAGAAACAGTTACTTTCGTATGTATGTAAATGTTGACCTCTCAATACCATATTGTGCAATAAAAGATGGTCATTTAGATTTACTTAGGAAGAGTGTATTTTAAGACATCCTTATATTTAAGCACAGTATATGTATTGCTAGGCTAGAGTACTACGTGCCTATATCGTTACTCTGCAATTCAGACTTAAGACTTTGGCAGAGGATGAACAACCATTCGCAAACTGTTACTCTACCGTTCATCTCTTGAATACCCCATGGAAAATATTAACACCTAAATCTTGCCAAGCGAACTTCGACATTTCTTATTTTGTCAAGATAGCCATTCCGCAATAATGCGCAGGTGGGAGTCTACAAAATATTTTGGATTCAGAGTAGGAAGTTTGCTGCTTCGCAAAAACATCTAGACGCCACGAAAAATGTCGTTGTTTTAATGATTGCCAATCGAGCTCGCTTATCATGTCCGTCACACGCGCTCCCCTGTTTTGCAATAATACCGGAAGAGTTACCATTCTTTGAATATTTTCGATGTCCTCTGTCGCTATTATCCCGTAAAGATCTGATACTGCGCCGCAGCACGCCATCTTTTGGTACAAGCTCCATGTTGTACACAGGACGCTACAGATGTATGTTGGTCGTGGAGGCGTCGTGTTTCTGCTGAAAGCCAATACGCTAGCAATTTGGCTGCTTTCGAGTTGGAGCCATTATGTTTTAACACCAAAGCCTTGAGTGGTGTCACCACGGGCCACGATTTTGTCAATGTGTGTTGCTATATGTGTATTCTGGTGGAACAGAAAAACAAAGCAGCGAAGAACAAAACAACATGCACCCATAAAGTAACATCCAGATACGTAAACTACATACAGAAGGCTGAAAGAAACAGAAACTGAATGACGTTACGTAATGAAAGAGAGATTCGAGGAGGAAGATCTCTAGGGAATATTCTATGTGGGTCATGCAGCACTAATGCACAGTCACACAGAAAAACAAGTAGGTGGACGATTGATAAGTCAGTCGCTACTTTGAATCATCAAACGTCGGGTGTCATGGCAACTATTCCTGGGATATTCGTACTCTCGTGCCGCTTGGGGTACACTGTGCTATACAACTAAAGGCTCACTTTTTTGAAGACTCGTAACTGTCTGCCACTGCGACGCAGGAATTTGAAATTTGCCTGAAAGATGTCTACAACATTGCTGTGTAATGGTGCAGAAGCGTAGCACCCTACTACGTAACCCTGGGCCCCACCGACGCTTGAAACAGCAACGTGTCGACGCAAGTAAATAAAAGGCCAGAGCTCAGAGCTTCATGTGGGCTGTAAGGCGGGTTAATAATGTTACACTGGCAAGAAATTTCCCCAAACTTTTGCCACCGCCGCCTCTTCTCAGACGATTCAACTCTTGTGTAATGACACTTCGGGGCTGTAGCTCCACTGAACTTGATCTCACCCTTGTGGGGTGTAGCGTGGCAGCAGTTTTGCTTTGCTGTACAGTGCAGAAGCACTAGGGGGCGTCCAAACCCATTCGACGAAATTCTAACATCGTCCGAAGCATCTCTCTTTTTTTTATCGCCGTCGTGGGGCATGATCACAAAGGGTTGCGAAATCGACAGACTCACGAATGAGACGGCAAAGGATCCCTTTTGTGTGGCAATACCCTTGTTGCAACTCGAGCATCTTTGCTGTGCACTTTAGAGATGTCTCTGTAGAGAGGTATTCATTCAGCGGTCATTACTCGCACGCGGGACAAGCAGCTCGCTCCATGGTAGCGCCTGCTGGTCGCGTACGAAATCAGAGGGGTGTCGAAAGGGTAGTCCATCTGGCCTCTGGACAGAGGTCAACACATGGATGTCTCTGTACACAGAAATGTGTGAAAATGCACGCCTCTATGGAAGAGCTGGTTTCGTGAACGCGCTTTTCGCCACCTTGCCACGATTTTGATCGTCGGTGTGTTCGAAATGTTTTCCTCGGACGTCCACAAAAAAACCCGCTTGAAATCAACGCAGGGCGCAAAGGTGTCAGCCGAAACAGTGAAATGTTGGTAAGAGGGGCTGTGACAACCTACTCATCGTGTGACACGTCCGCGGTGGCGTTGGGCAGAATTTTGGTGAAATCTAGTGCCAATGCGACCTCATTAAACCGCTCTACACTCCACATGAACTTCTGAGCTCTGACCTTTATCGTGCATGTGTCGATACCCTTCTGTTTGAAACGTCGGCGAGCCCGAGAGTAACATCGCAGGGTGCCAAGCTTTTGCGTAATTACAGAGGAATGGTTGAGCCACCTCTGAGCCAAATTTCAAACGTCTGCGTTGACATGGAAAATAATTTGCGGGTTTAATTGTGTTGCGCAGGGTAACCAGTCACCAGCTTGCAGAGAAATAACTTTATTATCTTCAAAAAAAATGGTTCAAATGGCTCTGAGCACTATGGGACTTAACAGCTATGGTCATCAGTCCCCTAGAACTTAGAACTACTTAAACCTAACTAACCCAAGGACGTCACGCAACACCCAGTCATCACGAGGCAGAGAAAATCCCTGACACCGCCGGGAATCGAACCCGGGAACCCGGGCGTGGGAAGCGAGAACGCTACCGCACGACGACTAGCTGCGGACCTTTATTATCTCACCAGTTTAATTAATTTGCCGGTAAAGTGGCGCTGTAATGACTCGGGCGCCTTGCATTTTGAAGGACGACAGTTCAAATTCCCGACCCCCTTCCACATTTAGGTGCCCTGTGTTTACCTTCAATCGCCTAAGGTGAATGCCAGTACGCCCGCTCTGAAGTGGCATGGCTGACCTTCTTCCTTTTTCCATTCTAGTTTTTAGTCAATTTCCAATGTCCTTGACGTTTAGCAGCACGTAAACATTAAACTTCCTTCAGTTCTCCAACGCTATTTGTAGCATTTTTATATAAATTCACATATTGGCACGTATTAAACGCTTATGTTCTCTTCTTTTCAAGTTTACAGATTTTCCTCATTAAATGGCAAAGTACAAGTAGTTCTGCCTTGAATTTCTGTTTACCTCACATTATCTTCCTGTCTTATTTAAGACTTTCAGGCACATATTTTCCAGGACTTACGCCTATCAATGTAAATTTTCTTGCAGGGACACATTTTCTTAATTTGTAAAGAAAATGTAGTCACAAGTGTTAAAAGCCCGACGATATCATGGTTTCAGAAGCATTCCTAAACACAGTCTGACTGCTTAGATTGTACTAATGGGTACGTGAGAATCTAGAGGAAGAGAATTGTTTCCCATGTGAAATTGGATGACTCGTTCATCAGTACCCTGTGAAATTAATTTTACACAACACATAAACCGAACATGGTTATGTGATCGATGCTGGCTGTGTGAAAATGACATTCGAAGTTGACGTAACGGCTTTAACAATCTCTGGAATGCGTCTGTAAAGTGTCTTGGTCCCAGGATGGAAGGAGTGAGCTCCAGTATTGGCTGCGCCTCAGAACTCATTTGTTCTGTGGTTGACCACAAAACAATCCCGCTAGTGAAATGATCGCCCATGTCTTTCTGTACTATTCTAATTGCGATAGTGAGCGAGGGAAAGATGACTCTGTATGCGTCTGTACTCACGTGGTGTCTACGCATACAGTGGTGGTAGTAGAAATGTCCCACATTTCTCCAAACTGTTTTATAAATTTAAACGCCTTTACCATGCTGCAGTCTCTATTTTAGACCTATTTCGCGTTTTTCAATAAGGTATATTCAGCAGTTTTAGGCTGGAGTAATACCGTTTCCTTTTTTGTATACTATACTTACAGATTAGAAGACAGTACACGTCTTAATTTTTACAGTAATTAATTTTCCTGCCGAAATCTGTATTTTCTCCCGTCAGGTAATAGGTTAGAGGGCGCACTGTCAACTCATTTGCGAAAAATGAAGAACTTTCCACTTCACGATTTTTTTGTTTTTTATTTTTCATATTTTGTCATCTAACTGCTGTGGAATAACACGGCTGGTCTGGCACTAATAGCACTTTTTTTTTATTTTGCTACAAATCTGCGTAATATCTGCCGTCAGTGAGTATTCACTTGGCGTCTCTCTTCTTATTTGTTGTTTTTTTTTTTCGCGCGGGGTAGCCGTGTGGTCAAAGGCGCCTTGCTACGATTCACGCGGCTATCCCCGTCGGAGGTTCGAGTCCTCCCTCGAGCACGGGTGTGCGTGTTGTCCTTAGCGTTAGTTAGTTTAAGTAAGATTAAGTAGTGTGTAAGCCTAGGGACCGATGAGCTTAGCAGTTTGATCCCATAGGAACTTACCACAAATTTCCAAATTTTCTTATTTGTTTATGTTAAAGGTTGCCAACGTAAGGAAGTATATGATCCAAATATAACGACTCGCGCGACTGGTACGGTCGCAGGTTCGAATCCTGCCTCGGGCATGGATGTGTGTGATGTCCTTAGGTTAGTTAGGTTGGGTAGTTCTAAGTTCTAGGGGACTGATGACCACAGATGTTAAGTCCCATAGTGCTCAGAGCCATTTTTTTTTTTTTTTTAACGACGGTTCATTTCTGTTCTCTCTCTCTCTCTCTCTATCTGTACATGTGTGTGTGTGTGTGTGTGTGTGTGTGTGTGTGTGTGTGTGGGTTTGCGTGTTTTTTGTCTTACATCAGAGATGTTGTCATTTTGTTAAGATATTTTGGGGAGTGGGATTGTGGCTAGTCGGGGAGGAAATCAGAAATTTGAATGCGGATCTAATAGCTGTCTCGGAGTGGACAGAGATCTCTAGATGTTACGATGGTTAGATTTTTCATTTAGAGTTTATTCGTGGGGATTCACTCAAGAGTGAGCCGAAAGCAGTGCGTCGCTATCCTGGTTATCTCCTGTTGGGGTGGTAAACCAATATTTTATCCGTTAATGTGAATGTCGAATGCGAATAACGAATAACTGTAAGCAGGAATTTATTAATGTAAGACTTATGACTTGAACTGTTCGTAATATATTAGTATCATATATTTAAAAAACAGTATTATCCCAAAGGAACTCCAATGAAGGTGCATTAATGTAAAAGGCGAAAAGCATCTGGAACGTACATTTGTACAGATTGCATTAAAAAAGGGCGTTTCAGTTTATGAAAGGAATATTCGCCTTCTTGCTGCGTATAGTGACCATACTAACAAACTTACCCAACAATTTTTTGCAGGAAAAGTTACCTCTTCCTTTCAGAGACCCCCCTTATCGTCTTTGAACATCTCTGTCCCCTTTTTCAGTGGGCTGTACCGACCTGTTGCGGTCATAGGAGTACATGCAAATTCCTTTTTTGTCTGTTGTCTTGCCTCCTTCATAAGGACTTTATAATTGGTCACACCATAGTCTTTATGCAGTATTCGCAGTCCTCATAAGTAGGGCTGAGAATTCTGATACCAACCACATACACTGACAAAAAGTCTGATTGTACGTGGAACTGTTGACAGCTTAAGAATCCGAAAGAGACGCTCAAGGCTATATGTCACAAAGTCGAAAGTCTCAATCTTAACACAACTTACATAAAACTCATTTCTCCTTCAACTACTCCAAAACTTGTATTGACAATTTCTGATGTCTGGCAATCGCATTTTATGTCCATTTTAAACCTTCAGTGAAGCTGGTTCTACATTTACGGAAATGGAAATCGCAACACCAAGAAGGAGCTTTGCGACGTAATAAAATATGATAGGCGTGTTTCTGTCTATGAAAGATGATGTCTATTCAGATTTCGCGCCAGTCGCATAACTCTAGGAGCGCCACTATAAGAATGCAAAACAGGTTTGCTTTCATTACACGCTGCAACGGTCGTGAGCATTATTTGCTTTGAAATTGGACATTGTGAGTCGATGTCAGTCAAGAATGTCTTTAAAGCGTCAAAGACGCCATTTTCAACACCTCACTGAGTTTGAACGAGAAGCTGGGCGTTCCTTCCGTGGTACTGCTGGAAGACACGACGGGAGCATAGCCACTGTACACGAGTCCTGGCAACTGTGGTCACGAGAGAGTACAGTCGCAAGAAGACTGGGCTCCAGACGGCCACGTGACGCTACTGACAGGTAAGACCATCGTGTTCGGCCTATGGCTCTGTCGCATTTTACCGCATCTGCAGTAACAATATGACCAGTAATTGGAACCACTGTTAATACGAACTGTTAATAAGCGGTTACTTGAAAGAGAGATCTGAGACAGATGCCCTGTAGCATGCATTCCACAGACCCCAAACCACCGCCAGTTGCGGCTTCAGTGCTGTCAAGCGAGAGCTCATTGGAGGGCAGGGTGGAGATCTGCTATGTTTTCCATCTTGGTGGTACTGATGGCCGTGTGTTGGTTAGAAGAGGGCGTGCAACCAACCTGTCTGTGTGCTAGACACACTGGACTTATGCCTGGAGTTATAGTATGGGGTGCGATTTCGAATGACTATACGAGAACTCTTGTGGTTATCCCAAGCACCCTGACTGCAAATTTGTAAGTCAGTCAGGTGATTCGGGGTGTGTTTGCCAACAGGATAACGCTCGTCCACATACTGCTGTTGTAACCCAACATGCTTTACAGAGTATCGACATGCTGCCTTGGCCTGCTCGATCACAAGATCCGTTTCCCATTGAGCACGTATGGGACATCATCGGACAATAACTCCAGTGTCGTCCACAAACAGCATTAACCGTTGCTGTGTGCACCGTCCAAACGCAGCAGGCATGGAATGCAGTTCCAGAAACTGACATCCAGCACCTGTACAACCACAATGCGTACACATTTGATGCTTTCTAACAACATTCTGGTGGTTACACCGGTTGTTCATGTGCCAGCATTTCACATTTGCGGTGGATGATCTTTCGCTTACATTAACCTGTGATCTCACAGTATTAATCACTAACTATGTTATCTAGGCAAATGTGATAACGAAATTCATTGCTCTACATCAATTACACTACTGGTCATTAAAATTGCTACACCAAGAATAAATGCAGATGATAAACTGGTATTTATTGGACAAATATATTATACTAGAACTGACATGTGATTACATTTTCACGCAGTTTGGGTGCAGAGATCCTGAGAAATCAGTACCCAGAACAACCACCTCTGGCCGTAATAACGGCCTTCATACGCCTGGCCATTGAGTCAAACAGAGCTTGGTTGGCGTTTACAGGTGCAGCTGCCCATGCAGCTTCAACACGATACCACAGTTCATCAAGAGCAGTGACTGGCGTATTGTGACGAGCCAGTTGCTCGGCCACCATTGACCAGACGTTTTCAATTGGTGAGAGATCTGGAGAATGTGCTGGCCAGGGCACCAGTCGAACATTTTCTGTATCCAGAAAGGCCGTACAGGACCTGCAACATGCGGTCGTACATTATCCTGCTAAAATGTAGAGTTTCGCAGGAATCGAATGAAGGGTAGAGCCACGGATAGTAACACATCTGAAATGTAACGTCCACAGTTCAAAGTGCTGTCAATGTGAACAAGAGGTGACCGAGACGTGTAACCAATGGCACCCCATACCATCACGCTGGGTGATACGCCAGTATGGCGATGACGAATACACGCTTCCAATGTGCGTTCACCGCGATGTCGCCAAACAGGGATGCGACCATCATGATGCTGTAAACAGAACCTGGATTCATTCGAAAAAATGATGTTTTGCCATTCGTGCACCCAGGTTCGTCGTTGAGTACACCATCGCAGGCGCTCCTGTTGTGATGCAGCGTCAAGGGTAACCGCAGCCATAGTCTCCGGGCTGATAGTCCATGCTGCTGCAAACGTTGTCGAACTGTCCGTGTAGATGGTTGTTGTCTTGCAAACGGCCGCATTTGTTGACTCCGGGATCGAGACGTGGCTGCACGATCCGTTACACCCATGGGGATAAGATGCGTGTCATCTCGACTGCTAGTGATACGAGTCCGTTGGGATCCAGCACAGCGTTGCGTATTGCCCTCCTGAACCCACCGACTCCATATTCTGCTAACATTCATTGGATCTCGGCCTACGCGAGCAGCATTGTCGCGATACGATAAACCGCAATCGCGATAGGCTACAATCCGACCATTATCAAAGTCGTAAACGTGATGGTACGCATTTCTCCTCCTTACACGAGGCATCACAACAACGTTTCACCAGGCAATGCCGGTCAACTGCTGTTTGTGTATGAGAAGTCAGTTGGAAACGTTCCTCATGTCAACACCTTGTAGGTGTCGCCACCGGCGTCAACCTTGTGTGAATGCTCTGAAAAGCTAATCATTTGCATATCACAGCATCTTCTTCCTGTCGGTTAAATTTCGCGTCTGTAGCATGTCATTTTCATGGTGTAGCAATTTTAATGGCCAGTAGTGTATTTTTTAATGTTGCGAATTTTTTCCGTCGGTATATAATCACACCTGCCAATAGTGACTGTTCTTCCTGATCTTACACTTAGGTCTACCTGATTTCATGCAATGCGAAAATATGTAAATCTTGAATCTGACACTCTTAGCGTTCGATTAGTATCGGATTTCAGCTGGTTGTCACTCAGTACTGGGCATAACATTTCGTTTGCCCAGCCACGTGGAGTTGACTGGCAGGTGCCCAGTTGACATAAATGACTGCCTGCTGTAATGAAGGAACTTCATCGAGTTGTGAGAGCCAGTTAAAAAAGTGTCTGACGTTGTGGCTAGAAATCAAACATGCAGTATCATGCTACAGTCAGTGACTTATCAATCGCCTGTCCTACAATGTAGAAAATCGATATGGTGATTGTAGCAGCAGGCGACAACGAAAGGATGCCAAAAAAAAACAAAAGAAAATGACAGAAATGAGTAAGGAAGGAAGGTGCAAAAATTAGCAAATATTTAGCGACACATATAGAAACACACATAGATCAAGGAAGTCTGCCCTCCCAGAGGGTAGCTGGTACCCACCGCTCGGTCCTGCGTCTCGACAATGAGGTGATTGTTTTTCAGAGTCATGGTGATAACGCTACCGTTGGCGTGGCTGCGCACGCTGCCGGCAGAGGCGCTGCCGGCGAGCAGCGGCGACTGCGAGCTGACGTCATCGATGGTGGCGCAGTCCATGACGTTGTGTGCGGAGCAGTGGGCGGCGGCCGCCTTCAGCTGCGGACACACACAGCACACCGGGGCTCCGCCCTCACCTCACTGGAACTCGCCTCTCTGCGCTCCCGTCTCTCTCTGCGACGGGGGCAAGCAGGTGGCGGCGTGCGCACAGTACTCGTACGGCGAGGGAGCTACTGCTGTCTAAATCTGCTGAACAGGGACGCAGTTCCGTCCACGCTGGGGACTGTGCTATCACAGGGCAAGAAATTTTCGGCAGTTAAGCAAAAGTTGTTGTCCCTCTGCATTTGCTATATATGGAATCAACTTGTACCACCCCCACTCAACACACAAACATATCCAAAATGAGATTTTCACTCTGCAGCGGAATGTGCGCTGGTATGAATCTTCCTGGCAGATTAAAACTGTGTGCCACACCGAGACTCGAAATCAGGACCTTTGCCTTTCGCGAGCAAGTGCTCTACCTACTGAATTGCCCAAACACGACTGGCCACCCCATTTGTTCCAGGAGTGCTACTTCTGCAAGGTTCACAGAAGAGCTTCTGTGGAGTTTGGAAGGTAGGAGACGAGGTACTGGCAGAACTGAAGGTTTCAGGAGAGGTCGCGAGTCGTGCGAGGGTAGCTCAGTCGGTAGAGCACTTGCTCACGATAGGCAGAGGTCCCGAGTTCGGGGGTCGGTCTGGCACACAGAAGGTTTCACACAAACGTATGTTTTCCCTCTAAGTGATATGGAGACAGCAAGAGAGCTAAACCCTACGAGCTACTTTGGTTATATTTCCTATTCCAACCAATATAGTATGAACATTAATACAGAGTGACGTCCATAAATGGTGTTGAACGGAAATAGATGAGAACAACCAGAAACTGTGAGAACTTGTGCACACGCTTTGTGTCACTCTATAGCTGAGTGCACGAGACCCGCGAACTGGAGATTGCTCCGTACGAGAGCAGCTGATGGGTCTAACAGTGAGACGTACTGCATCATTGCAGGCTGCCTGTAGCAGACGCTGGACTCTCTAACTAATTGACAAGCCTGATATTTGATAAACAGTAGTTGAAACAACAGGTAGTTCAAGCTAATTCTTTGATTAGTTTACAGAAAACTCGTTCATGACTGATGTCAAGACAAAGTTTCTTTAAGACAAGTGAGGCACTTACAGAAGGTCCATTGTAAACGAGACTACAAGTCTATGTTTTTCAACCTAGTGTTTTGAAATGTGGATGACAGGAGTCATGCACTGTAATGGAGTACCTGGAAGCCACTCAGTGAGTATATAATACGTAGACATTGAGTACCAGTGTAGGAGTCGCTGTTTCGTGACTGTGCAGCTGGGCTGACCTCAGATGACTTATTGCAGTGTCAGCTATGCCCACCATGGAGGACTCTGCCAAACCTTTCATCGCTGTACTAGAATTGGCCAAGCCCTGGTCTGCAGTTGTCTAAGTTTCACGAAGATTATATTTCGTCTCTATTTGAGTTATTTGTGCTGCACTACGTTTGCTTCTGTAATAAGTAAGCGGACTATGTCTGACATTCCCCAAAAGGCTGCCTACGATTACTCGAAACCGTGGTAGGTGACATTGCAAGTTACTCACTGTGACTGCTGATGAGATATTTTGATCGCCACTGGCCCACTTATAAGCATCAGCAGATGTTTATGTGGGCCAATGATTTTAGACATAGCATGCGAGTAACAGCAGCGTCTTGCGTTAATAAAGTACTGCACCTAACACGCCAACGCACTACTTGGCGGCTGGTTTCAGTTATACGAGGGTATTCGGAAAGTAAGGTCCGACTGGGCGTGATTTGGTAACAGCAGTGAAAATTCGACGAAGCTTTGCTCAGTTGTTGAGCAGTGCTTCCAGTATGCTCGTTGATTGCGCCGCGTCACTCTTCTCAGTTCTGAGCGCACCTGCTATGGGTGCCTGCAATGAGATTTTTGCCCGATTTCATGCAAGCCCCTCATAACTTACCTGTCATGCAGTTCCTTCTTCGTGACGGTTCTCGGCAGCACACTGCATTGGCAACGGAGACGCTCCTGGAGCGTTTTCAATGGGCAGTGTATGATAACCTCCGGACAGCCTCAACTTGGCTCCCCCTGAGCTTCATCTCTGCTCATATGAAACGGTGGCTATGAAGACAACATTCTGGCATAGACAACTAGCTGCAGACCAGAGTAGAAAAGTGGCGGAAACACAGATGACTGCCTTATATGACGAGGGTATTGGATAGTTGGTGCAACGCTACGACGTATGTCTAAATGAGAGCGGCGACGTTGTCGAGAAGTAGCTGCCAGGTGTAGGTAACTGTTGCAAATAAACGCTTTTAATTTCGCAGTGGTCTCCATTTCGCGACCGTTCGAACCTTACTCTTTCCAATAGCCTTCCTATAACAATCCACGTAAAAAAAAAAAAAAAAAAAATAAAAAAAAACACTGTGGATAAGTGTCAGGATACCAATGTGTGGATTTGCATACTCATCGAAACCTAGTTTCACTTCCTCTCTTTCATGTGCAACCTGTAACTCCTGCACTATCAGTTCACTGTTCAATTTTTTTTCTTTCTAGCCGCGAGGTCTTAGGCGCCTTGCCACGGCTCGCGAGGCTCCTCCTTAGCATAAGATAGTTTAAATTAGATTAAGTAGTGTGTAAGCCTAGGGACCTATGTCCTCAGCAGTTTTGTCCCGTAAGAACTTACCACAAATTTCCAAATTTTCTTTTTTTCTACCTCAAAGTTCAAACAAAGTGCCCCACGTCAAATTCTCACACCCAGTGAAAATTACACCTCGACAGGTTCAGTTTACTGTCCCTCCGTGGCCAAGTTGTTGGGTTGGTTCAATCCTAGGTTTTCTTTTCTTCAGGCAGTAGCTTCTTTGATTTCTGACATTGTGACTGAATACACTGCATTCGTAGCGCTCCGGGGTAACAGGTTCGGTAAGTCGGCTCAAATGTCAATAAGCAGAGGTAAACCGTGCCTAGAAAAGCTCTGCGGTTGACGACAACTTTAATTTACTTACGTGCCGAGCCATTCTACCAAGGAGGAACTCAGTTCCATGAATGAAATCGCACTCAGCAAATAGTTACTCGTGTAAGTCAACTCTCTAGAAGCGTACGGGCAGCGCGTGAGAGCAGATGAAGCGCAGCGTGGGGTGGTGGTGGTGGTGGTGGTGGTGGGGTGTTCTGTCAAGATACGTCTGCGGCAAGCGAGGCGGTGCGCAAACAACAGTTACGATTCGACCGGCTCTTGCGGGCGGAGGGGCGGGAGAGGGGGATATAGGAGAGGTGAGGAGAGGGAAGCTCCCGATGAAGCTGCGGTAGGCGGTGCTCAGAGTTGCCACTGACCTCGGAGGAAACCGGCGGAAGAGTTAGAAGGAGGTTTCGGAAGCACTGTGCGCCGAGAGGAGGTCTACCTCGTTCTGAAACAAGGACAACAAAACACTGTGACAGCGCAGGGCAGGAGAACGTGCACTCTGCGACAGTAGCAACAAGTGGCTGTCTGACGTAGCGCGTAGAATTGTCACCAACAATGGGGCGTCCAGGGAGGGTCGCGAGTTCCACTCACAGATTCAGCAGATCTCGTTCTAGTCGTACAGGAAATGTTGCAAACGTTCTGTCTCATTAGATTCCAGGAAACTGTTACACGCTGAACCAAATACAACGCACAATCGTGTGAAGTTTCGCCACATGTGTAATAGTGATTGAATGAATATTTTACTAAGAGAGCTCACTACTTTATAATATACTGTGAATGTGCCACAAAAACGGAAGCAACACCCGGTGTGCCCCAAGGAAACTCAATGTTTTCAATATGCATAAACAGTCAGAAAGAATCAGCGCCGGCCGTAGTGGCCGTGCGGTTCTGGGCGCTACAGTCTGGAGCCGAGCGACCGCTACGGTCGCACGTTCGAATCCTGCCTCGGGCATGGATGTGTGTGATGTCCTTAGGTTAGTTAGGTTTAAATAGTTCTAAGTTCTAGGGGACTGATGACCTCAGAAGTTAAGTCCCATAGTGCTCAGAGCATTTAGAAAGAATCAGCAGCAACATCAAAGTGTTCGCTGACGGTACTGTTGTCTGCATAGCGGCAGTGTTCCCGGACAGTCGTATGGAAATCCAGAAAAACTTGGACAATATTTTCATTTCATTCACGAATGGCAGTTGTACTTGAGCGTCGACAAATCCAAATCGATGCCTATAACAAAGAGGAAGAACGAGACTGCACCAAATTTCAAGGTTACTGGCGAACGTGGGCGATATTACAACGGCTTCCTCGGGATGTATGAGAAAATTTTTCTCGTATTACAAATGGAACACCTGGCGAGGAAAATTGGACTGATTATTACGAAATCGTAACAAACATATCGATAGTCTTAAGTGAAACTTGATATGGCCGAGTGATTTATATGAACTTCGTAGACGCCGCTGGAAGAGGGCGGAAGGAGGTTCTGTTCCAAGAAACACACCATTCTGCCGTTGTGACAGACGACACCCATTCTCGTGGGACGGACAGTAACTCTAATACAAGAGGTGACAGAAAGCACTATAAGCTACGAGCTAAACGACAGGAGCAAATTTCTTGACTCTAAACAGAATAGATTCTAAGCGAATTATTGCCTAGAAAAAGAACACTGATAGAGAGTGGCAGAAATAGAGAGAGACAGAAAGAGAGAGAGAGAGAGGGATAGGACACACACACACACACACACACACACACACACACAAGCGCGCGCGCGAGCGCTGAAAGAGAGAGAGAGAAAGAGACAAAGAGAAGGTGGTGTGGTGAAATCTTTGTAAGAACTTTTCGGAGGCGTCCTTAGTAAAGTAATCACCTTTGAAAAACCTTAAAGAGTGACATGGGTTAATACGGTATCCATAAACGCACAGTCACCAAAAACAAGCATTCTCAAAAATGGCTCTGAGCACTATGGGACTCAACTGCTGAGGTCATTAGTCCCCTAGAACTAGTTAAACCTAAATAACCTAACGACATCACAAACATCCATGCCCGAGGCAGGATTCGAACCTGCGACCGTAGCGGTCTTGCGGTTCCAGACTGCAGCGCCTTTAACCGCACGGCCACTTCGGCCGGCCAAGCATTCTCACCCTACACTCAGTGGATGAGGTCTCACTCAGTCCCGAAAGAAAGAGAGCCACACCATGTTTTAAATAGAAACGTCCCCCTGTCGGTAATGAACAGAAAGACAGTCCACAGCAAATCCATGGCTCCCGGTGTGAAGCACATCAAATAAGTAGTTCCACAACACTTGCGGGGGAAACAAAGAATCAATTTTTTGAACATCCGAAATAAATTTTGGTCTAATCAACCTTACATCCCACAGTTACAGACAGCTTGTGTTGCGCCTAAACAGAAACTTGGAAAACTGGTACATTGAGCTCTATCGTACAGACCTATTTGGCTGGCTCTGAGCACTATGAGACTTAACATCTATGGTCATCAGTCCCCTAGAACTTAGGACTACTTAAACCTAACTAACTTAAGTACATCACACAACACCCAGTCATCACGAGGCGTACAGACCTATTTATCACACTTCTGTCATGTACGTACAAAGCACTGGAGCACTTAGTCAAACACAAACTACAGTCACAATCTCAGTGAATTACAGCATCATTACGGCTGCGAAAACTGGGTTCAGAGAGAGTAAACGAATAAACGAATCACGAAACTACAAAATCAAGACATTCTAAGTATGGTTATCAAAAAGTTTGTGGCGTAGCAATATGTGATTCAGTCTTGGAGTCAGCTTTGCGCCTCTGCAGATGCTGTACGGACAGCGACCCAGGTTTCTGGTAGTTGGTGTCGACACTACGCAGAGCCTGAATCAAACGTGCAGGCCAGTCACAGGCTGTTTAACACCAACAACTACAAAGACATTGTATTCACCTGCAGGCGCAGGGGCGAAATCTGTGTAGCGCCTCGGCCCACACCCTTCTGCTGCAGCAGCAGCGGCTATCTGCTCGTGTGAAGTTCAGGGAAAGTTTCTTGTAGCATCTTGTTCCACTTCAGTCACATCCAAGAAAAGCCACAAACTATGGAAACAGAAATACCTGACCATCAGCTTCTTACAGGAATTAAAGAAGAACTGCCACCATCCATGACGAGAGACGGCGCACGTGGAAGTAACTAAACAGAGTGGGTACAGGCGGTTTAAGGTCGACGAGAAACCTTACGAAACGGGACATCGTGAAGACGGAGACTACTGTGAAGAGAAAAACTTGTGGTCAACTCTTAAGTACCGCCTTTGTCCGGATTCGTGCGCTGACATAGGATAAAATCAATATCATTAACGTAGCCCAATACAGGTTAAAACTTTGTAAATACTGTATACAGTGTAATTATTTATGTCCATTTATGTCTTGTGTGGTGCTATAATCATGCTATGAATTCTCAGTTAATTAATGTGTCCATGCATGTTTCATATTCTTCACACACAGAACCTGTATCGTTTGGTATTTCTGACACGAAGAGATACAGAGAGTTCCTTAAAACATAAAATTTTCGGTTGTTAAATAAATAACAGCCTATATATTATGTCCTACAGGAATCTGTGAGAAGTGACTGAGAAGCTTACAGGGAGAACAAATCGTGAAATAACGAGCAATTAAGACTGTCGGAGGTGTGAAATAAAGATGCGTAATTGTGGAGTGAGCCACAGGGAAAATATGACAATAGCTGGTATTTATGTCGAAAAAACTATATCTTTATGTCGGTCTGTAATGACAGCAAAGATACGGAATTTTAAAATGACTTCACATTTGGGAACTCATAATTTGGGAAGTAACGTAAATTCCGTTTAGGTTTTACGGTTTGTCAGATAGGAAACTTTCATAGTTTTTTGATAACAATAAAAGAATCTTAGTTGACAATCAGAGAAGCGCGTTCACGCGTTTTGGATCTGAGTGATGTACTGCATTAGAGAGCCAACTGTATCGCCCCCAGCACATAAGGCTGTTTATGCAATGATTTTTATTTGCGAAAGTGTATTTGGATGAGAAAAATAAATTGTTCTAGATTTGTGGTCTTCAGGCCAGAGACTGGTTTGACGCAGCTCTCCATGCTACTATATCCTGTGTAACCCTCTTCACTCCCAACCTACTGCATCCTACATCCCCCTGAATCTGCTTACTGTGTTCATCCCCTGGTCTCCCTCTACGATCCCCCCCCCCCCCCCCCCCCCACGCTTCCCACCAGTACTAAACTGTTGATCCCTTGATCCTAGTCAAGTTGTGCCACAAATCTGTCTGCTCTTCAATTACATTCAATACCTCCTCATTAGTTATGTGATCTACCCATCTAATCTTCAGCATTCCTCTGCAGCACCACATTTCAAAGTCTTCTATTCTCTTCTTGTCTAAACTATTTACCGTCCATGTTTCACTTTCATACATGGCTCCACTCCATACAAATACTTTCAGAAAAGACTTTCTGACTTTCAAATCTGTACTCGGTGTTAACAAATTTCTCTTTTTCAGAAACGTTTTTCTTGGCATTGCCAATTTACATTTTATTTCCTCCCTACTTCGACTACCATAATTTATTAGCAGAACTCATTTACTACTTTACGTGTCTCATTTCCTAATCTAATTCCCTCGGCATCACCTGATTTAATTCGACAATATTCCATTATCCACGTTTTGCTATATACCCTCCTTTCGAGAGACTGTCCATTCCTTTCAACTGCTCTTCCACTCTTCCAATATGGATAGTCAAATATGGACATCGATATAAAAGTTTTCTGGGTATGGTACCGCGCCACAATGTAAAAGAAAAACTGCTGCTGCTGGAGAAAAACCAACGTTTAGGCCACGGTTGCAGCGGTCTTCTTCTGGGTCTAATGGGTCGGCAACCGTGGCCGAAACGTTGGCTTTTCTCCAGCAGCAGCAGTTCTTCTTCCTTTTTTTTTTCGTTAGGACGCGGTACCATACCCAGAAAACTTTTATGTCTACTGACTCTGGCCGCGGAAGTCCACGCAATTATAAATATGGACATGTTTGTGGTATGCTACTGTAGCGGAACTTTTGTCATATTGTTTCGATGAAGTGAAACAGGCCTTTCTTGTTACATGTAGAAACCCTGCGAGGTATGTTACGCAGAAGTTGCTTAGAAACTGAGTAACAGATTGTGTGTTACTTGTGACAAGCTTAACAGCCTAGTGAACACTGAATGAAATGTGGACTATCAGCTGACTATACTGCGATGTAATAAAAGAATGCCGCGAGTCTGATGTAACTGTTCCTTGTTAGTGTGAATCTAGCATGTGAAATTACAGTTCAGCTTTAAATAGATGTTCTTGAGCGTTGGAATTATAATTGGGACTCAGAAGCAGTTCTGTGATCTTTCTAACCTAATGATATACATAATTTATTCATTAAAGCATTTAATGTACTTCAAATATCCGACAAAATATTCCCGTAAAATACTGAAGCATGTGCCACTTTCAGGAACTTGCTCATTTACTTGTCTGATGTATTCCAGCTCAGTGCTCCCTTTCAGTTTTCAGCCTCTACGGCTCCCTCAAGTGCCATGAAAGTTATTTATTGATATATAACACACTTACTGTCATCGTCTCCATGTTGTCCACAGGTTCTTCCCCTCGCTGATTCTGGGGAAAATCTTCTCATATTGTACCTTATATGCTGACAAGCGTTGAGGGCCCATAAGCTCCTCCTTCCTTATCTTATAAGTCAAACCTCATTTCCTTCTACAGCGCCTTGTCTCAATGACCTTCTCTCCCGGTTCTTGCACTGTCCGTGATCCACTGCTATACAATGTTGTGCACCAAAAGCATATTCTCAGGATTTCTTCGTCAAATTAGGGTCAATGTTTAATATAGCAGACTTTTTTGGCCATAAATACACTTTTTGTTTTTGCTAGTCTGCTTTGTATGCCCCACTTGCTTTGTACATCAGGCTTTATTTTGCTTCCAACGTACCAGAACTGCTCAACTTCATCTATTTCGCGATCAACAATTTTGATTTTTAGCTTCTTGCTTATCTCATTCCTGCTACTTCTCATTACGTTCGTCTGTCTTCGGTTTATGCTCAGTTCATGTTCTGTACTCAACAGATCCCGTAATTCTTCTTTACCTTCACTGAGAGTAGAAACTTCATCAGCGAATCTTGTTCGCATTGGTATCATTTTACCCTGTATTTTGATAAGACACTTGAACCTCACTTTTATTTTCTTCATTACTTCTTCGATGCGTAGATCGAACAGTGGAGGCGAGAGGCTGGGTGTCTGTATTACAGCCTTCTTAATCTGAGAACTTTTAAAATGTTAGCGATAGTGACAATTTAAGAATCGACTAAGAGAGCATAGACACGCGAGTCATGTCGGGACTGTGTACGGCGAGAAATCTTCACACGTCAGGAGTTCCCTCCATAAACACTGATAAACCTGCTACAAATTCGCACGTGAGTCTAAAATCGTCCTCTTAAGCTAGTTACAAATACATGTTACCATTACAATAAGAATCGCAGCAACACAACAAACTTCAGTGGGTCGAATATTCAGTGTTCCCGCTATTCTGACTGTCATCATTAACTGCTAGTAGGTTGGTTAGTTGGTTTGGGGTATAAAGGGACCAAGCTACAGGGTCATGAGTCCCTTTTTCCTGACGCAAACAAGGCGCAAGTAAGGCAACACCCAAATTTCGTTTGAGAAAATAAAAGGGGTTAAAAGGAATGGGGAACCACACCGAAAGAGAAAACAAAAGAAACGAACAAGAAAAGGGGAAAACGTACACCACAAGGAAAAGTGGAAGAAGGTATTAAAACCAGTGAGCAAATGGTCTGGGCTGGCTGATCGCAAGAATAAAAGAGGATGAGCCAGCCACTCTGCAACACACGAAAATGTCCAGCCCAAAAAGACAAGGCGAGTTGAACACACATAGGGAAAAGTCGAACACCAAGCCAAACAATGCAAAGAAAGGGTGACAGAGAGAATGGAGGGAGGTTGGAGGCCTCGCAAAGAAGGCCAAAGCTCACCCTTAGATGGTACGATAAAAAAACCCCGTCACGAATAAAACATAAATCTAAACCTGCTATTGAGGCATTGTCACCAAACCCCGTAGGTAGGGTGCTGGGAAGGCTAAAAGTGGGCAGTTCAACAAAATGTGGTCGACAGTTGACGTGTTTAGCGTCAGTATACGGTCTGCTTCAAGACTGCTTGTGTCGCAGCTATAGTCCTATGCTATTGGACACTTTCTTCGAGTTGTCAAGGCTGTACGCCTGGTTGGTTAGGAAGCAATTGAAATTTGTGGTATGTAACTCATATGACCCGATCTCATTTTCTGTAACGTTGAGACGTGTTGAGTGTTCTGTTCACTTATGTTTTGTACTTTTTTGTAACAGATGTCTGAAGTGGGTGTAATCCCGAAACACGTAACATGTTCTAATAAAAGTCAAGTGAACATCTCATGAGTTTATTGCGATTGTACAGCATTGGTTGCCAATTATTTACACTCATAGGGGAGCCACAGCGACACTGAGGTGGGTCCAAAGCCTTGCAGACAAACAAAAATTACGCGAAGCGAAATGTAGTGTGAGGAGGGCTATGCGAGAGGCGTTCAATGAATTCGAAAGTAAAGTTCTATGTACTGACTTGGAAGAAAATCCTAAGAAATTTTGGTCTTATGTCAAAGTGGTAGGTGGATCAAAACAAAATGTCCATTCACTCTGTGACCAAAATGGTACTGAAACAGAGGATGACAGACTAAAAGCCGAAATACTAAATGTCTTTTCCCAAAGCTTTTTCACAGAGGAAGACTGCACTGTAGTTCCTTCTGTAGATTGTCGCACAGATGACAAAATGGTAGATATCGAAATAGATGACAGAGGGATAGAGAAACAATTAAAATCGCTCAAAAGAGGAAAGGTCGCTGGACCTGATGGGATACCAGTTCGATTTTACACAGAGTACCCGAAGGAACTTGCCCCCCTTCTTGCAGCGGTGTACCGTAGGTCTCTAGAAGAGCGTAGCGTTCCAAAGGATTGGAAGAGGGCATAGGTCATCCCCGTTTTCAAGAAGGGACGTCGAACAGATGTGCAGAACTATAGACCTATATCCCTAACGTCGATTAGTTGTAGAATTTTGGAACACGTATTATGTTCGAATTTAATGACTTTTCTGGAGACTAGAAATCTACTCTGTAGGAATCAGCATGGGTTTAGAAAAAGACGGCCGTGTGAAACCCAGCTCGCGCTATTGGTCCACGAGACTCAGAGGGCCATAGACACGGGTTCACAGGTAGAAGCCGTGTTTCTTGACTTCCGCAAGGCGTTCGATACGGTTCCCCACAGTCGTTTAATGAACAAAGTAAGAGCATATGGACTATCAGACCAATTGTGTGATTGGATTGAAGAGTTCCTAGATAACAGAACGCAGCATGTCATTCTCAATGGAGAGAAGTCTTCGGAAGTAGGAGTGATTTCAAGTGTGTTGCAGGGGAGTGTCATAGGACCGTTGCTATTCACAGTATACATAAATGACCTTGTGGATGACATCGGAAGTTCACTGAGGATTTTTGCAGATGATCCATGGTGTATCGAGAGGTTGTAACAATGGAAAATTGTACTGAAATGCAGGAGGATCTGCAG
The DNA here is from genome assembly GCF_021461385.2 of Schistocerca piceifrons. Lineage (NCBI taxonomy): Eukaryota > Metazoa > Arthropoda > Insecta > Orthoptera > Acrididae > Schistocerca > Schistocerca piceifrons. The sequence goes on along the minus strand of NC_060140.1, from coordinate 861,940,052 downwards.
CGAATTGACGCATGGTGCTGGGAATGGCAATTGAATCTCAATGTAGACAAGTGTAATGTGCTGCGAATACAGAGAAAGATAGATCCCTTATCATTTAGCTACAAAATAGCAGGTCAGCAACTGGAAGCAGTCAATTCCATAAATTATCTGGGAGTACGCATTAGGAGTGATTTAAAATGTAATGATCATATGAAGTTGATCGTCGGTAAAGCAGATGCCAAACTGAGATTCATTGGAAGAATCCTAAGGAAATGCAATCCAAAAACAAAGGAAGTAGGTTACAGTACGCTTGTTCTCCCACTGCTTGAATACTGCTCAGCAGTGTGGGATGCGTACAAGATAGGGTTGATAGAAGAGATAGAGAAGATCCAACGGAGAGCAGCGCGCTTCGTTACAGGATCATTTAGTAATCACGAAAGCGTTACGGAGATGACAGATAAACTCCAGTGGAAGACTCTGCAAGAGAGACGCTCAGTAGCTCGGTACGGGCTTTTGTTAAAGTTTCGAGAACATACCTTCACCGAAGAGTCAAGCAGTATATTGCTCCCTCCTACGTATATCTCGCGAAGAGACCATGAGGATAAAATCAGAGAGATTAGAGCCCACACGGAAGTATAACGACAATCCTTCTTTCCACGAACAATACGAGACTGGAATAGAAGGGAGAACCGATGGAGGTACTCAAAGTACCTCCCGCCACACACCGTCAGGTGGCTTGCGGAGTGTGGATGTAGATGTAGATGTAGATTCTCTGCGAGTGGTTCACATGGATGACTGCCACACATATGTTGTCTCCTTGATAACACTGAGTTTATTTGGTGTACTCAGGGTGCGCCATTCGGTATCCCAGATCGCAAAAACTTTGCGGCGGAGGACGAATCGCAAATCGGTCTCTGGCAGGCCAATCTCCAGGAATGGTTTACTGGTAGCCTATTTTGCTATGTGGTCAGCAAGTTCATTGCCCAGTATCGCGACATGTCCTGGGGTCCAAATGAAGGTCACGGAATGTACACTGTTGCAGAGGGCATAAAGAGACTCCTGGACAGTCATTACCAAAGGATGTCTAAGGAAGCACTAGTCGAGAGCTTGTAGGCTGCTTAGGGAGTCACTACAGATAACAAAGGACTAGTCGAGAGCTTGTAGGCTGCTTAGGGAGTCACTACAGATAACAAAGGACTCACTCGAGCAGTAGCAGATATGCTCAAGAGCCCCATATATGCCAACCAACTCTGCAGTGAAAACGCTGCAGCCATCCGGCAAGGAGCACTGTTCAGTATGGCCAACATGAGCATAAGCGAAGACTGTCGACCATTGAGTCATCTGTGTCGATTATTTCTGAGCCTTCAAACACACTGACAACAGAGAGAAGCCGGAGGAGGGCCTCAGGAAGAACTGAGCCATGGCCAAGGTATGGATCATTGGGGGTGCACGGAAGTGGACCTGCAGGAAAGGCGGTAAGGGGAAAGTGTCGAGTTCAGTAAGAAGGGACTGGACATGGACAGTGAAGGGGCCGCCATTGCGGGAGAGGATCACCGTGTTAGGGAAAAGGTAATTTGGATGGCGAGGTGAACTACGAATGTGGGCGGTATAATTTGCAAACAATAGTTGCCACTGGAGCCAGAATGGTGGAACGCCAGCTTCCACAAGGAGGCTGTTCGTGGGGATCTTTTGGAAGGCACGTGACGTGAGGCAAACTCTAGACTGGTGGATAGGATCCAGCAGACACAGTGCAGAGGGCGATGCAGAACCACACACGACGCCCTCACAATCGATACGGGACTGTACAAGGGCTTTGTCCAGCTGCAGCAGTGTATGACGAGTGGCACCCCAGTTGGTGTGGCTCAGGCATCGAATAATATTAAGGTGCAGCAGCATTTGTCCTTAAGCTGAAGAAGATGAGGAAGCCAAGTTAAGCAGATGTCGAAGACCAGTCCCAAAAATCGGTAAGTCTCCAATATAGCTAGTAGTTGGTCATTGAGGTAAAGTTCTGGATGGGGATGGACGGTACGACGAAGGGTATGTATAAAACACGTTTTGACAGCTGAAAACTGAAATCTGTGAATGAGGGCCCAAGACTGCGCCTTCCATATAGTTCCCTGCAGCTGGCATTCAGCCGCAGCAATAGAGGAGGAGCAGAAAGAAATACAAAAATCATCAGTATATAGGAGCGGAGATACCGACGGTCCTATTTCTAATGCGAGACGATTGACGGCAATTAAAAAGAGTGAGACAGTCAGGACAGAGCCCTGTGGGACCCCAGTCTCTTGTATACGGGATGAACTGTGGGAAGCACCAGCACGAACTCTGAAACTGTGGAGTGATAAAAAGTTCCGTAAAAAAATCAGGAGTGGACCCTGGAGACCCCACTCACGCAGATTAGCGAGGATGTGGTGTCGCCAAGTGGTGTCATACACCTTCGTCAGGTCGAAAAAGATGGCAATAGGCCGATCGAATGGCAGACTCCATGTGCACCAAGTTGTCGATGCGAGAGCGTCCTTGGCGAAAGCCGCCCTAGGACAGAGCCGGAAGGCCCCGAGACTCAAGGAGCCAACACAACCATTGGCTCACCATATGTTCGAGCAGCTTGCACAAAAAGTTGGTGACGCTGATAGGACGATAGGGGGTTCTTCCCAGATTTTAGCACTGGAACGATGATACTTTACCGCCACTGCGACGGGAATTCGCTATCGTTCCAGATGCAGTTGAAGACAGCAAGGAGGCTACGTTGGGAATCCGCTGACAGGTGTTTCAGCATTTGCGAATGGATGCGGTCAGCACAGTCGACAAGGGCACAGAGAAATTCCCACTCACTGAAGGGAACATTATAAGACTCAGGGTGGCATGGAGCAAAAGATGGGTGTTGTCGTTCCACGCTCTGTATGAGGAGGCGAAAGGTGGAGTGGTAATACTCAGATGCAGAGATGCGAGCATAATGCTCAACAAGACACACTGCAATTACGTCTGGATCGTCAGATAAAGTTCCATTTGCGGAAATTCGAGGTACACCTGCAGGGTTCTGATAGTTTTAAAGTCGGTGGAGCTTGGACCAAACCTAGGAGGGGAGGTTTGTGTTCCAATGGTGGAGACATAGCATTCCCAACACTCCTGCTTCCCTCGTTTGATGAGGAGGCGAACCTGGGTACCGAGCCATTTGATTGCAATAAGGTTCTCCAGGGAGGGGTGGCGCTTCTGACATTGGAGTGCCCCCCCCCCCCTCCTATGGTCTCTAATGGCCGCTGCGACTTCCAGCGACCACCAAGGCACTGACTTCTGCCAGAGACAACCGCAGGTACAAGGGATTGCCGATTCAGCTGTGGCAACAATGAAATTAGTGACAGCATGGATCACTTCATCGATGGTCGCATGCAATGGATACTCAACGTTGGTAGTGGATGTGAAAGTGTCCCTGTCAACTTTGGGAACAGCCTACCTGGGCAAGCAGCGAGATGAGGGATGCTGGGTTAGGGAGAGGAAGAGTGGAAAATGGTCACTCCACACAAGTCGTCATGTGCTTTCCAGTGGATATTTGGGAGAAGGCCAAGACTGCAAACCGCTAGATCAATTGACAAACAGGTGCCATGTGCTAGACTGAAATGCATGGGGGCACCTATATTTAGGAGCCAAAGGTCAAGTTGAGTTAGTAGGTCCTCAACATCTTTGCATGGCCTGTAACCTTGGTCCCACTGCACAAAGGGAGGAAAAAAAGTGGGGGGGGGGGGGGAGCTGAGAAATGAGTGCAACCAATACATGGGATGGTGCATCACCATCTGGAGGGAGGTAGATGTTACAAACGTTATGTTCCTGTGTTGTTCTCAGCCTGACAGACATAGATTTTAAAGTTATCGGAAGGGACACAGATTCACTACAGACATAGGTAAGTACGATGATGCAAACTGCATCTGATAATCTGTCACTGGTAGGACGTTCTTTTGTAGTACCCCCAACAGCCACAAAGGACAGGGATCCACAACGCAGGAAGCCTGGTTTCCTGAAGCACAATGTAAAAAGCCGTTGTGACGCTCAAAAATTGATGTGACACAGCCCGGTGGGAGAAGAAACTGCTGCAGTTCCATGGGATGATAACACTTTCTGAAATTGGGGAGGGCAGGTTATGTCTCAGCATCAGCTGCTGCCACCAGTTGAGTATCTGTATCCATTGCCATTGCAGATGAGACATCAGTGAGATCCAGATCCTCAGGGGACACTAAGATCTCCAGCTCATTCTCAGATACAGAACCGGTAGGGAGTGGTGGTGCTGGGGCCACTGGAGGGTCATGTTTCATAGCAGTCTTCTTCTTGGTTTGCTTGCCCTGTTGCTTCTTCTTAGGGAATTTGTGGGAGGACTTCTCCAAAGTAGCTTCTGGCATGGAGGAAGACTGTGAAGCTCTTCAACCCGTAGATTTTGGCTCCTTTAGCCACTGGCGAGGTTCCACTATGGCATTAGTGGAGACCTTGGAAGAGAGAGTCCCAAGGGACCCCTTCTGCATGAGAGGAGCCAAAGGAGGTTATTGTTTCTGCAGTTGGGGAGAAGGGACCAATGTCCTCTGCATTTGGGGGGTATTACTCCCCAGGTAGGTGCTTTGGGAGCAACGTAAAAAGATGTGTCCCCTATCACCAGGGGGGCAGATGTACTCTGGTGGCCCAGAGGGCCTGCTCATAGTGGCACAGGGAGTGGAACTACCGTCACTTGTGATGGCAATGTTAAAGTAGCTGTAGCATATGTGGATGTCAACCGAATGCAGTATAATCTTTAAAATTTACGTTTAGCCTCTTGGTAAGTCAGCTGGTCCAGGGCCTTGTACTCCATGAGTTTCCACTCCTTTTGGAGTACTGTGCAGTCTGGTGAGCAGAGGAAGTGGTGCACTCCACAGTTGATACAAGTGGGAGCGGGTGCACATGGAGTATTTGGATGCAGTGGACATCCAAAGTCTTGACATGTGGCGCTGGAATTGCAGTGGGAAGACATGTGCCCAAATTACCAGCACCTAAAGCACTGCATAGGGAGGTTCTTGATGATGTTTGGTTTATGGGGTGTTCAACAGCACAGCATATTCATCAGCACCCGCACACATTCCCAAACTGTACACAGTTCAATCTAGCCACTTTCATGAATGATGATGGAATGATGAGGACAACACAAACACCCAATCCCCAGGCAGAGCAGAGAAAATCCCCAAACCAGCCAAGAATCGAACTCGGTACCGCGAGACTCAGAGGTAGCAACGCTAGCCACTAGACCTTGAGCTGTGGACTGCATAGGGGGCGAGGCATATTATTTAACGTCACAGTGGTAAACCATCACCTTGAGCTTTTCAGGCAATGAATCACTCTCAAGGGCCAAGAAGAAGGCACCGGTAGCAATCCTATTGTCTTTGGGTCCCCTGTAAAAGCGCTGGATGAAGTGAACACACCACCATTCTAAACTGGCCCGGAGCTCTTCATCAGAGTACAAGAGGAGCTCGTGGTGGAAAATAATCCCCTGGACAATGGTCAGGCTTTTATGGGGAGTGACCGAAACAGGAATATCACTCAGCAGGTCACAGGCGAGTAATGCCCAGACTGGGCTGGGGATGCTGTCTGAATAAAGGCTGAACCGTTTCTCATCTTTGACAGCGCTGTCACTTCCCCAAACTTATCCTCGAAATGTTCAACAAAAAACTCAAACTTCGAAGGTAAAAAGGAGTCCCCATCCATTCTGCTACAGACTAAATACTGAGGTGCATATGGCTCTCTTCTTTCTGTAGCCCTACGTTTATTTGTTTATTTATTGTTCCGTGGGACCAAATTAAGGAGAAGTCTCCATGATCATGGAACGAGTCAATACATGAAATTATAACACGATATTATAAACAGAAAAAATGAAATATAAAAAAAAACATATTCAGGTGACAAGTCGTAAGTTTAAATAAAGAAAATCAACAATGTAACACTGGAATTTGCTTAATTTTTTAGCTCTTCCAGTAGCTCCTCGACAGAATAAAAGGAGTGAGCCATGAGGAAACTCTTCAGTTTAGACTTAAAAGAGTTTGGGCTACTGCTAAGATTTTTGAGTTCTTGTGGTAGCTTATTGAAAATGGATGCAGCAGAATACTGTACTCCTTTCTGCACAAGAGTCAAGGAAGTGCATTCCACATGCAGATTTGATTTCTGCCTAGTATTAACTGAGTGAAAGCTGCTAACTCTTGGGAATAGGCTAATATTGCTACCAACAAACGACATTAAAGAAAATATATACTGTGAGGGCAAAGTCAGAATTCCCAGACTATTGAATAGGGGTCGACAAGAGGTTCTCGAACTTACACCACATATAGCTCGAACAGCCCGTTTTTGAGCCAAAAATACCCTTTTTCAATCAGAAGAATTACCCCAAAAAATAATACCGTACGACATAAGCATACGAAAATATGCGAAGTAGACTACTTTTCGTGTTGAAGTGTCACTTATTTCAGATACTGTTCTAATGGTAAATAAAGCAGCATTTAGTTTCTGAACAAGATCCTGGACATGGGCTTTCCACAACAGCTTACTATCTATCTGAACGCCTAGGAACTTGAACTGTTCCGTCTCGCTTATAATATGCTCATTCTGTCTGATCAAAATATCGGTTCTTGTTGAACTGTGAGTTAGAAACTGTAAAAACTGAGTCTTACTGTGATTTAGCATCAAATTATTTTCCACAAGCCATGTACTTATTTCATGAACTACATTATTTGATACTGTTTCAATATTACACACAAGATCCTTCACTACCGAGCTGGCGTCAGAAATATTTTTGAATCACCTGTAATACTAGAAGGCATATCATTTATATAAATAAGAAACAGCAGTGGCCCCAGCACCGACCCTTGGGGAACGCCCCACTTAACAGTGCCCCATTGGGACTGAACATCACTACCACTCTCAAAATTGCGGAGAATTTCCTTCTGCTTTCTGTTCTTAAAGTTAGAGGCGAACCAATTGTAAGCTACTCCCTTTACTCCATAATGGTCGAACTTCTGCAGTAATATTTAGTGGTCAACACAGTCAAAAGCCTTCGTTAAATCAAAGAAAACACCTAGAGTTCGCAACCTTTTATTTAATCCGTCCGAAACCTCACAGAGAAAAGAGAATATAGCATTTTCAGTTGTTAAACCATTTCTAAAACCAAACTGAACATTTGACTGCAAATTATGTGAATTTAAATGCTCCAGTAACCTTGTACGTACAACCTTCTCGATAACTTTAGCAAACACCGATGGCATAGAAATAGGTCTAAAATTGTCAACATTATCAATGTCTCCCTTTTTATAAAGTGGCTTCACTACTGGGTACTTTAATCGGTCAGGAAACCGACCACTCCTAAAGGAAAAGTTACAGAGTTACAGATATGGCTAAGCACTGGGCTAACATACATAGAACAATACTTCAGTATTCTGCTAGATACCCTGTCATATCCATGAGAGTTCTTGGTCTTTAGTGATTTAATTATTAACTCAATCTCCCTCTTGTCAGTATCATGGAGGAGCATTTCAGGTAACAGTCTCGGAACACTTTTTTCTAAGCGCGCTATATGATTCCCTGTTGGGACTGGGTTTCTATTTAGTTCACCTGCTATATAGAAAGTGATTATTAAATACTGTACATATATGCGACTTATCAGTAACACGGACATTCCCACTACACATTGATTCTATATCCTCAACCTGTCTCTGCAGACCAGCCACTTCCTTTACGACTGACCATATGGTTCTAATTTTATCCTGAGACTTAGCTATTCTATCTGCATACCACATACTTTTTGCCTTGCTAATAACATTTTTAAGCACCTTACAATACTATTTGTAATGGGCTGCTGCATTTAGATTTTGACTGTTTCTAACGTTTTGATATAATTGCCACTTTGTTCTACAAGATATTCTTGTATTCTGTTTTGAACGTTCTTACGGAAAGCAACTTTCAAAGAGCACGAGAAAAGTCTTGAGAGAAGCATTATATTTGTCGTCTACTGTATCAGCGCTATAAACATCTTGCCACTCTTGTTCCTTGATAAGGTTTACAAAGGCCTCTACAGCAACTGGATCAGCTTTCCTAAACAGCTGATGACTATATTTAACACGTGTTGCAGCACAAAAATCTTTTAGAGTTAAAATTTGTGCATCATGATCTGAAAGGCCATTCACCTTTTTGCTAACATAATGCCCTTCTAGTAATGAGGAATGAACAAAAATGTTGTCTATGGTTGTTCTACTGTTCCCTTGCACTCTCGTTGGAAAGAATACGGTTTGCATAAGATTATATGAATTAAGGAGGTCTACCAGCATCCTCTTACTTGCACAATCACTTATACAATTAATATTGAAGTCACCACATATAACTAACTTTTTGTATTTCCTATAAAGTGAACCAAGAACCTCCTCTAGCTTTAGCAAAAATGTTGTGAAATCGGAGTCTGGGGATATATAGATAACAACAGTTAGAAGTTTAGCTCCATTAAATTTAACCACACCTGCACAACATTCAAACACCTTTTCAGTGCAGCACTTTGAAACATCAATTGACTCAAATGAGATGCCGTTTTTCACATACATGGCTACTCCCCCACACCGCAAAGAGCTCCTCGAAAAGCTGCCAGCCAACGTGTATCGTGGTAAAGGAAGCCTCTGAATTATCTACTTATTTAAGAAGTGTTCAGATATACCAATAATTTCAGAGTCAACATCTATAAGCAGTTCACTAACTTTATCTCTAATACCTTGTATATTTTGATGAAATATACTAATTCCCTCATTACTCGGATACCTAAGCTTTGTCAACAGTGATTGCTTTGTTAGAGAGACTTCCCTTAAGCAGGAATACGTATCAGCTGACTTCAATCTAAAAAAGGTGCAGCTCTAACACCCACTACTGCAGGAATTTTCCCATGAGTGATCCCACCAACCCCACCTATGCTGTCAACTATAAGCTTTGCCAACCTCCCTTCCCATACCTGTTGAGGTGCAGGCCATGTCTAGTGAAACCCGTCCTGCTGATAGACTCCACCGACACCACTGAAATGTGACCCATGCTTTCTGTCATCAGCGCACCCCCAAGTCCCATGTTATTACACCTGACGGCTGTATTAAGATGAGGCCGATCGTGACGCTAAAACAGTTCCACGAAATGCACATTCGTGTTGCCAGTCTGAGTGGCTATCTTTTCCAGGTCACCATCTATGTCATACTCCCAATCCCTATCAATACTATTACCAACCCCACCCACAATGACTACCTGATCTTCATTAGTAAAATCCTACATAACCCCCCTATGTTAACAGTCACCTGAGCCAATCCTGCATTAGGCTTCACAATGCTGGTGACCTGGTACTCACTCCCCAGCACTTCCTTCAACTGCTGGCCTACACCTCTGCCATGAGAACTACCTAACAGCAGAGCCTTCTTCTTCCTCTTCGACTTTGCAACTGTTCTAGTCATCGTAACTACTGAGGTCTGCTGCATACTTCCTACATCTACAGCTACTAGAGATTCCTCTCCACTAGACTCTGACAGTTGGTCATATCTACTGTAAACACCAATAGTAAAACTATCTGAAAATCTTCTTCTCCTAGCAGATCTCTTGCCAACAGCCAGCTCCCATTCCCCAACCCCCTTCTCCCTCCTCATCCTATCTAGCTCCTCCTGTGCGTTTTTCAACTGCAGCTGAAGGGCACAGATCTTACGCTCCTGCTCCTCTATCAACTTACTATTGCTACATAACCTGCAGTTCCAGGAGAGGATCTCACCAGAATGCCCACTGGCTTCCCCACTGCATTCCTCCCAGTGAAAATACTTCGAACAAGTCTCACACCGCAATCCACTACTCACGAACCTACTACAATTAGAAGATGTTAAAAACCTGACTACAGTAATCACAAATTTACTCTGTAACGGTAGTAACTACTATTATTAACAGTATTAATAAACAACAAATGTGATTATAACAAAAAACTAATACAGAAAGAGAATCAAACGTCTAATGACACAGTAACGAAGCTTAAAACAGTTCCCAAAAGGTTCTTCTGAAATTATTTCACCAGAAAACCGGTTGAAGACTACTAAAGTTCCTAAATAAACCACTATACACAAACAATTAATAAGTACTTAGCTTTCGATGCGCCGCTACAGCCTTCTGTGGTGTAGCGAGGGAAGGAAAGGATTTAGGGTCATACCTGTCAGCATTGTATTCGATCTCTCCCTTCTTAGAGACTGCTAACACCGTTCAGTCACCAGCAAGAGATGACTTAGTTCGCTTAATTGTGGGCCATCCGCCCTGATACCACCCACTCCAATCAGGGAGTCTCCCCACGGGCGTCACCCAGCCACAGCAAAGGTCACCTGGCATGATGGCCGGTGCCAGGAGTCCTGATGCCCTAAGAAGACGGGCATCAACTCCTTGGCATTTGTGGGAAGTCGGGCATCAGTAGTGCGATCAATTTGTTGTCAGGGGGCTACCACCAAATGGGTACATGACGTCCCCACCACAACAGAATGTCTACCGTGCTGGATATTGGATGCAGAGAAATCCAATATTGTCATGGGGGCGAAAGAGGTTAGGAGACAACGGCAGAAGGTGTCGTACCCCGGAAAGTGTCCTCACTCAAATAATTGAAATGTAGGTGGATATGCAATGCCATGACAGGAAGAGCTTCAGGAGATCGAATCTAATGGCACTATGGATAACTGTTGCGCCACGTAAGGCTTGCTTCCCCAAATGGGTCACACTTCTGTAGAATTTGGAAAGTGTCAGATCGAACCATAAAATGCGACCTGAACGTACACGGCCGAAAAGTGTGAGACTGCTTTTAGTCGCCTCATACGACAGGCAGGAATACCTCGTGGGAAAGTTTATATGTGAATAACTAGACTTGAAGGGCTGCTGTAAGCTACCGTAGATTGTCACAAGTAGGCGTAAAATACGATAGTGTCCGTAGCAGCTTTGGTCAGCTAAGATCGTAACCGCATTGCCTGTTGTCGTATGCTAGGTGTAATGCCTGCCTACCGGACGTTACCTCATTTCGATCGCTGTATTTCTACAGTCTGGAACCGAGTGACCGTTACGGTCGCAGGTTCGAATCCTGCCTCGGGCATGGATGTGTGTGATGTCCTTAGGTTAGTTAGGTTTAATTAGTTCTAAGTTCTAGGCGACTGATGACCTCAGAAGTTAAGTCGCATAGTGCTCACAGCCATTTGAACCATTTTTAATCGCTGTGTTTGTGTATGCGATCAGTGTCGTACTAGATTCCCCTACAAACCGGAAGCGGCGAGCCATATAGAAACTGAGCATGTATCCTAAAGCATCAAAGTTTCTGGTATAAGCATGCCTCTTCTTATACAGAGACATGTAAACAGGCTGAATACGGCGATGCGACGGCAACGGTTACATAAGACAACAAGTGTCTGGCGCACGTATTAGATCTGTTACTGCTGCTGCAATGGCAGGTTATCAAGATTTAAGTGAGTTTGAACGTCGAGCTGTAATAGGCGCACGAGCGAAGGACACAGTATCTCCAAGGTAGCGATGAAGTGGGGATTTTCGCGTAATATCATTTCACGAGTGTACTGTAAAATCCGGTAAAACGTCAAATCTCTGACATCGCTGCGGCCGAAAAAAGATGCTGCAAGAACGGGACCAACTACGACTGAAGATAATCGTCGAACGTGACAAAAGTGTAACCTTTCCGCAAATCGCCGCAGATTTCAGTGCTGGTCCATGTCAGCGTGCGAAGCATTCAACGAAACATCATCGATATGTGTTTTCGGAGCCGAAGGCCCACTCGTGCACCCTTGATGACTGCGCGGCACAAAGCCTTACGCCTCGCCTGGGCCCGTTAACACCGACATTTGACTACTGATGCCTGGCAACATGTTGCCTGTTCGGACGAGTCTCGTTCCAAATCGTATCGAGTGGATGGACGTGTACGGGTAGACAATCTCAGTAATCTATGGACCCTGTGTGTCAACGGGGCACTGTTCAAGATGGTGGAGGCCCTGTGATGGAGTGGAATTTGTGTAGTTGGATTGATATGGAATCCCTGATACGTCTAGATATGACTCGGACAGGTGACATATACGCAAGCATCCTGCCTGATCACCTGCATCCATTCATGTCCATCGTGCATTCCGGCGGACTTGAGCGACTCTAACATGAAAAATGCGACACCCTACACGTCCAGAATTGCTACAGAGTGGCTCCAGGAACGCTCTTCTGGGCTTAAACACTTCCGCTGTCCACCAAACTCCCTAGACATGAACATTATTGAGTATATCTGCGATGCCTTGCAACGTGCTGTTCAGAAGACATCTCCATCCCCTCGTAGTCTTACGGATTTATGGACAGCCCTGCAGGATTCATGGAGTCAGTTTCCTCCAGCACTACTTCAGACATTAGTCGAGTCGATGCCACGTCGTGTTGCCGCACTTATGCGAGCTCAGGGGGGCCCTACACGATGTTAGCCAGATGTAACGGTTTCTTTGGCTCTTCAGCGCATAATGGGCCACGTTACCTGGACAACATTTTTGTTCTACACAGTTATCCTCCTGTCTGTTACTTAAAAATAGACAGTATTTATAGCAATTGACAATATTTCATTCAGTTTTTATGTGATAAGTGTTGATTTGTAACGTGATAGATACGGATGTTACAATAAAAGTAAAGATAAAAGACTTATGCAGATTTATAATACAGCGCTAGAAAAAGAGTGAGTTTTAAAAAAAAAGAACAAACACAAAAAAAGGTATCAAAAATTATTTTACTAATTCGTTGAGCTTATACAGAACCTGTTTATGTTATTCATGAAGAACTTTCGCACTTATCGATAATAGCAGGAAACTCTTGCCTGTGATCAGGATGAAGAACGTTCTACTGAGTACAAAAAACAACAACAGTAACAATAATAGATTTTTTTACGTTTGTGCATGTAAACCGTATTTGTATCAGAAATTACACGATAAACTAATTTTTATTACTTATAAAATGCAATTTATGTTTTCTAAGGATGATATGGAATACACAGTGAACTAATAGTGAACGATGTGCGGTTCTAATTACGTGCAACAGAAACAAAAAGCAAAGAGAGGTCGTCGGCTCCCTGTTTCTTTCCCACACATTCATTAATGCTTCTTTCCCTACCAGCGCTACAAGATCCATCGTTAATTTTACCACTTAGTACGTGATTTATGAATTGTATCATAACGACCGAATAGTAGGTTTGGTAGAGCGCACTTGTATTTGTGACTCTTCCATTAACTTACAGAAAATACTCTTATGCTCAATACTGAGATACTCAGACATTTGGGTTAGATAGAGCAGCAATCAGTCGTAGAATTAAGTTGCTTTAATATGACATTTATAGTCACAACGCAGATCAGATTTCGACCTGTGTCAGGTCATTATCAATGCAGTGCGGAACTGTAGCAGTTGTTCGTGCTCAAGTGAATGCTTACACAGTTCAACACAGTTGAACTGTGTAAGCATTCACTGCTACGATTCAGCACTGCATTAATAATGACCTGACACAGGTCGAAATCTGATCTGCGTTGTGACTATAAATGTCATATTAAAGCAACTTAATTCTACGACTGATTGCTGCTCTATCTAACCCAATATAACCACAGTCGTTGCGTGCACCCACCCCATGGAGGGCAACCTGACTCAGACATTTGTTTTGTTTGCCATGCAAAGACACTCACGAATATGCGTAGGGATAACCTCGACTTTAGCAGGAGCTGCTACGTTTCGCTAGGGAAGAGTCAATAACGACAGGAACGGAACGGCAAAGAAATGGGAGGGGGGGGGGGGGCGGCTCAGTGCGACGCTGGTATAGGGGCGCTTTCCTCGCAGCGTTGGTCAGCGTACTGGCCTTTCCGTTTAATTGTTAGCACTGCGAAAATCCGCCGACAAATACTGAAATTTACTTCCATGAACTATTCTAAAATATCCAATAGTCAGCAGCGTTTTCAGTGGTACTGTCGTAATATTTTACGCCACAATAGCAGATGGGACAAATTCAGTGCCTTCTTTTGTGGTGCTGAGAGGAATTTTTGCGCTGTTGTATTTTCTTGTCGAATGACGCTCCGCCCCAAAGTTTTCTCCAACCTCCACTGTGCGTAAAGGGAGTGCAAGGCATCAGAAACCTCTTGCCTCGGCGTGGCTGGTTTCCGCGAAGAATGGTACAAGAAGACCAGACGAGGATGCAAGACGTAGGGCAGTGTAACCCCACCAAAAATATTTTATGGAAAACGAATAAATTTTCACATATAACAATTCCCAAATTTCTCATTTAATTTTCAGAGAATACAGAAATTTGAAAACTATGAGTCTGTAAATTGGCGAGGGATTCTGGAAAACTACGGGCTACGTCTGACACAGGATACGTTTTAGTTGCTTGCCTGAGCGCTGGCCCACGGGGACGCGATCGCGACCATACCAACCACAGGGAACACTGCACGCAGGCAGCCAGAGGCGGCGAGTTTGTGACACCTGCACGGCGCGACACTTGTACGCAGAGCGTATGTGTTCACATTTGTACGGAGCCCAGGACACTGTAGTGGATGTGGTGTTCCAAGGAAAGTGTAAACCGGCCTGTCCGCCAATACCTGCGACGTATTCTGCGGATGGCCAAAGTTCATTTCCTACACACGGTAGCCTGCTCCCGAACCGGCCGGCCGCTGTGGACGAGCGGTTCTAGGCACTTCAATCCGGAACGATGCTGCTGCTACGGTCGCGGGTTCGAATCCTGCTTCGGGCATGGATGTGTGTGATGTCCTTAGGTTAGTTAGGTTTAAGCAGTTCTAAGTTCTAGGGGACTCATGACGTCCGATGTTAAGTCCCATAGTGCTAAGAGCCATTTGAACCATTTTTGTTCCCGCACCAGTTCGTGTGCGTGGCTTTCTCCCGGAGTTCAGTACTGAAGTTGACCTCTGACTGGCAAATAGTGCTCCGTTTTTTAGTGCTCAGATAATGGAGTGCACCGAGACTATAAAGACTACAAAAACAGTCGAAAAGTGACTTACTGGCGTTGCATAAACTTTAAAAAGAAAGAAAATTCAAAGGAAGACCAGTCGCAAAAAATAAACACAGTATTCCAGATGAAGAAGCAAATGAAGTGCGAAAACATTTTGTCAGCGCAAAGAAGCGGGCAAAACAGTCGCTTCAGTTTCATCTTCTTACATTGAAGACGTGGGACAGCTTTTCAATCAAGGCTACGACTTAGTAACATTGTTGTCATCACACGGAAGTGCAAAACAATTCTTATATCGAATTAGGCGTAAATATATGGGCTCTGCATAAGATCCCACCGATTCCGGAGGAATATTCTCCCTAGCAAATAATTTAGTGATGAATGATGGCAGCAACGTTTTACTTGCAGGTGTTAACAGTAGACCGAATGACAGAATTCTGGTGTTTGGCAGCGAAAACTAAAAAGCCTGTTTATCAAACTGCGAATCATTCTTTGTGGATGGAACGTTCAAGAGTTCGAGCAAGCACTTTGAACAGTTGTTTATACCCTACGCCGACCTTAATAGTTCTTGGCAGGAAACGAGCACCAGTCCAGTTGCTCACGCTTTGCTGCCAAATAAAAAGCGAGAAACATGTGAACGATTTTTAAAGCTATTAAAACTAACGTGCCTTGTTGGGATTCTGCATATCTCAAGCCTGGATGATCCTCATCTCTCATCCAAAAATTCGGCTTTACTTCTACTTTGCCGATAGCAATCGAATTTTAAAATCATGTCTATTATGTAAAGATGTAGCAACACGTAGGTTTTGAAATCCATAACTTCACGGGTTTTCGAGTTTTGAATTTTAAAATGATTTTTATAGTATCCTTAAAATCAACTTTTGGTACTCACACCAAAATTTTCACGTGCCACATTTTGTAGGTACTTCAACAAGACATAGTTCAGCTGTTCTGCGCATTCTTTCTATGAGAAATATTAATAATTTGTTTTCAGTGTTTATTTCAAATTTCGGCCTTAATTTTTTTTTAATTGCCGGTACATAAATGTGATGGTAAAATAACAAAATTGCAGTTTCGAGAATATTAATGCATACAAGTATGCAAAAACATCGAGACTACTTCCTGCAAAAATTCCACTCATATTGGTTAATATTTATGGTATAAATTTCGCACTGAGCTCAGAAAAAGGAACTTTTTACCAAAAAATGAACGTTACTAGAAGACACATACGCATTAAAGTTCAAGATAACGTTTTCCCCTACTCTGTGAAATTTTATGGGACTTAATTGCTAAGGTCATCAGTCCCTAAGCTTACACACTACTTAACCTAAACTATCCTAAGGACAAACACACCCACCCATGCCCGAGGGAGGACTCGAACCTCCGCCGGGACCAGCCACACAGTCCATGACTGCAGCGCCTCAGACCGCTCGCCTAATCCCGCGCGGCTTTTCCCCTATTGCTTATAGGAGACTTGGACTTCAGTGTATTCCCTAAATTTATGTTGAGACAGTCAACAGGCAAAGTAATTGATTTCCAACAAATGATTATTATTATAGCGAAAGAACCAGAACTGTATACACGTATAGAAACTATGATATTTCACATTAGTTGGATAGTTTCCTAGGTTCACAATGACCGTATCACACCTACAAGGTTGAACAAACAGATTTTCAATTAGTTTATCAACCAGGAAAGCAACCAGGCGTGGTTAAGCGGTGTCGAGAAACTCTCTCAAGAAGTGAAGACAACGCTGGAGGACATCCAAAAATATATTCTGGTCAAGGAGAACCTCCAAAAACACCTTGATGCCCAAGAAAAGCAAAAATAAAAACTAGCAAAACGTTGACTGCTGCGAGGAATACTAAATGCGGGAATATACGAATACTGCCCTACAGTTAAGGCCCATACATAGGGAAGTGTAGTTAAAATGGCGATGTCCGGAGATGGACAACACGAAAAGAAGAACGAAAAATATTTGATGTATTATCATTTTATGACTCTTATTAAAATTATAGTCATATTAAAATTATAGTCATATGTGGCGTGTTAAACGTGGGAGTGGGAAACAGTTAAACTGCAAGTACAAGCTGTGATCCTCTCATCGCCAGAGCAGAACTACACCGAGCCTTGCCTGAAGGAGACAATGGTTTCGGTACCCAACAGCTTTTGTCTGGAACACTTTCTCCTCACATCAACGTCGTCACAGTTCTGAAAGATGCCAGAGCTAGTTGAGGACACCTGATACATGTGACACTCTGCACATGGTGGCTCAGCGCAGTAATCCTGTTCGTCTGGGCGACACCTGCGGAATCTCCGCTCAGCGTCGGTGTTTCTGGAAACTGGTCGGACGTGGGGTTCTCCACGAGATGAGATTCGCGGAACTCATTTACGAAATGAGAGCGCTAGCAGCTTGGTCGGCTCAGCTCATCTCCAGTGGTGCTGGCGGTGGGGGCGGCGGGTCTTCGGGAGCGGCGGGGGCGTCGGAGGCGGCGGGGGCGACGGGTTCGTGGAGGTGGCGGACACATCGGCGGGCAGAACAGGCTAAGCTCAGAGCTCGTAGAATACTTGCCACAGCGCCACCTGATTTATTTTCGAAGGTTCTTTGTCGGTCCGCCAACTGTGTTTCATACTTTGAATGTCCAGTCATTTCCTACACTGCTGAAGCGCTATGAACTGGAAGTAAAATTTCACAGTTGCAGAATTTTGAAATGGGATGTTTCTATACCTTGTACAATGAAATAACAGTGCTAGTAATACTTAAGTTTAATGAGGCATTACTGCTAAAATTTCAGGACTAAGATGTTGCCGAGCTAAAACGAAGACGAGAAGACAGTAGTGAAGTGTAAAGTAACGTCAGGAAGAAAACAGTAAAAAGATAAAGGAAAATCAGGAATAAAGCATTCGGAAAGTAAAACACAGCCAGAAGGAGATTTTGAGGAGACAGTAAGAGGCGATCCAATATGTAATGGAACAACAAGATAGGGAGCAACAAGAGCTGGAAGACATGGTAAACTGAAAGCTCGTCAAACAAGAGGAGCCACTAACAGCTCCAACATTATCGAACATTTTCTAAAAATCCTGAAAATCGAATCGGAAATCACCATATATATAGAGAAGGGCAAGAAAAATTTACCGCAGAGGTCGATAAGACTCAAACGAAGATCAGTCTCGTGGAGAGGAAAGTGTTCTCCTCGAGGGCGCGCTAAACAAACAACGAGAAGAACTAGCGACTAGTATCGGCGAACTAACGTTTGTAAGGAGTACTGCTATCTCTGACGTTATGACGTAGCGACATTGTACTTCTTATTCACCGCCGTCTTCTGGTCGCTTCGAAGATGTGCGCCCCTTTTCTCTGGAGGGACCATTGTCTTGCTGCTTGAAGTCAACAATGCCCCTGCGCTACTGGTCACGCGCCGGGTTAGTGCGTGCAAAGAGTCTTTATTGGGCTTCAGCACAGAGCATGCACGCACACGCGGATAAATAGAATGAAGAATTTGCTAGAAAGTACAATTAGGATTTGAAAGCGTTACGTCGATTCGTAGGAGAATAATGTTTGAGCAGTTCAGTAATTTAGCGGAAAGGCGCGCCGTAATAGTTTTGAAATTAATGGCTGCAGTAGTGTCGTGTTTGTTAATCAGTAACGTCCAGGGGGGAACGTATTGTTAGTAGAATGTAAATGAAAATGCTTCAGTGATCAGTGATCACTTGTTTGGTTAATGTGGAAACGCAGTACAGGAATGGTTATTTTAGTATGAGTGTGATACGATCTAAACTGCGAACAGAAGACTGAACGAGTTGAGGTACTGTTAAGGAGGTGTGTTACATGCCAAAGGGACAATAAAATTGCGCAGTTTGACGTGTACTCTTATTATTCCAAGATGATATTTTGCATCGTTATTCAAGTGGACAACTTCATTATTTGAAAAGCATAACACACAAGTGTTCGTATTAGGTACCCGGTCATGTTTATTTCGTAACAAAGCGTGTTCTCTATGTAAAACTCTCTTTCCCCCGTGTGGTGACAACAAAATTAACGAAAATAACCGACAGGAGGAGCTTTACATCGGCGACCATGACAGGACAACTGCTCTTCGGTGAAGAGTAGTAATTCAGTACACAGACATATCTCACTTGGCTTACCAGAAGCAGACGATTGCTTTCTCAGTAAAGAATGGAGAGATGGCATGCGATAATAAGTACTGAACAAGAGAGTCATGAATCAGTGTGTGTAGAGATTAATAATGGAGCGTCATCGCCAGAATCATTTCTGAAACGGAAAACTTGAATGGCAGTGGTTTGAGAAGAGAAGAGAGATTCTACAGCACCTTGGATTTCACTGGTCTGAGTTGATCATCCCAACGACACAAAGACCACAGTCTGAAGCATCAAACTATGGCACACCAACCAACAGTCGCAGTAATATACATAAATGTTGCATTAATGCCAAGTGCATGTCGTTTGAAACTGCTGCTGTAGGCGAAACTTTCGACTCATGTGCCGTGTGACGAATTTTATGTAGAGGAAGTATTTTGCACTTTTGGCTTCCAAGTGTAAAAATGTAGTCAAAAAGCGACACACACAAGCCAGTAGTATTATGGGAGTTCGGCCCGATAAAAAGGTAGAGGAATAGAGTGTAGGTCAAAAAATCATTGGTTTGATGAGATGACTAAGAGAGAATCAGTGAACGTGGAACTAAGCATTAACAAAACTTTTACACCTCAGATACAAAAAGAGGAAGAGATAGAGGGGACCCCACTTAGTGGTAAAACCGAACATCAGTTGACCGCTGGTATCAGTCAGCTTGATATAACTGCAGTAATGAAGGTGATAAAGGGATGCCAAAGAAAGCCACAAGGACTGAAAAAAATTAATAGTAAATAAGAAAATTGCAAAAAAATAATTGGAGAATCTGAAGAAAACCGCAAAAGAATTTAGGAACAGTCAAGAGAAACTCGCGAGGGAAACCAGAGAGAACTTAAAAGAAACAAAAGAAGATCAGAAGAAATTTGTGAAGGTACTTAATGAGAATAAAGAGAAATTTGCAAACGAAATTAAATTAACATTTAAGGCGAGTTGGAAAAAACCTGGAAAAATATTTGAAGTGAGACAAGAAGAGGAACAAACAGATGTACGTAGTTAAATACTAGATGCATGTACTATTCACACAGAATGTACATTATCTATGGAGACACAATTACAAACAACTTTGGACACAGACTTGTTAATTGAAATACCTAGTTCTGAGCTTAACCTGTCAAGCAATATCAGATAATGAAACAGTGATAGCAACTTATCAGTTGCACACATCCTTGATATGGATTCAGATGTATAGTCATGGGATGAAAAACGTGTTCTGAAATAGAATATTCAGGCAGAGGACGTGTAGCTTATTGTTACAGAGAAGCTGTAGCAGACGGGTACAAAATGTAAAAAATATTTAGAAGAAAGATATCCGAGTTCATTAGATCGTGACAAGAAATGTAGCGATATGTTGACTTTGAAGGAAAAGAGACAAAACTTGTTGTACAAAGAGGCTGAGAAGATGTTCCTGGAAAATACCAGTCTAAAAGTAAGAGAGATTGAGGACAAACAAGCGCTGCATCGTTGTACAGAAGTACAGAGTGCCAGGGTTCATCCCAGTTCACTACTGCCAGCGCCATGTCATCGTAACGCACGCGTGATTCACATACAAAGGAGTGCACGGTAATGTAAAAGTGAAATTAAAAATTAAAATAACTTTCCCTAACTTCGTCAGTGTCTGCTTCAATATATTAATGTTTACATTGTAAGGTCACAGAATGATCAAATGAACATGTAAAGGAGAAATATTCAATTTTAAGAAAAAATAAGTTGCTTATTTAATAAGACTACGAAGATAAGAACTGGTCGGAACATGCAAATGTATGTCACAATTAAAAATTGCAAGTTTCAGCTTGATCAGAGCAATACTTTTGTCAAAATCAGCGTTTTTACGAAAAACTGAAGGCACTAAATGTTAGAAATATGATAATTCGTATTTAACCTCAGTTACATGTAGGAATCTTATATCTGTGTCACCAATAAGCTAACCGTAATAGTTTCGAAGTTATTTACTCTTAATCCAAATTTGGAACAAAAACGTCATTATTCATAATAGATTGAGTATCACTTGTATTTGCAATAGAAAGTTCTAACTGCAGCACTCGATTACACTGATTGAGTTAATACAGCTGTACCAAGTTTCAAGACTGTGTTGTAAGTAATAACAATTAGAAATAACCTTCAATGCGCAGTTCTGAGGTCATGTTCTAATATTGGTTCCATCCTAAAAGTTCTAGCCGGCAAAGTTTAAATACTGTAGTGGTATCAGATGCCAAATGTGGCGTGAAGACACCAAATGTAGTGGATGGGTGCCAGGAGGTGCTGTATTAAAACTCGGCGAGAACTTTCCAAATGATTTATTTGCTTCCACTACAGTGCCCCATTCACCTCGGTCTGCATCACAAGACCCTGCAATGCTGAGGAAGCACCCCAGCAGCCTCTCCAGTGCAATGCTGTGTCGTGCCAGTCTTGGCCGGCCAGCTGCAGAATTCCGATTATGTCAGAATGGCTGCATCGGCAACCGACTCGTCAGCCACTGTCCTCGATGTCTCCGCACTGCTCTGCCGGAAGCCGTAGCATGGCCAGCTGACAACTGCACGACGCTCGCACGCGTCCTTGCCAGCATGGCCTGAGTAGTGGCGCCACACAAGCGCCCGCTATCCGGCGTCCGAATCGTGGGCCTTCGCCTCGGATGTCCCCAGTGTGTGTTGGGAGCTGAGACGACTGCCCACAGTAGCGAGCCGAAGAGTGGCCCACCGCTGGCTGGCTGTGGACCCCGCGTCGGCCTCAGAGGGTCGGACCAACGACCCGCCGTCGACTGGGACGCTGGCGCCCCATCTGTTGCTACGTGTAGCCTGGCGGTGTGACACACCTCGCCGTCCAGGAGAGCTGCCACACTTGAACCCATCTCGTTAGAAAACAACGCCTATTTATACTCGGCTGCACGTCTCTGTTTCACAAACGCACTGCTTCACATCACATATGCATAACAGGTTTGCCAGTGGCTCTCTTCTGCCTGTGACTTGCGCCGTGGAAACTGCTGTGTGCGCCCTCTCCAGCAGTTCTACGCCCCTGTGGCTTCTATTTGCTTCGCAACTGCTGGTATGCATAACTTACTGCAATCTGGCCCTAACTCGGGCTCCGAATATCGCACAAAACTAACTTCCCTATCCTAAACAGTGCTGCCGCTACATTATTCCCCTGTTCGGAAAGACCCCGTCCCTGGGTCGACCCTTAACTAGCTCTAAACTTGTTTGGGTCAGCACCTATGGCATATTTTCTTACTACTAGAAAAATGTGGTCTAGTGCCCTCCTAAAACCATGATATCAAAACAAGACTTAAAAATTCCTTATTGGGCGACCACTGCTCGATGAACCCCTTACCTACTTGTCTCACGCCCTCGGTATCAAATCCACTGGGATTTGGACTACCCTTGGTTCCCTCTTCGAATTAGCTCTCCACCTGATCAGAAAGAAAACAACACATAACAAAGTTAAGGCTGCGATGACACTTGACACAGAGGTGCTCTAAATAATCGTTATTTGCCGTTGCCTTTCCTTATATTGAGCAACATGTTGAACAAGCTGTTCGGCTCATATGCGCCCCTCTTGCTCTAAAATGAACTGGTTTACTGATCTCAACAGACCTGGCTCCAGAGTTTGATTTAACAAGGTCAGATTGTGCCTTGGCGAAAACTCTAAAGTGGCTTCTGGCCAGTACAGCGGTGGCTGCGTAACATTCAGTTTCAACTGACACTGGCAGGTGGAAGGTGTCCTATTATGTTACACTTAGTTCCATTGATTAAAATTCTGCTCCCCTCTAGCTCTATACGTTTCGCTTCTGCAAATTCTCCCTGTTCAAAACAACTTGCTACTACTATGAGATTCTCGTAGGTGGAGAAGTTCCAATGCATCCCGACCCATTGCAAGCTCAACTTTGGCTCCACAATATCCCTTGGACAATCTATTCCTTTCCCCCTATCTAAAAATAATTGCACCATGCACATGTCCCATATTTGTAGCTTTACAGATTTTCCTCCAACGTTCACTATATTTGATGCAGACTCAACACCGATTGTATGACTACTTTCATCCTTAAATTTACATTATATGAACTGGTGCAGTAAACACGACTTTCCTGATCCAGCACTGTCAATAACA
Organism: Schistocerca piceifrons; assembly: GCF_021461385.2. NCBI lineage: Eukaryota > Metazoa > Arthropoda > Insecta > Orthoptera > Acrididae > Schistocerca > Schistocerca piceifrons. The sequence goes on along the minus strand of NC_060140.1, from coordinate 861,916,834 downwards.
AAAACTTTAAACAGGAAATCGTACGACTCTGACATCGTTCAACACATATTTACCACGGCTTTGCCGCAAAATTTACTCCGACGTATTTATTTCTTCAGAACTCCGTTTGATTTCTCCTCCAATAATACTCCACATACGTCAGACGCTACGCTTCCCTTTTCAGTGACCTTAGGACAGGGATCACCATCAGCCTTCCTCCCTCTTCAAAAAGACTGCTGCCCCTAGCAGGCTTACAATACTCGAAAACACATATAAAATACAATGTCTAATTACTGTACGCAAAGCCACTGATACATGACACGTAAACAAAAAATAAACTACAAATACTCTACTACTTTCTAGATCGCCGAGCATACGGTACTTCATGCTGTACTCTATCTTCCTGGTTTTCTCTGCGCTTAGCCCCTCTCTTCAATCTCTCTTTCTTCCTCTTTCCGTCCTGTGAGACGCCTGGAATCACATCTGGGCAACCCTTAAATGGCCGTAACCACCTAATGTGTAGTATTGTCGTTCTAGTTGGCAGCTGAAGCTTAACATTAAGGGGAGATACGGTTTCAACAACTTGGTATGGCCCTTGATATCCTTTTTCCATATAGGGGCTGGACAGCATTACCCATTGCCCCACTTTATACTGCGGTAAACTTCCTTTCCGCTTTACTGAGTCTTCCTGCCTTTCCAAAGCCTTTGTATTCGCCTTTTGTACCCTTTTCGAAACATGCCGAACTGTCCTTGCGAACTGACGTACAGATTCACCGGTCCTTTCTTTCTGTAGCTTCACTAAATCAAACGGTGACGGAATTTTTCGCCCGTACACTACCTCATATGGAGACAAACCGGTATTTGTATGGACTTTTGCATTGTATGTGCGTACAGTATGCTTCAAACACTTGTCCCACTGATGGTGATAAGAATCCACATAAAACTCAGCATCTTCCCGATTGTTCTGTGTACCCGTTCAGTCCTTTTGTTCGCTGGTGGATGCAACGCAGTCGTCCTCAACTTCTTTACGTTCAACAATTTACACAGCTCCTTCATTCAATCCGACATGAAGTTGGTCCCTTGGTCAGGAATTATTGTCTCTGGTACACCAAACTTCAAAATCCAGTTATCACTAAGCCTCACAGCCCATCTATCTAGTCTAGTGGACGGATCCTTCAACCCCAACAACCACTTCAACGCAGCATGATCTGTCACTACCCGAAACCTTCTCCCTTATAAGTAACATTTAAAATATGTGATTCTGTAGATTACGCTAAGCATCTCCCTCTCTGTTGAGTAATTCTTCTCTGATGCATTCAACTGCCTAGACGCATAGGCTACAGGATGTTCTTTCCCATCAATTTCCTGACTAAAAATACACCCTAATGCTTGATTCGATGCATCGCATGCTAGTATAAACTCCTTTTCAAAATCTGGAAACACAAGAACCGGACTTGATGTTAACACTTCTTTCAGTTTGTCAAACGCTTTGTGACACTCTTCTGTCCACTCAAATTTCACACCCATTTGTAACAATCGTGTCAACGGTTGTGCTAAATCTGCAAAACCCTTCACGAACTTTCGATAGAAATTGCAAATTCCGATGAATGACTGCACTCCCTTATCTGTTTTCGGTTTCAAAAATCTGTTACTGCCTGTACCTACCTCGGATCTGTTATCACTCCGTCCTTACTGACAATATGACCCAAGTATTTTACTTCTTCTAATGCGAAATGACACTTCTCCAGGCTCAACGTCAAACGAGCTGCACTTAACCTCATAAAGACTTCCCTTAACCGCTGTCTATGTTGCTCCATATTACTTGAAAACACTATAATGTTATCCAAATAGACCAGACACTGCCGTGGTTTCAAACCCCTCAAGACACTGTCTAGCAACCTCTGAAACGTTGCCGGAGCGTTTTCCATACCAAATGGCATTCTAATGTACTGGTAATGGCCTCCAGGTGTAGAGAAAGCATTGGATGATTCTCTGGAGTCACCTCTAACTGATGATAACCACTTGTCAAATCCATCGTAGAAAAGTACTGGCACTGTTCTAAGTGATCCAAAGTCTTCGACATGTTTGGAATGGGGTATATGTCCGTTACTGTCTTATTGTTGAGGTTTCGGTAGTCACAACAGAACCTGTATTTCTTAGTTCCATCCGCAGATTTTTTAGGCACAACGACAATGCCCGCTCCCCAGCAACTATTACTATGCTCTATAATACCGTCTGCAAGCTGCTGATCAATGAAATCCTCCACAAACGGCTGCAAATACCTCGGTATTCTGTATGGTTTACGGTAAACAGGTGCTTCATTCCCTGTAGGTATCCTATGTTGAACTAATGGAGTTGCTGGCAACGGCCCTTGTAGAAAAAGCAAATCCTTAAATTCCCACAATAATTCTTCCATATGCTCTCTTTCTCCTCCTTTCAGATGCTTAATTTTGTCACACAAAGCAGTTCTATCGGCAGTTAGTGATTGATCGCTTTGCCTACCTCTCGAACACCAGTCTTCGTCATCTGGCACATCCAAAATTGCTACTAAAACTTCTTTCTTCAAATTCACGGCTACATTGCTAAAATTATGCACGTTCACGGGAACTATTCGCACATCGTTCCCCTCCTGTACGTGTACAACACTACGTTTCCCAAAACAACCCAAAGAACCCAAAACATCATTATCCTCCAATGGTTCAGTAGCACATACCGTGCCCACAGGTGGATTTGACTCCACACTTACCCAAAGCGACTTCCCGGTGCCACTAGACACACACTCATGCGAACTAAGCCTTGAAGGTAATTACGCGGTTAAATTAGTTTGTTCATTACGTTGAACACCCCTCGCGACAGCTCTGCATTGACAACAGTTTACCCTAGCGGAAATAACATTTCACCAAGTTCCACAGTTCGTTGTCCAAGGTCAATTTTGGGATGATGTTGATAAAGAAATGTACTCCTAGGCTCATGTCGTGGCCCTCGCTCACCCATGGTACTGCCTCCATGGATGTATTAAATCGGACTTTCCCTATGCGAAAGTCAACTGTCACCGTCCCCAAAGGCGTGACCACCTTATCCCCCACTCCACGCAACTTATGACGTGATGGATCTAACTTCCTTCGTCCCACTGTATTCTTAGTAGTCACTGAACTTGCGCCTCTGTGTCCAACAAAATCTTTAACTTTTTAATTCCTAAGGATCCTACCAGTGAACATTTCACCTCTGCATACGTATCACATCAAGTGCCCTTCGCTCGGTCTCCTGCAACAGAAAACTATTTGCTTCATCGCTCTGACCCAACTCATAAGTATACTCATTAATTTTCCTTATCCTGTGCGCAAATTTCTCCACCGTCACCTCCTGTCTCTTTGTCATTGTACTTAACATCTCCCTAAAGTACCGAGCGTTATTCTGTTTCTTGTACCTTTGTAAAAGCACTTCCTTTAAGTGCTTCAACTGTCCTGCCTTCCTTAAGGCCTCATAACACCCTACATATTTTTTCACTTCACGCGTTAACCTAATCTTGGCTATATGTAGCAACTGCTCATCAGACCAACCATTCATCGCCGCTGAAGTCTCCACGTCCTCCACAAACGAACGCACATCCTCAGATGCCTTGCCACAAAACGGAATAATCAAACTTACGGCAACTGGCTTAGTCTCCTGCACCCTAGGTAACAATGACTGATCATACTCAGTATCATCATAAAGCAGTACAATAGTAATTAAATGCCACGAAAAACAACATCTTACTGCCCCAAACACACTAACACTTATTCTGACAAAATAAATAATATGCATACGCCAAACATCTATAATGTGGTTTGCCAGGAGCCATACGCGAAAAAACAAAAAAGAAAGAAAACGTACAACACCCAAAAAGAATAATTTTGTCAGCACTCACCACATCTTGTGACTGTACTGCAGGCAGTGGGCTCGAACGTCGTACTGGACAGATGACGTCCGCTATTCTGACACCAAACGTTGTGGTATCAGACGCCAAATGTGGCATGAAGACACCAAATGTAGTGGATGGGTGCCAGGAGGTGCTGTATTAAAACTCGGCGAGAACTTTCCAAATGATTTATTTGCTTCCACTACAGTGCCCCATTCACCTCGGTCTGCATCACAAGACCCTGCAATGCTGAGGAAGCACCCCAGCAGCCTCTCCAATGCAATGCTGTGTCATGCCAGCCTTGGCCGGCCAGCTGCAGAATTCCGATTATGTCAGGATGGCTGCATCAGCAACCGACTCGTCAGCCACTGTCCTCGATGTCTCCGCACTGCTCTGCCGGAAGCCGTAGCATGGCCAGCTGACAACTGCACGACGCTCGCACGCGTCCTTGCCAGCATGGCCTGAGTAGTGGCGCCACACAAGCGCCCGCTATCCGGCGTCCGAATCTGGGCCCTTCGCCTCGGAAGTCTCCGGAGTTTGTCAGGAGCCAAGACGACTGCCCATGGTAGCGAGCTGAAGAGTGGCCCGCCGCTGGCTGGCTGCAGACCCTGCATCAGCCTCAGAGGGTCGAACTAACGATCCGCTGTGGACTGGGACGCTGGCGCTCCATCTGTTGCTATGTGTAGCCCGGCTGTGTGACACGCCTCGCCGTCCAGGAGAGCTGCCACTCTTGAATCAATCTCGTTACAAAAAAAAAACACCTATTTATACTTGGCTGTGCGCCTCTGTTTCGCTAACGCACCACTTCGCGTCATGTACGCATAACACGCCCTCTTCTGCCCGTGACTTGCGCCATGGAAACTGCTGTGTGCGCCCTCTCCAGCAGATCTATGCCCCTGTGGCCTCTATTTGCCTTCGCAACTGCTGGTAAGCGTAACTTATTTGCAATCTGGCCCACACTTAGCTGTAACACGTGCTCCGAATATCGCAGAAAACTAACTTTCCCTATCCTAAACGATGGTGCCACTACAATACAGTATACCTAAAACATTTTCAGTAACTAAAGCAAACATAACTATATTTATACAGGGTGATTCATGAATATATGCAAATATTTTAATATTTTATTCTCCAAGTAAAACTAAAGAAAAAAGTTCATATAAACATAGATCCACAAATGTTTAGTTACGGAGTTACGGCTAATAAAATATTTTGCCTGAAATTTAGCAACTTCACTAATATGAAGCCACTGAAAAACTGTACAAGGTTAAAGTAAAGCATGCTTTCCATTCATTTTGTTGTTACTGATCTGATGAATGTAATAAATCATGCCCGAGACGTGTATCTGCAGTAGTTTTCAGAACATCCAGAGAAGCAAAGATGTAATTTTGTAAAATTTTTAATTTATTAACTACTTGAACCAATTTGTTTTTTAAATTCCAGACAATTGCACAAAGTTTTCAACAGAAGTTGTAGAGAATTTGATTTTGGAAAAAATGATGGTAGTAACGTTGACTGAACCCATATGAGTGGGCCAGGTACTCTGCTTTTACTATTACCAGGTACTTCAATAGTTACTATGTGGCTTCAATTAAATACACTGTTGTTGTTATGTTCTTTCACTGGACAATACAGAAAACTATCTCGTTTCAAGGTTAGGAAACGACTGAAACAAGTCACAAACGGTTGCCAACAATGCCATAAATGTTTCTACGTTCTTAATGGAAGGTAAACAAGTTTACTTGTATAATAAACTTTTCTTCTCTGGATGTTCTGGAAAACTACTGCAGTTACACGTCTAGGACATGTTTTATTAGATTCACCAGATCAATAACAACAAAATAAACGGAAATCGTGCTTTGCTATAACCTCGTATAATTTTTCAGTGGCTTCGTATTAGCGAAGTTCCTAAATTTCAGGCTAAATCTTTAATCAGCCGTAACTCCGTAACTAAACATCTGCGAACATACGTTTATCTGAACTTTTTTCTGTAGTTTTACTTGTAGAATAACATATGAAAATATTTGCATATCTTCGTGACTCACTGAATATAAAAATAAAGAAGATTGTAAGTTGTTGAACGATAGAGATATTAATTAATATGTGTCTGAGAAACACGCCATTTGGATGCTGTTACCTGTGCCTATGGCAGTTGATAGCAGATGTTCCACGTTGCGATCCGCTGCGCCCCTATAAAAAACGCTGCCAGAGAGGCATTTGGAAGAGACACTTCGCACCGAGATGTCAATCTGTCGGCGCCAGTTAAATGTTTGCATGCACTGCACCTCGGACGACGCCGGAAGAGAAAGTTGGTGATTGAAATTTCGTAAATAGGTCTCGCAGCAAAGAAAACCGCCTTTGTTTCAATGACTGCTACCCCAATTCGCGTATCATATCAGTGACACTCTCACCCCTATTGCGCGATAACACGAAACTAGCTGCCCTTCTTTTCACTTTTTCGATGTCCTCCGTCAATCCTACTTGGTAAGGATTCCACACTGCGCAGCAATATTCCAGCAGAGGACGGACAAGTGTCATGTAGGCTGTCTCTTTAGTGGATTTGTCTCGTCCTCTAAGTGTTCTACCAACAAAGCGCAGTGTTTGTTTCGCCTTCCCCACAATATTATCTATGTGGTCTTTCCAATTTAAGTTGCTCGTAATTGTAATTTCTAGGTATTTAGTCGAATTGACAGCCCTTAGATTTATGCGATTTGTCGTATACCCAAAATTTATCGGATTTCTTTTATTACCCATGTGGATGACTTCGCACTGTTCTTTGTTTAGTGCCAATTGCCACTTTTCGCACCATACAGAAATTCTCTCTAGATCATTTTTCAATTGGAATTGATCGTCTGATGATTTTAATAGACGGTAAATTACAGCATCATATGCAAACAATCTAAGGTGGCTGCTCAGATTATCTCCTAGATCATTTATGTAAATCAGGAACAGGGTATTATTATTATCATTACGGATATTATTACACATTGTGTTTGTGAACTTTTACTGAATGTGTAAATCAGTTAAAACACCAAACTTTTATTTACAGTCATAGTTCCTGATCCCACTGAGTAAATAGCTAGTAGGAACATTTTCTTTCAGTGAGTTCAAAGAATAATGTGGACTTGCAGAACGGAAACTATGATCAGTCCGTTCTCCATCGTTTTCTGGCTGATCCCAAAAATAGTTCTCAGGCTCTTGTAAATGGTGAAGATAGGTGTAAAGCATGCACAGACAATTTAAGTGTTTTTCCATAACGACGTAACAAAGTAATGACAATTTGGATTATTTACCTGCTGCTCCACAAGACGAAAGTTTAAATTTTATTTGTGACGAGCTATACAAACAGAGATAAGAGGAAAGGTACTCAGTAGTTAGGAACAAATCAATATTTTCAAGTTCAGTGTAGGAAGGAAGTCATGTTAACTATTGGATGACACAACACTGACCATGTGAAATTTGTAGTTGTCTAACTGGAGCAATAATTATAACTGTAGAGCACGTACAAAACAGAATAGAAAAGAAGCAACGGGGGACAAGAGTAAACACAAGTGAAATGAATAAGAGAAGATGCCATTACAGGCGCGAATCCACACGAGATAATTGCAGCTGGTCAACTATTACACAGAAACATAGAAACATGTGGAATAACGGAAGAGCCTTTGGCCAAAGTGAGCTATATGTGCACGAAGAAACATGAAGCAGAGTATTCAGAGGTGAAGTATGTATCATCGTTGAATCCTGAGAAGGGCGTAAACATTATACAGGGAGGAGATCAACAATACTGTGTTTGTGTGTGCTGTATTGCCGCATGAAGTCGTGAGTGTCACACATAACAGAACTGAGAATGTTTACGAAGGTTGATTTATTTAGCATTTCGTACTCTTCATATTAATGTACTGTATATAAGCTATGCTAACAGCAATGTGAAGTGTCCAATAACGAACAGTGGAATTTTCTTTCTCTTTGTCATTTTGCAATTGCAAGACTTACAAATACACATGTAGAGGAGTAGGAGCGTTACGCGCTATGCGTATTTTGATTTTGTTTTCGTGCGTATGGGTGCTGAGGCGCGTTGTTTCCATGTTTGCTGGATGATGAATTTCGCAGAATGGGTTCTCTGGTGACGCAGACAGTGCCTGCACAACGCCTCGCCTCGTCCACAGCCAAGAAATGGCCGGAGGGGGGTGGGGGAGTGGGGTGGAAGGGGGGGGGGGGGGGGAACCTGCAGCACAGCTTCAGTTGCGCGGTCGTTTGTTTTCCGCCCTACGCCCGAACTGCACGTGGATCGACAACTACAGCCACGCCTTCTAGAAACAAGCCTCAACAGCGCACGTCTCAGGAGGCTGTGACATCACGCGCAGGGGTCATAACAAACCGAGTCTTTCACAAGTACCACATGGTGTGTGGTGCTTCGGATCGAGTGAACATTTACGTTTTTGATTGTGTCAAAACGCTGATCGGAACGCCACGGATGTGTTCTATGCCAAACTGCAGAGACCGTTACGGCAATGGGCGTAAAGTCTGTGTATTTTATTTTCCGTCTGATGAATCTCTAAGACACAAATGGACCTCGGCTGCTCACAGATAAGATTGGGTGCCCAGTAAGCATTTAGTTGTAAGTATTGTTGTGTTTTTTGACTACTACAATACTAATACATAAATCGTAACGCATAATAGCTTTTATTCCGAAACGTATTACGAATGGAAGCAAAACACAATCTCTCCCATCTTAACGGTAGTTTTCATAACATCTTTAACAATCAGCTGTATGCTTCTTTTAAGGTTTGTGAGCTGCAATTCAACAAAGAAGATAAATTAAGCAGTACAAGTATGTACGACTCGAGAACTGGCAAACAGTTAGCAGCACCATTGGATCGTCGACGCTTGAGAAAAGGTAGGTTAAAAAACCAAATGCTAGGCAGTAGCCTACATTTGCAAATTATATCATAAGGAGATAGCTGGTTGTATAGTTGCAGGTCATTTGATGTTAAGCTTTTCTTTTTCAGACGGTATGCCTTCAAAGTTACCAGGATGCCCATCATAATTGACCAATATGCCAACATCAGCCCGAGAGAACCCTGAAAGTCACAGTGAGCGACGAGAAAACAGTGACCTTCACATTGTCATTCGAGAAAGTGTAGAAACGTGGGAGAAGTTCATATAAGCAATTTCTTTCCGTATTTTAGAGCAGCTAAAAAAAAAAGCGACTGTGATAAGCATAGCAACTAGATCGTAGTTAACAAATTAGAAAATGTGTGCTTATTGTTAATTAACCACAATCCTTAACCAAGAATTGTTTGCTACTCTGTTATAAACAATGATTTATTTCGCAGCTTTTTTATTAATTACGTGGAATTGAAATGTGTTGGAAAGATGAAATTTCCCAAAAAAGCTGCAACACACAAGAGGTGAGTGATGCTCTTAAGGAAATTTATTTTCTGTATAATAAAGATGAAGTTCCTGATGATAATGATCTGTCGTTCATTGAATATAATTTGCAGAATTTAGTAGAGAAGTTGCCAGAAAGGGAAACTGAAATACAGTTTTTAAACGAACGGGTTTCATTGGCTCTGAGCACTATGGGACTCAACTGCTGAGGTCATTAGTCCCCTAGAACTTAGAACTAGTGAAACCTAACTAACCTAAGGACATCACAAACATCCATACCCGAGGCAGGATTCGAACCTGCGACCGTAGCGGTCTTGTGGTTCCAGACTGCAGCGCCTTTAACCGCACGGCCACGAACGGGTTTCATTCCTGAAATCTAAAAGTTCATCTCAGTTTCGATATTACGCTAACTTTCTGATTATGTAGGCATCAGTAAATGCTATCAGCCCAGGTGGATATAAGTTTCTGAGAAGCACTGGCATTATTTCTATGCCAAATCCAAATACACTGTCCAGGCTTTGTAGTAAGTTTTTAAATAGTCCAGTCATTGAACAACAAAATCATCAGTTTATGAGGTATATCAAACAGAAAGCTGGAAAACTAGCCTCTGTTAATTGATGAAATACGTTTGAAATCCCAGCTTGATTACAAAGGTGGGTATATTTTACGTGGTGCCTTCAACAGTGACAATTTTTTGTGTGCAACCTGTGCTTATGTTTTAATGACACAAAATTCAGATTACCCTAACAAGGATATGGTATACATTCTCCCGGTTAAAACAGTTCAGGCTGACGTACTTTTCTCATACATAAAAAAGTAATTCTTAAATTAAAAAGCAGCTGAATTTGAGGTGATTGGGTTAGGGTCAGACAATAATTGAATTAACAGAAAAGCAATATCTAACTTTAGTACTATGCCACAAATAAAGTAATGTCACCCTGCACAAACTTCTGTAGATCACCCGTTGTACTATTATGTAGATACAGTTCATATTTTAAAGTATATCCGTAATAACTGATTCAATGAAAAGGAGCAGAACATGCGTTTCCTGATTTCAGTGAGAGCATGGAGGGAGGTTTCTGCATCAGTCAAAGTACTAAAAGAGCTACACATGATAGAAAAAGATGATTTATAACAGGAGGGAGGTTTCTGCATCAGTCAAAGCACTAAAAGAGCTACACATGATTGAAGAAGATGATTTATAACGATATGGAAATTCTTTAATTTTTAAAGCTTTGTTCCTAAATTCAATTAAAACGCAGAATGTTGAACTGGTGCTTTGTAACTTTAATGATATGACAGTTGTTGCTTTGCAAAAACTAGGAATCCAAAATTGGGAAAGCACTGTAACACTTATAAAAATAATAAATCTTCGGTGGTGTATTGCGATTGTGAAAACGTTACTTAAGGGTCAGAAATGTTTTCCAGGAGCCTGTAACTACTAATTCCTATCACATATTTGATTTTTTAAGGAGATTTGTGTCTTGGTTAGATTTATGGCAGGGTTTGAATGATGAAAGGAAACTTTCTAAAGAGACACGTTTTCCTCTAAAGCATACGGCAGCTGCTTTGACTGATTTCAATAACTATTGGCTGTCTGATAAAAACAGGTTCTATTTGCTTCTTAGAAAAGACTGACTTAGAACAGACTGACAGTTTGGAATACTGCCAACCATGGACCTTGCCGTTGGTGGGGAGGCTTGCATGCCTCAGCAATACAGACAGCCGTACCGTAGGTACAACCACAACGGAGGGGTATCTGTTGAGAGGCCAGACAAACGTGTGGTTCCTGAAGAGGGGCAGCAGCCTTTTCAGTAGTTGCAAGGGCAACAGTCTGGATGATTGACTGATCTGGCCTTGTAACAATAACCAAAACGGCCTTGCTGTGCTGGTAACGCGAACGGCTGAAAGCAAGGGGAAACTACAGCCGTAATTTTTCCCGAGGGCATGCAGCTTTACTGTATGATTAAAGGATGATGGCGTCCTCTTGGGTAAAATATTCCGGAGGTAAAATAGTCCCCCATTCGGATCTCCGGGCGGGGACTACTCAAGAGGATGTCGTTATCAGGAGAAAGAAAACTGGCGTTCTACAGATCGGAGCGTGGAATGTCAGATCCCTTAATCGGGCAGGTAGGTTAGAAAATTTAAAAAGGGAAATGGATAGGTTAAAGTTAGATATAGTGGGAATTAGTGAAGTTCGGTGGCAGGAGGAACAAGACTTCTGATCAGGTGACTACAGGGTTATAAACACAAAGTCAAATAGGGGTAATGCAGGAGTAGGTTTAATAATGAATAGGAAAATAGGAATGCGGGTAAGCTACTACAAACAGCATAGTGAACGCATTATTGTGGCCAAGATAGATACGAAGCCCACACCTACTACAGTAGTACACGTTTATATGCCAACTAGCTCTGCAGATGACGAAGAAATTGAAGAAATGTATGATGAAATAAAAGAAATTATTCAGGTAGTGAAGGGAGACGAAAATTTAATAGTCATGGGTGACTGGAATTCGAGTGTAGGAAAAGGGAGAGAAGGAAACGTAGTAGGTGAATATGGATTGGGGCTAAGAAATGAAAGAGGAAGCCGCCTGATAGAATTTTGCACAGAGCACAAATTAATCATAGCTAACACTTGGTTTAAGAATCATGATAGAAGGTTGTATACATGGAAGAACCCTGGAGATACTAAAAGGTATCAGATAGATTATATAATGGTAAGACAGAGATTTAGGAACCAGGTTTTAAATTGTAAGACATTTCCAGGGGCAGATGTGGACTCTGACCACAATCTATTGGTTATGACCTGTAGATTAAAACTGAAGAAACTGCAAAAAGGTGGGAATTTAAGGAGATGGGACCTGGACAAACTGATTAAACCAGAGGTTGTCCAGAGTTTCAGGGAGAGCATAAGGGAACAATTGTTACAAATTGGGGAAAGAAATACAATAGAAGAAGAATGGGTAGCTCTGAGGGATGAAGTAGTGAAGGCAGCAGAGGATCAAGTCGGTAAAAAGACGAGGGCTAGTAGAAATCTTTGGGTAACAGAAGATAATTGAATTTAATTGATGAAGGGAGAAAATATAAAAATGCAGAAAATGAAGCAGGCGAAAAGGATTACAAACGTCTCAAAAATGAGATCGACAGGAAGTGCAAAATGGCTAAGCAGGGATGGCTAGAGGACAAATGTAAGGATGTAGAGGCTTATCTCACTAGGGGTAAGATAGATACTGCCTACAGGAAAATTGAAGAGACCTTTGGAGAAAAGAGAACCACTTGTATGAATATCAAGAGCTCAGATGGAAACCCAGTTCTAAGCAAAGAAGGGAAAGCAGAAAGGTGGAAGGAGTATACAGAGGGTCTATACAAGGGCGACGTACTTGAGGACAATATTCTGGAAATGGAAGAGAATGTAGACAAAGACGAAATGGGAGATCCAATACTGCGTGAAGAGTTTGACAGAGCACTGAAAGACCTGAGTGGAAACAAGGCCCCGGGAGTAGACAACATTCCATTAGAACTACTGACGGCCTTGGGAGAGCCGTTGCTGACAAAACTCTACCATCTGGTGAGCAAGATGTATGAGACAGGCGAAATACCCTCAGACTTCAAGAAGAATATAATAATTCCAATCCCAAAGAAAGCAGGTGTTGACAGATGTGAAAATTACCGAACAATCAGTTTAATAAGTCACAGCTGCAAAATACTAACGCGAATTCTTTACAGACGAATGGAAAAACTATTAGAAGCCGACCTTGGGGAAGATCAGTTTGGATTCCGTAGAAATATTGGAACACGTGAGGCAATACTGACCTTACGACTTATCTTAGAAGAAAGATTAAGGAAAGGCAAACCTACGTTTCTAGCATTTGTACACTTAGAAAAAAGCTTTTGAAATTGTTGACTGGAAAACCCTCTTTCAAATTCTAAAGGTGGCAGGGGTAAAATATAGGGAGCGAAAGGCTATTTACAATTTGTACGGAAACCAGATGGCAGTTAAAAGAGTCGAGGGACATGAAAGGGAAGCAGTGGTTGGGAAGGGAGAGAGACAGGGTTGTAGTCTCTCCCCGATGTTATTCAATCTGTATATTGAGCAAGCAATAAAGGAAACAAAAGAAAAATTCGGAGTAGGTATTAAAGTTCATGGAGAAGAAATAAAAACTTTGAGGTTCGCCGATGACATTGTAATTCTGTCAGAGACAGCAAAGGACTTGGAAGAGCAGTTGAACGGAATGGACAGTGTTTTGAAAGGAGGATATAAGATGAACATCAACAAAAGCAAAACGAGGATAATGGAAATTAGTCGAATTAAGTCGGGTAATGCTGATGGAATTAGATTTGGAAATGAGACACTTAAAGTAGTAAAGGAGTTTTGCTATTTGGGGAGCAAAATAACTGATGTAGAGGGTATATAAAATGTAGACTGGCAATGGCAAGGAAAGCGTTTCTGAAGAAGAGAAATTTGTTAACATCGAGTGTAGATTTAAGTGTCAGGAAGTCGTTTCTGAAAGTATTTGTGTGGAGTGTAGCCATGTATGGAAGTGAAACTCGGACGATAAATAGTTTGGACAAGAAGAGAATAGAGGCTTTCGAAATGTGGTGCTACAGAAGAATGCTGAATATTAGATGGGTAGATCACATAACTAATGTGGAGGTATTGAATAGAATTGGGGTGAAGAGGAGTTTATAGCACAACTTGACAAGAAGAAGGGACCGGTTGGTAAGGCATGTTCTGAGGCATCAATGGATCACAAATTTAGAATTAGAGGGCAGTGTGGAGGGTAAAATTCGTAGAGGGAGACCAAGAGATGAATACACCAAGCAGATTCAGGATGTAGGCTGCAGCAAGTACTGGGAGATGAAGAAGCTTGCACAGGATAGAGTAGCATGAAGAGCTGCATCAAACCAGTCTCAGGACTGAAGACCACAACAGCAACAACAATGTTTTTGAAACTGAGCAAAAACTTGGGGCTCAGAGGATGTTTTCCCTTGTACTACAGTCTAAAGTATTTGAAGATGTGGTTATGAAGGTGTCAGATATTTCTGAAATAACTTTTGAAATAACTTTGAAACCCCAGTAACACACTGATTAAATGTGGTAGTATATGAGGATGGTTTTGAAGGGATAGTGGCAGACACCTGGCCATTATTGCACTACATGTCAGAATATTGCTCACACCAAGTGATGAAAAAAACCCACTGTGAGCATTCCAAATTATTTCTTATTTCAGATGATGTAAAGCAGGATGATCATTTGATAATGGCAAAGGATCGAGGAGGCTTGGCATATTCCAAAGATGATGTAGTGGCATGTGTAACTTATGTTTCTGTAACCTTTCAAAAAATTATAAGATAACGTGAAATTTTGTTTCTGCAACAGGCAAATCAAAGACGTGATATTTTGAAGGTAGCGTCCTGTAATATTCCCAGTGATTTGTTTAGTGGATTTCAATGTAAAGACAGACATAACCTTGACTCTATCAGGTGTTCCATACTGCTCTGTTTTGTGAATATCATATTAAATAATTATACAGAGAGAAGAAATGATGCAACTATGAAGAAAAATATAAATGTTTTCAAAAGAATGAAAAATGCCACTAAACTGTAATTTAATTCTTTTATGGACATGTAGAACAGTGTTTTGGAAATCATATTATGAGATGAAATGAAAGTCACTGCAATATTTTTATTACATTCCATTTCTTCCCACCCTGTCACTTTCTGTGTGTATACGTGTTTTTTTTTCTGTCTGTCTTTCTATGTTTTTGCGTCTATGAAAATTACATGTAACAGAATTTCTCAATTATTTATAATAATGATTGTGAGTTTCCTTACTCATTGATGAGGTTACATGAAGCAGTGTAGTCATTAGTATTTGTATTAATTTGTGTGCTGCTTCTTTAAATATGAATTAGTACAAAACCAAATTTTGGTGGCCAGGTTTCAGCTAATTCGGTAATTTTCCAGTAACAGAAAATGAACATGGTATGCGCTTGCTACATTTTACAATTAGTTATTTACATCTGAACTTGTTTTCCATTAAAAGGCTTTAATGTTTTATTTTGATCATGTATATACCCACACAGATGTGGATCGCTAATTGTATTATAAAAAGGCTCAAATTACTATTTATGTATTGTCATTCCATGAGTCTACGTTAAAATTACAAAGTTGCTGCTCACCAAAGTCGAAAAATTGCAAATATGAGATTTGCAGTTATAATTGGCATCAGTGAAGGAAATTAGGACCACGTTTATTTTACATTATTTGATTATGATGATAAAGTCCCATACTTCTTGATAGAGCGTAGGGAAACGATTCGGGAGTCCCGCACTAGGCAAGGTCCTAGTGGAGGTGTTTTGCCATTGCCTTCCTCCGACCGTAATGGGGATGAATAACGATGATGAAGACGACACAACAACACCCAGTCACCTGGAGGCAGGTGAAAATCCCAGACCCCGCCGGGAATCGTACCCGGGACCCCGTGCTCGCGAAGCGAGAACGCTACCGCGAGACGACGAGCTGCGGACCAATATTTGAAATGACAATTTCACAACGTCACAAGACTCAGGAAGTAATGGTACATTCACATATGTTTGTTCGTTACTGAACAGTCCGTGTTACAGGGCCCGTCAAAGTGCCGATTCGCGACCGATCGTTCCTTACTTCCCGAACAACCCTCATAGCAAAATCCTATACAGGGCGTGGCTGATTCTATATCAGCAAACTTGTTCTACGTTTTTGTGAAGCGGAAAACATTAACTTCATCCTAGTCTGCTTTTAATAGCTAAGCACACGCACAAGGCTAGCGCGCCGAGTGTTACCCTCACCTCGCTGTTCTCGCAAGAATTTAATTATATTGGCTCTCTTCATTCTCCGCTCAACAGATTTACTAAAAGAATTCAGCCGTCTCTTGATTGAATTTTGTGGCCTGGTGAGCAAAATGTTCACAGCAATATACTGTATCTCCTTTCCCTGTCATCACGTCAGGGAGGGATGCCCTCCGACCACACTCGACGACGTCTCAAGGGAAAGCGCCTGCCACCCTGGGCAGGTGTGAGTCTCCTCACCCTAGCTTCCCTTCCCTCTATAGTGTGGTTGGACACTGGATGGAACAGCCAATGACAGTCACTCTTTCATTTCTAATAGCCATGGCTGTCCAATCAGCAAATGGCTTAATAAGTACAGTGTCGTATAATAGGCTGGCTTTCAAGTGAGCAGTCAAGTCTGTTACCCTCCTTAATAACACTCCATCATCCACAAAAGTGCTAAGTTACGTCCTCGCGCGCCGCTCACATGATATACTGTTCTACCCTCAGTTTTCTGCCGTGCCACTCACTTGCGCTTGACCTTGAGTAGGCTGTGGCTCTGCAGGCCATTGTATCACACCGTCGCTAACTAAAACTAACTCCTCTCCAGTGATGCTTGCACCCTGTTTCTACCTAACTCAAACATGCAAATTTACGTAAGTGAGCTGTTCTCGTCATTCTCGATGACAAGTGTATTAAATCTCAAACAAATGAAATATACAAACAAAAACCCGTCTATTATTGCAAAACCAGCTTATTGGGACACTATAACGGCACATAAAACTGAGGCACCCGACATGTAAGGTATCCAAAACCCCTTACAACCGCCAGTACCTCGTCTCCTGCCTCCAAACTGCGCATTTATCTTGCATACCTTGAGAGACTAGCACTCTTATAACAAAGAAAGTTGCGGAGACATGTCTTAGCCACTGTCTGGGGGACTATTTACGCCATGAACTTTTCACTCTGCAATGGGGTGTGCGCTAATTTCAGATTTCTTGGCAGGTCAAAACTGTATGCCAGACTGGGGCTCGAACCCAAGATTTCTGCCTTTGGTAGTGCAGGAAGAGGTACCAGTCTCAAGTCCCGGGCTGGCACACCGTTTTAATCTGCCAAGACGTTTGAGGTCAGCACACACGTCACTGCAGGGAGAAAATTCATTCCTGTTAGAGATTTACCGGAAACATATTGGATTTCCGTGTTCCGCTGAAAGTACTTTTTAATGATGGATGTTGAAGCGTATTAGTGACTCTTACTTAACGAAATGACGAGCGGAGTGGCCGCGCGGTTTGAGGTGCCCTGCCACGGATTGCGTGGCCCGTCCCGCCGGAGGTTCGAGTACTCCCTCCGGCATGGGTGTGTGTGTTGTTCTTAGCATAGGTTAGTTTAAGTAGTGTGTCAGTCTAGGGACCGATTACCTCAGTAGTTTGGTCCCTTAGGAATTCACACACATTTGAACATTTGAACTTAACGTAATCGGATTTCCTCCCTACAAATTTCATCAAAATGGTTCAAATGGCTGTGAGCACTATGGGACTCAACTTCTGAGGTCATTAGTCCCCTAGAACTCAGAACTAGTTAAACCTAACTAACCTAAGGACATCACACACATCCATGCCCGAGGCAGGATTCGAACCAGCGACCGTAGCGGTCTCGCGGTTCCAGACTGCAGCGCCTAGAACCGGATGGCCATTTCGGCCGGCACAAATTTCATCATGTCCGCTCACCCAAGTGGTGTGATGCCCAGCGATCCCTAAATACAACCGACAGGATAGGAGGCTCGTAATAAAAGCGTAGCAACGTCAGGGAAGCTAAAGTACAGGCCGCCGCATGTTGTTTACTTCCGTAAAAAGCACAGCACTTGGCCTCTGTTGTATGAGCAAGTAAGTTAACTCGCCTGTCAGCTACACCAAAAACATATTTTATCAAGTGTAGTACAACCGGATTGAGAGACCGACACGTAACAATTACTCTTCAATTGTCTTTTCACCTAGGAAGAGCGCACTTGGGTCTACTGCGATATCATTTAATTTTCTTGTTCCCTTGAAAATAATCTTTCATGGCGCATTAGTTTCTTTTAAGATATGTTGAACGTATTGAAATCAGACATAAAGTTATCAGCTTGTGATCCATTGTTGACAGTTGTGAACTACAGCAAAGTAAATTCGCATCTGCCAGTAAATCTTTTATCAAAGGCTGCCGCTTCCAATACGTAGCTCCCCTATCTTCAGGCATTTCTGCAGGCGCAAGTAGAGTCACTTATTATTGGTTCTAATCGTCTTTTAAATGTTGCAGGTCGTCTTACTTTCGATGTTTGCAAAGAAAATTTTAGTGGAAGTTGCACTTTATGCATGGAACCATTTGTTTATTTTTGTTTTATTCGAGAAGATGCTTAGCAGTTTCTGTGCTGCCTTCAGTGTGTTTTGTTCACTATTATAGTTTTATGCCTACCATACTTTCTACAGCATTTCATGCTTTCTGAAGCCTGTACTCTTGCTAACTATTGTTTTAGATATCTTAGTAGAACCATTTCGTTTCCTATCGTTGTTTTAGCAATTACACACGCATTTTCTTAAGTTAACAAGAGATGAAGGTTATACGCCATTATGTCATTTGTTATAGATTGGCTTAGCAGGCTGCACTCATGCTCACTGTGGCACCAGGAAGAGCGTTTTGATACTGTATGTGCCAAGTATCCCATAACTACAGTGTTATGGAAGGTCGTGTACGTTCTCATAACAGTCGTGCTGGTGGCACAGGCCAGATAACTGGCGGGTAGTAATGGCTGTTGTGAACCTGCCAGGGTAGCTGTGAGCGCTAACGCGCTGCTTCGTGGACTCGGGTAGGCGCGCCAGCCCCGGATCGAATCCACCCGGCGGATTAACGACGAGGGCCGGCGTGTGCGGGCCACCCTGGACGTGGTTTTTAGGCGGTTTTCCACATCCTGCTAGGTGAAGACTGGGCTGGTCCCCACGTTCCGCCTCCGTTACACACGTCGCAGATATTTAAAACACGTTCGCACTATTTCACGATTTACACTAGATGCAGACAGCTGGGGTACACTGATTCCATCCCTGGGGGGTACAGGGTGGCGGCAGGAAGGGCATCCGGCCACCCCTAAAACTAACCTTGCCGACCCTGCGATCGCTGCTGGACTATGGCGTAAGCCAGGGCTTAACAACTGGCCGGTTTTGAGCGGGAGTACTCGCGTCTGCTCAGGCACGTGCTCGCGAGCAGGTGCAAGGTTGCGGAGTAGGGACGGAGGGAAGGGAGGGGAAATGCGCGCGCACGTTTGAATGTGATCTCGCGTTCTTAGCAGATTTAACTAGCCATCTGAATGCTTTGAACATTTTACTACAAGGTAAATATCTGCTAATTACTCATTTCATAGATCGAATACGAGCTTTTAAAATGAAATTGACACTTTGGGTGAGTCAACTGGAAACAGGAAACCTAGCTCATTTTCCTAAATTATCATCCATTCAAGATGTTCACAAAGACTGTAAACGTTATTCACATAGTTTAGTTGATCAGCGCTTTCAAGATCTGGCAGCACTAGACAGTGATTTTGATCTGTTCTCTCCATAGTCAGCAAATATTTCAGAGATTCGTCCCAAGCTGCAGCAAGAAATTATTGACCTGCAGCGTGACAGAGAATACAGAGACAAATTTCAGAACAAGAAAAACATTTTGGAATTCTACAGACACTTCCCTCAGGATAGATTTCCTCGTTTGCACAAACTGGCGGCTGCAATAATATCAATGTTCGGTTCCACGTATGTTTGTGAACAACTGTTCTCTGCAATGAAGTGTAACAAGACGCGCCTGAGAAACGCATTGTCTGATCGAAATTTAAACTGTACACTGCGCCTAAAATGCACAAGGACAACTACTCCGAACATAGACGCAATTGTAAGGGGCAAAAAGTACAAGATAACCGAGAATCCCACACTGCAGTGACACCTTTTATTGTGTAACAGTTCACAAATTAATGCGAATGTAGAGGCATACACTAAGCTAAATTATGTGGCTAAATTATGTGGCATGTGTACATTCTCCTTTATTTTTTTCATTGGTCGCAGTAATAATTCGTGAGTGATATCCCTGCAGGTAGCCGCGGATTTACATTGGCTGGCGGCAGCTGTTATGTGCCCCACGTGACTTTCTCCACTCTCCGCTCTGGTCCGGTAGTGGGGGTAGCGTGCTCGCGCTGCTCCGTGCTCGAGCCTTGCTGCTCACAGCTTGCTCCGCGAGCACGTATGTTGTGAAGCCCTGGCGTAAGCGAAAGAAGAAAGAAAGTAATGGCTGTCGTGAAAGTTCCTTGAATGTTGTGAGAGTTGTGTAATGCCTGAAGATGGACGCTGAATCGTCCGAAACGGGGAGCCTTCATTGCGAGACACTGTAGCGGAAGAGAGCTATTGTTTAATAGAGTCGCAGACGTCGCCCTGACAGGCCGCTAGGCGGTGACGCGCGCCGCATTGGGGCACTGACCTCGTCGGCGAGCAGGTTGCCGCTGGAGTGTGTGGAGGCGGCGGTGCCGCGGCAGCCCCCCGGGCCCCCCTGCAGGGGGTCGCTGCTGTCGTCGCGATGCACCACCCCCGTGTAGCCGTCGGCGGCGCGCTCCCGCAGCTTCCGCCACGCGATCCTGCCGGTACACGATGCTCTGTAGAAGGCTAACACGGTTTCTGTACTACAGGAAATGGCTATAGCAATAACAACAAGCAAAAACCACTCACTAACTGACCAACATATTGTAAACTGGCTCCAGTCAAACAGAAGTCAGTCAGTTAGACGATGAAGAATTGTCCGTCCTTTATCGTTCATCATGGAATCTCTTTCCTTCACACGATTATTTTCTTAAGCGGAAAGGGCAAGTAGCAATGGAATCTCGGCTATGATGAATAGGTGAGACTGTAGGTCATCAACACAATCGAAAATCCGGGTAATCAGGAAAGTCAGAAAAAATAAAATGATCGCTATTAAACACCATGTATACACACTTTACATTTATTTTCACATAAAGATAAATTATACATTAATTTCACACAGGTAAATACCAGATAGTGATAAAAACACCATGAGGACTGAAACAGTAATTTCCTTTTAAGGGTGTAGGACGTCAAATGGGCTGACCTGGAGCACGAGAGGCACCAGAGGACATTTTAATTTCCACTGTCTAGACTTTTACACATAAATTCATAAAATTTTGTCAGCATGACCAGGAAGCATTCAGGATTCACACTCATAGCAGTGGAAGTTCACAAATATGTTGTTGTTTGTTGTTGTGGTCTTCAGTCCACAGACTGGTTTGATGCAACTCTCAGTGCTACTCTATCCTGTGCAAGCTTCTTCATCTCCCAGTACCTACTGCAACCTACATCCTTCTGAATCTGTTTAGTGTATTCATCTCTTGGTCTTCCTCTACCATTTTTACCCTCCACGCTGCCCTCCAATACTAAATTGGTGATCCCTTGATACCTCAGAATATGTCCTACCAACCGATCCCTTCTTCTAGTCAAGTCGTGCCACAAATTTCTCTTCTCCCCAATTTTATTCAATACCTCCTCATTAGTTATGTGATCTACTCATCTAATCTTCACAAACATAACAAAATAATTTTTTTTACATGTGAAATTTCATCATTTTTTTCACTCACTATTGGCTGCATTTGTTGTTATAGGTATACTTTTCGTCATAAGTAAGAGAGAGTCTTTGACGAATTTTGCACTGCATACAAACCACACTTACAGGTGTACGAAACTCTAGAATTTATTTAATTTATGAAGAAGTAAACGAGCTGTTACATTTTAAACTTCATATTTAGAAAACCTCAAATTTTAACTATCTCAATTTTTACCACAGTTTCAAATAGATTTGAAAAATTCTGGAGTTTTGTGCTAAGGAGTTTGTCTTTAATAAGCATACCGAGTTTGAAAGTAATAGGATATTTATTTTGGATGTTACATGTACCTAAGTACAGAAATATGAGCTTTGCGGAAAGTGGCCGTTACGATTCTGCTTGTATTTGGCATTCTATTAGAACTATCCAGCATCATAAGCACTTTTTCTTCATTTTATGAATCAGTTTTCTTCCTTTTCACATCTCTATGATGCACTCGTTTTGATTTTATGAGCTCCAAAAATGCTTTCACTACACGCTCTCTGTCTATCGCATGCAAAGCTTTGATGTAGTTCACTCCAGGCTTAATTCCCATTTTCTCTAAAACATATTTCCTGCTTTGCACACGACAATTAAAACATGGAACTGCATCATAAACACTAACAGCAAGTGTATTTCTTCGCACAAAAATGATTTCTGGCAATCTTTCCCATACACATTGATTAAAACTTTCATTTGAATTTTGGGTATCGCCATGAAGACATTTATTCAATAAGTTTTCATTTGCAAGGTCCCTGAATAGAGGTTTGATGGCTTGCATTACAGCAGTTGGTAGAAAATTCCTGTGATGATATTCTTCGCCACCAGAAATTGACCTATGGTAGCCACAGCAAGATTCACTTCCTTTTGGGCACAAGTTGTGGATAGGTCTGTTATCTGTGGACATTTTGTGGAAGTCTAAGGCACAAACTGCTTGCCTCATATTTTTCAAGTAGCCTGTGTTCCTTCTTATTGCCAAGAGCTAATATGGCTGTAGCTTGTCAATTTCTGCAACCGTCAGTCGCCCTGTCCCTTTAATTCTCTTTCCATCAGATAACTTTTTTCCTGACAAATGCCGGCCGCGGTAGCCGAGCAGTTGTAGGCGCTTCAGTCCGGGACCGCACGACTGCTACGGTCCCAGGTTCGAATCCTGCCTCGGGCATGGATGTATGTGATGTCCTTAGGTTAGTTAGGTTTAAGTAGTTCTAAGTTCTAGAGGACTGATGACCTCAGATGTTAAGTCCCATAGTGTCCAGAGCCATTTTAACTTTTGCACAACAGTCTCAGCTCCATATGGAGCACTTTTTTATACTTATATATATATATATATATATATATATATATATATATATATATATATATTTTGTACATCAAACTATTCAGGAAGATGTGCGCTACAAAATATGCGTATGTTTGGAAAATCGAATTTTTAAAAAATTTTTACATTCTCCCTCACATTCTCCGTCCCTTACATTCTCCCTAGTATATATATATATATATATATATATATATATATATATATATATATATATATATATATATTTGGTGCCACATTCCACATTTCTTTGAATCACTTCTCATGTAATTTACTGTTCGTTAAGTAATTGTAATTTCCTGCTTGCTTAAGAAGGAAGCTGTTATTTTTCGATATTGTCTTAATGATGACCACATGTTGGTTATATGTTAGCTGTTTTTATAAATGTGGTCTTGAATAAATTGTTGATCTACTAGTTTTTGTGTTTAAGGAGTGACATTATAGGGGCCTTGACCTTCCATGCTAATCCAGACTTCCTTAAGTTACACCAGGAATTTAGAACACCTATGTCTTAGTATCGTGGAATCTTTGCAAAATCTTCGACACCAAACACCAACAATGTTTCTTTTTCAGCAATGCTCCTACATACATACCATGCAGCGCGACTAATTTTTTGTAGATTAAGAGACCCTCCTTTCTTTTCGATGTCATTTTATAGACGCAAAAAACGCGGGAAATACTCCACTGCATTGCTAGCTGTCAGATTCTAGACTACAATGTTGCCAGGATCTGTTTTTACTGGTTGGTTGAATTCAACTTTAATGCGAGCGCAGGCATGTTCCTGCAGGGAACAGCGACCATTACAAATTGAAATTATATGGCAACCACGACTCGCATTTAACTTCTCCCTCAGCCTTATATATGTCACTCGACCAGCGCCGCCGTCACACATGAAACAAAAATGTGTGACGGTGGCGCCACATACACAGCACCATATTTGTAACGTGCGGTCCTCGCCTACTTAATATCTGTAGAAGCTAGCGTTGGTCTAGTGACACATGTAAGAGTGAAGGAAAAGTTGTATGTGACTTATCGATGCTCTACAATGTTGATTTTTAAATTTAATGCTTCTCGTCGTGGAATGTTATCGCTATTACTTCCAGAGTATCGAATACTGTACAGTTACCGAACTAAAAGGACGAAAGTAAAAGATACAAAAAACTGATGCGGATGAAACGAAGACCTGTATTAATGAACGCTGGGTTAACGAAGTGCTAAATCCTTCTATATTAGACTGAGATCTCATACGCTGTTTTTGATTTTCCCAGATGTTGCGCATTCAGCACGAAACATGAGTGAAATACTGTATTGAGTACAAACAATTTAATGATTTACTTAATCCTCTAAAAGATAACGAGGTATCTGGTCAGTAGTAGAAAATTAAGTACGTCATAAAAAATGTGATGACGCAAGAAAACAGATACCACTGTTAATCCTTTACAGTGTCTCCTTTTTCCACTGGAAACTTCTGAATCTATTCGTAAAATTTAGTCCTTTCCTCTGAATATACTCCTATACTACAAGCGTATTGATATCCACCATAATGCTTGATCCAGTAGACACGGTTTCTCATAAGTCTGCAGCATGGCGTGAGCTCTGTGCCATTTGGAACACATTCAGAATGAGTCCAGTAATAGCTTTGCATCCTGTGATGTACTCTTTCACTTCAAATTTTAAAATCTAAACAACACAATATACAACGAAGAAATAGGCACGTTCATTTCGTGGCTTATATTGAGTTTTTACGAACAAAAATGATCTTACAATACTGCTTTCACCATAATCTGAAATTGTAAATCTCGGAACATAGCACGTGTTACTCAATGAATTTTGCACCTCGATTACATTACCTGAGAAACTCACTCAGCTCATGGAGCGGATGTATTCTGTCTTGCTTATCTAGCAATCGCTTAATGACTCCGCAAACCCGAACGCAAGGCAAAAAACTATGCCGTCTCACAAGAAAGAAATGCTGAATTTTGTGAAATTTCCTTAAGTCTGCAAATTACAGAAGTTCGGTATAATCTATGATTTTTATTTTGTGCGGCACAATTGGGAAAAAAATCGTTTATGGTACATGTAGCTAGTACTTTTCTCACTTTTTGCGTGCTGGATACAGAACACTTTCACTGTTAGCTGTATTCAGTAAGAGACTGCCTGCAGAAGTATCCTAGGAGGGAAAAAATTCTGCATGAGGTCGGAACACAGCGGTAGTACCTTACTTTACTTTCTCCTCTCCTCTCAGCCTCCGTATTCCATAGCATTGTTGAACGTTTTACTTTCCCGCACGTGATCGGTCAATTCAATTGCTGCAATACGCCTTGCTACGTCGTTCAGTTGCGGTTTGTTCGAAACTTAGGGGATTGTAACTGTACTCCGGAGCTCAACGACTAATCACTTATGTACATTTAAAAAATTCTTGATAGTTACTGTATAGGCAGCTCTATCCACGACCACACATCAAGATCTACGTCGAACTTACATATGCAGAGAGAGAATAAACGATGACCAAAAACTACATTTTATACTTGGGAGTGAAAATGTACAATAGATTACCTAAGAAAACGGAAGAGATTAGTGAAAAAACGTACTCAACGAAGCAGTCAAGAAGTACCTGTTGACCAATGCATTCAGGGCAGTGAAGGGTTACTTGTATAACATAATGTAGAGGTTTGGTAAAAAGCGTAACACAATTTACAATAAAACCTCCCTGTCATTTCACAACACGCTTCCGCATTACAATGTTCTTTCTGTAAAGACTAAAAACGAAGCATAATGCTAACACCTTATCCTCTTTCTGAGCTAAAAATTTCGCTCATTATACAGGAATGCTAACTCGATCTTTCAGACAAGCAAATTGATAGGTCCGACATGTAGAAAGGAAACCGGACGCATCCAGCATAGTCCAGGCAGCACAGTATGGGCAAACGACTGAACAGTGAAACACTAGACAAGCGTCTTATGACTGATTGATGTAGCTAAGGCGACGGTCGAGACACCGCATCAACTTGTGATGGGGGCACAGTGGTTGAGGTTGCCATTCGGGAATCCACGTTCAAGTTTCGTATGGTGTACCCACAGTGTATCACCAGTGGTGAATGCCGAGATGGCTCCATTTAAAGGGCACGGCTAACTCCCTTCGCCATCCACCCCAATCTGAGCCCGCACAGCATTCTGTATCCCATCGGCCCATCGTCGTCAGCACATCAAACGCTAACCTTCTTTTCTTCTTCGTACACTATGAAATAATGTCTTCGGAACAATGTACAAATAAATTGTACTGTAGCTTCCTGTCAGATTCAAAACGAGTGCCGAACTTAGACCCGTCCCTGAGTCTCACATCGGAATTTTAGTTCGGTACTCGTTTTTAATCTGCCAGGAAGCCAAACGAGTGCAAATACCGCTGCGGGGTGAAAATTTATTCTGGGAACAGTGTAGTACCCTAGGGATAACCGAAATGACGCGGCACTGTTATAATAGAACGACCTTGTACTCTGGAGGATGTAGGCTCTAGTTCCCTACCGTTCATCTTGATCTAGCTTTTTCCACAGTTTCCCCTAAACTACACTGTGTGATCAAAAGTATCCGGACACACCTAAAATCATACGTTCTTCATATTAGGTGCATAGTAGTGCCACCTACTGCCGGGTACTCCATATCAGCGACCTCAGTAGTCATTAGACATCGTGAGAGAGCAGAATCGGGCAATCCGCGGAAGTCACGGACTTCGAACGTGGTCAGGTGATTGGGTGTCACTTGTGTCATACGTCTGTACGCAGGATTTCCACACTCCTAAACATCTCTAGATCCACTGTTTCCGATGTGATAGTGAAGTGGAAACGTGAAGGGATACGCACAGCACTAAAGTGTTCAGGCCGACCTTGTCTGTTGACTGACAGAGACATCCGACAGTTAAAGAGGGTAGTAGTGTGTAAAAGGCCGACATCTATCCAGACCATCACACAGGAATTCCAAACTGCATCAGGATCCACTGCAAGTACTATGACAGTTAGGCGAGAGGTGAGAAAACTTGGATTTCATGTTTGGGCAGCTGCTCATAAGCAACATATCACGCCAGTAAATGCCAAACGACGCTTCGCTTGGTGTAAGGAGCGTAAACATTGGACGATTGGACGGTGGAAAAACATTGTGTGGAGTGACGACTCACGGTGCACAATGTGGCGATCCGATGGCAGGGTGTGGGTATGGTGAATGCCCGATGAACGTCATCTGCCAGCGTGTGTAGTGTCAACAGTAAAATTCGGAGGCGATGGTGTTATGGTGTGATCGTGTTTTTCGTGGAGGGGGCTTGTACCGCTTGTTGTTTTTGAGAGGCACTACCACAGCACAGGCCTATATTTATGTTTTAAGCACCTTCTTGCTTACCACTGTTGAAGAGCAATTCGGGGATGGCGATTGCATCTTTCAACATGATCGAGCACCTGTTCATAATGCATGGTCTGTGGCGGAGTGGTTACACGACAATAACATCCCTGTAATAGACTGGGCTGCACGGAGTCCTGACCTGAATCCTACAGAACACCTTTGGGATGTTTTGGAACGCCGACTTCGTGCCAGGCCTCACCGACCGACATCGATACCTCTCCTTAGTGTAGCACTCCGTGAAGAATTGGCTGCCATTCTCCAAGAAATCTTCCAGCATCTGATTGAACGGAAGCTGTCATCAAGGCTAAGGGTGGGCCAACAGTATATTGAATTCCAGCATTACCGATGGAGGGCGCCACGCGCTTTTAAGTCATTTTCAGCCAGGTGTCCGGATACTTTTGATCAAACAGTGTACATCAGGTAAGTGCACAAATGTTTCCTACATCTGATCCATGGGCAACTAGCTGTCCCCTTATCGGAAAAAGAGACCAGTAAGTACATAAACACCTATATACACTGTCTGTCAAAGTCTTTGCAACAAACGTCTAGGGATAATAGATCAAGTAATGTGAACAACTTCTTTTTAGAGACAAAATGTTCGTTGACGCTTTCCAGCGACACTATGAACCATTGAGGACTGGTTAGAGGCGGTAAGGCGTAGGCACTCTACGTCGTGCTTAAGCAGTGTGTGTTGCATTTATCAAGTCACCTGCTCTGGGTGAAAAGCGGTAGGCCAGAGCAAAACGCAAGGTACTGATTCCCTTCTAAAACATCTTTCTCCTCTTTGAGACACTCATTCTTATGGTTTTGTAGTTGAAGAACGAGCTGTAAATTTACTGGGGTAGGGATTATGCAGCATACATGGTTAGTAGACCCTGCTAGTTTGGTGGAATTTCGTCGTCTCAGGGCCGGCGAATAATAAAGGACGTCTGGTGTCGCCAGAAAGGGTTCGAGAACACTTTGTCTGTGACCAAAGCTATTACCTGATATTTCACCTTCAGAAGTTGGTTGCTAAGGCTTTGAAACACCCTGTTCTTAATCTGCAATATCGTTAAATGTCCAGTAACCTCGCAGAAGTTGTCTGGGGATGAATAAAATTGTTGCTGGTACTACTGCTCCAACCAAGACCGTTAATAACATTATTCAGTTTCTAATATTGTGATTACATACGTAAATAACAATATTTGAACAATACAAAGAAACTATATCTGAAGGTTAGTTAGATTTTAGTAGTTCTAAGTCTAGGGGACTGATTTTCTCAGATGTTAAGCCCCATTGTGCTCAAAGCCATTTGTTTTCACGCCTTCTACTGTTCCACTGTCCGCCATCTTGTTATCACAGCCGACAGACAGTGACAGTGACAGTGACAACTCAAAATATTGAACTTGACAATGAAGAAGATGACGAAATAAGAAACCGTAAGTGAAATATAGTGTAAATAGATAAACACACACACACACACACACACACACACACAACCTTTCCCATAAATTATTAATCTCAGGCATAGCCACAACAGTTTAGAAATCGTAATTTTTGCGTAAATGTTTTGCCTATTTTAAGTTGTATATAGTTGCAGGTGACAAACTGTAAAGAAAAACAGACACTATAAAAACGCAATACAACAGGAAAACCACACGATGTGGTAAGAAGGTACGAATACACAATTTTATGTGCTCCTCAGAAACGTGTAATTACGATTTAGAATCTAATATTTGTATGTATTTAAACATTAAAGAACATTCATTATGTTTAACAGCCATACTAATAAAAAAACCTACTGATGATGCTGCAACTGCAGTGAAACATGTCTGGGAGAGAAAAAAAAAATTGTGCTTTGCTAAAGGCAGACCCCACTCAGAAACATATGTTACTACTGACCTGACTTGCCATTAGTCACTAGCTTAAAAGCACACTATTTTAGGATTCCGTCGCAATTTCAACTGCATTACAGTGTTACAGAGAGGAATATGTGTAAACTCTGCTGTCTTTATGCAAGAATCAGATGTTTTTTTGCTGATAGTTTTAATAAAATTGTTTGAGAAAGACTGGAGATCGGTCAGCTTCCGCGGCTCGCTGTTTACGCAGTCACCTGATGACGCGCCCAGCTCACGGTGGCAACTACGCTTCCCTCCAGTCGTTCCAGACTCAACTGTCAAAAGTCGCAACTAATTTTAAACGCACTATAAGCCCTGAAACAAAAAAGAAGGGACTTAAGGAAGAAACCGCAAAATAAGAACAGCTTTTGCTTACATACAAAGAAGACAATCCGCCCCGATAGCTGAGTGGTCAGCGTGACGGAGTGCCATCCTACGGGCCCGGGTTCGATTCCCGGCTGGGTCGGGGATGTTTTCCGCTCAGGGACTGGTTGTTGTGCTGTCTTCATCATCATTTCATCCCCATCCGGGTGCGCAGGTTGCCGAATGTGGCGTCGAATGTAATAAGACCTGCACCAAGGCGGCCGGACCTACTCTGCAAGGGGCCTCCTGGCCAATGACGGAAAACGCTCATTCCCGATGAGGACAATAACGTTATAACTTCGACGTTTACAACGGATCTCATTTACAAAAGGTGTTCGAAAAAAAGAGTAGCCCAGCGGAGCGATGTGCAGCAGCACTGTCTTTCCCCTGCCGTCATGAGTAGGTCGACGTACGTCACGGCTGGTTACGTCAAGTGTTCGGCAGTTGTCAACCGCTTTTGTTAATACTTCCCAGTAGTTGCGGCCCCGTGTGTCTTATATTAAATTACTCGTCTCCGCTTCATTTACGTCGCTTCGGGGGTTTCTAAACGTTGGTAAAACGCACGCCGTACAGTAGACTAAAACGGGAAGGAAGTGGATTTAATGTCTGCTCGGTGTCAGTAGACAGAAACGCGAGTGTTAGCCACTTGGCGGAGTAGGCTGCAGAGGTACTGCGCCCCTTAAGCGCTGACGACAATGCGGCTCTCACTGAGGCCTCGCTCTGCACTCGAGGCCGGTCCCGCTGGTGCGCTCCAGCCACTGCACGCTGCAATTACCCAGACTGGGGTTTTAATAAAGGGGCGACCAGCAAAGTGGGCGGCGAGCCACTAAAATAATGTAATGCGGACTACAGTGAACGTGGATTTTACTGTCGAGGCGCGCTGCTCTGTCCTCATTGGCAATACAGGTACACAATAGGCGACTACTATGATGCTTGGCGCCTCGAAATTTTGCAGGACCATACAAAACACACTGAGTTGTGGCTTCTGCCTTTCCAAGTGCACCTTTACGAGATGTCCGTCTGAAAGATCGTGAGCAAAGTACTGACCGCGTAATAAAAATCAACGCGTTAGCCGCAAAGTGGCCAACAGCAAACTTCAACGGAATTATGAAATAATAAGATATCTGGGACCATGAAATTGACAAACAGTAGAAACTGAAAACGCACTGCCATGCTTGTCTCTCGACGTCATTTCAAAATAGAACGCGAACTGAAGCTTCGGAATGAACGACATGGTCACCTGCTTTAATACGAGGTCTGTCCAGAAATTATGTTGCGATCGGCCGCGAAATGGAAACCACTGGGAAAATCCGGTGAAGCTTTGCACAGTTGTGTTGGGCAGTGCCTCTTGTGTGCCCCTCGATTGTGTCGCGTCACTCTTTTCAGTTTTGAGTGAACAGTGAGCACGTAAAGATGCGTAGAGAATAGCGTCTCCCACCAAGTATGAGGGCCTGGTTAGAGATTTCGCCTGTGTCATACAGCCCACATAACACAACTGTCGAGCAGTTCCTTCTTCTTCCCAAATCTCGGTCGCACACTGCAGGGGCAATGAAGACGCTCCTGCAGCGTTTCCGATGAGAAGTGTTTGGTCACCCACAATACAGTCCATAACTGGCTCCTCGTGAGTCTCATCTCTGCTCACAAGTACCGCTGGCTATGAAGACAAAATTTTTCCACAGACAACAAGCTGCAGACCAGTGCAGATAACTGGCCGAAAGCACAGGCGGCTGCTTTCTATGACGAGGATATTGGAAAATTAATACAACACTATGACTTTTGTGGCGGTGTTCGTAGCGACAAACACTTGGCTGTAGAAATGGCTTACGAAGTCACCGCCACACTTTTAATAGCGGCCGACCGGTCCGCTGGAACAGTAAACAGAAAGATGAAACCCCAAACACTCTGATTAAATAGGTCGGTACTTATCTTTATTCATGAAGATACAGAAACACAGTAGTGAACTCGGTGTCTACAGAAATCTGTCTAGTTCGAGTCGGAGCGCCTAGGTCAGCGTCGGCTGACGACAAACAACAACTCTGCTGCGATGAACACACAACTGACTAGCAAGTACACGATTCGGTGGCGAGTATACAACTGAGCGGCGAATACAGAACTGTCTTAGCGCTCGCGACTCCAGCGCTTAAGAAGCTAGAAGCCAGCGGTGGCGCGCGCAGACTTGCGGCGATTTGCTGTCTCGCTGGCGCTGCTTATGCGGACGGCGTCCGGACTTTGATGCTGCCAACCTTTTGGCAGCGGGCTCGGTTGGCATTACTGGCTAGGATACAACAATGACAGCAGTCGAAACTGGAGCGGCGACTATGTGGAGAAGTAGGTCGAAGGTGTACCTAACTGTTGCAAATAAAACGTCTCTGTATTACACTGTGGTTTCCATTTCGCGACCGATCGGAACTTACTTTCTGGGCAACCCTCGTATAAACTTAAGAGTGGAGTGCGCGATCAATAGGCCATCTGCGTGAGAGAAACTGAGCAAACATCGAACGCGAACCCGGGTGCCAGACGCATTCACTCATCTTGGACGCAGCAGGTTCATGTTCAGAGAACGTGGTACTATTCCTGTTCCAAACAGTTTCCCGAGCACAAATTAAGCTTCCTCACTTGACAAAAGTCACGGCCTGGTCGACGCGTAACTTAGATGTATCTGCACGAAACTAAGACATTTCACTACTCAGATACTGTTTCTAAACGCTTAGCCTTACTCACTTTCGGAGCCTTAATGGACGCCACCGTGTGCTGCGATAGTCGGCTGCCGAGTTTCGGTGAAGGGGCGCTAGGGCGTCATTAGTCGCCCCTTTCCACTCTACGTGTGCTTCCTCGAGGTAAATCACCCATGCCAAACTCAAACCTATGAACGAATGAATTCATGTTTGCCCTTAAAGTGGAATTTACTTAATTAGCACCCCTCTGAAGATTTATGACTTAGTTGTATAACTACTTCGTGACATCTGCTGTACTCGAATGTGTTGGTCAGTACACGTGTTCTGGGTATTCCCCTACGAAGGCGTCGTTCCAAGTGTCTCTCACGCTACGGAGGGTCTACGTGCGCCAAGAATCTTTCAGAAAATTCGAAAAAGAAGCTGTTACTCTAACCATATCTGGCCACATGTGTTAGGAATAGCCGCCCCACCCCATAGCGACCCACCGCATTCTCTATGTACAGTTGCATCAAGGCAGTTATTTCGCTCTTTACCATTAGGCATTGTGAAATTTAACATACAATTATGTGTGCAAATAAATAATTACATCACACCGCCTTATCGGTTACGTGATTCTTTCGCATTTAATTTAGGTGTAGACTTTAGTGTTATTAATATTAAGAACGATTTAGTTGAATCTAAATTATTAAGTGTATTTCTGAAAGAAGAAAAGGAAACTGGAAGAGGACACATTTGTACTAAACTACAGCGAAGTACGCACGCTGAAAGATGAATCAAAGACATATGGACGTCTGCATGGGTGCTACAGAAAAATATGAAAACAATCTTTGTTACAATGTTTGCATCTACTGAGATTTGACTGAATATACACTGATATATCACACAGGTAGACCATTCGCAACGAATCGAGTCGTAGTTACCAACACTTGACCCACGCTCCAGAATATGTTCTTTACAGATATTATATATTACAAACTAGAAACGTAGAAACTTAATTACTACGAAACGTTACCTCGTGATGTGCATTTCGGAGGGCGCTTTATGTTTGACAGTCTTGTGCCTAATGGTGTGAATCGTGTAACGTACGTAATAATGCGTGGGCAGTATTGAGGGATTTCCCGTACGCTGTGTGCCTGTTGGCAAGTCTTTGCGTATCGATAAGTTTGTGGCGGTCGATAGGCAGCGTATTGGGTGTCACTGGGCGGACGACAGCCGACAGCGGGGACGGTTGCTACATGGGATGGAATGGAATGGGGGACTACGACGTCCCATGGCCCAGATTAGGCGAACTATAAATTTTTAATTATTTTTCCATGATATTGTGCAATTATATTTGTCGTATGTAGAAGAAACTCTACTGAAAGTCAAGGAATAATGCGATTACAAAGAAAAACTATTATCTGTAGTATAGGTATTATTATTATCTTTGTTCTCTTTAGTATCAGCGTGAGACGAAAAGCGCCAGACTGACACTCTCTTGCTGGTTCTTGTTCGGATGGGACGCCATTGTGCGCCATCTATATAATAAGGTGTGTATATGTTTTATTATTTGAGCAGTGAGCTCTAATATATGTCTAAAGTATTGCTGTTGTTAATTTTTACTGTAACCTGCACCACATATCCCGTTTGCTTGTTCCATCATTTTTAAAAGAATTCCAGACAACGCGCCTGCAGCAAGGTGAACATAGCTGGACGGCCACAATTGGCCGCCATTAAGTGGCAATTTCAAATTATGGTAAGTATTATTCCGTTCTTTCCACAGGCGACGCTGGAGATCGGTGATGTTATTTATTTCATCCATGATCTGTAGGAAACTGAAATTTTCAAAGTACTTAATTGTTTAGTCTGAAGATTTATGTTACGTTCTGTAGGACACAGACTTGGCATGCTCTAAGGCGTAATTAAACCACACGTAGGTCCTTACGTATTGAAAATGGTGAAATACTTTTCCGTATGTGTATATAGCTTATAATGATTAGCTGTTTTTGAGCATGGATTCGTCTAAGTAATTTCAACAATTATAGAGGATCCCACGCAACATTTTTGTGTCAGTAAAATCTAAGAACGATCCGTTCCTTGCATATCTTTGCAGTGGAACCAAAATCAAATTAAAAATAAAAATAAAATATAGATTAAATAAAATAAAATAATAAAACACACGCATTAATAGCTTACAGATACAGGGTGTTTCAAAAATAACCGGTATATTTGAAACGGCAATAAAAACTAAACGAGCAGCGATAGAAATACACCGTTTGTTGCAATATGCTTGGGACAACAGTACATTTTCAGGCAGACAAATTTTCGAAATTACAGTAGTTACAATTTTCAACAACAGATGGCACTGCGGTCTGGGAAACTCTATAGTACGATATTTTCCACATATCCACCATGCGTAGCAATAATATGGCGTAGTCTCTGAATGAAATTACCCGAAACCTTTGACAACGTGTCTGACGGAATGGCTTCACATGCAGATGAGATGTACTGCTTCAGCTGTTCAATTGTTTCTGGATTCTGGCGGTACACCTGGTCTTTCAAGTGTCCCCACAGAAAGAAGTCACAGGGGTTCATGTCTGGCGAATAGGGAGGCCAATCCACGCCGCCTCCTGTATGTTTCGGATAGCCCAAAGCAATCACACGATCATCGAAATATTCATTCAGGACATTAAAGACGTCGGCCGTGCGATGTGGCCGGGCACCATCTTGCATAAACCACGAGGTGTTCGCAGTGTCGTCTAAGGCAGTTTGTACCGCCACAAATTCACGAAGAATGTCCAGATAGCGTGATGCAGTAATCGTTTCGGATCCGAAAAATGGGCCAATGATTCCTTTTGAAGAAATGGCGGCCCAGACCAGTGCATTTTGAGGATGCAGGGACGATGGGACTGCAACATGGGGCTTTTCGGTTCCCCATATGCGCCAGTTCTGTTTATTGACGAAGCCGTCCAGGTAAAAATAAGCTTCGTCAGTAAACCAAAAGCTGCCCACATGCATATCGCCGTCATCAATCCTGTGCATTATATCGTTTGCGAATGTCTCTCGTGCAGCAATGGTAGCGGCGCTGAGGGGTTGCCGCGTTTGAATTTTGTATGAATAGGGGTGTAAACTCTGGCGCATGAGACGATACGTGGACGTTGGCGTCATTTGGACCGCAGCTGCAACACGGCGAACGGAAACCCGAGGCCGCTGTTGGATCACCTGCTGCACTAGCTGCGCGTTGCCCTCTGTGGTTGCCGTACGCGGTCGCCCTACCTTTCCAGCACGTTCATCCGTCACGTTCCCAGTCCGTTGAAATTTTTCAAACAGATCTTTTATTGTATCACTTTTCGGTCCTTTGGTTACATTAAACCTCCGTTGAAAACTTCGTCTTGTTGCAACAACACTGTGTACTAGGTGGTGGAATTCCAACACCAGAAAAATCCTCTGTTCTAAGGAATAAACCATGTTGTCTACAGCACACTTGCACGTTGTGAACAGCACACGCTTACAGCAGAAAGACGACGTACAGAATGGCGCACCCACAGACTGCGTTGTCTTCTATATCTTTCACATCACTTGCAGCGCCATCTGTTGTTGAAAATTGTAACTACTGTAATTTCGAAAGTTTGTCCGCCTGAAAATGTACTGTTGTCCCAAGCATATTGCAACAAACGGTGTATTTCTATCGCTGCTCGTTTAGTTTTTATTGCCGTTTCAAATATACCGGTCATTTTTTAAACACCCTGTATATACATTGCAGGACCAACAGCAAGCAGGTGCGGGCCGTGTATGGGGAACGTGCGAGCAACAATTGGAGCTACGGCGGATGCTGTTCTGTCACCGACGAGGAGGCCTGCAGCTATTACTGCGATTAAGTCTGTGGTGATATTGAGTCTCTGTCTTCAGAGAGGAACGAGGTCCGTAGAGCCCGGACACTATGGTACGTAGCTTTTGATGCGACATGGTACGTGGGAGCAGCCTCCTGTTCTATAGTACGGGTCGGCCGAATCAAGGGGCTGTTGTGTGGAAGGCCTTCTGAGTAATTCCGTACTGGAGGGAATTTGCTGCTCTGAACTGACATTATTCATTGCTTGTTGTCACTGTGTTTCATCGGAAACTCACGGGATGTACAGTTGGCCTTTGCTTTGTGGCTTCCTAAGCATTATGGAACTTACGTAACAGAACTGATGTTATTGGTGGTTCTTCGCCTGTCGGTATAGGACGTACGCCATTGTGCGGAAATAAAGTCCACAGTACGGTGGCGTTGGGACTGGGCTGCAGTACATTTTTGGTATCAAATCATTTTCACATAACTATGGAGCGTTATCTGTATCATCGGACGTCACGTATCTTGCTGGGCTGCAGGAGGCGCATGATATAGTATCTCTCTTTCGATTAATTTTAGCTATGGTAACTACAAGTTATCTGTGTGTACAGTAAACAGAAAGGCCCAGACAGCTGTGGGTGGAAATGTACTAAGTTGGTGACAGGAGATGCAACTAACTGCATGAGCCGCTTCACCTATGTTCGCAAGTTACGTAAATGTTTGTTTTGTATCTTGATCATCCTAATGTCCTACATAAGGTGCTTTTAAATTGCATTTTAGTAACACTGTTGTTGGTTAAAGATTTTAGTAAAGCTACGACTGGTATTAAGGGAAAATTTTAAGAGCGCAGTGGGCCCTTTGTAGAAAACCGTAGTTTAGAGATGTGTGGATACAGAAGGACTGGGGGTACATGAAAAGTTCACACTAAAATCTATGATTGTATAATTCTGAGCTGCACTCGTTCTGGAGACTTGTATGTCCTGTCAGTAGTATGTGGATGTTTTTATCGTTGTGACACACGGGATAACTTAAATGCTAGGAAGTAGGTGTTAGAGAAACCATGATATGTTGATTGGTTGATTTGGAGGATGGGACCAAGCAGCGAGGTCAGGGGTCCCATCGGACTAAGGCAGGATGGGGAAGGAAGTCGGCAGTGCACATTCTGACATTTGTCTAAAGCGATTCAGTGAAATCACGGAAAACCTAATTCAGGATGACCGGACGCGGATTGGAACCGCTGTCCTCCCGAATGCGAGTCCAGTTTGCTATTCACTGCACCTCTTCGCTCGGTCATCTCATGTTGATTTAGAATTTCAGCGGAGCTGAAGCATTATGAAGTTTAATGTCTTTCTGTAACGGATTACTGATCCTAAACTGTTCCTGCTCTGAAATCTAATCATTTAATTTCAGTGAATTACAAACATCAGCTGTGTGCGGGACGTTGATAGAATCAACGGGAGAGTTCAAAATGTGTACCCAACCGGGATTCGAACAGGGAATCTCCTGTTTACTAACCCCTAAGCCACCGAGGCCGAGGTCATCTCATGTTGATTTAGAATTTAAGTGGAGCTGAAGCATTATGAAGTTTAATGTCTTTCTGTAACGGATTACTGATCATAAACTGTTCCTGCTCTGAGATCTAATCATTTAGTTTCAGTGAATTACAAACATCAGCTGTGTGCGGGACGTTGATAGAATCAACGGGAGAGTTGAAAATGTGTACCCAACCGGGATTCGAACCGGGACTCTCCTGCTTACAAACCCCTAAGCCACCGAGCACACAGGAATCAGCGTGGCTGCATAGACTTATCCAAAGTAGCCCCCCACCACCCCCCACCCCAGCAGACTCACATTCTCAACGTATTCCACACACTACAAAAGTAGTTCTTCCTGCCCATTAAATTCAATGCTCGTGGCAAATCCTATTCCCATATGAGTTCAAGTGTGTGTGTGCATCCACACAGATATGATCCTTGGCTTATGATCGCCATAATTACATGGTCTACGGTGTCTGTTCTTTTCGACATGTCCGAAAGAACAGACACCGTGTACCTCTATTCGTATTATCTTTGCTAGATAGGTTTTGTTATGCGGATTTTGGTAACGTATTTCAAAAATGTAACTTGAATGTTATAATAAAAGTCACTCTCTACTCATTTTCCAAGCTTAATTCTAGTAGTTGAAGTTCCACTGCACAACATATGTCTGTATGTGAAATAAGACGGGGTAATAATTAGATTTTTCCTTATTTAGACACTGTGTGATCAAAAGTATCCAGACACCCACAAAAACGTACGTTTTTCATGCTAGGAGCATTGTGCTGCCACCTACTGCCAGGTAGTCCATGTCAGCGACCTCAGTAGTCATTAGACATCGTAAGAGAGCAGAATGGGTAGCTCCACGGATCTCAAGGACCTCGAACATGGTGAAGTGATTGGGTGTCACTTGTGTCATACGTCTGTACGCGAGATTTCCACACTCTTAAAGATCCCTATGTCCACTGTTTCCAATGTGATAGTGATGTGGAAACTTGAAGGGACACGTACAGCACAAAAACGAACAGGCCGACCTCGTCTGATGACTGACAAAAACCGCCGACAGTTGCAGATGGTCGTAATGTGTAATAGGCAGACATCTATCCAGGCCATCACACAGGAATTCCGAACTGCATCAGGATCCACTGCAGGTACTATGACAGTTAGGCGGGAGGTGAGGAAACTTGGATTTCATGGTCGAGCGGCTGCTCATAAGCCCCATATGGTCAGACAGACAATCCCGAAATCAAATATTGGTTTGTGAGGCGTATCCAGGAGGTGAAACAGATTCTGGTCGCTCTGAAGTTTAAGAGAATCGTCAGGAAGAATCGATGTGGAAGGAAATGGAGTACTGAAGTACATACGAGTGATACGACGCATTGGAGGTTGCCGTAGATATGGGTACTGTGATTGGCAGTTCAGTTGATGTAGAGTGGAAATCTCTAAAACGTGCAGCCACAGACTTTGGACTGACAAACATAATTACGAGGAAGGTACCTGCGAAGAGACCGTGGGTAACAGAAGAAATGCTTCAACTGGTCGACGATAGAAGTACAAAAAGTCCAGGGAAAGACACGAATACATCAATATAAAGCACACAGGAAGAAAATAAAAAAGAGCAGGAAAGCCAAGACGAGATAGCTGCAGGAAAAATGTGAAGAAATTGAAAAGAAATGGTCGTCAGAAGGACTGTCGCAGTATATAGAAAAATCAAAACAACCTTCTGTAAAATTAAAAGCAGGTATGGTAACATTAGGCGTACAATGGGAAGTCCACTACTGAACGCAGAGGTGAGAATGGGTAGGTGCTACGAGTACACTCAAGCCTTATGTGAAAGGAAGGAATTGTCTCATGGCGATTTAAAAGAAGAAAAAGACATTGTCCATAAGGAAGACATAGGGGACCCAGTATTAGAAGCAGAATTTAAAAGAGCTTAGAGCGGCTTGAGATCAAATTAGGATAAAGACATAGCTTACATTCCATTAGATTTTGTAGAATTAATGGGGGAAGTGGCAACGAAACGACTGTCCAATTTGGTGTGTAGAAACAACGGGACTGACGATACTGCATCAGACTTTCGGAAAAATATCGCCCACGCAGTTCCGAGGATTGCAAGGTCAGGTTAGAGCGAGAACTATCACAATATCAGCTTAACAGCCCTCGCATCCGAGTTGGTGACAAGAATAATATACAGGAAAAGATAACTGCGAATCTGTTAGATAACGATCAGTTTGGTTTTAGGAAAGATAAAGGCAGCAGAGAGGCGGAAGCAAGAAAGAAGAAAATGCAATCCGATCGTAGAATTTGTTGGTCTGGAAAATGCGTTCGGCGATTTAAAAGGGCGCAAAGTGTTGAAAATTACGAGAAAAATAAGACTAAGCTATAGGAAAACATGGGTGATATGAAATATGTACAAGAGGCAAGATGGAACAATAAGATTGTTGTTGTTGTTGTTGTGGTCTTCAGTCCCGAGACTGGTTTGATGCAGCTCTCCATGCTACTCTATCCTGTGCAAGTTTCTTCATCTCCCAGTACCTACTGCAACCTACATCCTTCTGAATCTGCTTAGTGTATTCATCTCCTGGTCTCCCTCTACGATTTTCACCCTCCACGCTGCCCTCCAATACTAAATTGGTGATCCCTTGATGCCTCAGGGCATGTCCTACCAACCGATCCCTTCATCTAGTCAAGTTGTGTCACAAACTTCTCTTCTCCCCAATCCTATTCAGTACCTCCTCATTAGTTACGTGATCTACCCACCTAATCTTCAACATTCTTCTGTAGCACCACATTTCGAAAGCTTCTATTCTCTTCTTTTCTAAACTATTTATTGTCCATGTTTCACTTCCATACATGGCTACACTCCATACAAATACTTTCAGAAACGACTTCCTGACACTTAAATCTATACTCAATGTTAACAAATTTCTCTTCTTCAGAAATGCTGTCCTTGCCATTGCCAGTGTACATTTTATATCCTCTCTACTTCGAACATCATCAGTTATTTTGCTCCCCAAATAGCAAAACTCCTTTACTACTTTAAGTGTCTCATTTCCTAATCTAATTCCCTCAGCATCACCCGACTTAATTCGACTACATTCCATTATCCTCGTTTTGCTTTTGTTGATGTTCATCTTAAATCCTCCTTTCAAGACACTGTCCATTCCGTTCAACTGCTCTTCCAAGTCCTTTGCTGTCTCTGACAGAATTACAATAAGATTAAGTCTCTCAAAACCAACTTCAGTTTTGTAATTTTAGTATCTGTGAAAGACATTTTCTGTCTTTTTTTGTTAAAGCGATGGAACTGATATCCTTTTTTCTTCTTCTTCGAGGATCGTTAACTACACGGTTGTATCATTGCTGTAACTTGTAGTTCGTGTTAAATAATAATGACATTTACATCATACCCTGCTTACTTCGGTGGTAAAGTACGAAATGCAGCGTTCCTGTAGTACTGGAGTTTACTTTGTTTAATTTTAGGCCGGAAAATTAGCTGGAAGTAGTCAGTTTGATGAACGCAATGGCCGTGCGTCATAAGCGGCTTATCGTCTTCCCATTTCAATATTTGTCGGACCAGCAGTCAATGTTAATAACGAAATCTGATTGTTATTATTTTTTACTATGAAAAACTAAATTTTTGCCTTAATAATTAAGAATAATACAGTTTTGTGTAACCAAGTTCTATGCTTTCCGACGACGACTGGCCTGGGGCTAAAATCATTTCATGGCACAAGAAAAGACTCAAAATACTTACACCTTCTTGATAGTCTTACAACGTCATGATTTCTTTTCTTGGCAGAGTGATGCATCCTTTCTCACGACAACAGTTTACTGTCACGAAGAAATTTAAAATATGTATGCCTGCAGGCTTTGGTGGCCGTTCTCACCAAAGTTAAACTCTTCTGGGTTGTTAGACCGTATCATATTTCCTTCTAAAACAATCGACGTTTCGACCCCTTTGCTGGGATCTTCTTCAGCATGTTTCGGTGTTCTAGCTATAGTGGACACCGAAGCATCCTGAAGAAGATTCCAGCAGAGGGGTTGGAACGTCGATTAATTTAGAAGGAAGTATGACGCGGCATAACAGCCAAGAATATTTTAACTTTAGTAAATTTAAAATAATTATCCGTAATGGAGGAAATAGGGTACATTACAAAAAAGGCACTCACAAAAGCTGTACACATAAATGTAGGTACAACGCAGGGAACTGCTGAGGAACTGTGGTAACAGAATAAATAATTCAACTGAAATCACTCGGTATTGGAGGTAAAGCGATGTGGCTTCTGGAAAAAAGGGAAGACATCGAAGCGGCAACTTTAGATGAAATTAAAAGCAAGGAAGTCAACGTGAAGCACACGGGGAGGCTGTACTGTCAGACGCCGAAAAGAAAGTGGAGGAATACTAGAGGGAGCCGTAAGAGAAGACACATGTTTCAGTACATCCTCTGACATGAAGGGGTCAGCTCAGGACAGGAAGCTGCGGCGGTCCGCGTCAGATCGATCATAATCCGTTGGACTGCTGCGTAAGTGGAGTCGATGCGTACTGCTTCCGCAGATGTAGGTCTCATTTCCCTACGTTTTTTTTTTTGTGTTGTGATGCCACGAGGAAGTTAAGACAGAAACAGGATCTTGCAGAAGATGCGGCACGCAGACCAGTTGACGGTAAGTGTATGGAGCTCCGTCCGCCCCTGCTGCTGCTGCTTCCCGCTCTCCTCGCAGGACCAACAAGAGGTGAGACCAGCGCACTGGCTTAGAACGGCGGCCTACCCTGCAGGGGCGGCAAGTGGCGCCTCTACGACAGCGTAACGAGCTGTCTAGCAGATACTTGCATTCCTTGTGAAGCGTCCATAC
Organism: Schistocerca piceifrons; assembly: GCF_021461385.2. NCBI lineage: Eukaryota > Metazoa > Arthropoda > Insecta > Orthoptera > Acrididae > Schistocerca > Schistocerca piceifrons. The sequence continues at coordinate 861,874,289 of NC_060140.1, read as the reverse complement.
AACGTGGTACTGTTATTCACTAAGCTTTGTGGATAATAACAGTAACAAGAGAATTTGCAAATAATTTCTGTAAGTTTACTTTCGCTGATACTGTAAAGTCCGATGCAGCGTGTTTGTCAGGTGATATGCTTTCATCCGGTTTATATCGTAAACGATGTGTGTCCATAGTGAGATATGGTGTACAGGGTGGCAGCCAGTCAAGCAACATTTTGGTGAATTGGTTTTAAAATGGTTCAAATGGCTCTGAGCACTATGGGACTCAACTGCTGAGGTCATTAGTCCCCTAGAACTTAGAACTAGTTAAACCGAACTAACCTAAGGACATCACAAACATCCATGCCCGAGGCAGGATTCCAACCTGCGACCGTAGCGGTCTTGCGGTTCCAGACTGCAGCGCCTTTAACCGCACGGCCACTTGGGCCGGGAATTGATTTAAAATATTTATTTCGAAGACCCAGTGAAATCTTTGCAGGTATTTTCCTAGAGCAATGTCCGCTGTGACTACGTGACCCCTTCCGTTGCCCACTTTCATTAGTTGTTCGACCTCCTAGACTGTCCTAAACCTAATGTCTTCTGACCCTAGGCGCGCCCCTTGTATGTCGTACACTGAAATAAATTCTCTTTATTTTACCTAATTTCCTGCTCTGTCATTTAACGGCAGTCCTGGATGCCCACTTAAAAGTCTTGAGCGTTCGACCTCCTGTACACTGTCGTAGTGAGCCGTATGTAACAACCTCCTTCCCCATTCCCTGGCCCTGTACAGTGATATGATAAATTACTCGTGGTAAGTCTGCAGAAGTACGTAATGTAATTGAACCGTGCGTGGCTCATGTTCCCGTCATCATGTGTCCTGGACGACATCATCCAAGAGTCCGGACCGTTCGCCAGATAGTTACGTTATTTAAGGAAACAGGAAGTGTTCAGCCACAAGTGAAACGTCAACCACGAACTGCACAAATGATCATGCCCAAGCAGGTGTTTTAGCTGCTGTCACGGCAAATCCGCACATCAGTAGCAGACAAACTGCGCGAGAATCGGCAATCTCAAAACCGTCGGTGTTGAGAATGCTACATCAACATCAATTGCACCCGTGCCATATTTCTATGCACCAGGAATTGCATGGCGACGACTTTGAACGTCGTGTACAGTTCTGCCACTGGGCACAAGAGAAATTACAGGACGATCACAGATTTTTTGCACGCGCTCTATTTAGCGACGAAGCATCATTCACCAACAGCGGTAACGTAAACCGGCATAATATGCACCATTGGGCAACGGAAAATCCACGATGGCTGCGACAAGTAGAACATCAGAGACCTTGGCGGGTTAATGTATGGTGTGGCATTATCGGAGGACGGATAATTGACCCCCATTTTATCTACGGCAATCTAAATGGTGCAATGTATGCTGATTTCCTACGTAATGTTCTACCGATGTTACTACAAGATGTTCCACTGCATGACAGAATGGCGATGTACTTCCAACATGATGGATGTCCGGCACATAGCTCGCGTGCGGTTGAAGCGGTATTGAATAGCAATTACATGACAGGTGGATTGGTCGTCGACGCACCATATCATGGCCCGCACGTTCACCGGATCTGACGTCCCCGGATTTCTTTCTGTGGGGAAAGATGAAGGATATTTACTATCGTGATCCACTGACAACGCCTGACAACATGCGTCAGCGTATTGTCAATGCATGTTCGAACATTATGGAAGGCGAACTACTCGCTGTTGAGAGGAATGTCGTTACACGTATTGCCAAATGCATTGAGGTTGACGGACATCATTTTGAGCATTATTTGTATTACTGTGGTATGTACAGGTAATCACGCTGTAACAGTATGCGTTCTAAGAAATGATAAATTCACAAAGGTACATGTGTCGCATTGGAATAACGGAAATAAAATATTCAAACGTACCTACGTTCAGTATTTTAATTTAAAAAACATGTCTGTTACCAACTGTTCCTCTAAAATTGTGAGCATTATGTTTGTGACTATTACAGCGCCATCTCTCACAAAGCGAAAAAAGCTGTCCAACTAAAACATTCATATGTCTTTACGTACTACACGAGTATATAATAAAAATGGGGGTTCCTATTTTTTTTAAAAACGCAGTTGATTTCCGTTTGACCTAAGGCAGCGCCATCTAACAGGCCAACCATAGCGCCATCTGGTTTCCCCCTTCAAGCTAGAGAAGTTTCGTTCTTTGTAGTTTTTTCGTTTGATGCTTACTTCGTGAGATATTTGGCCCGGTCACGATCAATGGACCACCATGTATAATACAACATAAATACAGTTTTTTAAATGTGCCGAGATACTACACTGGCCAGGGAAGTACCCCACTTAAAACCGTATTGAAATACGAGGATGCGTTTGTTTCATCAACCATCAAGGTGATTTATCTGTAAAACTGTACATATGTTCATAATCGATATTTGAATCTTAAGGAATACGGCAGAAAACTGCAGAAGGACGAGTCCCCAAAGGAACAATTGCGTCTAACACACAATTAAGAGGCACAGACTCACAGGAGTCGTAAATGAAGTATTGTTTCGCAAATACCTAGTTATTTATTTGAAACAATAAAATATTTTAACACTCGAAGTTTCTGCTGAGAAATATTTGACAAAACAGAAATTGGTTCGTTGCATGTTTTTCCTTAGTTCGTCGTCTAAGTACAACTGTGGAGTTAAAGTGACTGTCCGCCCGCGGTAGCTGAGTGGCCAGCGCGACAGAATGTCAATCCTAAGAGCCCGATTTCGATTCCCCGCTGGGTCGGAGATTTTCTCCGCTTAGGGACTGGGTGTTGTGTTGTCCTAATCACCATCATTTCATCCTCATCGACGCGCAGGTCGCCGAAGTGGCGTCAAATCGAAAGACTTGCAGCCGGCGAACGGTCTGCCCGACGGGATGCCTTAGTCACACGACATGTTTTGTAGTAAAGTGAATGAAAGACACTGCAATGAAACTCTAAGTGGAGTGTACAACGGCGATACGTGGACGACCTGCATCATTTTCGATTTATCCGCTCTGCAGGATCTACAGCGGCGCCATCATCGAGGTGTTTGCCTGTAGCTGTTCTAAATCTGCATCCATACTCCACAAACCACCTGACGGTGTGTGGCGGAGGGTACCTTGAGTACCTCTATCGGTTCTCCCTTATATTCCAGTCTCGCATTGTTCGTGGAAAGAAAGATTGTCGGTATGCCTCTGTGTGGGCTCTAATATCTCTGATTTTATCCTTATCGTTCTCGAGATATACGTAGGAGGGAGCAATATACTGCTTGACTCCTCGGTGAAGGTATGTTCTCGAAACTTCAACAAAAGCCCGTACGGAGCATCTCTCTTGCAGAGTCTTCCACTGGAGTTTATCTATCATCTCTGTTACGCTTTCGCGATTACTAAATGATCTTTTAACGAAGCGCGCTGCTCTCCGTTGGATCTTCTCTATCTCTTCTACCAACCCTATCTGGTACAGATCCCACACTGGTGAGCAGTATTCAAGCAGTGGGCGAACAGGTGTACTGTAACCTACTTCCTTTGTTTTTGGACTGCATTTCCTTAGGATTCTTCCAATGAATCTCAGTCTGGCATCTGCTTTAGCGACGATTAATTTTATATGGTCCACTGCGATGGAATGTAGATCTGAAAGAAGCTGCAGTGGCTGCCTTTCGAGATACAGCGACTATTCATAAAACACAATGAGTGTAAGTAAAAGCCTGCTTGAGATTCCTGGATGCAGCCACCTCGGCATGCGGTGAGGAGGAGCTCAGCACGCCGTGTGAGCCCCTGCATTCCCTCCCGCTCTACCCGAGAGTCGGGCTGCAGCTGTCCTCTCAGAAGGCAGACCCACAGACACGCAGACAGGCAGGCTCACTGCGAGGCGGCGAGGCGACTCACCTGACGGCGAATCCGGCGCCCAGCGCGAACACCAGCACGATGAGCGTGCACACGCCGGCCAGCATCAGCGTCTGCACGTCCGTGTAGCCTGCAACACCACAAACACACACACCTGCAGTCAGCACCAGCGCCTGCCAGTCTGCCACCTGCCTGCCCCAATTCACGACGCGTGCCGGAGGGTGAATCTGGCACCACTGCCATCTCCCCAGTCCCCCCTCCCCTCTCCTGCCCACCCCCACCCCGCTCTGTTCATTCACGATAGTGTCTGGCAAGAGCAACTGTAGATTAACCTCCTTATGAGATCAACTTACTCTGTTTTTATAATCGTCATCATTTCGCGACACACGTGGGAGGAACTGATGTGCTGACTCACTATTTCTGGAGCGTACGCTCTCAGTTTGGTCAGTAGACCTATCCGTCTGGAGCTCGTGATCTAATGGCGCTACCGTTGCTGTCTTTGGATCATTGGGTCCCAGATTCGATTCCCAGCCGGGTTGGGGATTTTCTCTGCCCGAGGACTGGGTGTTCGTGTTGTCCTCATCATTTCATCATCATCATCATCATCATCATCATCATCATCGTCATTCGTAACAGTGGCTAGATTGGACTGTGTAAAAAACTGCGCTGTGTAAAGTTTGGGACTTTGTGCGGGCGCTGGTGACTGCGCAGTTGAGCGCCCCACAAACCAAACAGCACCCTCAGTCGACCTCTCCGTGATGCACAACGCTCCTCTCGTAGCACCTGTCGCTGCAGTTTCACCATGACCCTCTCGCGCTTACATTTACGTCTACAACCACATGCATACTCTGCAAATCACATGTAAGTACCTAACAGAGGGTTCGTTGAGCCACTTACACAATTCTCTATTATTCCAATCACGTACAGCGCATGAAAAAAACTAACACCTATATCTTTCCGTGCGAGCTCTGATTTCCCTTATTTTATTGTGGTGATCGTTTCTCCCTATCCAGCAAAATTTTTGCGCTTCGTTGGAGAAAGTTGATAATTGAAATTTCGTGAGAAGATTCCGCCGTAATGAAAAACGCATTTGTTGTAATGATGTCCACTCCAAATCTTGTATCATTTTAGTGACACTCTCTCCCCTATTTCGCGAAGTGCTGCCCTTCTACGAACTTTCCCGATGTACTCCGTCAATCCTATCAGGTAAGGATCCCACACCGCGCATCAGTAATTTAAAACAGGACTGACAAGCGTAGTGTTGGCAGGGTCTCCTTAGTAGATCTGTTACATTCCCTAAGTGTCCTGCGAATAAAACACAGTCTTTGGTTAGCCTTCCCCACAACATTTTATATCTGTTCCTTCCATTTCAGGTTGTTCGTAACTGTAATTCCTAATTATATAGATTAATTTACAGCCTTTATATTTGACTGATTTATCGTGTAACCGAAGTTTAACGGATTTCTTTTAGCACTCATGTGGCTGATCTGACACTTTTCGTTATTTAGGGTCAACTGCTAATTTACGCACCATACATATATGTTTTATAAATCGTTTTGCAATTTGTTTTATCTTCTGATGACTTTAGTAGTCGATAAACCAGAGTGTCATCTGTAAACAACCTAAGACGGCTACTCAGATTGTGTCCCAAAACGTTTATATACACTCCTGGAAATTGAAATAAGAACACCGTGAATTCATTGTCCCAGGAAGGGGAAACTTTATTGACACATTCCTGGGGTCAGATACATCACATGATCACACTGACAGAACCACAGGCACATAGACACAGGCAACAGAGCATGCACAATGTCGGCACTAGTACAGTGTATATCCACCTTTCGCAGCAATGCAGGTTGCTATTCTCCCATGGAGACGATCGTAGACATGCTGGATGTAGTCCTGTGGAACGGCTTGCCATGCCATTTCCACCTGGCGCCTCAGTTGGACCAGAGTTCGTGCTGGACGTGCAGACCGCGTGAGACGACGCTTCATCCAGTCCCAAACATGCTCAATGGGGGACAGATCCGGAGATCTTGCTGGCCAGGGTAGATGACTTACACCTTCTAGAGCACGTTGGGTGGCACGGGATACATGCGGACGTGCATTGTCCTGTTGGAACAGCAAGTTCCCTTGCCGGTCTAGGAATGGTAGAACGATGGGTTCGATGACGGTTTGGATGTACCGTGCACTATTCAGTGTCCCGTCGACGATCACCAGTGGTGTACGGCCAGTGTAGGAGATCGCTCCCCACACCATGAAGCCGGGTGTTGGCCCAGTGTGCCTCGGTCGTATGCAGTCCTGATTGTGGCGCTCACCTGCACGGCGCCAAACACGCATACGACCATCATTGGCACCAAGGCAGAAGCGACTCTCATCGCTGAAGACGACACGTCTCCATTCGTCCCTCCATTCACGCCTGTCGCGGCACCACTGGAGGCGGGCTGCACGATGTTGGGGCGTGAGCGGAAGACGGCCTAACGGTGTGCGGGACCGTAGCCCAGCTTCATGGAGACGGTTGCGAATGGTCCTCGCCAATACCCCAGGAGCAACAGTGTCCCTAATTTGCTGGGAAGTGGCGGTGCGGTCCCCTACGGCACTGCGTAGGATCCTACGGTCTTGGCGTGCATCCGTGCGTCGCTGCGGTCCGGTCCCAGGTCGACGGGCACGTGCACCTTCCGCCGACCACTGGCGACAACATCGATGTACTGTGGAGACCTCACGCCCCACGTGTTGAGCAATTCGGCGGTACGTCCACCCGGCCTCCCGCATGCCCACTATACGCCCTCGCTCAAAGTCCGTCAACTGCACATACGGTTCACGTCCACGCTGTCGCGGCATGCTACCAGTGTTAAAGACTGCGATGGAGCTCCGTATGCCACGGCAAACTGACTGACTCTGACGGCGGCGGTGCACAAATGCTGCGCAGCTAGCGCCATTCGACGGCCAACACCGCGGTTCCTGGTGTGTCCGCTGTGCCGTGCGTGTGATCATTGCTTGTACAGCCCTCTCGCAGTGTCCGGAGCAAGTATGGTGGGTCTGACACACCGGTGTCAATGTGTTCTTTTTTCCATTTCCAGGAGTGTAGATAAAGAATAGCAAAGGGCCTATAACACTATCTTGGGGAACGCCAGAAATCACTCTTGTTTTACTCGATGATTTTCCATCGATTGCTACGAACTCTGATCTCTCTGACAGGAAATCACGAACCCAATCACATAAATGATACGCTATTCCATAAGCACGCAATTTCACTACAAGCCGCTTGTGTGGTACAGTGTCAAAAGCGTTCCGAAAATCAAGAAATACGGAATCGATTTGAAATTCCTTGTCAATAGCACACAACTTACTACGAGCTGCTACCCAAAATATTCCAGAATTTCATTATGAAAGTCGGAGAACTACACTTACGTCGTAAAGTACACCGTCCCCATCAACGTAGTCACCTCTTGCATGTGTGGAACGATCCCAGCATTGTTCACATTTTTGGAAGCACTCCCGGAAGTCTTTAGGGTGAAGGGTGATCGGCACCCGTTGGGAGTCGAAACATCGCCCTTCCGACACGGTTATCATCTTTGGGAACAGGCAGGAGTCGCACGGAGCTAAGACTGGCCGGGGTAAAGGATGAGGTATTGTTCCCATGGTGTTTTTCGCCAGCAATTCTTTCACGATTAGCGAGATGTGCGCCGGTGTGTTGTCACGGTGCACTAACCATTATTTCTTTTTTCACAATTCCGGCCGTTTTCACCGAAAATTTCCCTTCAGTTGACTCAAAACCTCGCAGTAAAACAGCCCGTTGACAGTCTTACCAGATGCAACAAACCCCTTATTCCTGGCTGCTGATGATGTGGTCTTCAGTCCAGAGACTGGTTTGATGCAGCTCTCCGTGCTACTCTATCCTGTGCAAGCCTCTTCATCTCCGAGTAACTACTGCAACCAACAGCCAACGCTGCCCTCCAATGCTAAATTGATGTCTTATACATCTACATCTACGTGATTACTGTGCTATTCACAATAAAGTGCATGGCAGAAGGTTCAATGAACCACCTTCAAGCTGTCTGTCTACCGTTCCACTCTCGAACGGCACGCGGGAAAAACGAGCGCTTAAATTATTCTGCACGAGCCATGATTTCTCTTCTTTTATCGTGATGATCATTTCTTCCTATGTGGGTGGGTGTCAACAGAATGTTTTCGCAATCGGAGGAGAAAACTGGTGATTCAAATTTCATGAGAAGATCCAGTCGCAACGAGAAACGCCTTTACTTTAATGATTGCCACTCCAATTCACGTATCATATCTGTGACACTATCTCCCCTATTTCGCGATAATACAAAACGATCTGCCATTCTTTGTACTTTTTCGATGTCATCCATCAGTCCCACCTAATGCGGATCCCACATCACACAGCGATAATCCAGAATAAGGCAGACAAGTGAGGCGTAAGCAGTCTCTCTAGTAGACCTGTTGCACCTTCTAAGAGTTCTGCCATTGAATCGCAGTCTTTGGTTTGCTCTGCCCACAATATTGTCTGTGTGATCGTTCCGATTTAGGTTATTTGTAACTGTAATCCCTACGTATTTATTGAATTTACAGCCTTCAGATTTCTTTTAGTATTCATGTGAATAACTTCACACTTTTCTTCATTCAGGGTCAATTGCCACTTTTCGCACCATACAGATATCTTATCTAAATCATTTTGGAAGTCGTTTTTATCATCTGATGATTTTGCAAGACGCTAAATGACAACATCATCTGCAAACAATCTAATACGGCTACTCAGATTGTCTCCAATGTCGTTAATATAGATCAGGAACAATGTTGTTGTTGTTGTTGTGGTCTTCAGTCCTGAGACCGGTTTGATGCAGCTACCCAATCCTGTGCAAGCCTCCACATCTCCCAGTACTTACCGCAACCTACATCCTTCTGAATCTGCTTAGTGTATTCATCTCTTGGTCTCTCTCCACGATTTGTACCCTCCACGCTGCCCTCCAATGCTAAATTTGTGATCCCTTGATGCCTCAGAACATGTCCTACCAACCGATCTCTTCTTCTTGTCAAGTTGTGCCACAAACTCCTCCCCAATTCTATTCAATACCTCCACATTAGTTATGAGATGTACCCATCTAATCTTCAGCATTCTTCTGTAGCACCACATTTCGAAAGCTTCAATTCTCTTCTTGTCCGAACTATTTATCGTCCGTTTTTCAATTCCATGCATGGCTACACTCCATGCAAATACTTTCAGAAACGACTTCCTGATACTTAAATCTATACTCGATGTAACCAAATTTCTCTTCTTCAGAAACGCTTTCCTTGCCATTGCCAGTCTACATTTTATATCTTCTCTACTTCGACCATCGTCAGTTAGTTTGGTCCCCAAATATCAAAACTCCTTTACTAATTTAAGTGTCTCATTTCCTAATCTAATTCCATAAGCATCACCCGACTTAATTCGACTACATTCCATTATCCTCGTTTTGCTTTTGTTAATGTCCATCTTAGATCCTTCTTTTAAGACACTGTCCATTCCGTTCAACTGCTCTTCCAAGTCCTTTGCTATCTGACAGACTTACAATATCATCAGCGAACCTCACAGTTTTTATTTCTTCTCCATGGATTTTAATACCTACTCCGTATTTTTCTTTTGTTCCTTTACTGCTTGCTCAATATACAGATTGAATAACATCGGGGAGAGGCTACAAGACTGTCTCTCTCCCTTCCAAACCACTGCTTCCCTTTCATGCCCCTCGACTCTTATAACTGCCATCTGGTTTCTGTACAAATTGTAAATAGCCTTTCTCTTTCTGTATTTTACCCCTGCCACCTTCAGAATTTGAAAGAGAGTATGCCAGTCAACACTGTCAAAAGCTTTCTCTAAGTCTGCAAATGCTAGAAACGTAGGTTTGCCTTTCCTAAATCTTTCTTCTAAGATAAGTCGTAAGGTCAGTAATGCCTCACGTGTTCCAATATTTCTACGGAATCCAAACTGATCTTCCCCGAGGTCGGCTCCTACCAATTTTTCCATTCGTCTGTAAAGTATTCGTGTTAGTGTTTTGCAGCTGTGACTTATTAAACTGATGGTTCGGTAATTTTCACATCTGTCAACGCCTGCTTTCTTTGGGATTGGAATTATTATATTCTTCTTGAAGTCTGAGGTTATTTCACCTGTCTCATACATCTTGCTCACAAGATGGTAGAGTTTTGTCAGGACTGGCTCTCCCAAGGCTGTTAGTAATTCTCATGGAATGTTGTCTACTCCCGTGGCTTTGTGACGACTCAGGTCTTTCAGTGCTCTGTCAAACTCTTCACACAGTATCGTATCCCCCATTTCATCTTCATCTACATCCTCTTTCATTTCCATAAAATTGTCCTCAAGTACATCGCCCTTGATAGACCCTCTATATACCCCTTCCACCTTTCTGCTTTCCCTTCTTTGCTTAGAACTGGGTTTCCATCTGAGCTCTTGATATTCATACAAGTGGTTCTCTTATCTCCAAAGGTCTTTTTAATTTTCCTGTAGGCAGTATCTATCTTACCCCTAGTGCGATAAGCCTCTAAATCCTTACATTTGTCCTCTGGCCATCCCTCCTTAGCCATTTTGCACTTCCTGTCGATCTCATTTTTGAGATGTTTGTATTCCTTTGTACCTGCTTCATTTAATGCACTTTTATATTTTCTCCTTTCATCAATTAAATTCAATATATCTTCCGTTACCCAAGGATTTCTACTAGCCCTCGTCTTTTTACCTACTTGATCCTCTGATGCCTTCATTACTTCATCCCTCAGAGCTACCCTTTCTTCTTCTACTGTACTTCTTTCCCCCATTCCTATCAATTGTTCCCTTATGCTCTCCCTGAAACTCTGGACAATCTCTGGTTCTTTCAGTTTAGCCAGGGACCATCCCTTTAAATTCTCACCTTTTTGCAGTTTCGTCAGTTTTAATCTACAGTTCGTCACCAATAGATTGTGGTCACAGTCCACATCTGCCCCTGGAAACGTCTTACAATTTAAAACCTGGTTCCTAAATCTCTGTCTTACCATTATATAATCTATCTGATACCTTCTAGTATTTCCAGGATTCGTCCATGTGTACAACCTTCTTTTATGATTCTTGAACCAAGTGTTAGCTATGATTAAGTTATGCTCTGTGCAGAATTCTACCGACGGCTTCCTTTTTCATTTCTTACCCCCAATCCATATTCACCTACTATGTATCCTTCTCTCCCTTTTCCTACTCTCGAATTCCAGTCACCCATGACTATTAAATTTTCGTCTCCCTTCACTACCTGAATAATTTCTTTTATCTCATCATACATTTCATCAATTTCTTCATCTGCAGAGCTAGTTGGCATACAAACATGTAATACTGTGGTAAGTGTGGGCTTCGGGGTTATCTTGGCCACAATAATGCGTTCACTATCCTGTTTGTAGTAGCTTACCCGCACTCCTATTTTTTTTATTTATTATTAAACTTACTCCTGCATTACCCCTATTTGATTTTGTATTTATAATCCTTTATTCACCTGACCAAAAGTCTTGTTCCTCCTGCCGCCGAACGTCACTAATTCCCACTGTATCCAACTTTAACCTATCCATTTCCCTTTTTAAATTTTTTAACCTACCTGCCCGATTAAGGGATCTAACATTCCAAGCTCCGATCCGTAGAACGTCAGTTTTCTTTCTCCTGATAACAAAGTCCTCCTGAGTAGTCCCCGCCCGAAGATCCGAATGGGAGAGTATTTTACCTCCGGAATATTTTACCCAAGAGGACGCCATCATCACTAACCATACAGTAAAGCTGCATGCAGGAACAATAGAGGGCCTATAACACTTCCTTGGGGAACGCCGGATATTACATCTGTTTTACTCGATGACTTTCTGTATATTACTACGTGACCTACCAACGGATCCCCTCTTCTAGTCAAGTTGTGCCACAAATTCCTCTTCCGCCCAATTCTATTCAGCAACTTCTCATTAGTTACGTGATCTACCCATCTAATCTTCTGCATTCTTCTGTAGCACCACATTTCGAAAGATTCTATTCTCCTCTTTCTAAACTACACTCCTGGAAATTGAAATAAGAACACCGTGAATTCATTGTCCCAGGAAGGGGAAACTTTATTGACACATTCCTGGGGTCAGATACATCACATGATCACACTGACAGAACCACAGGCACATAGACACAGGCAACAGAGCATGCACAATATCGGCACTAGTACAGTGTATATCCACCTTTCGCAGCAATGCAGGCTGCTATTCTCCCATGGAGACGATCGTAGAGATGCTGGATGTAGTCCTGTGGAACGGCTTGCCATGCCATTTCCACCTGGCGCCTCAGTTGGACCAGTGTTCGTGCTGGACGTGCAGACCGCGTGAGACGACGCTTCATCCAGTCCCAAACATGCTCAATGGGGGACAGATCCGGAGATCTTGCTGGCCAGGGTAGTTGACTTACACCTTCTAGAGCACGTTGGGTGGCACGGGATACATGCGGACGTGCATTGTCCTGTTGGAACAGCAAGTTCCCTTGCCGGTCTAGGAATGGTAGAACGATGGGTTCGATGACGGTTTGGATGTACCGTGCACTATTCAGTGTCCCCTCGACGATCACCAGTGGTGTACGGCCAGTGTAGGAGATCGCTCCCCACACAATGATGCCGGGTGTTGGCCCTGTGTGCCTCGGTCGTATGTAGTCGCTGAAGACGACACGTCTCCATTCGTCCCTCCATTCACGCCTGTCGGGACACCACTGGAGGCGGGCTGCACGATGTTGGGGCGTGAGCGGAAGACGGCCTAACGGTGTGCGGGACCGTAGCCCAGCTTCATGGAGACGGTTGCGAATGGTCCTCGCCGATACCCCAGGAGCAACAGTGTCCCTAATTTTCTGGGAAGTGGCGGTGTGGTCCCCTACGGCACTGCGTAGGATCCTACGGTCTTGGCGTGCATCCGTGCGTCGCTGCGGTCCGGTCCCAGGTCGACGGGCACGTGCACCTTCCGCCGACCACTGGCGACAACATCGATGTACTGTGGAGACCTCACGCCCCACGTGTTGAGCAATTCGGCGGTACGTCCACCCGGCCTCCCGCATGCCCACTATACGCCCTCGCTCAAAGTCCGTCAATTGCACATACGGTTCACGTCCACGCTGTCGCGGCATGCTACCAGTGTTAAAGACTGCGATGGAGCTCCGTATGCCACGGCAAACTGGCTGACACTGACGGCGGCGGTGCACAAATGCTGCGCAGCTAGCGCCATTCGACGGCCAACACCGCGGTTCCTGGTGTGTCCGCTGTGCCGCGCGTGTGATCATTGCTTGTACAGCCCTCTCGCAGTGTCCGGAGCAAGTATGGTGGGTCTGACACACCGGTGTCAATGTGTTCTTTTTTCCATTTCCAGGAGTGTATTTATGGTCCATGCTTCACTTCTATACATGGCTACACTCCATACAAATACTTTCAAAAATGACTTCCTGACACTTAAATCCATGCTCGATGTTAACAAATTTCTCTTCTTCAAAAATGCTTTCCTCGCCATAGTCAGTCTACATTATATATCGTCTCTACTTCGACCATCATCAGCTATTTTGCTCCCCAAATAACAAAACTCATCTACTAATTTAATTCTCTGAGCATCGCCTGTTTTAGTTCGACTACATTCCATTATCGTAGTTTTGGTTTTGTTGTTGTTCACATTATATCCTCCTTTCAAGACACTGTCCATTCCGTTCAATTGCTCTTCCAGGTCCATTGCTGTCTCTGACAGAATTACAATGACATCGGAAACCTCAAAGTCTTTATCTCTTCTCCAGCTATACTGAAAAATAAAGGGAGCAACAAAAAGTACCAAATGTTCAGTAAACTTGAGTAACATAATCGTGTGATGCAAATACACACATCAAAAAAGTTTTGCATCACCCCGGTTGCCAGAACTCTTGAAGATAGACGTTGACTGTGGATATTGTATCACAGACACAGTCCCTTTGATTGTTCAGAGATGTCACTAAACACGCCCAAAGATGTGAACAACCATGTATGAGCACCGCCTATTTGACGGAGGGGGTCGGACAGGCGATCAGTTCCAGTCATTCCACCAGGAAGGAGGTACACGGCTCGTGTTGTCTGTAGTTCAACCATGCCTAGACGGTCAGTGCAGCTGTTTGATCGCATCCGCATTGTTACTTTGTGCCAGGAAGGGCTCTCAACAAGGGAAGCCTCCAGTCAACCAAAAGCGATGTTGTTCGGACATGGAGGAGATATAGAGAGACAGGAACTCCAGATGACATGCATCGCCCAGGCCTCTCAAGGGCTACTACTGCAGTGGATGTCCGCTACCTACGGAGTAAGGCTCGGAGGAACTTAGACAGCACCGCCACCGTGTTGAATAATGATTTTCGTGAAGCCACAGGACATCGGGTTAGGACTCAAACTGTCCGCAGTTGGCTGCATGATGCGCGACTTCACTCCCGACGTCCATGGCGAGGTCCATGTTTGCAACTACGACACCTTTCAGCGCGGTTCAGATGGACCCAACAACATGCCGAATGGACCACTCAGGATTGGCATCATGTTCTCTTCACCGATGAGTGTCGCATATGCCTTCAACCAGAAGATCGTCGGAGACGTGTTTGGAGGTAATCCGGTCAGGTTGAACGCCTTTGACACACTGTCCAGACTGCAGCAACGTGGAGGTTCGCTGCTGTTTAGGGGTGGCATTATGTGGGACCGACGTGCGCCGCTGGTGGTCATGGAAGGCTCCATAATGGCTGTACTATACGTGAATGCCATCCTCCGATCGATAGTGCAACTATATCGGCAGTATACTGGAGAGGCATTCGTCTTCATGGACTACAATTCGGGCCCCCATCGTGCAAAACTTCCTTCACGGTAATGGCATCGCTCGACTAGAGTGGCCAGTATGTTCTCAGACATGAACCCCATCGAATATGCCTGGGATAGATTGAAAAGGACTGTTCATGGACGACGTGACCCACCAACCACTCTGAGGTATCTACGACGAATCGCCGTTGTGGAATGGAACAATATGGACCAACAGTGCCTTGATGAAATCGTGGATAGTATGCCACGACGAATACAGGTACGCATCAATGCAAGAGGACGTGCTACTGGGTATTAGAGGTACCGCTGTGTACAGCAATCTGGACCACCACCTGTGAAGGTCTCGCTGTATGGTGGTACAACATCCAATGTGTGGTTTTCATGAGCAATAAAAAGGGTGGAAATGATGTTCATGTTGATCTTTAGTCATGTTGATCTCTATTCCAGTTTTCTGTACAGGTTCGGGAACTCTCGGAACCGACGTGACGCAAAACATTTTTATGTGTGTTTTTGGATTAAAGGGACTACTCATCGAGAAGCAGATCCGTTCAGCTATCGATAGCCACACACAAAAAGAGAAAAAAAGCTTTCTAGCTTGGAGGGTAATCGTTTTACGAAATAGAGTATAAAACAAATGGTTGAAATGGCTCTGAGCACTATGGGACTTAACTGCTGAGGTCATCAGTCCCCTAGAACTTAGACCTACTTACACCTAACTAACCTAAGGACATCACACACATCCATGCCCGAGGCAGGATTCGAACCTGCGATCGTAGCCGACGCACGGTTCCAGACTGAAGCGCCTAGAACCGCTCGGCCACTCCAGCTGGCAGAGTGTAAAACACACACACATACACACACGCACACAAATACAGGGGCTGGACAGAAATATAGAAACACAACACATTACCGTGCTTAATACGTCGTAGGAAAACCATTGGCATTCAAAACAGCTTACAGTCGTCTCGGAATGGATAAATACAGGTCCTGTACGGTTTTCAAGAGAACGTTTCCTGCAGAGTAGTCGTAAGTGCAGGTAATGGTAATGGCGGTGGATAGTGATCGCGCTCCCTTCTTTCCAGCGTAAACCACAAAGGCACTGCCTCTGAGTTGTGGTGACTGTGACAGCCAGGGGCCATGCGACAATTCATCGTCGTCTTTACGAAACCAGTTCTGGACGATGCGAGGTGTGGGAACTGGGGCCACGCCATCTTTGAAAACAGCTTCACCGTTAAGGAACAAACGTTGTACAGTGGTATGGAACAGATCAGAAAAAATGGTCACAATTCGTAGGCAGAAATATGACCTTGCAGAGTACCCATGAGATTCATCGAATACCACGATATGGGTACCCAAATCATCACCGAATTCCCACCATGTTTCACCATTGGGACATAAACTAGGCCAGAAGCTTTAAACATTGTGCAAAAGGACTCATCCGAGCAGGTGGCATTCTTCGGTGCACAGGCCAGCTCTTATGGCCTCGGCACCGAGCTTGCTTGTTACGGGCATTCGCATGGCTGATGAGTGGTTTTGGTGTTGCACCTCGCCCTGTAGTTCGTCTACTTGTGGACTTCCCTTCGTGTTGATTTGGTGCTGACGGGGTTCGCTAGTGCGACGTTCACTTCCGCTGTGCCTATTGCAGCTGCTGTCCTCTTATCATTTGTCACGATCCTCTTCAATGACTCTGCGTCCCGATCCTTGAACTCACAGTTTCTTCCGCGTTGTGGCTTAGCAGATGATGTTTTTCCACTTTCCCTGTATGCGGTATTTTATTGTTTTACTTAGGGTATGGCAATTCAAACTGAACAGCAACAAACATTCATGAATTGCGTAATTTTACAAAATAAATAGAATTAAATAACTAAATCAACAAATTAATATCTAAATTTTCAACCCATCCAAGGCTACCTCCGCCACGGGGTAAGCTTGTCTGCTACATCTTGTTAAAGTGTATTTGATGGTCTGATCCTCATTGCCACAGTCACACTGAGAAAATGTAGCCATTCCGAAACGGTGGAGGCTTGCAGCACAGATGCCTGTTCATAGATTCCCAAGCACGTCGTGGTAATTCCATGCCCTCTTGTATCGGGACGGGTCTTATTTATTAACTTTAGTAACCTAGTTGCTATAATGACATCTTAACTGCTAATATTCGTTTCTATACTGACATTGCGAATAAGGTCCGGTCTATTTGTAGCTACGAGATCTACGATATTTCCATTGCGTGTGGGCCGCCGAGCTAGCAACTCAAGACAGTTTTCAGGAAACCTGTTCAAAAGTATTTCGCATGACTGTCTGTCAGTACACCCTGTAATGAATCCATAGGCATCGTAGTCTGTACTCGGTAGACCAAAGTCACCTCCAACTGGTACTGAATGATCTGGATACTTCCGCGACACTGACTGCAGACATTCTTTGAATGTCACAACGGAATGTCACAGCGGAGTCGGGTGGCCGGTAAAAACATCCAACAAATAGCTTGTGTCACCTAAACCTGCTACACACGACCAGATAACTTCACTGTCACACTCAACTTCGACCTCAATAGAGACAATATGTTTGTCAACTGCAATGAACACTCCGTTTCTTATGACTTCTAATCTGCCTTTCCGATAAACATTCTACGATTCGTTAAATATCTCAGAGCTTTCCGCTTTGGTTTTGCGCCAGCTCTCGGTCTTAATAATAATTTGAGCTCATGAACTTTCCTGGAAGACAGTAATTACAAGTACTTCGATTGTTACTGACAAAATTTTGGCATTCGAAGTATCGAGTGATCATCAGAGCATCTCAAACTACCGTCTAGCCTAAAAAAAAAAAAAAAAAAAAAAAAAAAACAATCATAATGTGTACTCCACAAGTACTCTGCTTTGTGTAGTGCACCCGTTACGTATCAAGAGGAGTCCTACAAATCCCCACACGATAGCAGAGGGCCAGAAGTGTCCAGCTAGGACCGTCACAGAGTCGTCAGAGCCTTTGGTTGAGACGCTCCACTCGGCTTCAAACTGAAGGACCTCGGTCAACTCTGAACAATGCTGCAAATTGGGAGCTCAGCATGCAACCCACAAGTGAGGCCAACAGTCTTCACCACCTCCGACAGCCGCCTTTATGAACTGAGGGTGCTGCTTAGAACCCATGCGACAGGCGTCGTTGGTGCCGACATGAGCCACAACTTGCGGATGACTGCACCCTGCACGCTCATTAGCCACAAGCGAGGCCGTCTCCACATCTTCGATGAGGCCCTCTGTCAGACATACCGAACGCACATTGGCTTTATTTCCAGCCCTGAACACTGCCTGCGTAAGGGGCCCCATAACGCGCCTTATGTTGGAGCTCCAGATAACCCTCCCTCTATATGCCAGCTCAGATCCTGCTGAAGGAGGGGCCACCTGTCCTCTGACAGAGTGAATGGGCTTGACCAGACAGCCAGTCTTCACTATGGCCTTCAGCCTAGAGCGACATGAACGCGTTACCACTCCCCCTTCTGTGAAGGTGGATCCATCGCCAACGCTACACCCCGAGGCAGCAGCCTGAAGGTGACTGACTGTATCCAAAAGCGCATTCAGCAGTTCGCGACCTACAGCCAGCTCCTCCTATATCTGCACAGTATGCACACATCCTAACCATCGTAGCAAGACTAACAGAAGAGGTAAACTAAAAAAGCAGACAGAATCCTACATAAGCAACTTGCTACCCTCCTGACACGTCACCAATGGGCGCTGATACTTTAATGAGCTGGCTGTTCAGTGAGTAACTATAGCGCTATAGACTGAATGAATTCATCCTTACAAAAACGCTAGATTGAACCTCATAAACTCAGACAGAAATTTAGTAAATATACTACGGGGAAAACACAGAAAAAGAGAGACAATTTACCGATTTTCTGATCACGACTGACAGTCGTACTGCACAGAGGACGCTGATCAAATACAAAAACCCCACCTACAGGCTCGGAAAGTTTTTCCATTACGTTCGAGCACGCATTTACCACGGTGTTTGCACTTTTTTGTCCGGACCCCAGTTTCAGTGGCACTTACCCTGCGCAAAGTCCCTGGGGTCGATGCCGCCGCCGTCGTCGATGTTGGCGAAGGCGGCGGACGAGTTGGCGGCTCGCGGCTCCGTGCTGGAGCCATTTCCAGGGCTGGAACTGGAGGTGCTGACGTTGGCAGCGGCGGCGGCGGTCGCCAGAGCCGCGGCGCCGAGCACGCGCCCCGCCACCAGCAGGCCGGCGGAGACGGCGCAGACGTCGACGGCGCTCGCCATGTCTGCGCTCAGGCGGCGCGGCAGCCGGTGCTGCGGGCGCGCATCGCGGCTCCCCTGCAGGCACGCAGACCGGCGCTTTCAGGACGCGGCTGGACACAGCGGAGGAAGCACAGGCGGCGGAGGGTTCAAAAAATGGTTCGAATACCTCTGAGCACTATGGGACTTAACATCTGAGGTTATCAGTCTCCTAGAACTGAGAACTACATAAACCTAACTAACTTAAGGAGATCACACACATCCATGCACGAGGCAGGATTCAAACATGCGACAGTAGCGGTCGCGCGGTTCCAGACTGAAGCGCCTAGAACCGCTCGGCCACACAATGGCCTGCCGGAGGGTTCACTCCGGTCGTAATGGTTGATTGGTTGCTTGATTTGGGGGCGGGGACTATACAGAGAAGCCGTCGGTCCCATCGGATTAGGGAAGGACAGGGGAGGAAGTCATCGGTGCCCTTTCACAGGAACCATCCCGGCATTTAGCTGAAGCGGTTTTGGGAAACCACGGGAAACCTAAATCACTATGGACGGACGCGGGTTTGAACCGTCGTCTTCCCGAATGCGAGTCCAGTGTGCTAACCACTCCTCCACCTCGCTTTGTCGGGGGTAACGACTGGGGCGTTCTGAGTGACTGATTGAGCACTCACAAGTCTCATTCGCTGTGCCACAGACATTCCTAAATCATTTTAATTGTGCGGAGTATGCCACGCGGGATTAGACGAACGGTCTGAGGCGCTGCAGGCATGGACTGTGCGGCTGGTCCCGGCGGAGGTTCGAGTCCTCCTTCGGGCATTTGTGTGTGTGTTAGTCCTTAGGATAATTTAGGTTAAGTAGAGTGTAAGCTTAGGGACTGATGACCTTAGCAGTTAAGTCCCATAAGATTTCACACACATTTGAAAATTTTTTTGTGCGGAGTAATTTGACCGAGAAACGGCAGCCTTTCCTCAGGAGACAATTAACATGAAGAAGTGAGCTCATTTCTAAACAGAGATTTGCAGCGTTGTATCACTCGTAAAACATATCTACACAGGGAATAACAGCTCCGCAGTAGAGCCTTCTGTGGGCCACGGTTGAGATCCTAGTACCCTCTCGTTTGTTAGAAGCGGATAGAAAGGTTTTGTTCCTAGACATTTCCTACCGGAAGCCCTGTGAAGGGTAAAACGTGGCTCTCGAGTAAAAACCACAGCAGTGCGACAGACAGTATTGTCAAGCAGATTAGTGTCGGTACTGTCTGTTTATGGAAATATCATGAATATTAAATTATAATAATCATTAAAACTAGTTTACTGCATCAGAGGTAATCTTCAGGTGGATTAAAGCAGAATAATAAGAAAAAGAAAAAAGTACAAAGACCCACAACTTTATACTGTATAATCATATACACACACACACACACACACACACACACACACATATATATATATATATATATATATATATATATATATATACACAGATATCGCCATCAGTCGTTTATCATCCAGCATCGATCAAAGGAGTCCCGAAGATCATGTGTATCACACCTGCAGCCAGAATGCTGCGGACAGCCCTTGAAAAATATTTCTGTGGCATGTTCTCATGAAAGACACAATTTCGTTTTCTATATTTTCTACAGATAGCAGAAGGAGGTAAATTACGGTTTTGCCTTCAGACATTCATTGTGTAGTGTAGCTACCAATATTATATGCTCCTGCCAAAAAATTAGTACTTTCTTTTAATCGATTTGTTTGATGCTCATTAATAATACACACACTATGTGATCAAAAGTATCCGGACACACCTGCCTCCCAAAACATTCGTCTTTTAATATTAGGTGCAGCGTGCTGCCACCTACTGCCAGGTATTCCATATCAGCGACCTCAATAGTCATTAGACATCGTGAGAGAGCAGAATCGGGCGCTCCGCGAAACTCACGGACTTCGAACGTGGTTAGATGATTTGGTGTCACTTGTGCCATACGTATGTAGGCGAGATTTCCACACTACTAAACATCTCTAGGTCTACTGTTTCCGATGTGATGGTGAAGTGGAAACATGAAGGGACACGCACAGCACAAAAGCGTACAGGCCGACCTCGCCTGTTGACTGACAGACCGCCAACAGTTGATGAGGTTCGTAATGTATCCAGACTATCACACAGGAATTCCAATCAGCATCAGGATCCACTGGAAGTACTATGGCAGTTAGGTGAGAAACTTCCTAGACGACAGAAAGCGTCATTATCCAGTGGAACTGCGGCGGTTTTTTCTCCCACCTGGCTGAGTTATGTCAACTTTTAAGTGTTAAACCTGCTTTTTGCTTTGTCCTTCAGGAAACCTGGTTTCCCGCAATGCAGACCCCCTCCCTTTCTGGCTATTGGGGGTGCTACAAAAACCGTCATGTCTGTGACAGACTGTCACGTGGAGTTTGTATCTTTGTCCTTACCTGTGCCTGTAACGAACCTGTGCCCCTTCAAACGCCTCTAGAAGCTGTGGCTGTCTTGGTGAAGCCAATGCAGGAAAGTACCATCTGTAATACCCACCTCCCTCCAGATGGTGACACACCGCCCCATGTACTGGCTGCACTCATTTCGCAACTTCCCCACTTTTTCTTCCTCTGTGCGATTTTAATGTCCATAATCCTTTGTGGGGTGGAACCAAGGTTACTGTCCATGACAAAGATGTTGAGGACCTTCTAACTCAACTCGACCTTTGCTTCCTAAATGCAGGTGCCCCCACATATTTCAGTGTGACACATGGCACATACTCGGCCATTGATCTCTTGGTTTGTAGTCCTGGCCTTCTCCTATCTATCCACTAGAGAACTCATGACAACTTGTGTGATAGTGACCACTTTCCACTCTTCCTGTCCCTACCCTAGCTTTACTCACCTGGAGATGGGCTCTTATAAAAGCTAACTGGGAAGATTTCATCTCTGCTTCCACTGTTACCAGCATTGAATCTCCGTTGCGTAGCAACATCGGTGAAGTGATCCAGACCATCACTACCACACACTGTTGCCGCAGGTGAACTGGGTTGCCCCAGCGGAAGTCAGTGCTTTGGTGATCAAAGGAAATAGCTGTGGTGATTAGAAACCGTAGGTGAGCCCTCCAACGTCATAAGCACCACCCGTCCCTGGAGAACCTCATTGCCTACAAATGGCTCCCTGCCCAGCTCCACCCACTCATTAAACGACTGAAGCAAGAGTGTTGGGAACGATATGTCTCCACCATTGGAACACGAACCTCTCCTTCCCGTGTTTGGACCAAGCTCAGACGTCTTTATGGATATCAAACCCCTGCAGGTACACCTGGAATTTCCACACATGGAGCTGTATCTGCCCAATCTAGACATAATTTTAAAGCGTCTTGCCGTGAATTATGCTCACATCTCTGTGTCTGAGAATTACCGCCCTGCCTTTCATCTCCTAAAACAGGTAGTGGAATGACAACACCTATATTTTGCTCCATGCCAACCTTGAGTCATATAAGGCTCCCTTCAGCGAGTGGGAATTCCTCAGTGCCCTTGCTAATTGCCCTGATAATCCACTGCACCAGAACAAATCCATTCCCAAATGATTATGAAGTGGATTACTAACGCCACCTCCTCGCTGTCTTCAACCGCATCTGGAGCGATGGCGGATTCCCGTCGCAATGGCGAGAAAGTACCATCGCTCTAATAATGAAATCTGGTGAGAATCCACTAGATGTGAATAGCTATCGTCCTGTCAGCCTCACCAACATTCTGTGAAAGCTGCTCGAACCTATGGTGAACCAGTGGTTGTGTTGACACCTTGGATCTCGGGGCTTTCTGGTTCTGTCCCAGGGCAATTTTCGTCAAGGGCACTCCACCACTGACAGCTTGGTCCACTTTGAGTCTGCCATCCCATCGGCCTTTTCCCGGAGACGACACCTTATTGCCGTCTTTTTTGACCTCACGAAAGCCTACGATACCACTTGGTGACACCACATCCTCGCTACTCTGCATGAGTAGGGTCTCTAGGGTCCGCTTCCGATTCTTATACGGAACTTCTTGCCGCTGCACTGTTTCAGAGTTCGTGTCGGTACTTCAATCAGTTTGCCCCTTATCGAGGAGAATGGGGTCCTGCATAGCTCTGTCCTGAGTGTCCCACTCTTTTTAATTGCTGTTAATGGTCTCATACTAGCAGTAGGTTCTCCAGTACCTCCACTCCTAATGCTGACGATTTTTGTATTTTCTTCTGTTCCTTTTTTATTGGTGTGACTGAACGTCTACTGCAGGGAGCCATACGAAGAGAGCAGTCAAGGGCCCTCACTCACTTTAAGTTTTCAACCAATAAGACTTGCATCATGCACTTCTGTTATTGTTGTACTGTCCATCCTCATCCGGAACTTAAACTTCATGACCAACTGCTTAATGTATGGAGACTTACCGCTTTTTGGGACTGGTCTTTGATGCCCACTTAACTTGGCTTCCCCTTCAACTTAAGAACAAGTGCTGGTGGCATCTTGATATTTTTAATGCCTGAGCCACACCAAATGAGGTGGTGGTCGCTCTACATTGCTGCAGCTGTACAAAGCCCTTGTGCAGTCCCGTCTTTACTATGGGAGCTTGGCGTATGGTTCAGCATCACCCTCAGCATTGCAAGTGCTGGGCTGTATCCACCACTGTGGAGTTCGGTTTGCAATGGGAGCTTCGCAGACCAGTCCACTGGGCAACCTCCTCGTAGTGGCTGGCATTCGTACATTGCAGATTAAGTGACAGCAACTGGTTGTGAATTATACCGCCCGTATTCATAGTTCGCCTCATCATCGAAATTACCGTCTCCTTTCCCATAACATGGCCATCCATTTCCCACAACAGCAGTCCAGATCGGGGATTCCAATTGCAGCCCGTGTCTGGTCGCTTCTTACTGAACTCGACTTTCTTCCAATACTACTCACATACGCCTCCATGGCTCATGCCTCCGGTCCGGCAACATCTCACCAAATATCATTTAAAAAAAGGGGAAGGGGGAATGGTGAATGAAAAACTTACTGTCAACTATTTAATTCAGATAATATGCAGAGTGCGACAGCGATAACGTACCAGTGATCGCGTCAATAATAATGGGAATCGAGAAACATTCAGGTAAAGAATAAAGCATTATTAGACACTCACACTAACTCGGCTTCACACAGTGAGGCCTTTTTCTCAACTGGTTCCCAAAAGTTTCACTGGCTGTGGCTGCAGCTATCTTACACAACAGGAAAGTTCCGCACAGTGTCGGTACATCAGAGGAAATGATTAGTTCGTGCGTGACTTTTTGGACTTTGTTTCAGGAGAAATTTTCAGGACGTTCTGTGCCAGGAAGACGCACCATACAGGAACTGACTGAAGAATGGCGGCATACAGGATCGGCAGGTGCAGGATAATGTTCTCGTAAGTCAACCGGGAGACCGAGCCAACAGGTTCGTGCGTGTGAGAGAGGTGTAGACGAATTTTAAGGGGACTGAAGTTGAAACCGTGCCGGATGAGTGTTGCGCAAGAAATGAAGGAGCCTGACCTGCAGAAGAGAGTACATTTATGTTCACGGCTGTAGAGAAATTTTGACAGTGGTGTCTCACGAATGACGAGGCGCGGTTCCAACTGTCTGGCTACATAAATTCCCAAAACAACCTTTACTGGGCGACAGAAAATCCACGCGCGGTCCACCAGGCATCCTTGCATGGCGAAAAGATTGGTGTTTGGTTGGCCATTTTTGCCACACGCTTTATGAGGCCCATAGTCTTTGAGACAACAGTGAATAGTGATGTACAGTCGGGAATCCTGGAGGAGTTTTATTCAAACTTGACAGAAGACGAGCGTCAATTATGTTACTTTGAGCAGGACTGTGCAACATGCCACACATCAGCTGCATCACTGTCCCGCGTGCGAGAGATGTTTACACCGGAGAGAACAACCTGTAAAGGCTTGTGGTCTTGTCGGTCACCAGACGTCCACTTGTGACTTCCGCTAGTGGGGGACTGTTAAAGGGAAGAGTATACGAAACAAATCCACACACTCTTGAAAAACCAGGATCCAGGATATCATCAACAGTATCACAACACAAGAACTCACAAGGGTATACCTATATGAATCTCCTCAAGCGTACTCACGTGTGTGCTGAACTGGGGGGAGGTCACTTGCACCACCTTCTGAGGAGGTAAGTGATCATATTCAATACATTACATTTCATTTTATGTCGATGTGTAGGCTTTACCGGGTGGTTTTTGTGCCACACCCTGATAACATTTTGTTTTCTAAAATTAATCCCGAGCCTAGACAATATTACAGTGCCGCAGAATCCTTGTGGCCACTCTGAACGGAACTGAATGGCTTACGTGGGTGCACTTCCGGTGTTCTCCGATTTGAGACAGCTTTCGCACAAGTGAGTCAGATTTCATTCGGGGAGTTCCCCTCCGCGACAGTGTACGTCAGTCGGCGAGTCAGTCGTGATGTTCTGCAACGACATAAAGCCGATGTTATTCAGTCGAACATACATTTGTGTAAATACCATCACAGAGCGTATGTTAAGCGAGCAAGAAGTTAATCGTTTGCGGAAGGAACCTAAGCCGAAGTTCACCGACGGAAATTCTCTCAGTGATCATATAAACCAAGAGATTGAGAAGCTATTTTCGATGTGACCTTTCATCTGCTGAGTAAGTAGAGATTCAGTGACATTTAACGTGTAGAAAATATCAATAAAAGATAAAATTTTTAGACATCGGTCAAAACTATTAATGTTATTTTAGTAACGCCTTTTTGTCTGCCTGTCCATCTGAAAACTGCCCAGATGTGGTATTTTTAAAATAAAGTATTTATAGTTTGGTTTAGAAACACTATTAAATACACTTTCTAAATAAACCACGTTTTTTAAGGTGTTAAAAACAAATTTTAAAAAATTCATTTTTACGTATTTTTGCACAACTGCGGGGCAAACCCACTTGAGGGGGATGCGGTACCACAATTAGTCACCACATTTCAGTAAGGGGAGAGGAGAACTATTTTGAAAAAAAAAAAAGTCTCACATGATTAATGGACGTCCCTAAACTTCTATTGCATGCAGTGCAGCCGGCGCCGTTTTGCCACGACTAAGCAGGCCCACACACACTCAATATTTATTGCGCAATACTGATAATTACGCAGTAGTATTGACCTTCTGAGAGCTATGCTGACGGCTTGCGCAATATGTCGAACGAGGCTGCAGAGATTTGAGAATGTAGACGCTCTCTCAATATCTTTCACAATATATTTTGTCCCGTAACCGTCGAATTGCACAATAAACGCAGTTCCTGGCAAGACGCAGAAGAATTCAGTTCAGTCCAAACGAATTTTGACAAATAACGGAACAAAGTAAATGGCAAAAGATCCGGGAGTGTGCTGGACGTCATATTAAAGTACGTTTAGGAAATGCCATATGACTCGTTTTCCACAGTGCCACAGGAGACAGAAGGTCATGGCGCAATGACTGTAGTCATAAAAGTTCGTTTTACTTGTAGCGGGTTTTAGAATTGCAAAATAAGATCAGTGCGCGTATATGTTGGTTTCTTCCTCACAACAGTTGTCACATTACGGACATAAGACACTGTAAACTCCCAATCAGTAATCATCAAATAATTATTTTATTTCGTTTGCAAAAGTTGTTTCAGTAGTGGAACACATAGGAGGCAACATACGTATATGATAAGTTTAACAACTTCTTTGTTTAATTTGTGACTGGCTGTTGTCGTGCATTGAAAATTTGTGCTGCAGCGAACGAGCCCCCTCCTCTATTGAAATGTCTACTGAAAGCTTTTCAGTTTCGTCTTCTGTACAATTTCTTCTTGAGTTTTGCAAGGCGAACAATTTCAACGGAACACATGCGACTTGCACGTCGTCCAGCACCGACATGTTCTCTACAAAGAGAGAGTACTAACTGACACGTCTCGAGCATACATATTGACCAATAATATTGTGTCATTCTAGGTTTCGCACTTTCGCGCAATATATTGACACAATTTTCTTGCGTATTTAAGGACTGAGTGTTAAAGTCCGCTTAACAGCGGAAAACGGGGCCCCCACACTGCTTGTCGGCGATCCGAAGAGGACCACCAATTGTCAGTAAGACGTGTGCGTCCCTCTCTCCTAACACCGACCACTGTTATTTCGTCTATCCTATAAATAAAAATGCAAATATTCCTTTACTCAAAATCGTGTATCTCCGAAAGTTTCTGACCGATTGATTCGAAATTTTGACACAACGTTGAATGCTAACAGGGGCGTGTTTTTAGGTACGTAATCCCTTAATACAAGTATATTTTTAATACATATAATAAATATATATTTAATATGTAAAGGGAAACGTTGTTACCAAAAATTTCAAAATGTGCCTTTCTGATATACTCCATATTTTTGCACATTACTGTAATAAACGTTTAGAACATACACATTATGTACTTTTTAATACGTAAATATATGTATATAAAATACACAATAGTGAAGCGTTGTTAGCAAAGATGAAAGTTTTTTTTATGGCTTCTGTATTACGACTGGAATACTGCTATAGAATCTGAATTTGCAACAACAATGAACAAGGGTCAAGTGGACAGAGAGAGGGAGAAGCAGATGGACAGATGGGCGGATGAAATGGGCAACCAAAATAGGATGGAGGAGACAGGCAGGGAGAGGGGGCAGGCAGGAGGAGATGAAGAGAGAGATGGGGGAGGTGAAGGTGGATAGAAGAGGAGGTGGTGGGTAGAGAGAGGGAGAAGGACAGAGACAGGGGAGAGAAGGGGATTAGCACGTGTCTCCAATCCCCAAACAGAAACGAGAATGAAAATTTCACTCTCCAGCGGAGTGTCCGCTGATATCAAATTTCCTGGGAGATTAAAATTGTGTGCCGGATCGAGCCTCGAACTCGGGATCTTTGCTTTTCGCGGGCAAGTGCTCTGCCAACTTAGCTAGCCATGCACGACTCACGACGCCTCCGTACAGCTTTAATTCTGCCAGTACCTCGTCTTCTATCTTCCAACTCTCGTAGAAGCTCCTCTGCATATCTTGCAGAGCTAGCACTCATGGAGGAAAGGAAGGCAGGCCGGAATGAAAGCAGTGCTTGGGTAGCTCAGTTGGTGGAGCACTTGCCCGCGAAAGGTAAGTTCCCGAATTCGTGTCTCGGTCGGGTACACAGTTTTAATCTGCCAGGAAGTTTCATATTAGAAACGCATGCATTCTCTTTTCTTTCTTTTCCATTTAAGCAGTTCGAACCACAGCGAAGCGTGACCCGGTACTGGTAGTCGCCAGTAAAATCTGAGAAACTGGACATCGTCCGTGCTACGATACCGCTGTTAATGACGCAATACACTCCACAAATAAATTAGTGTACGTCTTGAGGGTGGCGGCGGTAACACAGCCAAAACTTCCATCAATGTAACACTCTAGCATTCTAAGCCGTCCACCACCGTAGACGGTTGCTCCACATGAGGGAATCTCATGCGGGGGACCCTGTGTGGATTCGCGGTACTGCCATGGATGTTTCTTCAGCTGGAGGACTGAACCGTACCGTGGTGCACCCGGCCACAGCTTCATGACGCCGGCTGTGGAGCTTTCTGAGTGAGAGGTGGAGGGCTGGGAGTGCGTCAGGGCGCGTTAAGTCCCTATCGTGCCCTCCACACCACCCTCATCCGGTGGTGAGTGGCTCAGGACGATGATCTATCGCTTGACTACCGCGTGGTCTGCAGGCTCTGTGGGCGGGGCTTCCTTTCAATTTTAGCATTTTGTGTATTTTATGAAATGTCTCTGCAGAACATGTAGAATGGTTCTAATGAGATAATCAGATGGCTCAGCAGACTCGCTACAAAGCTTCCCTCCGATTATGGCCTCGAAAAAAAGAAACGAACAGCAGTGTGATATTATTCATCTCGAAACTTCCAGAAGTGTGTAACACTTGCTGCACCACAGACGTCACGCGAGTGGTCAGAACGGCCGGAAATGTCACGTTAGGCGGCTGCAGCGGACGACCACAGGATGTGAGGTTGCGGGCGGCCGTACCTTACCCTGCGGAGAGCTCCGACAAAGACAGACACTTCGGGGCGCCGGCTCGGCTTCTGGCTCTGCGTCCCTCGGTCTCCCATCTCATCTTCCGCCGCAATTCGCCCTTCCCCTCCCCCTGGAAGCCCGCCACTTCGTCTCCTCGGCCTTCCCCTCCCGCTACCCATCTTCCCCTCACCGCCACACACTTTCGCAGCTCCTGCCAACTTCTGCTCCTGCTACCGTACGACCTAATGTACCGCTTTGACGGAGCTAACTCAGGGGAGTTCGAGTTCTCTCTGCAACGCGTCTCTGTCAACATTCCCATTTCCAACTTCTCTAGAAACTCCGAAGCTCTGTTCAATTATTCACTCGCCATCTTCTGCCACACCGTCACCCTACAATTGACCCTTGTCTGTAAACTTTATCTGCCCACCCCTAGATACTTATTTGCAAGCATTACCTACCTACTGTTACAACTTTTACCTGTTCCTTCTGTAAGTAGGCTGTTTAGGTTTTTATATTGGTAACGCCATGTAGCGCTCTGTATGAAAATCACTGACTGTGCTGTGTGCAGTCTGTGGTTGGTTTGCATTGTTGGAATATTTGCTAGTGTAGTGTTGGGCAGTTGGATGTGAACAGCGCGCAGCGTTGCGCAGTTGTATGTGAGCCGCCAACAGTGGTGGATGTGGGAAGAAAGATGGCAGAGTTTTGAGAGCGGGCGATCTGGACGTGTGTCCGTCAGAAAAAGGAAGTTTGTAAGACTGGATGTCATGAACTGATATACATATCAGTTCATGAAGGCATACTTAGCAAATGAAAGATTTTGATAGAGAAAAAACAATGTATTTGCCTTAATAGTGCTCAAAAGACATTATTTATATGGTAGTATTGGCGCTCGCTGTATTGCAGTAGTTTGAGTAACTAAGATTTTTGTGAGGTAAGTGATGCATGAAACGTATAGGTTATTGTTAGTCAGGGCCATTCTTTTGTAGGGATTATTGAAAGTCAGATTGCGTTGCGCTAAAAAGAAAAAAAAATTGTGTGTCGGTTTACTGTTGATCAGAATAAGTAAAGATAGAAATGTCTGAGTACGTTCAGTTTTGCTCAGCTGTTTGAAAATCAAATAACGTAGAGGTTTTCCAGCACTGTCATATAAAATTTTTCTAAGGGGATGTTTCACTTCTTTGGAGTCTTCTGTCCATTTTGTTTCAGTCACCCACTTCCTAAATACCTACAGTTAAGTATCCACCGACTTGACCCCCCGCGTTTCTGATCATTTTCCACAGTCAGAGTTTCTTCCAAATCTAATTACATAATATAGGAAACTTCGATAGAGTCAAATGGTTGTTCGATCTAGAATTTACCATAATTGTTTATATTCTGAAGAGAATGATCCATGGTGCCAAATGAGGTGGCGTTGCAGGCATGTGAAGAGGTGTGAAAAGTATGTAAGCGCAGAAGAGACGAATGGTGAAACATTCTAATGATGACACGGGCTGCAGACACAGAAATGAACACTTGGAAACGTCTTTGACTAATGACATATTGTTACTTCCCAGCGTCTGGGAAGAAGCATCTTGCAAACAGTGCAACTTGTGTGCCCGCTACTAGCAGACAATTAGTCCGCATGTGGATGACCTGCCGTGAAATCACAAGTAGGCCACGATGTGTCTGATGTCCATGCCTCAGTACAGGACTTGGAGGTCGGAGGCGATCTACATCTACATTTATACTCCGCAAGCCACCCAACGGTGTGTGGAGGAGGGCACTTTAAGTGCCACTGTCATTACCTCCCTTTCCTGTTCCAGTCGCGTATGGTTCGCGGGAAGAACGACTGCCGGAAAGCCTCCGTGCGCGCTCGAATCTCTTTACATTCGTGATCTCCTCGGGAGGCATAAGTAGGGGGGAAGCAATATATTCGATACCTCATCCAGAAACGTACCCTCTCGAAACCTGGACAGCAAGCTACACCGCGATGCAGAGCGCCTCTCTTGCAGAGTCTGCCACTTGAGTTTGCTAAACATCTCCGTAACGCTATCACGGTTACCAAATAACCCTGTGACGAAACGCGCCGCTCTTCTTTGGATCTTCTCTATCTCCTCTGTCAACCCGACCTGGTACGGATCCACACTGATGAGCAATACTCAAGTATAGGTCGAACGAGTGTTTTGCAAGCCACCTCCTTTGTTGATGGACTACATTTTCTAAGGACTCTCCCAATGAATCTCAATCTGGTACCCGCCTTACCAACAATTAATTTTATATGATCATTCCACTTCAAATCGCTCCGCACGCTTATTCTCACATATTTTACTGAAGTAACTGCTACCAGTGGTTGTTCCGCTATCATATAATCATACAACAAAGAATCCTTCTTTCTATGTATTCGCAATACATTACAATTGTCTATGATAAGTGTCAGTTGCCACTCCCTGCACCAAGTGCCTATCCACTGCAGATCTTCCTGCATTTCGCTGCAATTTTCTAATGCTGCAACTTCTCTGTATACTACAGCATCATCCGCGAAAAGCCGCATGGAACTTCCGACACTATCTACTAGGTCATTTGTATATATTGTGAAAAGCAATGGTCTCATAACACTCCCCTGTGGCACGCCAGAGGTTGCTTTAACGTCTGTAGACGTCTCTCCATTGAGAACAACATGCTGTGTTCTGTTTGCTAATAACTCTTCAATCCAGCCACATAGCTGGACTGATATTCCGTAGGCTCTTACTTTGTTTATCAGGCGACAGTGCGGAACTGTATCGAACGCCTTCCGGAAGTCAAGGAAAATGGCATCTACCTGGGACCCTGTATCTAATAATTTCTGGTTCTCATGAACAAATAAAGCGAGTTGGGTCTCACACGATCGCTGTTTCCGGAATCCATGTTGATTCCTACAGAGTAGATTCTGGGTTTCCAGAAATGACATGATACGCTTGCAAAAAACATGTTCTAAAATTCTACAACAGATCGATGTCAGAGATATAGGTGTATAGTTTTGCGCATCTGCTCGATGACCCTTCTTGAAGACTGGGACTACCTGCTCTTTTCCAATCATTTGGAACCTTCCGTTCCTCTAGAGACTTGCGGTACACGGCTGTTAGAAGGCGGACATTTTCTTTCGCGTACTCTGTGTAGAATCGAATTTGTATCCCGTCAGGTCCAGTGGACTTTCCTCTGTTGAGTGATTTCAGTTGCTTTTCTATTCCTTGGACAATTATTTCGGATGTCAACCATTTTTACGTTTGTGCGAGGATTTAGAGAAGGAACTGCAGTGCGGTCTTCCTCTGTGAAACAGCTTTGGAAAAAGGTGTTTAGTATTTCAGCTTTACGCGTGTCATCCTCTGTTTCAATGCCATCATCATCCCAGAGTGTCTGGATATGCTGTTTCGAGCCACTTACTGGTTTAATGTAAGACCGGAACTTCCTAGGATTTTCTGTCAAGTCGGTACATAAAATTTTACTTTTGAATTCACTGAACGCTTCACGCATAGCCCTCCTTACGCTAACTTTGACATTGTTTAGCTTCTGTTTGACTGAGAGGTTTTGGCTGCGTTTAAACTTGCAGTGAAGCTCTCTTTGCTTTCGCAGTAGTTTCATAACTTTGTTGTTGAACCACTGTGGTTCTTTCCCGTCTCTCACAGTTTTACTCGGCACGTACCTGTCTCAAACGCATTTTACAATTGCCTTGAACTTTTTTCATAAACACTCAACATTGTCAGTGTCGGAACAGAAATTTTCGTTTTGATCCGTTAGGTAGTCTGAAATCTGTCTTCCATTACTCTTGCTAAACAGATAAACCTTCCTCCCTTTTTTTATATTCTTATTTACTTCCTTATTTAGGGATGCTGCAACGGCTTTATGATCACTGATTCCCTGTTCTGCGCTTACAGAGTCGAAAAGTTCGGGTTCGTTTGTTATCAGTAGGTCCAAAATGTTATCTCCACGAATCGGTTCTCTGTTTAATTGCTCGAGGTAATTTTCGGATAGTGCACTCAGTATAATGTCACTCGATGCTCTGTCCTTACCACCCGTCCTAAACTTCTGGGTGTCCCAGTCTATATCTGGTAAATTGAAATTTACACCTAAGACTATAACATGCTGAGAAAATTTGTGTGAAATGTATTCCAGATTATCTCTCAGTTGTTCTGCCACTAATGCTGCTAAGTCGGGAGGACGGTAAAAGGACCCAATTATTAACCTAGCTCGGTTGTTGAGTGTAACCTCCACCCACAATAATTCACAGGAACTATCCACTTCTACTTCACTACAGGATAAACTACTACTAACAGCGACAAACACGCCACCACCGGTTGCATGCAATCTATCCTTTCTAAACACCATCTGTGCCTTTGTAAAAATTTCGGCAGAATTTATCTCTGGCTTCAGCCAGCTTTCCGTACCTATAACGATTTCAGCTTCGGTGCTTTCTATCAGCGCTTGAAGTTTCGGTACTTTACCAACGCAGCTTCGACAGTTTAAAATTACAATACCGATTACTGCTTGGTCCCCGCATGTCCTGACTTTGACCCGCACCCTTTGAGGCTGTTGCCCTTTCTATACTTGCCCGAGGCTATTTAACCTAAAAAACCGCCCAGTCCACGCCACTCAACCCCTGCTACCCGTGTAGCCGCCTGCTGTGTGTAGTGGATACAGAATAAACTGTATTTATTTATTGATTTCTAACAAGTGCTGTAATTTCATAAGTGCCATCGACAGCTAGAGAAAAGAAAAACAGAAAGGTGTTATACTGTCTACCTCCGTACTGTAAGTATATATGTTAACATATGGCAAAACACTCTCCTCTTTGCGTGGTATTGCTTTCCAGACTCTCGTTTCGGTATGTCGAACGGTTTACGAGATATGAGAGATTTCATTCTCTCGCGCGTGTGATTGGAAGTGAATGTACTACATAAAATCTATTTTCTCGAGGCTGGAGTCAGACATTGATCTAGTCTCACGTTTAGCGGAAAACTCAGAATGTTAGGTACATTTCATACACAGCAATACATGGTCTAATACGTACGAAACTCAAAATTTATAGCAACCACCATTTTTAATTGCAACATTTTCGCATTCCCTCATTTATATGAAGTATCAGAATAACTATGACTACTAAGGAAATAACGGGCACTTCACTATGAAAATGAAAGTGACATGTGAAGCTACAAGTAATATAGATTTATTTTATTTTATTTTATTTTACTGAAAAGATTGTGCAAAAGCGTTTGAGAAAGCCTGGAGGGCGGGCGCCTCGACACCACCTCACCAAACCATCCCCCCCTGCGTGACGTCACACGGGCGCGGTTCGTCTTTCTCTTGGTGGTGGTGGTGGTGGTGGTGGTAGTGGTGGTGGTGGTGTCTTGACCGAACGACGCTGTAAGTCACAGTGGCCGATCGGATGAAACACGTTTTTGACAGCACCAGGTCGATGGTCGTGCCCCAGTACGCAGTCATCCAGGCGAATGGCCACAGGAAAGAAGGTCTGCGCCACGGATGCAGGCGGATGGTATCAGTACTCTGTTATTGAGGACATTCATCTGGCCTTCCATAGTAATCGAATGCACCGTGACAGTTGCGGACTACATGGGCATTATTGTGGACCACCTGGATCCCCCCAGACTACGCGATTTCTCTTCGTCGATTTGATCATCCGGCAGGATAGCTGTCCGAGTCACAGGGCCGAAATCGTGCCTCAGTGATAGGAGAAGCGCGATAGTGAACTCACGTTGACGTCATGACCACCACAGCCGCCTGGTCTAAGGTAAGCCAGATGTAATACGTCGCGGACGCTACAGCCGCCAGTTTAGCGGCCACATACCGCTGGTCCTTAATTTACACGAGTTGCGTGACTGCGCGATGACATCAGGTGTCACATACGGTAGCTCACATACCTCCTGCAACCTACCGAGGACTTGCCGAGTTCACGCCACGGAGAATCGCTGCTGTTACACAGATGGCACCCGACGTCGTCCCAGACGCGTTCCTTCAAGTTTAATGGTCATGAAGTTGAGTGCGGTATCACGCTCTTCGAACCACTGTATTTCGACGCTGACCCCGTAAGACGGGCAGTTTTGCTCCTAGAACATGCCAGGGCCGTCGGGAGTCAACCATGAAGGCTGTAGGCAGTTTGCATTACTCTTCACGTAACTGACAGCAGTCATGGTATCTTCGATTACGAACATAGGTCCCATGGAAGCTCGGATGAGAGCATAATGGTACAGCCAGCGGCCTGTGGCGTAGTGCACTGTTCGCGCAGCCATTCAAGTGCTGTGATGATAGTGGTCTGGCTGGCGTCCACAACGATGGCTAATACTGCATCATGTATCGGATGTTCGAGCAGTGACGCTCCATCTACATCTACATCTACATTTATACTCCGCAAGCCACCCAACGGTGTGTGGCGGAGGGCACTTTACGTGCCATTGTCATTACCTCCCTTTCCTGTTCCAGTCGCGTGTGGTTCGCAGGAAGAACGACTGTCTGAAAGCTTCCGTGCGCGCTCTAATCTAATTTTACATTCGTGATCTCCTCGGGAGGTATAAGAAGGGGGAAGCAATACATTCGATACCTCATCCAGAATCGCACCCTCTCGAAACCTGGACAGCAAGCTACACCGCGATGCAGAGCGCCTCTCTTGCAGAGTCTGCCACTTGAGTTTGTTACACATCTCCATAACGCTATCACGGTTACCAAATAACCCTGTGACGAAGCGCGCCGCTCTTCTTTGGATCTTCTCTATCTCCTCCGTCAACCCGATCTGGAACGGATCCCACACTGATGAACAATACTCAAGTATAGGTCGAATGAGTGTTTTGCAAGCCATCTCCTTTGTTGATGGACTACATTTTCTAAGGACTCTCCCAATCAATCTCAATCTGGTACCCGCCTTACCAACAATTAATTTTATTCTTCTGGATGACGGTGTATTCTGGACAGGACCGTCGACCAGCTGTAACGAGAAACGCGATGTGTTCGACGAGGCGACACGGTTTCGTGCATGTTCGTCACAGCAGCACGCTTCCGATATGCTCCCTCCCAGGCACTGGCCAACAACGGTCTGCACTCTGTCAGAGCGGCTTTTGTCCGCGGATTTCCCAATCTGATGGCCGTATCACGGCGAGAATGGCTCCCCATTCGCCTATACGAGTACTGAGGTTATATGCTTTCCTTATCACGTCACTTGCACGCAACGCCACCAGAAGGAGGCTTTCAGTATCGCGCCGGCCAGCGGTCGTAAAAATTTGAATCATCAGTGTATTTTCTGGAGAAAATACATAAGTTACGTAAAACACATCAAACAGTAGTTACAGTGCAATACGTGGCACCTCATTTTATGCTCTACGTTTATCTTCCTTCTAAGAGTAAAGATGTGATACTACGTGAAGAATTTGACAGAGAACTGAAAGACCTAGGTCGAAACAAAGCCCCTGGAATAGACAACAATCCTTTAGAACTATTGATAGCCTTGGTAGAGCCAGCCACGACAAAACTCTACCATCTGGTGAGCAATATGTGTGAGACGGGCGAAATAATCTCAGACTTCAAGAAGAATATAATATATCCAATCGCAAAGAATATTTGAAAAAAATTAATAACTGAATACATCTTTATAATTTCGCACACCTTTCACAGTTTGTTGATACTCTTTTAAAACAAAATTGAAAAATTCGGTTGATTAAAAAAAACATAAGTCACACGAGCAGGATTCGAACATGGTACTTTTTTTTTAATTCATTTTGTTCGATATTTTTCGTTGCGTTTAGTCTGGGCGGACGTCACAAGACATCCGTTAAAATTGATTGTTGATTCTTGGACTCAGTTTTTTTACTACAGTTTTACTACATGTTGTTATCAATGGAGAGACGTCTACAGACGTTAAAGTAACCTCTGGCGTGCCACAGGGGAGTGTTATGGGACCATTGCTTTTCACAATATATATAAATGACCTAGTATATAGTGTCGGGAGTTCCATGCGGCTTTTCGCGGATGATGCTGTAGTATACAGAGAAGTTGCAGCATTAGAAAATTGTAGCGAAATGCAGGAAGATCTGCAGCGGATAGGCACTTGGTGCAGGGAGTGGCAACTGACGCTTAACATAGACAAATGTAATGTATTGCGAATACATAGAAAGAAGGATCCTTTATTGTATGATTATATGATAGCGGAACAAACAATGGTAGCAGTTACTTCTGTAAAATATCTGGGAGTATGCGTGCGGAACGATTTGAAGTGGAATGATCATATAAAATTAATTGTTGGTAAGGCGGGTACCAGGTTGAGATTCATTGGGAGAGTGCTTAGAAAATGTAGTCCATCAACAAAGGAGGTGGCTTACAAAACACTCGTTCGACCTATACTTGAGTATTGCTCATCAGTGTGGGATCCGTACCAGATCGGTCTGACGGAGGAGATAGAGAAGATCCAAAGAATAGCGGCGCGTTTCGTCACAGGGTTATTTGGTAACCGTGATAGCGTTACGGAGATGTTTAATAAACTCAAGTGGCAGACTCTGCAAGAGAGGCGCTCTGCATCGCGGTGTAGCTTGCTCGCCAGGTTTCGAGAGGGTGCGTTTCTGGATGAGGTATCGAATATATTGCTTCCCCCTACTTATACCTCCCGAGGAGATCACGAGTGTAAAGTTAGAGAGATTAGAGCGCGCACGGAGGCTTTCAGACAGTCGTTCTTCCCGCGAACCATACGCGACTGGAACAGGAGAGGGAGGTAATGACAGTGGCACGTAAGGTGCCCTCCGCCACACACCGTTGGGTGGCTTGCGGAGTATCAATGTAGATGTAGATGTAGAGCACACAGCCCTCTGACCGCACACGCTGAGCTACCGTGCCGGCATACCTCCAGCGCGGTAGCCATGAACTTTACCGCTGCGCTACGCTGACATAACCGAAATACCACTAATGTTACAAATATACAGAGCACACAATGAACTTCAAAATAGATTTTCTCAAAAACCAAGGCCCGTCGCTAAAAAAACCGTATAGCCAGGTACTCAAGGTAAGTGCATCTACAACATATTTGAAGCGCATCAAAATCCTTGATTTACACTATGGAGGGTCCCCTTGTAAGAATAACTTATTCGAGTAACAGTGCGTATTACATTGCTAATTAACACATAGTATCTAAAGGTTTACAGAATAAAACAAGTACACCATAATTACAAACAACATTACTAGCAAAAATTTTAGGTAGCACATGTGTATTATAGTGTCGGGAGGTCTCTCACGGAGAAAAAACACGTCCGCTGACAAGTGCAGACGGCGGACACCGGCCCTCCACGTGGCTGTCAGACGCGCCAGACTCTCAGCCATGGAGGCAGACACTGTGAATGGGAGGCAACAAGACATTTTCGCATTCGAAGATGAGCCCAGTTGTTTGCAATTCCGTAATATGGTTCCGTTGCAACGGAAAAGGCTTTTGTTTTAATTATTGCCCTCACATCTCGACTGTCATATCTGAGACACACTCATTTGTACTTCCTGGAAAGACACAACGAGCCACGCTTTTTTGAGCTCGTTCGATGTCTTCCGTCAATCCTGTGTGGCAAACATCCTGTACTTCCCAATACAAGAAATGAAAAGCATAATGTAAACAGTTTCTTCAGTGGGTTTGTTGCTTTCCCAATAAAAAAGAGTGAGAAAGGGCCCACAACATTCCTTGGCGGAACGCCAGACATAATTTCGGTTTCTGCATTCTGTTACCCTTCGTACTGGGAATCAGGAATCCCGTCACTTACTTGGTGGCTATAATTCATCTGACGGTGTTCCAAGTGCTGCATTACGAGCTGTTTACATCGCAGGATGCTGAAACACCGAAGGTATGTGCATTAATCGGAACGTTCGTGTAGTATGCCGAAAAAATAATAGCTCCACTTATCGCCAGCAGGCGAAAATATAGCGCTGTAAGTAGTCAGAAAGCGAAATGTTTCCTGTTTTGAGGTCAGTATGCTGTTTGACGACTAGCGATGAGTGCTGACTTCTTTTTTGAAGTGACTGCTCGTGTAACAGGTTATGAAAGTTTAAGTTTTGCGAACGAAATGCAGTGGCTGTTGAGAGGAAAGCCCGTCCATTGCTAGCCGAGTTGTTTTAAAAGAACGGCAGCAATAGCAGCGCTGCGTCGTGGGAATATCTCGGATGGCAGCAGTTGCGAAGAAGCTTTGTGTCAATAAGCGGGCCAAAGAAAATGATCATGAAATTTGAAGAAACAGGTGAATTAGTAGGTGCAGCAGGGAGAGAAAGACGGCCCATTCCCAGGGGAGGTTTTGATTGAGTTGCTATGGTTAAGGCCGACTGTGCAGTACGTGCCTCAAATTCTGAAGCCAGTGCTCGAGCTGTGTCACGGGAATTGTCTCTCTCTTCTGGCCACAGTTCAAAAGATTTTGCGGCGCATTTTATACTGGTATCCCTATAAGTTTCAGAATGTACACCAAAGGAAGCCCCAAGACGGGCTACCACGCCGTGACTTTGTCCTCCGCTTTTTGGCACGCATGGAAATGGATAACATGTGGCCGGGGACAGACAGGGACATTTTTCTCTGTGCTGTGCCGTGAATGCATCACGAATTGAGCAGGAACATATACTGTGTGGCGTGGTATCAAAAACTCCGGTCCGTTTTTCTTTGACGAGATGACACATTGCGGGCCTGTTAGGTGTACAGTGACGCCTGCACGTGATGAGAACCTCCTTGTGCAACACGTAATTCCAAATTTTCAAGAACATAAATGAGTCCACACTGCTATTTTCATGCAAGATGGGGCGATATTGTATGTCACTTGTAACGACCGCATCATATCTAGGGAATATGAGTGGTCTTACAGATCCGCCTACCTAAATCGATGTGACATCAGGTTGTGGGGATGTCTGCAAGATCTGTCCATCATCTACATCTACGTAGATACTCCGCAACTCACCGCACGGTGCCTGAAGGAGGGTACCCTGTACCACTACTTGCCATTTCCCCTCCTGGTACACCCGCAAATAGAGCGAGGGAAAAACGAAGATCCGTACGCCTCAGTATGAGCCCTAATTTCTCGTACCTTATCTTGTTGGTCCTTACTCGAAATGTGATGTTGGCGACAGTAGAATCGCTCGGCAGTCAGCTTCAAATGCCAGCTTTCTAAATGTTCTCAATAGTGTTTCTCGGAAAGAACTTCGCCTTCCTTCCAGGGATTCCAGTTTGAGTTCTCAAAGCTTCTCTGTAATACTTACGTATTGTTCGAACCTACCGGTAACAAGTATAGCAGCTCGCCTCTGAATTGCTTCGGCGCCTTCCTTTAATTCCACCTGGTACGTATCCCAAAAACTCGAGCAGTACGCAAGAATAGGTGCTATATGCGGTTTCCCCCACAAGTGAATTACTCTTTGCTAAAATTCTCCCTAAACCGAAGTCGACCATTAACCTTCACTTCCACATTTCTCACATGTTCGTTCCACCTCATATCGCATTGCAACATTACGCCCGGTTATTCAAACGACTTGACTGTGTCAAGCTGGACTCTAGTAATACTGTATCCGAACATTATGGCTTTGATCTTCCTACACATCCGCATTTACTCACATTTTTCCACATTTGGACTATCTTTCTTCGATGTCTTCCATGGATGTATCCGGACTCTGAAGGATTAGCATTTGGTAACATATTACTCTGATTACATTGGCTGTGCTGCGAGCAACTGTAAACCATGCCGTGTTATGGATGCGGATGTTGCTGAGCCGGAGACGATACTGAACAGGTTGCAAATTGTGGCCATAGTCTAATAAACGAGCCAGAACCCCCTTTATCATGTGTTTGATCGTTCCTCCCCTGACTCGTTTCCCATCAAGTGACTCCGTTTACATCACTTTGATAAAACGATCGATCAAATGATCTTTTGAAAATGTAACTAACTATCTCATTAACTAACTTCCTGTACCCACATCACTGCTGACTGCTTACAGCGCCATATTTTCACCTGGTGGCTAAAAGCGGAACTATTATTTTTTTCAGGATCCTCCGTGAGCGCACCGAGTAATGAACGTCCCTACGATTTTTCAGCGTCCTGAAACGTGTACTCCCCGCATGGCTGCTCTCGGAACACCGTCACTTTAATTATAACCACTTGGTAGCTAATATGACATTTGGTTACAACATTCTGTGACCATTCTCATCGGAAATCACACATCCAGTCACATAACTGAGACGATAATCCATGGTTAACAGCCGCTTGTAACAAATGTTCTCAAAAAATTCCTAGAAACAGCTTCTGGGGAGACCTGATGCATTGGAAAAAGTCGGAACTCTCACTCACACTTGTACACATGAGAGAGTTACAGAGAAAACTCTTAAAACGGTGGCAGAAAGATAGCTACGAATGCGCAGAGAGCTATTTCATTCCCGGTTGGAAACAGCATTCTTCACAGAGCGCTGCGGTATCTCGATGTGCTTAACATGCCACAAACGGCGAGGTCCCATTATACCGCGGACGGTCGGGTGGCATTTGACTGCCTACAAAGGGCTCGCGCTTAGCACTGCAGCACGACGAAGGGCAAAGGGCGCGGCTGCGGGGAGCGCGAAGCCGCCGCACGCCCCGTTGGTCTCTCCGTGTGACGTCACGGTTCTTCAGTCAGCCGTGGAGCCCTGTTGTAATATTGCGGCTGAAGTACACGGCATAGGTTACGTAAATGAGCGTTGAAAAACATTACACGCTACTGGAAATCGCTCGGTGTTAAGCAAGTAAATGGCTAACTCTCCGAAGCATGGAATAATCACAAGTAGAAAGAAATGTAAAGCTTTCTCTAACCTGAAAGGTGCTTTGAACAACTCATTGCTGCACTCGGAATCGTCTCATTGTAGGTGGTATGCCGCCGTATTTTTGTACTGAATCAGCTAACCATTTGTAGCTGGACCTATAGTGTATCACGGAGTCTGAATCGTGGTGCAGCATAGAAGTGTTTAGATCAACAAGCCATTATCAGAGAAGAAGGAAGCGACATGTGGCAAATACAATCGTTGGACTGGCAGATATCGAAATCCAGACTTGTGGTTAAAAGTCTAGCACTTGTGCCATCCCTTTAATTCCTTTAGCCATTCAGCTACAGCAACAGTCGTAGTCCAAACATTTATATTAATTTCCTACCAAACGATTGATAGGCAGATTTCCAGATGGAGACGTCTCAAAGGCTTTCACAAAGCCTAAACAACTTATAGTTTACTGTGTGACAGATATTATATCCACTTCTAAACCTCAAGCACCACTTACAAATCGTGCATAAGTTGGCGTTAGGAACAGCATCGTAGCGCAATTCGATAGCATGTGTTGCTTTTACCAGCAGCACGTATCGCACCTCCACTCTCTGTCTCTAGAAACAGTTTTCTAACCCTCCAGCGTATATCACCATTCTCGACATATTTTATAATGGGCTTATTTCCTGCAGTCTACGCTAAAGGAATTTTAGTTAATAGCATAATGTAATTAACAAAAATTTTCTTGTGCATCTCAGTAACTCCTAACCCTTCTTGGAAATGTCAAGTACTATATTTCTGGACTGTACATTAGTTGGTATCCATTATTACGTTTCATATCAAGAATGAACTTTTTAAAATAAAATAAGTTCCAAATTATTGCATATGAGGTGAAATAAAATACGCTTCTACTACACACATAAAGAAATCTCGGTTCCAAGAGTTACGGAAGTTGTACAGAAAATTGGAATAGAGATAAACATAAACATCATTTCCACCCTTTTTATTGCTCATGAAAACCACACATTGTACATTGTACCACACATTGCATATTGTACCACCCAACTCGCTTTATTTGTTCGTGAGACCCAGAAAATATTAGATACAGGCTCCCAGTTAGATGCTATTTTCCTTGACTTCCGGAAGGCATTCGATACAGTTCCGCACTGTCGCCTGATAAACAAAGTAAGAGCCTACGGAATATCAGACCAGCTGTGTGCTCGGATTGAAGAGTTTTTAGCAAACAGAACACAGCATGTTGTTATCAATGGAGAGACGTCTACAGACGTTAAGGTAACCTCTGGCGTGCCACAGGGGAGTGTTATGGGACCATTGCTTTTCACAATATATATAAATGACCTAGTAGATAGTGTCAGAAGTTCCATGCGGCTTTTCGCGGATGATGCTGTTGTATACAGAGAAGTTGCAGCATTAGAAAATTGTAGCCAAATGCAGGAAGATCTGCAGCGGATAGGCACTTTGTGCGGGGAGAGGCAACTGACCCTTAACGTAGATTAATGTAATGTATTGCGAATACATAGAAAGAAGGATCCTGGTAACAGTTACTTTTGTAAAATATCTGGGAGTACGCGTGCGGAACGATTTGAAGTGGAATGATCACATAAAATTAATTGTTGGTAAGGCGGGTACCAGGTTGAGATTCATTGGGAGAGTCCTTAGAAAATGTAGTCCATCAACAAAGGAGGTGGCTTACAAAACACTCGTTCGACCTATACTTGAGTATTGCTCATAAGTATGGGATCCACACCAGATCGGGTTGACGGAGGAGATAGAGAAGATCCAAAGAAGAGCGGCGCGTTTCGTCACAGGGTTATTTGGTAACCGTGATAGCGTTACGGAGATGTTTAGCAAACTTAAGTGGCAGACTCTGCAAGAGAGGCGCTCTGCATCGCGGTGTAGCTTGCTGTCCAGGTTTCGAGAGGGTGTGTTTCTGGATGAGGTATCGAATATATTGTTTCCCCCCTACTTATACCTCCCGAGGAGATCACGAATGTAAAATTAGAGAGATTAGAGCGCGCACGGAGGCTTTCCGGCAGTCGTTCTTCCCGCGAACCATACGCGACTGGAACAGAAAAGGGAGGTAATGACAGTGGCACGTAAAGTGCCCTCCGCCACACATTGTTGGGTGGCTTGCGGAGTATAAATGTAGATGTAGATGTAGACCATACAGTGAGACCTACAGAGGTGGTGGTCCAGATTGCTGTTCACACTGGTACCTCTAATACCCATTTGCACTTTGTCTTGGATTGGTGCATGCCTGTATTCTTCGTGGCGTACTATCCACAAGTTCATCAAGGCACTATTGGTCCAGATTGTCCCACTCCTCAACGGCGTTTCGGAGTAGATCCATCAGAGTGGTGGTGGGTCGCGTCGTCCATAAACAGCCCTTTTCAATCTATCCCGGGCATGTTCGATAGGGTTGATGTCTGGAGAACATGCTGGCCACTCTAGTCGAGCGATGTGGTTGTCCAGAAGGAAGTCATTGACAAGATGTGTGCACGATGGGGCGCGAATTGTCCTCCATGAAGACGAATGCCTCGCCAATATGCTGCCGATCCGGTTGCTCTGTCGATCGGAGGATGGCATTCACGTATCATACACCGTTACGGTGCCTTCCTTGACCACCAGCAGCGTACGTGAGCCCCACATAATGCCACCCCAAGACAGCAGGGAACCTCCAC
Organism: Schistocerca piceifrons; assembly: GCF_021461385.2. Taxonomy (NCBI): domain Eukaryota; kingdom Metazoa; phylum Arthropoda; class Insecta; order Orthoptera; family Acrididae; genus Schistocerca; species Schistocerca piceifrons. Next base: position 861,829,898 of record NC_060140.1, on the reverse strand, counting down.
CGTGCTACAATCGCTGAGCAGTCTGTCTAAGGCGTTCAGCCCGACCGGGTAGCCTGCAAACAGTTCTCGGACGATTGTCTGGTTGAAGGCATATGCGACACTCATCGGTGAAGAGAACGTGATGGCAATCCTGAGCGGACCATTCGGCATGTTGTTGGGCCCATCAGTCTATTGCTGTATGCTGTCGTGTTTGCAAAGATGGACCTTGTCATGGGCGTTGCGATTGATGTTGCGCATCATGCAGCCTATTGCGCACAGTTTGAGTCGTAACACGACGTCCTGTGGCTGCACGAAAAGCATTGTTCAACATGGTGGCTTTGCTGTCAGGGATCCTCCGAGCCATAATCCGTAGGTAGCGATCATCCACTGCAGTAGAAGCCCTTGAGAGGTCTGAGCGAGGCACGTCATCAGGAGTTCCTGTCTCTCTGTATCTCCTCCCATGTCCGAACAACATCGCTTTGGTTCACTCCGAGACGTCTGGACACTTCCCTTGTTGAGGGCCTTCCTGGCACAAAGTAGCAATGCGGACGCGACCGAACCGCGGTATTGACCGTCTAGGCATGGTTGAAGTTCAGATAACACGAGCGGTGTACCTCCTTTCTGGTATAATGACTGGAACTGATCGGCTGTCGGACCCCCTTCGTCTAATAGGTGCTGCTCATGCATTGTTGTTTACATTTTTGGGAGGGTTTAGTGAGAGCTCTGAATAGTCAAAGAGACTGTGTCTGTGACACAGTATTCACAGTCAACGTCTATCCTCGAGGGCTCTGGGAACTGGGGTGATCCAAAACTTTTTTTTTCTGTGTATATTATGAAAACAAATAGTTTTAAAAAGTACAGAACGATACTGCACCAAAATTGTATGATTTGGGCCGCCGCTGTGTCCGAGCGGTTCTAGGCGCTTCAGCCCCGAACCGCGCTGTTGCTACGGTCGCAGGTTCGAATCCTGCCTCGGGCATGGATGTCTGTGATGTCCTTAGGTTTAGGTAGTTCTAAGTCTAGGGGACTGATGACTTCCGATGTTATGTCCCATAATGCCTAGAGCCATATGAACATTTTTTTTTTTGTATGATTTGGTTCGAATTTTTGCAGCTCACGAAGTTGTACGAAATTGCATATGTCGTACGAAATAAAAATACCTCGGCTAAATCAAAAACTACGATGTTAACCAACTCTTCGTCGGTTCTTGCTAGAATAACATTAGCAAAACTGGAAAGCGCTAGTTTGCTTTTTTTGTGTAGTATTAAAACGGTTAATACAATAAATTAGTGACGTAAAATAAAAATAAACTAGCGCTTTCCATTTATTATTAAAGGATCGAGGAAGCACACAACGATATTCCACCAACATTTTACTACTATGGTTGAAAGATTTTAGGTAACGAAATTATAAATATCATATGAAATAAAATTTTCTCCGCAAAATTAATTACATCATAGGAATCATTGGAACATGATTTCCTATCTGCATAATATGAATCTGTAAAACGTAGTTGATAAAGTATTTCTTGTATTTCTTGGGTAACTACTGCCCGAAAGTAAATTACAAAAACTGGAAACGAACATTTTGTGATTTTTGTGTAATACAGGAGTGATATATGAGTTGCTGCACACTGCAGTTTTTCGCTGTGTCGTTACTAGAAACTCACAACTTGAAAAGAGTCAGTTTAATTTGATGTATGACCAGCATATAACTTCCTTTTCACTGAGTAAGTTCCTATTGGTTACTATGCTCTATAATATTTCTGACAAGGAGTCATATTCAATTTTTCTTAGATTCTGTTGTATCCACGTGCATTCCGTGTTTCAATATTGCTGAAATATTGATTACGAGACATTCCGCCAGTTCGCTGAAATTTAAAATTTATTATTTATTTCACCATCTCAGTTGCACATTTATCTTTATGGTGACTAGTTTCGATCATTATATGATCATCTCCAGTTCTAAAAAGAAAACTAATTTAAAAAAGTATTTGATTTTTGTTACTTCACAACTGGTAAAAAAGTTTGAGAGATGTATTTTACATTTACCTTTTCACCAAGGCACTTCAAAAAGTAATTTACACATTTTATGGCAGGCCAAGTAACTACCATTGAATGCTACAGTACACCTCAAAGCTACGCTAATTATTTTTCAAGACGGTCACTAAGTCGCTGTAAACTGCGGTCGGAACGCTGTACTGTTCGTTCAGTTCTTCGACGACAGAAATATCCTGTTCGGGAACCACAACGTAATGTCCACATCACTGAAAAATTACTTTTTCCCCCAGATGTTATTTCAGTTTGCTGAAAAGATGGAAACCGTCGCACGATGCAAGATCTTCCTGCCTTCCCGATCAGCATCCCGCACGTCTGTGGGGCGTTGCTCACACTGTTACCACCATTTCACAACGGCTGTGCACGACATTGTATTTGGTCAACACAGCTCCAAAATGTAACGGTGAATTTGTACAGGGTGGGCCAAATGAAAGTAGCGCGGAAAACAGAGTTCCAGGGTACAAAGAAACACAGTGCAGTAGGGGAAATACTGTACTAACCTGACAATAGCAGACTTTGAAAGTGACCACAACTCATCTCTTGGAACTTTTGCGTCCTGGTAAGTAACTCGCTGAAGGCGGGTCGAAGTTGGACTACTGGAAGTACTGCAATCAAACCCGAAATACGCTGCTGCAGTTCTTGAAGACTATCAGGGTTGTTGTGATACACCTTAGACTTGTGGGCTCCCCACACAAAATAATCGCCCACTGACAAACTGAGTGACCTGGGTGGCCAGCTAGTGCCACGATCACACTGACCTCTGCTAACAACACTGTAAGGCGACATATATTGTGTAACAGTGCTCCAAGGTTCGGCCAGTTACATGGCCAATTGCTCCATCCCGTCGTATCTGTAGATCTTTCTCTCTTCCGCTAATGCTTCCGCAAATAATTTCAAAATGTCAGCAATGTAATGAGCTAAAGTCGGCGTCAGATGAAAGAAGATGGGACCAATATTGTGGCGTGCAGACACTGCACATCAAACCACAGCCTTCTGACCATGCAGTGGTGTTTCGTGGGAGTTACACGGATTCTCCGCTGCCCAGAACGTGTGATTTTATGAGTTGCCATAACTACTCTAGTGAAACCAGACTTCATCAGACATGAAGAACAGATCCATGTCGAATCCATTCATTGTCGTCTCTGCGAACAGCCACTCTGCAAACTGTAGGCGCTTAAGAGCATCTGCTGGTTTTAATGCATGAGCAACAGGTACTCGGTATAGATACATGTGCAGTTCCAGATGGAGTACTCGTCCGCATGTTCGACATGATAGCCATTCTCTTGAGACAAGCTTCAGGTTGATTTAGTAGAACTCTTTAACGTTACTGCTCGATTAAGGAATTTAATATTCCACTCTGCGACGTCTAACTTACCGGTTTTGTTTTTGCTAGTGACATTATCCTCTTTAGCCGTCACCGCCCGCTAATCCTATTGCGGGATTGTTTTACCACCAGAACATTTTATTCAAAGGGGCTCCATCGCCATTAAACCATACAGTAGAACTGCTTGCACTTCGGAATAATAATTGCTGTAATTCCTACTTGATTTGTGTCGTTCGTAGTACCCGTACAGCAAGGACCTGTTGGGTGCTTTTAGAAGGTCTACAGTACGGCTATTTGTACCACTGAGGCACGCAATTTACCCCAGCATGGTAAGGTCCACCCATGATGAGAGTCGTACTATGGGTGTATTGTGCAGCTTAGTTCCCACATCACTACAAAAAAAGGATAAAAGTGATGTTAGTATCAATGGCATTCAAGAACAACTGAAGTCGCTAAATGAAGTACTAAGCTCCAGGGATCGACGAAATTCCTTCCAGATTCTGTGCAGAATTTACGGCTGAGTTAGTTCCTCTCTTAACCGTAGCACAATGTAGACTCTTTGAACAAAAAAAACTGTGTGTTGTAGTTGGGAGAAACCACAGGTCAAACCTATCTACATGAATGGGTGACATGAATGAACCACAAAATTTCGTTCTATACCCTTGATATCTATCTTCTGGAGAATATTAGAAAATGTTCTATGTTCCAAACATAATAATGCATCTCGGAATGGAATGACCTCCTCCATGACAACCACCATGTCTACCGAAAACATCCAGAAAGCAGAAGCCAGTTAGACAGGCATTCCTTACCTTCCGAAAATATTTTGACTAAGTACAACACCTAGAGCTACTAGCGAAAGTACGATGGCATGGGGTATATAGCGAAATTTGTAACTGGTCACGGTGGGGAGGAAATGGCATGCCATGTTGGATGGAGAGCGGTCGACAAATGTAAAAGTAACCTCAGGTGCGTCCAGGGAAGCTCGGAACATTGCTGTTCATGTTGTGTATTAATGACGTAGTAGGCATTATTAATGGTAACGTTAGAGTTTTCACGGATGATGCACTGATCTATAATAAAGTATAGTCTGAAAGAGAGCTGTGCAATTACATATAGACCTTGATGAGATTTCAAAGTGGTGCGAAGATTGGTAGCTTGCTGTAAATATTTTGAAATATACGACTCTCCATTTCAAAAAAGGACAGAAGGTAGTATCGTATGACTACGATGTCAGTGAATCACAATTCGAACAGGTCAGTTCGAAGAAATATCTGTGTGTATCAGTTAGTGCCGACAGAAGGGAGCTTGTGTGTCACTTGTTTCAGCCAATCGCAGTGACGGAAACTTTTTGTTACTACGTAAAGTAGAAGCTCGATCAGCCAATTAAAAGCTTCTGCCGTGGTTGACGCAGTGACCCCAGACCAGCAAGATGGTATGCTGCAACTTTCACATCATTCCGATACTATATGTTCTTCTATGCAGATAGAAGGCTGTGCACTGTTCGACAGTCTTTTAAAGCCTTAGATACATGTTACACTGAAGCGCCAAAGAAACTGGTACAAGCATGCTTATTCAAGTACAGAGATATGTAAAGAGGCATAATACGTCGCTGCGATCGGAAACGCCTATATAAGACAACAAGTGTCTGGCGCAGTTATTAGATCGGTCACTGCTGCTACAATGGCAGGTTATCAAGACTTAAGTGAGTTTGAACGTGGTGTTATAGTTGGCGCACGAGCGATGGCACACAGCATCTCCGAGGTAGCGATGAAGTCGGGATTTTCCCGTATCGAGAATATCAGGAATCCGGTAAAATATCAAATTTCCGACATCGCCGAGGCACCAAAAGAATCGTGCAAGAATGGGACCAACTAATACTGAAGAGAATCGTATAACGTGACAGAAGTGCAACCCTTCCGCAAGTCGCTGCAGATTTCAATGCTGGGTCATCAGTAAATGTAAGTATGCGAACCATTCAACGAAACATGAGCGATATGGGCTTTCGGAGCCGAAGGCCCACTCTTGCACCCTTGGTCACTGCACTATACAAAGCTTTACGCATCGTCTGGGCCCGTCAACACCGATATTGGACTGTTGATGACTGAAAACATGTTCCCTGGTCCGACGAGTCTCGTTTCAAATTGTATCGAGCGGATGGACGCGACAAGTATAGAGACAACCACGTGAATCCATGGGCCCTGCATGTCAGCAGGGAACTGTTCAAGCTAGTGGAGGCTCTCTAATGGTGAGAGGCGTGTGCAGTTGGAGTCATATGGGACCCCTGATACATCTACACTACTGGCCATTAAAATTGCTACACCGCGAAGATGACGTGCTACAGACGCGAAATTTAACCGACAGGAAGAGAGATGCTGCGATATGCAAATGATTAGCTTTTCAGAGCATTCACACAAGGTTGGCGCCGATGGCGACACTCACAACCTGCTGACATGAGGAAAGTTTCAATCCGATTTCACATACACAAACAGCAGTTGACCGGCGTAGCCTGGTGAAATGTTGTGATGCCTCGTGTAAGGAGGAGAAATGCGTACCATCATGTTTCAGACTTTGATAAAGGTCGGATTGTAGCCTATCGTGATTGCGGTTTATCGTATCGCGACTTTGCTGCTCGCGTTGGTCGAGATCCAATGACTTTTAGCAGAATATGGAATCGGTGGGTTCAAGAGGGTAATACGGAACGCCGTGCTGGATCGCTACGGCCTCGTATCACTAGCAGTCGAGATTACAGGCATCTTATCGGCATGGCTGTAACGGATCGTGCAGCCACGTCTCGATCCCTGAGTCAACAGATCGGGACGTATGCAAGACAACAACCATCTGCACGAACAGTTCGACGACGTTTGCAGCAGCATGGGCTATCAACTCGGAGACCATGGCTGCGGTTACCCTTGACGCTGCATCACAGACAGGAGCGCCTGCGATGGTGTACTCAACGACGAACCTGGATGCACGAATGGCAAAACATTATTTTTTCTGATGAATCCAGATTCTGTTTACAGCATCATGATGGTAGAATCCGTGTTTGGCGATATCGCGGTGAACACACATTGGAAGCGTGTATTCTTCATCGCCATACTGGCGTATCACCCGGCGTGATGGTATGGGGCGCCATTGGTTACACGTCTCGGACACCCCTTGTTCGCATTGACGGCACTTTGAACAGTGGACGTTACTTTTCAGATGGGTTACGACTCGTGGCTCTGCCCTTCATTCGACCCCTGCGAAACCCTACATTTCAGCTGGATAATGGACGACCGCATGTTGCAGGTCCCGTACGGGCCTTTCTCGATACAGAAAATGTTCGACTGCTACCGTGGCCAGCACATTCTCCAGATCTCTCACCAACTGAAATGTCTGGTCAATGGTGGCCGAGAAACTGGGTCGTCACAATACGCCAGTCACTACTCTTGATGAACTTTGGTATCGTGTTGAAGCTGCATGGGCAGCTGTACCTGCACACGCCATCCAAACTCTGTTTGACTCAATGCCCAGGCGTATCAAGGCCGTTATTACGGCCAGAGGTGGTTGTTCTGGGTAATGATTTCTCAGGATCTATGCACCCAAATTGCGTAAAAATGTAATCACATGTCAGTCCTAGCATAATATATTTGTCCAATGAATACCCGTTTATTATCTGCATTTCTTCTTGGTGTAGTAATTTTAATGGCCAGTAGTATAGATATGACTCTAACAAGTGACGCGTACCGTACCTAAGCATCCTATCTGATTATCTGCTTTCATTCATGTCCATTGTGTATTGCAATGGACTTTGCCAATTCCAGCAGGACAATGCGACACCCCACAAGTCCATGATTGCTACCTAATGGTTCTAGGAACACTCTTCAGAGCTTAAACGCTTCCGCTGGCCGCCAAACTCCCCATGCATGAGCATTATTGAGCATATGTGGGATGCCTTGCAACGTGCTCTTCGGAAGAGGCCTCCACCCGTCGTACTCTTACGGATTTATGGGCATTGTTGCAGGATTCATGTTAGTTCCCTGGAAGCACTACTTCAGACATTAGTCGAGGCCATGCCACGTCGTGTTGCGGCACTTTTGCGTGCTCGCGGCTGCCCTACACGATATTAGGCAGGTATACTAGTTTCTTTGGATCTTCAGTGTATACAACATAAATGTTATAGGCTTATTGGTAAGATACTAGCAGAAGTGAATCAGTCTACAGAGGGGATTACTTACTTACTGCCGGAATTGTGAAGAGAAGATTAAGCACAATGTGCAAAGGGGTGTTTAAGTTGCCACTCTTAATCATTCTTCCCGTGCGTGTCCCATACATGAATGGTAGAAGGATAGATGTTTCAATGAGAAGTAGCATCGGCCATTCACTTACGTTCAGTTGCAGAGTACAGATGTAGAGATAAACAGCAACACCTGACAGGAACAGTAGATAGTGTGTGTGGCTCTGCAACTGGGTCACATTAGGTTGGAAGGGAACAGATCGCTAACACTGGAAGTACCGGAATGAAGTGCACAGAGTGCAGCGGCGACGGCACGAAGACTTAAGCTGAAGGGCGCGAGGAATCGGGAAGCGTGGCAGAAGGGCTGGGCCAGAGCGGCCGGCGATCGAAGCAGCGGCTCGCGGCGTCAGTAGCGACGGGGTGGGGCGGGCAATAGGGGGCGGGGGCGGTAACTGCGCCTCAGCTGTTCTCCTGCCAGATAGGTGCGGAGGAGGGTGGCCGGGGCTGCGGGAACGGGTGTGGGGGTGGAGAGGATACCGGCTCCCATACATAGCCTGCAGTGGCGTCCGTGGTAGGAACCGCGATCCTAGGCAAGGACCAATCAGCACGAGGGACCTGGAGCACCTCTGCGAACTGAGACGGCGTGCCAAAAGTACTGGAGCGTCCTTTACGTCAGTTCGACCCCGCGATGCTCGATTACGGCTGTCGCTAATTTGTACGTACGAACTGTCCGCTGAGTGTGCTAGTAGTAAGTACTTTAATCGTTCTTGAGAGTTCAAAACAATGACTGATCGCCCGCTCAGGTGTACCATCTATGGACGTATGAAACCGGAATTTCCGTACAGATTGTGCTAGCCGTCAATGTAGGGCCCGTGAGACCGCGGCTGCAGCGCCATCTGCTTTCTGTAACGGCAGACGACGAATATCAACACACAGTAACCCAAGTTCCATACGTATCTGTTTCAAACCTGTACGCATGTCGAGGTTTGTGCCTACGAACTAGGAATTGGGGACAGCATTGGTTTTCTGATATCATTTGAAGAAACCTTCTGCAGAATAGCATAGAATACTTGTCGAAGCTTTCGGCAAACATGCTCATTGGAAAACACAGTGTTCCGAGTGGTTAAAAAAATTCAAAAGTGGTGATTATGAGGTGAGAAACGACGAGCGCGGGGAATCACAGATAACGTTCGGAGACAACGAATTGAAGGATTTATTGACCAAAGAAGATACTCAAACTCAACAGGCACTCACGGAACAATTGAATATGACTCAGAAAGCCGTTTCTCTTCAGTTAAAGCTATGGGAGAGGTGCAGAATGTGGGAAAATGGGTTCTGCATGAACTGAATGAAAGACAGCGAGCAATTCGAAAGACTACTCGTGAAATGCTACTCGCCAAATACAAAAGAAAGTCGTTTCTGCATCGAATAGCGACAGGTGATGAAAAATGGATCCTAAGCGTCGTAAATCATGTGTAAATCCAGACAAACCATCAACATCCACTGCAAGACCAAATCGCTTTGGAAAGGAGACAATACTCTGTGTTTGATGGTATTAGAAGGGTGTCATCTATTATGACCAGCTAAAGCATGGTGAAACAGTTAACACTAATCGCTGCCAACAGAAAATGATCGATTTAAATCGGGCGTTACGTGAAAAACTGCAGGAATATGGAAAAAGGAAACTCAGTCATATTGCTCCATGATAACGACGCGTCACACACAACAAAACGAGTCAGGGAAACGATCGAGGCGTTCAGTTGGGAAATACTATGGCATGCGGCTAATTCTTCAGACTTGGCTCCTTCCGATTAGCATCTATGTGCATCACTGGGACACATTATCGCTGAACAACGCTTCAATTCATATGAAAAAGTACGATAATGGCTCGCTGACTGGTTCGCTTCAAAAGAATTTTTTTTTTTTTTTTTTTTTGCGTGGCTTTCATGGGCTCCCGGACAGGTGGGAGAACTGTATAAATAGCAACGGAGATTACTTTGAATAAAACATTGTTTATCAGTTTCAAACAACAGACGCGTAATCATTGCAACCAAATCCCGGCTTCATGCTCCTGTACCTGGCAAGAGAATAGAAAAGAATGTGCACTGTGTGCCCTATAGGAAAGTGCCTGACGAAGGGAGCAGGGGACCCGTGGGAAGCGTAAAGCTGAAGCAGGGCGATGCTGTCGACTGCAGGACACTTGCTGCGCAACACCACTGGCGAAATGCGGCAACGCAGATAACAGATCGATGTTTTTTCGTAGGGGGAATTGGTTGACTATAAAGGTAAACAAATGAAATGCATTCGGCACATTTTGGTGTGGAAACGCCATTACTCATCCAACACGATATTGGTGATAGGCCTCTGGAAATGGTAACCACTTTAAAGAAGCTGGGGATTACGGTCGATGCACGAAGTCAGGCGAAGCCCGCCAACGAGAAGAAACCGGATGACACAACGCACTTCACGCCTGGCGCTGTTGTCCCAGCCGCCTTTACGCGCTCACTGTGCGCTTAGAACTGAAAAGTGCGACCTGACGCGATCGACGGTTATCCTGGAGACAACGTGAAACGCATCTGTAAGTTCTATCGGACTGTCAATGTGGTTTCCATTTCACTACCGACTGGATCTTCAGAGAAAGAAAAAAAGTAAGACTGGTATGATGTAGTTGGAACCGGTCCAGTAAATCACTTTTTTATTGTGTAGCGGCCGTTCTGCCCTCATTTTTCTGCCTACATCCGGACTGGCTGACTGGCTGCCTTGTAGTACAGTACTGCCGCGTATTCGAAGCTGCGATGGCGCCGTGTGTCTGGCCACTGAAACGATTTCTGGCGTTGTGTTCTCGCTTCGAGCGCCCACGGCTCTCAGTCGTTTGTGTGTGCCGGACTTCAGGGCTCCACTTTTTGCGGTCTCCTGTGGAAACCCTTTGGAAAATTCCCACTCTTCATGGCTCACTGAAACACCGAAATGGAGCGGTATGGCAGCGATGATGAGGAGTGGGTAGGCAAAGAGACGTGTGAGTCATCGCAGGCGAGCCCTTGCTCATTTGTTCGAATTTCCTGTACACTGAAGCGACAAAGAAACTGTTATTGAGCAGTGTGCGGCTCGCGTTGGTGCCGTTGGTAGGTTGGCATCGTGTAATAGGGATAGTGGCGTCCCGTTTCTTTCTTGTGTTTACTGGCGCCACTACATTGCTAGCGTTGTTTGTCCGCGAGTGGCAGCAGCAGCGTTTATCGATATCTAGTACCGTGGTACTATCTTTGGAAGGACGTCAAGTGTTTTCCGGGCCCGCAGCTCGTGGTCGTGCGGTAGCGTTCTCGCTTCCTACGCCCGGCTTCCCGGGTTCGATTCCCGGCGGGGTCAGGGATTTTCTCTGCCTCGTGATGGCTGGGTGTTGTGTGATGTCCTTAGGTTAGTTAGGTTTAAGTAGTTCTAAGTTCTAGGGGACTGATGACCATAGATGTTAAGTCCCATAGTGCTCAGAGCCATTTGAACCATTTTTTTGTTTTCCGGGTCGGTTGTGTAGGAGGTTCGGTTGGGACTGAGCAACGGTGAGGACCGGCAGTGCGGGGACATGCCTGAACCACTGGCGGCACGAAGGCACTGCCGGATCGAGGGGCTGTAGTTGCGAGGGCTACAACGTCGTTGTCCACCGGACCCACGACATTTGAGTTGAGTGAACATTAACCCAGTGGTGAAACCTCCACTGTTTTGAGATCACGCCATTTCTTCGCGCGTTTCTGCTGCCAGGGTTGCTGACACAAGGAGCAACGAGTGGAGTGTTTGGAGTTGGCGAAATTAGTTAGCCGTCCTCTGATTCTTATTATAAATCATTGAATTCCTCTTGCTTATTGGTGAAGTTCAACCAGCGGTATTTTTCTGCCTAGTGGCCGCTACCGCCCCAGTTACCTGCCCTGGAGATTAGCGTATTTTCGCGGCAGTGTACCTTTCCTCGGCTAGCCGCTGCTGTCCGGTAAGACGTGTAGTTGGACAGCCTCCTTGATTGTGGTTTGTAGATGTTGTTTCTGTTGGACTGCTTTGGTCGTAGTGGTTCCTTCTGCTTCTGGATGTTCTAAACACCAGATTCTGAAGACGCAGTGCTGTCCGCCGCTTCCGCCTTGCCTGAGTTATTCTATCGTTGTGTTGGTTACCAGACGTTAGGTAGATTTTGTAAGTGTTGGTCTGCGTTTAAACTGTCACCAGTTGGAGTTGCCATCCGGTCAAGTGAATACAGCTCTTGGCTCCCTGTCTCATCAGTTGCGAAGTTGAGCGACTTTCCCAGGCCAATCCCTGGAGCACTGTCTGAGGCCCATTTCTTTCTTGGTTTGATCAGAATGTGATGATTGTTCTTTTTCTTAATTAATTTGCAGTTATTACTATTGGGGCCTTCAGCGGACAAATAATTTGAATTTGTGGTCAATAAGGTCTTCAGCCGTGAACGAAATTTGTCTTAAGAATTTTTAGTTAGATGTTGCCTTAACAGTCAAATTCGATAATTGTCCTTATTGTCAACCTTATATGCAATTAGTTCCAGATAAAGTGTACGAGATTTAAGAAAACAAACTGAGCAACCAACGGTAACTGAGTAAGGCCCCGTCCACACTAAAATCTGCCTTTCCCTAAGTACCACGTCTCAGTTATAGGTTTGCATATTCAAATATAGAGATATATATCGTTCAAATGGCTCTGAACACTATGGGACTTAACTGCTGAGGTCATCAGTCCCCTAGAATTTAGAACTACTTAAACTTAACTAACCTAAGGATATCACACACATCCATGCCCGAGGCGTAGTGGTCGCGTGGTTCCAGACTGCAGCGCCTAGAACCGCTCGGCCACTCCGGCCGGCAGAGATATATAAACAGGCAGATGAATATGGCGCTGCGTCGGCAAAGCCTACATAACACAACAAGTGTCTGGCGCACTTGTTAGATCGGGTACTGCTACAATGGCAGGTTATGAAGATTTAAGTAAGTTTGAACGTCGTGTTATAGTCGGCGGACGAGCGATGGGACACAGCATCTCCGAGGTAGCGATGAAGTGGGGATTTTCCGGTACCGCGAATATCAGGAATCCGGTAAAACATCAAATCTTCGACATCGGTGTGGCCGGAAAAAGATCCTGCAAGAACGGGGACAACGACGACTGAAGACAATTGTTCAACGTGGCAGAAGTGCAACCCTTCCGAAAATTGTTGCAGATTTTAAAACTGTGAGATCAAGAAGTGTCAGCGTGCGAACCATCATCAACAGACCCATTCGTGTACCCTTCATGACTGCACTGCTCTAAGCCTTACGCCTCACGTGGGCCTGCCAGTACCTACATTGGACTGTTGATGATTGAAAACATGTTGCGTTATCGGACGAGTCTCGTTTGAAATAGTATCGAGCGGGAGACAACCTCGTGAATCCATGGGCCTTGCATGTCAGCAGGGGACTGATCAAGCTGGTGGAGGCTGTGTAATGGTGTGGGGCGTCTGCAGCTGGAGTGATGTGGGACCCCTGATACGTCTAGATACGACTCCGACAGGTGACACGTAAGCATCCTGTCTGATCACTTGCATCTGTTCATGTCCAATGTGCATTCTGGAGGACTTGGGCAATTTCAACAGGACAATGCGATATCCCACACGCCCAGAATTGCTGCAGAGTGGCTACAGGAACACTCTTCTGAGAGTAAACAATTCCGCTGCCCACCAAAGCACACAAACATGAACATTATTGAGCATGTCTTGGATGCCTTGCAACGTGCTGTTCATAAGAGATCTCCATCCCCTCGTAATGTTACGGTTTTATGAATAGTCCTGCAGGATTCATGGTGTCAGTTCCCTCCAGCACTACTCCAGACATTAGTCCAGTCCAGCACTTCTGCGTGCTCGCGCGGGCGCTACACGATATTAGGCAGGTGTACCAGTTTTCTTTGGCTCTTCAGTGTATAAGTGCAGCAGCGAGGTGACACTCAGAGATCTCGCGCGGACCGCCCGGCGCCGTCGCATAGCGTCAACGGCCGGCGTGCCGACGTTGATGGATCACCGTGCGTAAACACAGCTGCCGCCCGCTCCGTCACAAACCAGGGGATACATGCCAGGCGGTCGCAACCGGCTTCTGACGCCAGAGCAGTGCACTGGGCGGAACGTTTACCCGGTTAAACGCTACGGTTAAGAACGCGAGGGCCATTTAGCTACTGGGCAGGTTGCTTCCCGTACCAAGTGCTGCGTGTGGCGTTGGGTGGTAACCAGTAACGGGCACAGAACCTCCTATCGCCACATAAGCTGAGTCTCATTCTCGCACTTTGGCAGGTGTCTTATCGGTTTTAGCCGAACGAGATGAGTTACGAGAAATCGCGTCATTTGGCACTTGGGACTGGTTCAGCCTGCATCATCTGCCCACAGGGCTATGCACAGACACACTCTGGGACCTTACAGAGTGATGCCAGTTCATCTAGTTCCTGGTCGATGATAGTCGATTTAAGATTGCTCTTTCTTTCTGATGAGACATGTTTGCATTTCCCGGGGTATGGACACTCGCAGAACAATCGGCGTCGGAGTTTTGAAAATGCTGATCAGCTACATCAAGAGCCTGGACACAGTGGGGAAACAAGAGTGCGTTGTGCAATCAGTGCAACACGAATTAACTGTCATATCTTTTTCCACCAATCCAGTCCCTAGCTCGTGGTATAGTGGCTAGCGTTGCTGTCTGTGGATCACGGGGTTCTGGGTTCGATTCCCGGCCCGGTTGGGGATTTTTTCCAACTGGGGACTGGTTGTTTGTATTGTACTCATCGTTTCGTTATCATTCGTGAAAGTGGCGAGATTGGACTGTGTAAAGATTGGGAATTTGTACTGGCGCTGATAACTGCGCAGTTGAGCATCCCACAAACCAGACATCATCACCATCATTATCGTCATCATCATCCACCAATCCATAATTGCTGCAGTGGTAACACCAATTCCCATGATGTCACTGAAGTTAATGAGTGTCGGATATCACTTGGATAGGTGGCGTGTCGGTCTGCCGAGCGCTGTTGACAAGAGGGGAACACCCATCCCTTGTGAGGCCAAATGATAAGTTACTTGACTGACAAGTTACGAAACTGACAGTGGCCGGGAGAGTGGTGTGCTGACTACATGCCGCTCCATATGCACATACAGCGACGCCTATTGGGTTAGAATGACACAGCGGTCAGTCGGTACCATGGGGCCATTCGAGACGTGTTCGGACTGAGTTTTGTTTAGTTCAGTATGTGAATAGAATGCATTTTTCTAAAAAAGATAGTTGCTGTTACTAAAAATGATCTGTTAGTAACATCATGCATACGTTGTTGGAGTGTGCTCTTGCACTGTCCAGCAACAAGTAACGATATATCTTTTTATTTGTTTTCAGTTCTCTGAAAAAAAAAATTGGCATGACATAATTCGGAAGTTATGTTTCCGTGGAGTATGATCGATCCAGTAACTCATGTAGCACTAATTGCACACCACCCTCCCGTTTTCACATCGCACAGTGTCTGTTGACTTAACCCGTGCCGGCCGCTGGTGGCCGATCGGTTCTAGGCGCTTCAGTTCGGAACCGCGCGACCGCTACGGTCGCAGGTTCGAATCCTGCCTCGAGCATGGATGTGTGTGATGTCCTTAGGTTAGTTAGGTTTAAGTAGTTCTAAGTTCTAGGGAACTAATGACCTGAGATGTTAAGTCCCATAGTGCTCAGAGCCATTTGAACCAACCATTTAACCCGTGAGGACTGACAGAACTCCAGTGTCTGTTGTTGGGAGAGTTCTCACACCTCGATAACTGCTACCCGTGCTTCGTTACATAAAAGCGCATTTCGCATCATCCCCCTCCTCCGTTATGAAAAGACTGCAGCAGCCATTATGTGACGTTTATTCATTTAATTTAATTCAGAGCTATGATCACAATCTCAGCAGTGCTACTGAAAGGCAGTAGGGAGAGCTACTCGCTTCAAACCCACAGTTTTCATCCGTATCACCGATTACTTCGTCACCAGATTAACCGGCGGGGACTACAGAAGACGCATGGAATATTGCCACTCGCCGCGCGGGATAGCCGCGTGCCGTGTGGTTCGAGGCGCCTCGCCACGGTTCGCACAGCTCCCTCCGCCCCCCCCCCCTCCCCTCGTCGGAGGTTCGAGTCCTCGGGCATGGGTGTGTGTTGTTCTTAGCGTAACTTAGTTTAAGGTAGATTAAGTAGTGTGTAAGCCTAGGGACCAATGGCCTCAACAGTTTCGTCCCATAGGAACTTAACACAAAAGAATTGCTTTTATTTCTGCACTTAGAATCCGCATCAGCTCAGGCTGCTTGAACGTAAAAGGCAGTCTTGTGTGAAAGCTTGTGCGAATTCTTGAATTCTGCGTGACTGCGGAAGCTTTGACCGGTAGAAGATACGCACATTTCGTATGGAAGTGTTACCGGCCATGCAAGAGGAAATAGCGACTGAAATACGAAACACAGCTTACCAGCATGACGAGTGGCAGGCTGACAGCGCGCTTGCGGCTAGGACGGCGCTCGCGCAGGTTTCTCCTGATCTCTGGACAGCACGTGAAGACGTTACAGCTGGTCTGCACGATCGCCAACTTTAGCACCACTGGCCTTTTTTTCTCTTGTGTAAATTCAGAGATGAACTGCATGCTCACGTTCCGACGCCCAAGACGATTAAAAACATCGCACTGTAGTACAAAGTGAAATGATGTCGAAGGGATCTCTCCAGCCTTTCCCAACGTTCTACTACCACCGACTGCAGGTGAGTGTCGCCGTTAGATCTCACGTCCTTTGTCTTCCAGTCGACGTGTCGACCCAGCCACATGTAGGCAAGTGTGTGATTAGTAACAGTTCTGAATTAAACTTTTCTGCAATATTTTGCTTCTGTAAGTAGATCCTCCTCACTGCGTCTAGCTGCAGGGTCCCATCAGTGTAGCAACATGAACTTCCGCAGAAAATACCGGACGGTTTGTTGTTAGAAATAGATAAATTATAAGTTCTAAGTACTGTCGTTTCTCCGTAACTACCTGTCGGCTTCTGACGAATGAAAAACCTTTGAATTTCTCTCATTCAGCAGAAGTTAGTACAGTTCCATTAGACATAGTGAACTTCGTGCCACTACTTCTGTAATTAATATAACTATGAGAAAGACTAAATGCCATTTAGCAAAGAATTTTTAACAATTAATTTGAGCGAGAATAGAATCACAATATCTTAAATGGTTCCTGAGGTGAACAGCTCAGGTGTAGCTACTATAAGAATTAGTAACTTTTAATGAATTTAGGAATGGAGATACGACCTGCATGTTATAAGGTTTTCGTTTTGCCACCAGAATAGCCGCGTGTTAGCGACCGCTTGGGTTCTCCATGAGGAGAGTCCGGCCATCCTTTCCTCCCTGGCTTGCCCAGTTACTCGTGTCACTAACGTTACCGTTGTGGTTGCCTTCAGTTCGAAGACAAGTTTGTTACAGCTTTGCACTCTACTGTATTCTGTGCAAGTCTCCTCATCTCCCAATAACTACAGTGACACCCTCATCCATTTGAACATGCTTGTTGTGCTCATCTCTTGGTCTCCTTCCACAATTTCAACCCCTCCTCACCGTCTAATACTAAACTGATTATTCCTTGACGTCTTTGAACGTGTCCTGTCCACTAATCCTTCTTTTTGTCAACTTATGTAACTAATTTGTTTTTCCTCATTATATTCAATATCTCCTCTTTAGTTACATGACCTATTTTTCAGCATTATTCTGTAGCATCACATTTCAAATGCTTCTACTCTCTACTTCTCTGAAACGGTCATCGTCCACATATCACATCCGTTCAACGCTGTACTTCAGACAAATGCTTTCATAAAAGACTTCCCAACATTTAAATGTATATTCGATGTTAATAACTTTTAATTCTTGCAGTTGCCAGTCTACATTTTATATCCTGTCTACTTCGGCCGTCATCAGTCGCCGGGTTTCAAATGGTTCTAATGGCTCTGAGCACTATGGGACTGAACTGCGGAGGTCATCAGTCCACTAGAACTTAGACCTACTTAAACCTAACTAACCTAAGGACATCACACACATCCATGCTCGAGGCAGGATTCGAACCTGCGACCGCGCGGTTCCAGACTGTAGCGCCTAGAGCCGCTCGGCCACATCGGCCGGCTCGCCGAGTTTTATTCGACTCTTATTCCATTACCCATATTCCATTACCATCTTATATCCTCTCAGGACCCTGTCCACTTCGTTTAAATGCATTTCTAAGCCATTTGCTGTCTCTGATGGACTTACAGTATCATCAACAACCTCAAAGATTTAATTTCTTCTCCTTGAACTTTAATTCCTTTTCCATATTTTTCTCTTGTTTCCTCTACCGTCTGCTTGACGTGTGGACTGCATCATTTGACTTTTGAATCACTACTTCCTTTCCATGACCTTCGACTATTGTAGCTGCCGTCTTGCTTCCGTACAAGTTTTGTATAACTCTACGCTTCCTGTGTTTTACTCCTGATACCTTCAGAATTTCGAAGAGAGTCTTCCAGCCAACATTGTCAAAAGTTTTCTCCAAGTCTAGAGATGCTGTAAACGTAGGTTTGCCTTTCTTTAATCTAAAATCAAATGGTTCAAATGGCTCTGAGCACTATGGGACTTAACTTCTGGTCATCAGTCCCATAGAACGTAGAACTACTTAAACCTAACTAACCTAAGGACATCACACACATTAATGCCCGAGGCAGGATTCGAACCTGCGACCGTAGCAGTCACGCGGTTCCAGAGTGTAGCGCCTAGAACCACTCGCCCACCCCGGCCGGCTCTTCAATCTAACTTATAACCTAAATCGTAGGGATCAGTGTTGTCTCACGTGGTTCAACAGTTTTATCCAGACAAAAGGCATAGATAACAATCCATCAAAAATGGCTCTGAGCACTATGGGACTTAACATCTATGGTCATCCGTCCCCTAGAACTTAGAACTACTTAAACCTAACTAACCTAAGGACAGCACACAACACTCAGCCATCACGAGGCAGAGAAAATCCTTGACCCCGCCGGGAATCGAACCCGGGAACCCGGGCGTGGGAAACGAGAACGCTACCGCACGACCACAAGATGCGGGCTAACATTCCATCAGAATTTCCAAAATTGTTGGGGGAAGTGGCAAAAAAAACGAATATTCACGTTGGTGTGTCTGGTAACATACCATCTGAATTTCGGAAAAATATCATCCACACAATTCCGAAGACGGCAAGAGCTGACAAGTGCGAGAATTATCGCACAATCAGCTTAACAGCCCATGCATCGAAATTCGTTACAAGAATAATATAGAGAAGAATGGAAAATAAAACTGAGGATGCGCTGAATGAGGATCAGTTCGGCTTTAGAAAAGATAAAGGCACGAGAGAGGCAATTCTGACGTTGCGGTTAATAATGGAAGCGAGACCAAAGAAAAATCAAGACACGTTCATAGGATTTGTCGACCTAGAAAAAGTGTTCGACAATGTAAAATGTTGCAAGATGTTCGAAATTCGGAAAAAAGTAGGGGTAATCTACAGGGAGAGAGGGTCATATACAATATATATAACAGCCAAGAGGGAAAAATTAAGATTGGGCGACCAAGAACGAAGTGCTCGTATTGAAAAGGGTGTAAGACAAGGATGTAGCATTTCGCCCCTACTGTTCAAACTGTACATCGAGCAAGCAATGATGGAAATAAAAGTAAGGTTCAGGAGCGGAATTAAAATTCATGGTCAAAGGATATCAATGATACGATTCACTGACGACATTGTTATCCTGAGTGAAAGGCATGAAGAATATGCTCAGCTGAATGAACAATCTATTGAGTACAGAATATGGATTGAGAGTAAATCGAAGAAATACGAAGGAAATGAGAAGCAGTAGAAATGAGAACAGCGAGAAACTTAACATCAGGATTGATGGTCACGAATTAGATGACGTTAAGGAATTCTGCTACCTAGGCAGTAAAATAACCTATCACGGACGGAGCAAAGAGGATATCAAAAACAGACCAGCAGTGGCAAAAAGGGCATTCCTGGCCAAGAGAATACTAATATCAAATATCGGCCTTAATTTGAGGAAGAAATTTCTGAGAGTGTACGTCTTTAGTACAGCATTATATGGTAGTGAAACATGGACTGTGAAAAAACCAGAACACATGAGAATCGAAGCATTTGAGATGTGGTGCTACAGATGAATGTTGAAAGTTAGGTGGACTGATAGGGTAAGGAATGAGAAGGTTCTGCGCAGAATCGGAGAGAAAACGAATATGTGGAAAACACTGATAAGGAGAAGGGACTGTATGATAGGACATCTGTTAAGGTATGAGGGAGTGACTTCCATGGTACTAGAGGGAGCTGTAGAGGGCAAAAACTGTAGAGGAAGACAGAGATTGGAATACATCCAGCAAATAATTGAGGACATAGGTTGCAAGTGCTCCTCTGAGATGAAGAGGTTGGCACAGGAAAGAAATTCGTGGCGGCCGCAACAAAGGAGTCAGAAGACTGATGACAAAAAAAAGAAAGCATCCCTGGCATAGGGAAAAAACTGAAAGATTTGAAAGCGAATAAGTCAGCAGATCTATATGGAATCACAGTTATGTTTTACAAAGAGTATTGTACGGCATTGGCGTCTTACCGAGTTTGCATTTATCGCGAATCTATCGCCCAGCGCAAGTACCAAGGGATCGGAAAAATCGCAGATGTTTTTCATATATAAGATGGGTAAAAGAACGGATCTGCAGCGTTACAGACCAAAATCCGTAACATCTGTTTCCTGCAGAATTCTTGAACGTATTCTCAGTTCGAACATAACAAATTTTCTTGAGACCTAAGATCTTACTTCCAAGAATCAGTATGGTGCTAAAAAGCATCGCTAGTGCGAAACTGAGCTTACCCTTTCCTCATATGACATACTGGATGGTGGGCAAGAGGCAGATTTCATATTCTAGATGTCTGGAAAGCATTTGATACCGTGCTCCATGGCAGGCAATTAACGAAAGTATGAGCATATTGAATAATCTCGCAGATGTGTGAGTGGCTCCAAGATTTGTTAAATAATAGAACCCAGTACGTTGTCATCGACGGCGAGTGTTCAACACAGACAAGGGTATCCTCGGAAGTGCCTCAGGGATGTGTGATAGGACCGTTGTTCTCTACATACATAAATGATCTGGCGGATAGTGTGAGCAGCATCCTGCGTTTGTTTGCTGATGACGCTGTTATGTACGGTAAGATGTCGATGTTGAATGACTGTAGGAGGATACAACATAACGACTTAGACAAATTTTCTAATTGGTGTGATGAATGGCAGCTAGCTCTAAATTTCGGAAACTGTTAGCTAATCCGGATGAGTAGGAAAAACAAACCTGTAATGTTCGGATACAGCATTAATAGTGTCGTGCTCGACACAGTTATGTCATTTAAATACAGTATCAGGGCGTAACGTTGTAAAATGAAAAAGATTGTGGGAGGAAAGGTGAATGCTCTGCTTTGGTTTATTGGGAGAATGCTAGGAAAGAAAGTTTCACCTGTAAAGGAGACCACATGTAGGACACTGTTGCGACCTATTCTTGAGTATTGCTCGAGTGTTTGGGATCTGCACCAGGTCGAATTAGAGGAGGACATAGAAGCAGTGCGAAGGCGGGTGCTAGATATGTTATTGGCAGGTCTGAACAATGTGCAAGTGTTATGGAGATGCTTCGGGAACTGAATTGGAATCCCGGGAGGGAAGGTGACGTTCTTTTAGAGGAACACGACCGAGAAAATTTAGAGAACCAAACCGACATTTCAAGCTGACTGTCGAACGATTCTACTGTGGCCAACATACACTGTGCGAAAGGACCACGACGATAATAAACGAGGAATTAGGGCTCGTGCGGAAGCATACAGACAGTCGTTTTTCGCTCGGCCTATTTGCGAGTGGACCAGGATAGGAAACGACTTGTGGTGGTACAGGGTACCCTCCGCCACGCGCCATACGGTGGTTTGCCTAGTTCCTATGTAGATGTAGATGTAGATGGCACAAAACTGGTACGGCCTCCACGTCCGTCGCGCACAGTGGTGGAAACCGGCCGGCGTCCCGGCTGGAGGTCGGGCGACCCGGCGCTCCGGGACAACGGCTGGGTGGCAAACGCGATAAAGCATAAAAGAAATTCCACAGAAAATACCGTAAAAATACTTTTCCACTACCGCGAAAGATAAGTTTGCAGTAATGCTAGATTAAACTCCGCGTAACATACTACGTAAATTTTTCAACTCACCGTTTTTTCTGTCCTATCTAACACGTGTAGATGGCGCTAGGTCGAAGAATGTTGACTCAGTGGCCGCAGGCTATAAGGCTGCGTGTTCTGTTTGCTGGTGTGCTGAGTATCTCGATGTCCACTGTCGGAAATTACTGCCTTAAGTAGATGGTGGGAACGAAGTCTCGACGCTAATATCGAAGAGCAATTATCTTTATCTTCTCACTTTAATGGTTTAAAGAATGGTCTTCATAAAAACTATTACGAAACTTGGAGTGGATTATACGAGGACTGCCCAGAAAGTAATGGACCACTTTTTTTCTTTTTTTCTAAGACGAAAACAATGCAACGAATGCGAAACGTTACGTGTGTATTACTTGAAGTCTCCTGAGTGAGCACGCCAAGTTTGCGTCACTTCCGAAGATATTGTAGCTGCAGGACAGTTTCAAAATGGCGCCTGTAAGTGATGTATGTTACAAGCAACGTGCCGTCATTGAATTTCTCACGGCAGAGAAAGAGACTGTGAGAAATATTCACAAACGGTTGTGCGAAGTCTATGGAGCGTCTGGTGTCGACAGAAGTAGAGTTAGTCGCAGGGCACGGAGGGTGAGGTCACCAGAAGGCGGTTCGGCAGAGCTCCAAGATTTGAAGCGGTCGGGGAGGCCATCCACGGCTGTCACACCTGACATCTCTCAGTTACCCCCCTCAGACTTCCACTTGTTTGGGCCATTGGGGATGCCATTCGTGGCAGACATTTTGAGGACGATGAGGTGATTCACAAAGTGAAGCACTGGTTCCACCAGCAGCACCAGGACAAGGATTGGTACCGACAGGGCATACACGCCCTCGTTTCACGCTGAAGGAAGGCCGTAGAACGGGATGGAGGTTACGTGGAAAAAGAAGGTGTGTAGGTAAAACACCATTCTTTCGTGTGTTTAATTCTCCTTATGTTCAATAAAGAATTGTTGAAGGAAAAAATGCGGTGCATTACTTTCTGGGCAACCCTCATATTATTAAGGACAGTTTTCAATACAGAAAGCAGAAAGCAGAGTAAAATGAGGACAGGCGACATTTCTTGGAGATGCACTGAGAAGAATTGTGTCGCAACTTTATAGACTTATGCGGAAATGAGTGAGTTAGTGTATTTAAGAGAAACCTGTGATTATGAAAACAAAAGCGCTATGATTATTCTGTCACGTTTTATGTGGAATAACTGCAAAAGGAAAGAGTGTGAACAACTAATTTAACAAACGAGTAAAATAGTACAAGCAGAATTATCCAGATCATCTAGCTATGGAAAACAGAAAAACGAGACAACTGATGTGCATTTATGGTCGTATAGACGAAGGAACCAGATGCCCCTTCATCCTCTTAATGCAAAGGAGGCACTAGGGAAGGTAAACATTTGGGATGTTTCAACAAATCGAGACGAAACCTTCTGATTGGTAGACCTAGAAGATAATATAGTGTTTTTCCTTGTGAACAAAATCTGCAATTTCTGTTTAATAAGATCCGTACCTTATTAACGGGTGGGACATTTTACGTTTCGCAAAAAAAAAAGGAAACACTTTCATCAGATGTAGGCGCATATACTACCTCGGGCTAAGCCGAAGTTGCTTTTTGTTTAACGTTAGCAAAAACTGTACCGGCTTATGAACGCATGGAACGGTGTTCGTAGTTTATACAGTAAAATTTTTGACCCCGAAACATTGATCTTAGATTCTGAAATTGCAGTTCATGTGACGGCACAGAACGTGTTTCCAAGCGTTAGCACTGAACACCACAGTTCTCACTTAGGTCAATCAGAAGTTTAGATATACGTTTGGTTTAAGATTTCTACCTCCCAGCACATTCGGTAATGCGTTCTCAGCATTGATTTGGACAATCACGATCAGTTAAATATTTTTCTGGACTATGTACCGGAAATCTGTGTAAGTGAACATGCTAAATATCCCCCTTATGTATGGGCCAGTATACCAACAGATAATGTCTGAACTACAGATGGTGCGGAGTCGTTTCATCGACATTTAAAACAACAACTTTACCAACCCGATCCATGATTTCACGGAAGTTTTAAAGCAACTGCAAAGTGAAACATACCTGTGTTTTAACACAGAGTATTATAAAAGAAAAATAAATGAAGTGACCTTCAAAATCACCGTGTTGCCACTGAACTGTGGGACAAATATCAACGTGACGGATTATCATCACTGGAGTTCGTAAAAAAGAATTGTATATCGGTTCCAGTCTATCCCACTACAGGACAAGTGTTTCACTACAGCAAGCAGTGTGCAGCGCTGCCAGTTTTAAAGGTACGCAGTTGTACACTTCATAACAGCTGTAATGATTTCAAATTTTTGCGGCAAAGATATGTGCCATTAGGCGGTGGTGAAAATGGGATGTTTTGCGGTGAAGGAAGGCTGTTTCGCGGAAATACGTTAGCTGCCGCAGACCGGCATCCGCTTTGCCGACTGTATAACGCTCATTATGTCATAAAAAAGACAAATTGGTCATTATGTGTCAACCGCCAGATGTCTCTGCAGCCTTCACAGTTTGCTCATGTAATGCGTCCCTTCACAGAGGTGATATTCGAAATGGATTCCGTAGCTAACTTGTGGAAGACTTTCACGAGTTTCGAAACACGTGCTTCGCACATGAAAAGGGTCCACCAAATTTCTCGTAGCCACCAGAGCATCCATCCTTCTCTTTAAAGCTTCCATGATACATTTGACTTGAAGTGTCACGCTTTTTCGGTGTGTGAGAGAGACGACGCCTATGAGATAACTGATTTGCTTAGTTTTCGGGTGTTAATTTTATTTGAAAATAACTCCACAACATAGCTAGCAGCATTGAAACAATTATAGAGACAGAAAGTTTGGAATAAGAGAATGCAACTATTGAATAAATCGTAGAGCCAGAGTGAAAAGGAAACTAATTCCACGTTCGTAAAGCGATACGTTCCAAGAATAACTAAAGAGGGTTCTACAGAAAGAACCTGCTTGCTAAACAGTCGTGCGCTTCATCTGTGAATGTCTTTCAAAGATGTGAGACCAGTGCCAAATATGGCTAATACCTGACACTGACCTAACCTAATCTAGCAACTGGGTTACTGTGAACTTTTATCCAAGTGCGAGCTGACATTTTCCACGTTGGCACAGGTGTGGCCGAACGGTTCTAGGCGCTTGTGTCTGGTACTGCGTGACCGCTACGGTCGCAGGTTCGAATCCTGCCTCGGGCATGGATGTGTGGGATGTCCTTAGGTTATTTAGGTTTAAGTAATTCTAAGTTCTAGGGGACTGATGACCTCAGATGTTAAGTCCCATAGTGCTCAGAGCCATTTTGAACCACGTTGGCACAGGGAAAACAGTCATAGCATCACTGTGAGTTGAAGCACATACATTTGCTTACTCCTAATGCAACACCGCACGCATTTTTTTCCGTAAAAATCATAGCGTCAGCGTGGTGTTGAGACCCATACCTCCACCTTCCAAGTGCAGAGTTTACTGGCTGAACGAGAGAGCCAAATAGGCAATGTGGGTGAAATATACACACTCTCTACTTTAAGAGCAAAGAACGTATTTCTTTTTAGAAAACCCAGGTGAGCCGCGAGAATGAAGTTCGCAACTCATCAGATACGAAATGAGAAAAGGCAG
Organism: Schistocerca piceifrons; assembly: GCF_021461385.2. Taxonomy (NCBI): domain Eukaryota; kingdom Metazoa; phylum Arthropoda; class Insecta; order Orthoptera; family Acrididae; genus Schistocerca; species Schistocerca piceifrons. The sequence continues at coordinate 861,804,427 of NC_060140.1, read as the reverse complement.
CAATAGCTTCCAAAATTGCAACACAAGTGCCTCTTAAAGATATGAAGAGTAGCTACTAGAATGGCTACCAACGCTTAAGATCACCGTTTCCTTAGACCATAAACGATGTTCACCAAGCATGGAGTCATTGCACTGGAACAAATATCTCGATTAGTTGAATAGTGGCGCTATATATTTGTTGGCGACATCTACAATACTATTCAATTTATATTAATCTAAATTGTAGCAGGTCTATTTGCAGTAAAGGTTTACTTATTACAATGCTGAAATCTTTGGTTGCACCGAAAGATATGTCAAAACAAATATTTATTTCGTAGGTAAAATGGGTTATAAAAATAGAACAAAATTTTCGAACACATTTTTCGATATGAGGTTAGTGTTATTACAGTCTGAAGCTAGAGAGAGAGACCGTTACCAGACACTAATGGCCTTCTATTTGAGAGTATTTATTTGTTTCTAAATATTATGAACTGAATGATACATATCATTTATCTGTCTCGTTGAAATTAGCCGCCCGTGGTTACCGAGCGGCGCTAGGCGCTTCAGTCCGGAACCGCGCTGCTGCAACGATCGCAGGTTCGAATCCTGCCTCGGGCGTGGATGTGTGTGCTGTCCTTAGATTAGTTAGGTTTAAGTAGTTCAGAGTCTAGGGGACTGATGACCTCAGATGTTTAGTCCCTTAGTTGAAATTCGTGCGGCAAGCTATGTAATATTATTTGAAAATTCTTTTCTTCTCTCTTTTGTGTTCATCTTCATAAATTGTATTTACGTAATATCAAAACTGGTTCTAGTTTTCGCAATAATTAAGTCATCATCATCATCATTTAAGACTGATTATGCCTTTCAGCGTTCAAGTGGGAAGAAATTTTTGCATCCTTGCTTTGAGAAGGGAAGTTTTTGAGCAAAACGACTACATAAAACTGTGCACCAAAGTATTCAAAATTCTTGCAGTGATATTTCAGATCGTTGAAAGACACGTTGCACGTTGGTTCTCCGATCCAAAGCTACACAAATAAAGAATCTGAGACGAGAGAATTTTAATATCTAACTCAATCCAGGAATTTTCTCTGTAGCCAACAACTTATATTATTTTTCTTATATTCCTATTTTTAATGATTCTGTACTAGATTAAGCAAAAGAAATAAAATGTAAACCTCATATTTTGTGCGAAACGGGATATTATGAATGCCATTTTCCTAGCGAGTCGGGGTTTTGTGACACTAGATATTGAGCGTCAGTGACAGAGGGGAGTACAGTTCCTTATTTTGTTAGGGATGGCGGGAGGGAAAGCGACGCTTTATAGGCGTTGGAGTGGGCTCTTTCCTTGTCTCAGTGGGTGAGGTGTGAGTGAAACGTTGGTGGTTCCACTAACAGTCATTTAATGACACATAAGACTCTTTAAACAAACAGACTAATACAGCGCGTTTTAACTCGCTCAGTTCCTCGCGGCGGCGGAGCGGCGGAGTCGTAGCGTTCAGATTCCAGTGACCGCTTGTGCAGCGACAGCTCGTGTTGCAGCGGCGCGCCGGCGGCTTATCCTCACTCTCAGAGCCGTATCCATGACTCACTACGGCGGCGGCGCTGCCTTCTTGTGAATTCGCTCGTTGCTTTATTAACAAGCGGCTACGGCGTGACGCAGAGTGCCCCGTCCTGGAATCCAATCTGCGACCCGCAGGTTCGGTGTCTTCCGGCGGAGTTCATGAGCCTCTAGGTTCACAGGTGACCCATTTGGTGAGACCGCAATCCCTTCGTTCTCACCAGCCATCTGGGTAAGTACCACACGAATCCCTTCTGGTAATAACGGGGATGGCATCTTCTGCGTTGACCTACTGGCGCGGTACCGACATCGTTTTCGGTTGAGCTGCGTAGCAGCTAAGACGTTGCAGCGAAGTATGACGTCCACTAACAATCAATCCACCCGTCCAGGCACGTTTCTTCGTCTCTTCTTTCTCCCTTCAAGGGAGCCCTCATGCCCCTTTGTCGAAGGTCCTTATTCGATGTTTTCGCCTATATCGCGAATTTTCTTGGGCGACGAGTGACTCTTAGGTTGTTGATCTGCGCTTCTCACGTTGGACTGAAACGTCACAGTGTCGACACATGTGCCGACTTTCCTTGTTTTACCTATACAGGGTGGTCCATTGATCTTGACTGGGTCAAATATCTCGCGAAATAAGCGTCAAACGAAAAAACTACAAAGAATGAAACTTGTCTAGCTTGAAGGGGGGAAAAAGATGGCGCTACGGTTGGCCCGCTAGATGGCACTGCCATAGGTCAGAAGGATAGCAACTGCGTTTTTTAAAATAGGAACCCCCATTTTTATTACATATTCGTGTAATACTTAAAGAAATATGAATGTTTTAGTTGGACCTCTTTTTTCTCTTTGTGATAGATGGCGCTGCTGTAGTCACAAACATATGGCTCACAATTGTAGACGAACAGTTGGTGACAGGTAGGTTTTTTAAATTAAAATACAGAACGTAGGTACATTTGAACATTTTATTTCGGTTGTTCCAATGTGATACATGTACCTTTGTAAACTTATCATTTCTGAGAACGAATGCTGTTACAGCGTGATTACCTGTAAGTACCACATTAATGCAATAAATGCTCAAAATTATGTCCGTCAGCTTCAGAGCAGTTGGCAATACGTGTAACGACATTCCTCTCAACAACGAGTAGTTCGTCTTCCGTAATGTTCGCACATGCATGGACAACGCGCTGACGCATGTTGTCAGGCGTTGTCGGTGGATCACGATATGAAATATCCTTCAACTTTCCCCACAGAAAGAAATCCTGGGACGACAGATCTGGTGGACGTGCGGGCCATGGTATGGTTCTTCGACGACCAATCCACCTGTCATGAAATACGCTACTCAGTAGCGTTTCAACCACACGCGAGCTATGTGCCGGAAATCCATCATGTTGGAAGTACGTCGCCATTCTGTCATGCACCTTGTAGTAACATCGGTAGAACACTACGCAGTAAATCAGCATATATTGCACCATTTAGATTGCCATCGATAAAATGGGGACAAATAATCCTTCCTCCCATAATGCCGCACCATTCATTAATCCGCCAAGGTCGCTGATGTCCCACTTGTCCCAGCCATCGTGGATTTTCCGTTGCCCAATAGTGCATGTTATGCCGGTTTACGTTACCGCTGTTGGTGAATGACGCTACGTCGCTAAATAGCACGCGTGCAAAAAATCTGTCATCGTCCCGTAATTTCTCTTGTGCCCAGCGGCAGAACTGCACTTGACGTTCAAAGTCGTCGCCATGCAATTCCGGGTGCATAGAAATATAGTACGGGTGCAATCGATGTTGATGTAACATTCTCAACACCGACGTTTTTGAGATTCTCGATTCTCGCGTAGTTTGTCTGCTACTGATGTGCGGATTAGCCGCGACAGCAGCTAAAACACCTATTTGGGCATCATCATTTGTTGCAGGTCGTGGTTGACGTTTCACATGTGGCTGAACACTTGCTGTTCCCTTAAATAACGTAACTATCAGCATACATAGCACACGCCCGTTGCGCATTTTGATCACAATAGCCATACATCAACACGATATCTCCCTTTTCCTAATTGGTAAATGGTCTCTTTAACACGGGTAATGTATCACGTGGCAAATACCGTCCGCACTGGCGGAATGTTACGTGATACCACGTAGTTATACGTTTGTGACTATTACAGCGCCATCTATCACAAAGCGAAAAAAGTGGTCCAACTAAAACATTCTTATTTCTTTACGTACTACACGAATATGTAATAAAAATGAGGGTTCCTATTTTAAAAAAACGCAGTTGATATCCGTTGACCTATGGCAGCGCCATCTGGTTTCCCCCTTCAAGCTAGATGACTTTTGTTCTTTGTAGTTTTTTCGTTTGATGCTTATTTCGGGAGATAATTGGCTCGGTCACTATCAATGGACCACCCTGTATACTAGCGTGGTCGGGCTTCAAGAACGGTGATTTTGACGTCGAAGGTTTTCGAAGCAACTGAAACTGACGGAAACAATCATTGAAGATCGTTATCGAAGGCATTAGATGCGTCTGAGTCAAGCATTGAAAGACAAGCGACCACAGTATAGCGATGGACAGGAAAAGGTGATTTTGCATTATGAAAATGCTCGACTCCATGTCATTAAACTCGTCAAAACGTAGTTGGAAACATTTAAGTGGGAAGTTCTGGCCCACCCGCCTATTCTCCAGACTTTGTTTTCTCTGGCTACCAACTTTTCCTATCAATGGCACAGGATCTCGCAGACCAGTACCCCTGGCCGCATGACCAAGTGGACAATTGCATCGATTCACATATCTCCTCAAAAGAAGACCAGTTCTTCCGGCGCGGGGTTTGTAAGCGGCTCGAAAGACGAAAGAAAGTGGGCCATTAATTTCAATCGTAACTTTTTTTTAAAATTTGTCACGATAAAGTCTCGAACTTAGAGAAAACACGACAGGAGTGACGCTGTAGACCTAATAAATCTATGTTGGTTGGTCCTGTCCTCTCCAGTATTGTACAATGTGATGTTGCGGACCGCGCTCTTCATTTCACCATTTATCCGACCCGCTCTGTGACGTCTGCTCTAACAAGTAAATATAGCCATTCACTCTGGTGGGCTCTCGTTTGTGAGTACTCATTGAAATAATTTCGGAATTTCACGTGATGCTCCATAACTTTAAAAATGTTATCACTTTAAAGGCAGGTTGCATAGATTAATGGATAAGATACGGATCTCACATGCAAAATAATGTAGGGTGCTGTAATACTTTTTATTTTTAAATCTGTATCGAAATGATTGTAATCATTATCTTAATTCAGTTAACTTGTTTCAATGTAATTTTGTTCTGTTCCTTCGTCACATTATGTTATTCATGGTACGAAATACATCATTTGGTCTCATTGTTATTTGTATCAGTCTTTTTCCACATGGAATCCTCGTTAATGTGATTTTGATTATTATTATTATGTTTTAACTTCCATTTAATTGCTTTCATTTTATCACCTTACTTTTCGTCCATGTTATTGCACTCATTATTTCTCTTTCTCATTTTGCTTGAGTTTCATTTTACTTATAATCCCAGCTTTCATTTAAGTCACGATAAGCGTATAACGTGCGTAGTGCAATAAGAATTTATGTTTTAAATATCTGTAAGACGATTGTCGTCCTAAAAGATCTACGTCCTGTTACAACAAATAAATTCTTGACGCCACTGGGCAGTTATTGCAAACAGATTATTTCGTCTTTTGTTTTTTAACTGACACATCAGCATTTTCATATGTTTAAACATTACGACATATAATAACAGTAATTAAATTATCACGCACAAAGATTCCATATGGGAAAAGAATGACAGGAAGAAAAAAAAAGAGCAATTGAAGAAGTTAAAACGTTATTTAAAATGATGGGCCAAAGGTATACAAATAGAAGAAATTGCGTGTAAACCAGTTAGTTGAATAAAAATAGTGATCAAAGCCATATCGATAAGGATTTAGCTGACAAGATTCGAACCGACAACATTTTGCATGTAAGGTCAATACCACAACCATTACGCTATGCAGCCAGTCTGTTACCTGTTACTATTTTTAAACCTGTAGATCATCACATGAGTTCTCGAAATTGTTTTTCGTTGACTTCCTGTAAAAGAGTGCCAACCAGGGTGAATGGCTGCCGGGTGTGTTTCTTTGGACCTTAAGCTACACCATCATACAGACTTTTTTAAAAAGTCGATCGCACCGCTGGGGACCTCTGCTCTAAGCGATATCGTCTCGTGCTTAACAACGAGGCAGCCTTTCTTATGGTGTGATGAACTTCGGTCGGTCTCCAGAGCTGATGCTGGTCTGTCGTTCAGACGGACGGCATCTTGTCGCGGAGTGGTCCCCTAGCTACCTGCTCGTGACTAGCGGCTCCTGGCTACCTGCTACTGGCTACCTGCTTCTGGCTCCTGGCTCCTGGCTCCTGGCTCCTGGCTCCTGGCTACTGGCTCCTGGCTAGCGGCAGGTCCAGCCGGCGCGGCAGCAGCAGCTGTTGCGGTCTCTCCCTGCCCCCTGGTCCCTGTCCCTGCTGCTAGTGCCCGCTGCATTGATCGCGCCGCCACGCCACGGCCCGGGCAGCGTCTGGCTGCGCGACTCGGCCGCTGTCCCTACACCGGAGTCTGCACGCGGCCTCCAGCGTGGCATCGTAAACGGTCGGTGGTACCGTCACAACAGGGCCGTAGAATCCGAGGCAAAATACTGACTCGAATTGTTCGCGGAAGAATTGAGTAACTGGTAGAAACAGCTCTTAGGGAAACATTAATTTTGGTTCCTTAGAAATGGAGGAACATTCATATGGCGCACATATGCAGTACTTACGTAATATGTAAAGAACGTCATTGCATAAGAAAAAAATTAATCGACTAAATAATTACACTATGCGATCAAAGGTATCCGGACACCCCCTGAAACATATGTTTTTCATATTAGGTACATGGTGCTGCCACCTACTGCCAGGTACTTCATATCAGTGACCTCAGTAGTCATTAGACATCGTGAGAGAGCAGAATTGGGCGCTAAACGGAACTCACGGACATTCTAATGTGGTCAGGTGATTCGGTGTCACTAGTGTCATACGTCTGTACGCGAGATTCTCACACCCCTAAACATCCCTAGGTCCACCGTTTCCGATGTGATAGTGAAGTGGAAACGTGAAGGGACACGTACAGCACAAAAGCGTATAGGCTGACCTGAACTGTTGACTGACAGAGGCCGCCGACAGTTGAAGGGGGTCGTAATGTGTAATTGGCAGACCATCACACAGGAATTCCAAACTGCATCAGGATCAACTGCAAGTACTATGACAATGAGGTGGGAGGTGAGAAAACTTGGATTTCATGGTCGAGCGGCTGCTCATAAGCTATACATCACGCCGGTAAATGCCAAACGACGCCTCCCTTGGTGTAAGAAGGTAAACACTGGACGCTTGAACTGTGGAAAAACGTTGTGTGCAGTGACGAATCACGGTACACAATGTGGCGATCCGATGGCCGGGTGTGGGTATGCCGAATTCCCGGTGTACGTCATCTGCCAGCGTGTGTAATGCCAACAGTAAAATTCGGAGGCGGTGGTGTTATGGTGTGGTCGTGATTTTCGTGGAGGGGACTTGCACCCCTTGTTGATTTGCGTGACACTATCACAGAACAGGCTCACATTGATATATTAAGCATATATTTCTTCCCACTGTTGAAAACCAATTCGAGGATGGCGATTGCATCTTTCAACACGATCGAGCACCTGTTCATAATTCACGGCCTGTGGCGGAGTCGTTACACTACGATAACATCCCTGTAATGGACTGGCCTGAACAGAATCCTAACGTCAATCCTATAGAATACCTTTGGGATGTTTTGGAACGCCGACTTCGTGCCAGGCCTCCCGACCGACATGGATACCTCTCCTCGGTGCAGCATTCCGCGAAAAATGGGCTGCCATTCCCCAAGAAACCTTCCGGCGCCTGATTGAAGATATACGTGTAAGAGTGGAAGCTGTCATCAAGGAGGAGGGGGGATGGCCCAACACCATACTGAATTCCAGAATTACCGATGGAGGGAGTGACGAACTTTGTAACTCATTTTCAGCCAGGTGTCCGGATACTTTTGATCACATAGTGTATACCTAGGTTTCGAATCCATTCAATCACTGTGGCACTGGCATTCGTTAAATCATTCGATGTGTCCCTATAGCATCGTAGGACGCACTCCTCTCTTATATGTCGGTGGATTGTTTCAGTACAACATAGTCACAACTCAGAGACTGCACAATGCACCATCTTCAGAGTGAGTCAGTGCACCAACCACGTCGAGTGCGTATTCTGTTTAACTTGGCCCCCAGTTTCCTGTTAGTTACGGCACCCACAGTATCACATATTTCTCGAGCCATTCACGTTGTTGGTAATTTCCGATGTGTTGGCAGTTCCTGTTGCAGAGATCTCTTACATTGGTGTCACTTCTAGAAAGGTGTTCAGCGCACAGTGTTGGCAGTGTCTCGAAGGAAACCTATTTATTTCGTAAGACAGCTATGTCATCATGAATGTGTGGTTCCTTATTCTCTTGAAGATTGTGGAAACCTTCAAGCAGGTCTCCGTGCTGCGAATCTGTGGTCAGCAGATACTGCTTAGCAGCGGAGGTCAGTAGACAGGAGTTGCTCTGATTGTACCAGTAATCACGAGCATCGTGTTGTTGAACTGCGCTTCGAAAAGCTTGGTATGACAACTGTTACACCACAATAAAGCACAATACTCTGCGGCCAAAAAAACCGCTGCGAGAGCAGATGTACGGAAAGTCTCCATTGAAGCCCCACCGGGTTGTACCACACAGCCCCTGAATGATGTTGTTGTGAGCGTTTGTCCTGGCTGATGTGTTTTGCTGATGTTTTCCGTAACATAAAGTGCAAAAAAAAAAATGGCTCTGAGCACTATGGGACTTAACTTCTAAGGTCATCAGTCCCCTAGAACTTAGAACTACTTAAACCTAACTAACCTAAGGACATCACACACATCCATGCCCGAGGCAGGATTCGAACCTGCGACCGTAGCGGCCACGCGGTTCCAGACTGTAGCGCCTTTAACCGCTTGGCCACACCGGCCGGCACATAAAGTGCAGTCGAGTGTGATGTCAAGATACTTGGGGTACTTCTTGTGACGGAAAATATCGCTGTCTAATTGCACCTTGAGCTCAGCGTCAGCTTGTTTGTTGTGGTGAAACGCGCAAACCTCACTCTTACTGGTACTGGGCTTCAGTCTCCATTTTTTTCAAAAAAATGTTCTAATGTGTGTGAATTTCTAAGGGACCAAACTGCTGAGGTCATCGATCCCTAGACTTACACACTACTTAAACTAACTAATGCTATGAACAACAGACACACCCATGCCCGAGGGAGGATTCGAAACTCTAGCTGGAGGGACCGCGCAATCCGTGACATGGCGCTTGTAACCACGCGGCCTCCATTTTTAGAAATAAGAGTTAACAGCCGCTAAGTCCTCTACTTGCGTTCCCTCTGATTGATCAAGCGCTTTCGTTTGACAATTGCAAATAAATTGGAATCTAGGTCGCGTCTGCACTAAAATATTGCACGTGCACTCTGGGTAACACCGGATGAGCTAGAGCGTCTCGTCAACCTCATCTTTACTGCATTTGCTGGCTACGAGAACGCAGACTAATTTAGCCACGTTAGACTATACCGAGCCTACGAAATATCTTAGGAGACAGGTTAAAGGAAGGCGGTTCTACGTTTGTAGCATTTGTAGACGTAAAGAAAGCTTCTCACAGTGTTGACTGGAATACATTCCTTGAAGTTTTGAAGACAGCAGGGGTAAAATACAGGGAGCGAAAGACTATTTATGATTTGCACAGAAACCGGATTGCAGTTGTAAGAGTCAAAGGGTATCAGAGGGATGCAGCGATTGAAAGGGGAGGGATACGGGGTTGTAGCCTATGCCCGATATCATTCAGTGCGTACATTAAGCAAGCAGTGAAGAAAACAAAGTAAAAATTTCGAAAGATTAATTTTCAGAGAGAAGAAATAAATGTGAGGTCTGCCGATGACATTGTAATTCTATCGGGGACACCAAAGCAGTTTGCTGCGCGGAATGGCATGGCGGTTTGAGGCACCATGTCACGGATTGCGCAGCACATCCCGCCGGAGGTTCGAGTCCTCCCGCGGGCATTGGTGTGTGTGTGTTTCTCAGCGTGTTAGTTTAGGTGGTGTGTAAGTCTAGGGGAACAGGTAACAGAGCGAGTGAAAAACGTACTGTAAGACGAACAGGATTAAAATTTAAATTCTTTACGAATCAAAGTCTTTGGAGAAATTTATTTGCCTACCTTGTTATTATTCCTGATTGATTTACATATTTTACAAACTCTCCTATTCCCACCAAATTCGGTACAGAAGAAAACAGAAATGAAAATGAAAGACAGAGCTAAATTCGGAATCCAACACACGTTCGCCGCTCGCTAGCCACATTCCTCGGTCGCTACGCCAGCGGCGCTTCCGTTGCTCTGCATTTACCTTATGCGTACGTAAGCAGTAATGGTAAAAGCTACTTCCCTCGATTTCTAGGAGAATATACGTTTCCTGGACCCCATATATGCGGATGTAAAATGCTCACTTTTGATTCATCTAACGATCCCATAAATTTTGAGTCGAATGCACTTCATAAAATTTCTGATCGTGTTTTCCAAAAATGAGTGGTATGTTCAGCCACAAGCAACCTTCTACATATGAATAGGTTTGCCATTCTTAGGCCATCTGCTTGTGAGTCCCTCCTTGGAGGACTGCTTGGTGACTCGATGTTTCCAGTTGCTGGAGCAGTGTTGCGCTTCGATGCAGACTCGATCAAAAGCTCCGACGGATGGGCCATGGGACGAGGTCAGTGCTTAGTCCACAGCTCAGTGAAGAGCTGCCCACAGGAGGTTGAGCCGTGAATCAGTCAAGCCCAATATTATTGCAACCGGTAGTGAAGGGGTTTCGTTCGGCTTATAATGAGTTTCTATTGTTATCTTTCACAAGGACATGTTGAATCACTTTATTATACACTCCTGGAAATTGAAATAAGAACAACGTGAATTCATTGTCCCAGGAAGGGAAAACTTTATTGACACATTCCTGGGGTCAGATACATCACATGATCACACTGACAGAACCACAGGCACATAGACACAGGCAACAGAGCATGCACGATGTCGGCACTAGTACAGTGTATATCCACCTTTCGCAGCAATGCAGGCTGCTATTCTCCCATGGAGACGATCGTAGAGATGCTGGATGTAGTCCTGTGGAACGGCTTGCCATGCCATTTCCACCTGGCGCCTCAGTTGGACCAGCGTTCGTGCTGGACGTGCGGACCGCGTGAGACGACGCTTCATCCAGTCCCAAACATGCTCAATGGGGGACAGATCCGGAGATCTTGCTGGCCAGGGTAGTTCACTTACACCTTCTAGAGCACGTTGGGTGGCACGGGATACATGCGGACGTGCATTGTCCTGTTGGAACAGCAAGTTCCCTTGCCGGTCTAGGAATGGTAGAACGATGGGTTCGATGACGGTTTGGATGTACCGTGCACTATTCAGTGACCCCTCGACGATCACCAGTGGTGTACGGCCAGTGTAGGAGATCGCTCCCCACACCATGATGCCGGGTGTTGGCCCTGTGTGCCTCGGTCGTATGCAGTCCTGATTGTGGCGCTCACCTGCACGGCGCCAAACACGCATACGACCATCATTGGCACCAAGGCAGAAGCGACTCTCATCGCTGAAGACGACACGTCTCCATTCGTCCCTCCATTCACGCCTGTCGCGACACCACTGGAGGCGGGCTGCACGATGTTGGGGCGTGAGCGGAAGACGGCCTAAGGGTGCGCGGGACCGTAGCCCAGCTTCATGGAGACGGTTGCGAATGGTCCTCGCCGATACCCCAGGAGCAACAGTGTCCCTAATTTGCTGGGAAGTGGCGGTGCGGTCCCCTACGGCACTGCGTAGGATCCTACGGTCTTGGCGTGCATCCGTGCGTCGCTGCGGTGCGGTCCCAGGTTGACGGGCACGTGCACCTTCCGCCGACCACTGGCGACAACATCGATGAACTGTGGAGACCTCACGCCCCACGTGTTGAGCAATTCGGCGGTACGTCCACCCGGCCTCCCGCATGCCCACTATACGCCCTCGCTCAAAGTCCGTCAACTGCACATACGGTTCACGTCCACGCTGTCGCGGCATGCTACCAGTATTAAAGACTGCGATGGAGGTCCGTATGCCACTGCAAACTGGCTGACACTGACGGCGGCGGTGCGCAAATGCTGCGCAGCTAGCGCCATTCGACGGCCAACACCGCGGTTCCTGGTGTGTCCGCTGTGCCGTGCGTGTGATCATTGCTTGTACAGCCCTCTCGCAGTGTCCGGAGCAAGTATGGTGGGTCTGACACACCGGTGTCAATGTGTTCTTTTTTCCATTTCCAGGAGTGTATATGCTCAACTGATATCATTCACAGTGGGATGCGCTTTCCTTAGTCATCACTAAACTTGTTTAGTGTATCGTCAACACGCCTTTCTAGTAACAGCCACGGGGGCCCTGAGTCCAGTAATCTCGTGGCCGGGTAGTACTAGCGAGGTGCAAAAACAGCCGCTGGAGGAGGAGCGCCTTCAGATCTGGAGCAGGCTACCCGCTGGCCGCGGGAGTTGCGCGGGAAGTAGGAACAGCGGACGCACGGCCGCATGCTAGGCGTGAGACAGGGAAAGACCGAACACTGCAGGATATTCAATAAGTTAGTAAAATTAGGGTTACTGTCACAAAATACTGCAGTTTAGGATGCTTTTGGATGTATGTTTCTTCATTATTGTTGGCCAGTACGATCTGTGTATTCGCTCTTCTCAATCTACAGGGTGGTCGATTAATCGTGACTGGGCCAAATATCTCACGAAATAAGCGTCAAACGAAAAAACTACAAAGAACGAAACTTGCGAAACTTGTCTAGCTTGAAGGAGGAAACCAGATTGTGCTATGGTTGGCCCGCTAGATGGCGCTGCCATAGGTTAAACGTCTATCAACTGCGTTTTTTTCTAAAAAAGGAACCCCCATTTTTTTTACATATTCGTGTAGTACGTAAAGAAATATGAATGTTTTAGTTGGACCACTTTTTTCGCTTTGTGACAGGTGGCACTGTAATAGTCACAAACATATGGCTCACAATTTTAGACGAACAGTTGGTAACAGGTAGGTTCTTTAAATTAAAATACAGAACGTATATACGTTTGAACATTTTATTTCGGTTGTTCCAATATGATACATGTACCTTTGTGAACTTATCATTTCTGAGAACGCATGCTGTTACAGCATGATTACCTGTAAATATCACATTAATGCAATAAATGCTCAAAATGATGTCCGTCAACCTCAATGCATTAGGCAATACGTGTAACGACATTCCTCTCAATAGCGAGTAGTTCACCTTCCGTAATGTTCGCACATTCATTGACAATGCGCTGACGCATGTTGTCAGGCGTTGTCGGTGGATCACGATAGCAACTACCCTCCAACTTTCCCCACAGAAAGAAATCCGGGGACGTCAGATCCGGTGAACGTGCGGGCCATGGTATGGTGCTTCGACGACCAATCCACCTGTCATAAAATATGCTATTCAGTACCGCTTCAACTGCATGCGAGCTATGTGCCGGACATCCGTCATGTTGGAAGTACATCGCCATTCTATCATGCAGAGAAGCATCTTATAGTAACATCGGTAGAACATTACGTAGGAAATCAGCATAAATTGCACCATTTAGATTGCCATCGATAAAATGGGGGCCAATTATCCTTCCTCCCATAATGCCGCACCATACATTAATCCGCCAAGGTAGCTGATGTTCCACTTGTCGCAGCCATCGTCGATTTTCCGTTGCCCGATAGTGCATATTATGCCGGTTTACGTTACCGCTTGGGTAGCTCAGTTGGTAGAGCACTGGAACCAAAATACACTGGTGTTCAAAATTAAAGTAAAAACCGGAAATGTTGCAAGATTGCGTTCACTTTGTCACAAAACAGTATAAACAATTGATAGTAAAGCAGAAACAGTGTAAAGACGTAAACAACTGCCACATACATAACGGTAGACAAAAATATTCTTCGCTTTTGCCAACTTAACAGATTTGCATATATATTCCAACAACTTGTTAATGTGCTCAATGTGGGGCGTGACCATCTCTGGCAGCAATACGGGCTTGAAAACTACGGGAGATGCTGCGAATGATGTCATAAATCTCATGTCGAGGCAGTAATGGCCATTCTTCCTGCAGAGCTGCTAAGAAGTCCTGGAGTGGTTAGTGGATGCTGACGCGATTCAACCCATCTCCCTAGTGCATCCCAGACATGCTTCATGGGATTCTATTCGGGAGAGCGAGCAGGCAATGCCATGCAGGCGATGTTTTCCGTTTCCAAGAAAACATCAACCACACTTGCTCTATGGCGTCGAGCATTATCACCCATCAACACGAATTCTGGCCCACAAAATCTCGCGACAATCGCACATGTGTTCCCAAAATCTAGTCGCGATACCTGACAGCAATTAAACCTTGCTGATTGACCTGTAAGTGAAGAGGTGTTCGAGTGGTCAACATTGTCCTTGATCACACCATTAGGGATCTTTCTACAATGTTTACGTCCCAAAATCGTGTTCCACGTTTCCTCCAGATGAAAATCCGCTGAGAATCGCTCTCCAGATCAAATTGGAACTCATGAGTGAAAAGAATATTGGCCCATTGTTCGACCATCCAATTTAGACATTCCATTCTGTGAAGACTCGTCAGAGGTACTCATACAGCTGGTCTTTGACAGTAAAAGTCACTCTGCCGAAGCCTTCTGTACACAGTCCTCCTCTATATAACAAGTCTAGTGGATGCCTGTTGCCGTGCAATACTGAGGTGGCACCGTTGTGCCATTACAGCCAAATAAAAGTCCTCTCTTCCTGATGTCACACATAGCCGGTCCTACCCTGGTCTTCGAGATACCATCGCCACATCCGAGAAACAACAGAACGATTCGCATTAAGCCATTGGGCCAGATCAGTTTGCGACTACCCTGCTTCTGTTCTCCCAATGGCCCTCCGCCGCAGAGTGTTTGGAAGGCGTCTCCTTTGCACCATACTGCCCCGTCTGTAACTGCGTACAGAGCGACTGTGGATGTGGGGCTACCCGCGAACAGTACCTCGTTTCGTCGGTGCCCTGACATTATCATTGGCGTGTTTTTCTGTTTACTAGAATACCATCTCCTGTGCATAACACGATCGCGACGATATCTGTTGACAGTTTGTATTACTATATCTGCAGCGATCTAACAACTGCGCCAGACACTTGTCACCTTACTGCAGCGAAGTATTCTGCCTCTTTAAATGTCTGTGTATTTGAATAAGCGCTTCGTTGTATATCACACGTGCTACATTACCCGCAAGAAACTGATCTAAAGTTCTTTTTTCCTGAAGAGTGCGACGATTTGAACTGAACAAACATGATAACAAATACAGTGCACTGCTTTTTGAATATTATGGGACTCCACCGGTTATGATCACATTCTGTGATCGTTACTGTCATTAGTGAGTTGAGACTGCCTCTCATACATAAAGGGCTTACTGTCAAAACACAATTTGGTTTGAATTAATAAATGCCGTGGCATACCATATATTGACACTTTATTGTAGCAGCGTAGTAGTACCCCTTATGACCAATCCAAAGTCAGCTATCTTTTGAATCATATATTAGGAACAGAAATTCGATGGGGACGTCGAGACTGCTGTAGAAGAAGTGAGGTTTGCGGAGCCGCCACCAGGTTGCTTGAGGAATAACATTTACTAGAAGTTACCTTTGCGGTTCATTCACCATAGCCCTCCACACGCTGTCTACCGCAACCTACGTCAGGACAGTAATATCACATTTTAAGAGGGGAAACACCACACTGTACCAATGGTATCGCTACACATTTTAGGTTTTGATAACTTATTCAGGAAGTTGTTTATTTGCGTTGTCAGGCCAGATTTTATAATTATTTCTGTGCACATACATGTGTAGAAGTGTCTTCTTTTCATAACGCACTTCTGCAGACTCGTCGAGATTTGAAATTTGGAACTCAAAAGAAATTAATTTCTGTGGAACTTTTCTCTTAATGTCACTTCGTGCTTTCACTCTTTGCTGTAGCATCAGCTGGTGCCACTCTGTAATTGCATGCGGGAACCAGGGAGCAGGGAACCCCCTCACAGCCGGAAAAAAGTAATGCGCTCAGCTGGCCTGGTTACTTTCGATTACTTTTCATTGATTTGATTGGAACTTAAAATTTATTTTAGCGACACCCTACTGCACATACTCATTGAGACAATACAAGTTGCAGTTCCTTCGGTTTCGTAGACGGTAGAGACATGCGATAAGATGGTTCAGACACTCTGGTGTATGATCAAGTTCCTTTCGTCGCTGCAGTACGTTCGATCGACATTGGGTGTCTTTGATGATGAGCATGCAGCTGATATTTACTCCGCGACGTTCAGTTGTGTTGGAGCGGCAGCAGCCGTGTGATCAGATGCGGCGCCCAGAGTGACGTTGGATCGCATGCGGGCAGTGGACGCCGTCAGAAGGATCACTTTGCTGTCACCAGGGGCGATACGTACACAGCCGCCCACTCCAGGCTGCTCTGACTTCACACGAGTGCGCTTGCTGCACGCTAACAGTTTCGAGTAACCTACGACGCATCCAAATGGCTCTGAGCACTATGGGACTTAACATCTGAGGTCATCAGTCCCCTAGAACTTAGAACTACTGAAATCTAACTAACCTAAGGACATCACACACATCCATGCCCGAGGCGGGATTCGAACCTGCGACCATAGCAGTCGCGCGGTTTCGGACTGTAGCGCCTAGAACCGCTCGGCCACCGCGGCCGGCGACTCATCCAAAACCACGCAACAATGGAGAGGACGCCAAAGCGTCACCCGTTTCCCTTCTGTAATTTTCTTCTCAGCATATCGCAGTGTTCTTCCTCTTGCCATCTCTCTCCATGCTTTGGTCGTCCCTATCTACTTCTATTTTCTTCCCGCCATCTCGTTTCTTAACATTACCCTATTACTTGTCACTCTTCTTGGGGCCAGTCAGCTTTCTCTGCAGACTTGGTTTCGTAAGCGTTTCTGCCTCACATTCCCGTTAGATGTGATTACTGACATTAGAAAAGAACGTAATGAGCACATTACTGAACACAATATTAATTAGACTGACATGTCTAAAAGTAACCACATTTTCATTCATATGTATTTGTTATAACCGTTTCTGTTATTATCATTATTATCTTAATTTGTCACAGCTGAGGTTAATACTATCATATTATTATTTTTGTCATTACTGTTATTATTTACTGATCGTCTACTGTACAAGATAATGAATACTGTATCTACTACTGTTATGTTTATAATCATATACTCATATAAAAGACCAACTGCTGTCTTTACAGTGGTTAATAACGCTTTTAGTGTGGTTCCATCGTTTGTACGAGATCGTTCTTCTATTGAGTATCGTTGAGTTTAAGCTCCCAATTTGAGTGCCCCATCATAAAATGAGGCACAATGCGTGCCATTACGAAAAGTGTGCTATTCACAGTTACACTGCCGAAAAAATGCAGCACTCTCAAGGACTGTGGTCACTGCCGTCAATGTGTAATATTGCATACGGGGTAGCGGTAATGTTAGTGAATCATTTTTCACGACGCTCAGGATATCTGTCTGTGCGCCCTGCGTTTAGACTCTGAGTTTAGAAGCGAACAGGATGTGCGATATTCATTGTAGGGTACAGCAATGCCCCACCGACGACTATGTACTCCTTTTGAACTACCGCAGGGATTTGAAAGGTATCACACTGTGGCCCGTAGTAAGCTGGACGAACACATCGAGAGACAGCTGTACATTTTGGGCATAATGTATCGGTAGTGTGTTACTACTTTCACAAGTGGTCTGGGGAACATCCGCACATCTGAAGACCAGGTTCTGGACGTCCGCACCCCAAGACAGAGGTATTGTACGAGAAGCGATGCCCGATCGAACATGATTTAAGGAGGAAATTCAGACACATGTTGCACTTGCTGTTTCACCGAGGACCATTATGAGTCGTCTGCTTGCAGCAGGACTACGACTGTGTAGGCCTGTAGACAGGAAGCCGTCCTCACGACGACACAGACAAGCACGGCTTCTCTGCCGTCGTGGAAGAGTTGACTGGACAGCGGAAGGGTGCTCTGATGTCTTCGGTGGTGGGAGTACCTTCTGTCGGTATGTGAGTGATGGACGCACACGTGTGTGGCGCAGACCTGGTGGGTGCCCAGGCCACACAGGTGCTGCCCAGACGTCGTCGTGTAAGGGGGAGGAGCATCAGTTACAGCTCGCTCTAACATTAGGCGTTTCTGCAGGTTAGAGTAACCAGTGCCCGCTACATTCCACAGGTTGTTATCCCCATGCTATTGTAATTTCCTCGACAGGAAAATGACGTACTTTTTCAGCAGGATATTGCACGTCCACATATGGCTGGTGCGACGAAACGTGTTCCTCTTGGTGTACAACATCTGCCCTGACCAACGAGATCAGCTGATCTCTCGCCAATGGAAACGTGTGGGACATGGCGTAGTTGGAACTTACGCGTTCTCCAGAGCCTGCAAGATCCATTGCCGAACTGCAACAGAGGATGCAAGATGCCTGGGACAATCTATTGAAGGGTGTCATTTGGCACCTTTATAATTGTTTTCACGGGAGAGCAGAAGTCTGCGTTGCCACCAGAGCGGTATAGACTGTGTATTGATGCGAACGTTTGGACACCCTTTGCTCTGACACATGTGTTTCATTTGATCCGAATTTGTTACCAAATACTCCCACAGAACAACCTGTCAGCTCACTTTTCAATACGCGGGGTGCTCAATAGCTGTGGCAACTCTATTTTTCCAGACCATTTTTTAATATTCCAGCTTCCATAATGTCATGGAGATCCGGTAGGTGGCGGTGCTATACTTAGCCTTCAAAACATCGTCTATAACAGAGGTACGTTCTGAGCAGAGAGCTATCATTGAGTTTATTTTGGCGGAAAATCAAAGCATATATATACATACATTCAAGCAGAATTTCTACGGAGACGTGGCAATGAACAAATGCACGATTAGTCGTTGGGCGAGGCGTCTGTCATTATTGCAACAAGGTCGGACAAACCTGTCCCATCTCCGGCCTGCGCGCCGGCCGCGCACAGCTGGAACGTGCACACACTCTCATTTGAGGTGATCGATGGATCACAGTGCAGCACAACAGGACGTCTCTTTTGTTTCTGCTGACACACTCGTCCAGCAGTTTCAATACTCCCAGGTGTGTGGCCGCTGTGTTCCTCGCCGCCGAACAGAAGACCATAAGGAGCAACGAATGAGCGTCTGTTCGGAACTGCTTGCTCGTTACAAGGCTGATCATGTGATCGTGAAAATGTTTTGTCGAGCATCGTCGCAGGCGATGAGACACGGTTTCATCACTTCGAACCGGAAACAGAATGGCAATCTTAGCAGTACCGCAACACCACTTTTTCGGGGAAAAAAGAAAATTCAAAGCCGCACCCTAAGCCGGTGAAGTCATGGCGACCGTCTTGTGGGACCCTAACTGGGCTATACAGTTCGATGTCCTTCCTCACGGTGCAATGACCACTCTGAAGTGTATTGTGCTTCACTCAGAAAATCGAAGAAAAGACTTCAGCGTATTCGCCACCACAAAAATACAAAGGAAGCTCTCGCTCTTCACGACAAATCAAGGCCTCGCACAAGTATGCGCACCCGAGACGGTCGCACGAAACTTCTTTGGACTGTGCTTCCTCATGCACCCTTCTGCTAGGATCTCGCATCTTCCGACTTCCATCTGTTTGGTCCGAAGAAGGAAACACAACACGGGAAACAGTATTCGCGTGATTGGGAGGTTACCGATGCAGCAGGACATTGGCTCTGACGTCGATCATCAGAGTGGTGCGATGCGGGCATACTGGCTCTCGCAGTAAGATGGCGTAAGGCTGTCGCATTGAACGGAGATTGTCTTGAAAGATAGGGTTCTGTAGCCAAAAGGTTGGGGAATAATATGATGTATTGAAATCCTGAATAAAACCGACCTACTTCTAGGAAAAATGTATTGCATTGCTTATTGAGAGCCCCTCGTGAAATGACCTTGTCAGTGTGGGTGTTGCATTTTATACGGCAGTTTATTTGCGTGTGCCAGTTCCTTTCAGTGTATTAAATACAACTGGCTGGCTTTAGCGTTGGACATTACGCGAGATATGTTATCTTCTCTTACGTTAAATCAAGTAAGCCGGTGTTAGTAAGAACCGTTACAGCTGTACTTAGGTATGTTTACAGCCTCATAAACGATGACGTTCAGTGAACATCATTAGGCGACACTGAAAATTTGGCAAAAGTCTTCGTAGGTAATTCTCACAGAGCTCCGCCGTTATCATGTGTCAAGAAATCTAACTGCCCTACTTACTGTTGAAGGAGCTTTCTGGGAAAACACGAGTGCGCAAACATTTTGTCGCCCACCTGGAACAAGCAAAGTGCAGGGAACGTAACGCGATACAGCTGTGGTGATTCTTGCTAACGTTAACAAAGGCAGCCGCGGAGCACAAAATTATCAACATTAGGCTGTTATCGTTCCTGGACTACTGGAAGTTATTATGCCATTATTTCTGCTACATTTCACTTGTGTGTTTTCTACAAATAATACTCGAATTTTTATTCGTAACGTTTGAAACGGGATGTAATACAATAAATACACGTTCACCTTGCAGCTTGTAACGGAACTGAAATGATGGTGGGCTGACAGTAATTTGGAGCCCGCGCGTCGGAAACGGGCGCGCTGGTGTGAGACTGCCAGGGAGTGCACCCTGATGCCATCTATTGGCGAAACTGGGAATTAGCGCTACCTGTCAGACAATGCACTAAGCTCTCGGAGTCAAATGTATTCTTTTTCTTGGTAATTATAAGTTATTACTGCATGATTTAATATTATAAAGCGCTAGTAGTAAATTATTATGACTGGTATGAACTCCAGGGTAATAAATATAAATATTCTTAAATACTAAATGATTTCGGTGAAAAGGTGGTAGGGGAACGTCCCCACTATTGGTGATACGAGCGTAGCTAGAGGTAGCTGGAGACACAGGGACTGAACAATGGAATGGCCTGGGGAGTGTTGACGTGACCGGACGTGCGTAACTGTGCTCATGCAAAAGTGATTGTGCAACAGCGAAGAGGCGAATATCGTCACCGTTTGTGGAGTAGAACGCGACGAATGGTTGTCGAAGCCGTCTCTATGCCACTGGGGCTGATTGTAAGAGTTCCTGCGCCCACATTTTATGGCGGACGTGCAGTAGCTTATACGAGTGCTACAGCTCGTAGTTCCAGCCGCCATTAAGGGCACGAGGCGTGAAGAGCTGCATTAGCCACATGCATCTCACCACCAGCACCGACACGTCTACCCAAGGCAAGACTGCTTGCAATTGTCGAACTTTGTATACATGTAAAAGGAGAATACCAGTTTTCTTTTATGCAAGTGCAGAGGACAGAATATAGTAATGAGGAAAATTACGACGCATGTTGTTCATTGTAAAGTGTAGTAACCTCAAACATAGTATAGTGAAATCAGACTGAGGCCACCATCGCCTCTTTCATTTACAATTCTTTTGGTTGTAGAATACTTTAGCGTATAAGAATGTTGAAAAGAGCAATGGTCACACCAGAATGAGTCGCCTATTTATAGTTACTTAAATTTTTCTGAGTAACTTTTCAAGTAAAGTCACTTAACTAATTCTATATCAATTGTCCAAAGAGTAATATCCAAAATCATTAAATAAGTTGAAGGGTAGAAGTTTGTTAAGGGGATACGGAATCACCTATCCCCGCAATGTTAATATATGCCTACTATAGGGAACATTTTCTCACAAACTACTGGAGACAGAGAGGTAAAAATTTTACTGTATGTGCATTCATATGTTACAACAATACTGAAACAACAGTTTATTGTCAAAATATTTTCTTACAGAGATATTGTACATTTATTTTTAAGTAAATTTTTTCTATCGCTTTTTACTAGACTATTACCCCTAAGTCTTTTGTAAATCAAGTAATTAAAAAATCGTTGTTTCAGTATGTAATAGGGACCTATGTCACTACGTCATAAAAATTTCAGACTTCTAGGTTGACCAGTACCTGAGATAATGTTCCTAGATGAAGTAAAAAGTAAACTTACGGGAAACGGAGAAAGAAGATTAAAACATTCCTGATCCGTAGCTAATACCCCCTTCACAGTCTTCATAATCATCTTCAAGTCTTCTTTTGGCACCCCTCTGCACCTGTCTTGCTTTTTTCACTAATGTCTTGATTATATTATCAGCATGCCTTAGTCTTTGCTGATCTAAAAAGAACATAGCACGTACCGTACGGGAACCAACACACATACCCAACTTTTGAAGGACCTGGCATTTAGTTATATTTCCAAGATTGAAGGTTGCCACAGCATCATACACACCAAAATGTAGTGTATTAATTCCGACAAACACTGTTTTTGGGAGACGATGCCATATCACACTATTCAAGCACTCGTTGGGGTTCTGCGTTTTTCCGTGAAGACATTTCATCAGAAGACTTCTGTCAGCCAGATCTCTGAAAATGGGCTTTATTTCTGCCATGATGGCTGATGGTAGACTGTGGTGGTGAATGTATTTCTCTCCTGTTGTTAGTCCCCTATTGTATTTACACCAGCTGTTTTCACCTTTGGGGCACAAACCATGTTGTGGATGCTCATCCGTGGATGCGGTGTGGAAATATAAAGCCCATATAGCTCTCCTCATTTCTTCAAGATTGCCTGTATTTTGCCTGATTGCAAGGCCATAGCAGTTCTGAATGTGGTCTATTATGGAATCAGTCAATCTTCCTCTGCCATCCAAGGTTTTCCCATCATCTAGTTTTTTCCCTTTCATAACTGATTTTAACCTTCTCAGCCTGGCACCCATTCTCTTCTGCACATGTCCTATACATTCAAGTTTGCTTATATTTACACTGTTCCCATATGGTTTGCTTTCCAAAACTTCTTTGAATGCTTTAGAGTCACCATCTCCCAGATATTTGACATAGCGAACATTATACCACTGTGAAGAGCGATGAAAAATTTTCTTCACCCCAGCAACCTCCATGCCACCACTACTACCATAATAATTAGCAATACAGTCATCACTGTGTTCATTTTTCAGCCTGCCTGTGCACCTACAGTATTTAGACATTATTGCAACATCAATAACCTTGCCAGTATCAACACTAGTTGCTGTTACAACACCATTGTTGGAGGTGTGGCCCCTTTTCTGCCACGTGCCATCAAACGCCACTGTGAGGTCACGACTGCCGTCATTTTCTTCCACTGCTTCTTCCACAGCAACCTGAATTGACTTCTGTGCTACATCTTCAACTGCAGATCCTAGTACATAATTGTAAGCTTCAAACTTTGAAGGTGCACTTGGAAGATTTAGAACACCACATAGCATATCACCAGCTGCTTTGCCCTTACCAATTGCTCGCAATCCATAAACTAACCTAATATTTACACTATAAAGTTCAGTTTTCTTGTATCCATTATTTACAGTTACTGAAACCGAACTTGGAAACTTACAGCTGTATTTACAAACACTGCATATTAAATTAAACTGGGCAGCCAGGCCAACATGGGATTCTACTTTCAGAGAAACGTTTCCATGACATTTTTTGCAGCACAAACTGTTTTCAAGAGCTTCACACAATATATTCGTATCAATGAGTTCAAAAACTTCATTCCCTCTATCAAGTAAATTGTATTTCTCCTCCAAATCTCTTAGTTTTTTATGAGAAGCACTGTTTTCATTTGGTGTAAGTTCGTTCGGCAAATCAGTAATAAGTGGATTCACATTTTCCAACAGTGATGATGATGAACTGCTTTGCTTTGCTAATGAATCATTATTTCTTTTCTTTTGCCAGTTCACACGCTTTTTAAATACTTTTGCTTTAGCTCTAGGCATTTTCACTGCGAAAAATGAAGCACTAAATACGAAATAACTCAACAACAACTACTTTCTTATATCACACTGTTTACAAAACAGTCCCGCCACAAAGTCAAAGAGTAACTTGAGGAAACCAGAGAGAAACATTTTCGGGCAACTAGTGTATAAATAGTCGCTGGAAACCGAGATATTTGAATTCATGTCACTTTAAAGGTACTGCCAAAAAGTTCATGGTCAGCCACGAGAGACGTGTATAACTAAAGCGCAATACCCGATCTCACAAATATATAAAAATAAAATAGTTATAATTGTAGTAGAGCTATGTATGATACGTCATTTTAAAGAGGAAACATGGCAGAATATAATACGCCAATAAAAAAAAATTCGATTTTTTAACCCAAAATCCGATTCCGTATCCCCTTAACCTAAGTTGCTTAAATTGTCTTGGTGGTAATTACCAAGCCAACTCACAGAAATTGAGAGAGTATTTGCTTTGTAGAATCACCTAGAATGATCAGAAATAGTAATATTCAGAATTAAGTTTAAATTCAACTCAAGCCGTTTTACTTTGAAACGAGCCAAAAAATTGATTTATTCTTTTGCTGCTTCAGAGCTGGCGACCGTAGTTATAAGTATTTTCAGGAGGATTCGACGGTAAGTCTGCTGCTCTCGTCGTGCTGATAGGATTATCCACTGCTGCTAGCAGTGGTGATTGGATACATAAGCTCACTACCAAGTTAAGTGGATCAGGTAGGCAGTGTTACCGTGTGAACTGTAGGGCACTGTAGGCCGTGGATCGAACCCGTTCAATCATCACAGCTCTTTGGGAAATAGTCCGGTTAGGAGTGTACTAATCATTAGGTAAATACTGGCGAGTAACGGTCAAAAATGTATACGCAAGTGAATTTAGCAAGGTCCATGTAGCACCTAGTTAATGTGGTGCAATGGCGAGGGTAGGAGTGGAGTAAAAGTGAGCTGAGGTTGTGGCAGCTGTGCTGTATTCAAAGATTAATAACGTGAATCCACTACTACCTCTTACCATTAGGACTGAGCTATTTACGGTTAAAATACGTAGCAGTAAGCGCAAAGGCGTGACAGCTACAAGTCCGTATCGGCTTTATACGGAAGTAGGAAACGGGTCATTCTGTCAGTGGAGGGGGGTAAAACAACCGAGTCAATTGAGAGCATACCCCATTTACTGATGGAAAGATTCGGCGGTTCGGTCGCAAGCTATAATGAAATACATGGCTGTCACTGTAGAAACCTTGTGTATAGCAAGATTTTGATTTCTGTGTGGGTTTTCATAGCACACCCGTCCTTGGCGCTCTTAATCTCACGAGTTTCCTTGCCCGCTTCTTCCCTCGGCAGCCGTGTCTTGCAGGGCTACTGTCGCTGTGTTCAATGTCACTCCCCTGAGGAATAGGCAAGTCCCGCCTTAGAAACGCGTCTCGCTCGTAAATTCATGAAGTGGACCGGAACGCGATGGTCCATGCAAACGCGAGGCCCTCGCTATACAGCGCAGGGCAGGGCAGCGCAGGGCCGTGTACTCAGGTGGCCACGGGCCCTTCAAGGGCCGACTGCGCCCTACAACGGCGAGGCCATGCCGCGGGCAAACCAGTCCCCAAACACGACCGTGGAGGGCGGCTGTGGCGCTGGAGTTCTCCAGAACCGTAACACACACACACACACACACACACACACACACACACACACACACACACACACACGCACGCACACGCACACGCTCCTAACCACTAAATAATCAGGTATTTTACGAAGGGGTTGAGGGTCAGCATTGTAGCCTATCCTCCGTGTTATTCAATCTGTACAGTATCAAATATTAAAGGTAACTAAGGATTAATGTGAAAAGAAATTGAAATTCAGGGACAAGAAATAAAGGCCTTAAAGTCTGCCGAGGACATTGTTCTTGTGTTAGAAATGGCTAAGGAGCTGGAAGACGATTGAACGAAAGTGATGTTGTCTTGGAAAGGAATTATAAGATGAACATGAACAGAAGTAAAACAAGAGCAACAGCATGTACTCAGATTAATTTAGAAGATGCTGTAGGAATTATAGCAGAAAATAATACTCAAGAAGTAGCAGACAAGGTTATCTACATAGGAAGCAAAATAATTGACGACGGCAGAAGTTAACGAAATTGACATCGATGTATCTGCGTCTTCTACTATAGGTAAGAACTGCATTCTGTTTGTTTAATGCTACATTCAGTATACACTCCTGGAAATGGAAAAAAGAACACATTGACACCGGTGTGTCAGACCCACCATACTTGCTCCGGACACTGCGAGAGGGCTGTACAAGCAATGATCACACGCACGGCACAGCGGACACACCAGGAACCGCGGTGTTGGCCGTCGAATGGCGCTAGCTGCGCAGCATTTGTGCACCGCCGCCGTCAGTGTCAGCCAGTTTGCCGTGGCATACGGAGCACCATCGCAGTCTTTAACACTGGTAGCATGCCGCGACAGCGTGGACGTGAACCGTATGTGCAGTTGACGGACTTTGAGCGAGGGCGTATAGTGGGCATGCGGGAGGCCGGGTGGACGTACCGCCGAATTGCTCAACACGTGGGGCGTGAGGTCTCCACAGTACATCGATGTTGTCGCCAGTGGCCGGCGGAAGGTGCACGTGCCCGTCGACCTGGGACCGGACCGCAGCGACGCACGGATTCACGCCAAGACCGTAGGATCCTACGCAGTGCCGTAGGGGACCGCACCGCCACTTCCCAGCAAATTAGGGACACTGTTGCTCCTGGGGTATCGGCGAGGACCATTCGCAACCGTCTCCATGAAGCTGGGCTACGGTCCCGCACACCGTTAGGCCGTCTTCCGCTCACGCCCCAACATCGTGCAGGCCGCCTCCAGTGGTGTCGCGACAGGCGTGAATGGAGGGACGAATGGAGACGTGTCGTCTTCAGCGATGAGAGTCGCTTCTGCCTTGGTGCCAATGACGGTCGTATGTGTGTTTGGCGCCGTGCAGGTGAGCGCCACAATCAGGACTGCATACGGCCCAGGCACACAGGGCCAACACCCGGCATCATGGTATGGGGAGCGATCTCCTACACTGGCCGTACACCACTGGTGATCGTCGAGGGGACACTGAATAGTGCACGGTACATCCAAACCGTCATCGAACCCATCGTTCTACCATTCCTAGACCGGCAAGGGAACTTGCTGTTCCAACAGGACAATGCACGTCCGCATGTATCCCGTGCCACCCAACGTGCTCTAGAAGGTGTAAGTGAACTACCCTGGCCAGCAAGATCTCCGGATCTGTCCCCCATTGAGCATGTTTGGGACTGGATGAAGCGTCGTCTCCCGCGGTCTGCACGTCCAGCACGAACGCTGGTCAAACTGAGGCGCCAGGTGGAAATGGCATGGCAAGCCGTTCCACAGGACTACATCCAGCATCTCTACGATCGTCTCCATGGGAGAATAGCAGCCTGCATTGCTGCGAAAGGTGGATATACACTGTACTAGTGCCGACATTGTGCATGCTCTGTTGCCTGTGTCTATGTGCCTGTGGTTCTGTCAGTGTGATCATGTGATGTATCTGACCCCAGGAATGTGTCAATAAAGTTTCCCCTTCCTGGGACAATGAATTCACGGTGTTCTTATTTCAATTTCCAGGAGTGTACTTTACGTCTTTCATGTTTTTCGTTTCTTCTTTTACTATGGTTTGTAGTGTTTTTTCGATGGACTTAAGAATAGACAGTATCCGAAACTAGCAGTGTAAATAAAATATTTTGGAACACAGCCTGGTAGAATGGGGTCATTTTTCAGAAGTAAAGAGGATATAAAATAAAAGTGGTGTTCGCAGGTCATAACGAGTACCACAACCATAATTTCGTGGAGTGAATGCGGCATTTTTTCACTTAGGCGGTTTTTATTTGGTCCAAAATGTTCGAAACACGATATTCAACATTGTGTATCGTTCCATGGTCCATCAACCATGGAACGGAAGCACTGCATGAATTAGAAATATGCAAAATTGGATGTGACGATTGTGACATGATATGGATCTGACAAATTGGAAGTGACGCTTCGACTGGTTTGAAGAAACACGACAGCTAACGGAAATGATAAAAATGCGTTTGTAAAGCATCTCATAAACAACAAACATACTTCTCATAAATTGGTTATATGGTCCAAATCTTCAATCATGCAAAGAAAGGGAAATGAATACTATACAAGAGATAGAAATTGTCAATAATTTTAAAAATTAACCAAGTACACTTCACAAACAAAGAACATACTAAACAAAATAAGAGGCTGTTGTTCAAAAAATGTTCAAATGTGTGTGAAATCTTATGGGACTCAACTGCTAAGATCATCAGTCGCTAAGCTTACACACTACTTAACCTAAATTATCCTAAGGACAAACACACACACTCATGCCAGAGGGAGGACTAGAACCTACGCCGGGACCAGCCGCACAGTGCATGACTGCAGCGCCTCAGACCGCTCGGCTAATTCCGCGCAGCAAGGCTGTTGTTGTTGCTGTGGTCATTATTGCTGTGGCTTTAATTCATGCAGCTCTCCACGTTAGTCTACCGTGTGCGAGTCTCTCCAAGACTTAATAATTACTGAAACCTAAAATCCACTTGTACCTGCTCATGCGTAGGTCTGCCTCCACAATGATTCCGCCACACGCTTCTCTACATTTTCATACTGATGGTTCTTTGATGACTCAGCACACGTACTACCTGCTTCTCCCTTCATGGATGAGCCGGCCGAGGTGGCCGAGCGGTTCTAGGCGCTTAAGTCTGGGACCCCGCAACCGCTACGGTCGCAGGTTCAAATAATGCCTCGGGCATGGATGTGTGTGATGTCCTTAGGTTAGTTACGTTTAAGTAGTTCTAAGTTCTAGGGGACTGATGACCTTCGATGTTAAGTCCCATAGTGCTCAGAGCCATTGGAACTATTTTGAACCTTCATGGATGAAGGGCAACAGGTTGATTCCATGTTGTTAGATTTCCGGAAGGCATTTGCCACAGTGTTGCACTGCAGACTGTTAATGAAGAAGGTACGAGCATATGGAATAGGTTCACAGATATGTGAGTGGCTCGAAGACTTCTTAAGTAATAGAATCCAGTACGTTGTGCTCAACAGCGAGTGTTCGTAAGAGAGAAGGGTATCGCCAGGGGTGCTCCAGGGAAGTGTTGTAGGACAGTTGTTCTCCTGCGAGGTGCCAGGGCTAGCAGTGTATTTAACACTAAATTCTTCTCGAATCTTCACATGGAAATGATGCTCTAAGCCCCCGCTTTTCTAACTCCGACTTTTGCTGTTGCACACGGACTAAGAAGAAACGCAAACTGACTGTAATCGACCCTGCAAGTGGAGTAGAAAAGAGTTTGGCATCTGCAATAATTTAATTGGATAGAAATTAAGAAAAGTTTCATTAACGTAGTGAGAAATGGAAGGATTACTCTACCGATTTACAGAACGAAAGTTCTGTCCAAAATAATAAGTTGATTTATTATGACTAACCTCAAAATAATAAACAAAACACATGAAACATTTACAATACATCAAATTGGATACTCAAATAAATGCTGTGAAGCTGAAGTTGTCCGTAAACTAGCTTGTGACGTTTGTGACCAAGTGGTACGTCGAGCCAATTCCTTGCAACTCAAATCTTAAGAGAAACACCCAGCCAACCCAACATAAACTGCTGTTACAGTGGTGAGAACTCTGACAATTAACACCCAAGACAGAACCATGTAAGAAAAAGGAGGAAACAGGCGGGCTCTGCTGAGCTCTGATTATCACAGAGCAAAATTCCCTAATCTGCCGGTGCTGCGGACATACATTACCAAGCTGTCTTCTTAACTGCAAGGACACGATCTGGCGTACCGGAAACGATGGCTGGTTGCTTCAACGTCCAGTCGTGGTGATGATAATGTCACGAGTATAGCCCAAAACAAATTATCCTGGACTGGTTGTTCCAGACTAAAGACTTCCTATCAATACAAATGCGCTTCTGAGGGAGACGAAGAAGGCTCGCCACACAGTCACTGACGGTACAGTGATTGATTTTAACAAGTGAAGTCACACAGTAACTCCGATACAGTCAACTTTAACCAAAACTGCTCAAAACGGACAACATAGGCCGCTTGTACGCAGAACGCTCAATTGCGACTGTACTCGGAAAGTTACGTTGAAGTCGAAACTTCAGCAACTTCGTCAAACAGTTATAATTAAATGAAAGTATATTAGACAGCCAACGGAAGGTAGGCTGTCCAGAGCAGCGAGAGCTCACTCTTGTAACCTACTCCGTCCGAAAACCGAGAGCCGACCCTCTCAAGAGCACCCGTACAAGCCGAACACAGAACATTCCCGCCGCCACGACAGTGGTCGTGGTTAAACGTTCCAATCAGCAACTCGAAAACCGGCGGAAAATTCCCCTCTATTGCTGATGCAGTACTATTCCACCAATGGAGATACTTGGCGCTAATTTCTGCGCCGATTTTGCTACGTCACGGAGCTTTTCCCTGAGCAAGCCAATCACAGTTATGATTTTGCAGAAAACGTGGAAATTTGCACGCCAAGACTGCCTGGGAACACAAGTCATTCCCACGCCTCGCTGGTAGCCCGCCAGAAAGTGTTTTCACTAAGTTTCTGCGAAGTAACTAAATCTCTAGCCCAGCCGCTGCGTCAGGCCCCTGTGGGCGTGTCGCTGCCGCTCTTATGACAATGTCAGCGTCTGGAAAGCGTCCGCTCGACTCCCTCACACCCGTCGGCTTAACCCTTTCAAAACCAACAGAACCCGCCTGTCACCGGACCACCCGGGTGATGAGAGACGCTGCATGGGAAGTCGCGTTTGAAGGAATAGCGACTTTTCACCACATGCAATTAGGAAAATCGAATTACTCAAAGATAGAAATATGAGAGGGGGTCATGCCACCTCCCACTCCATACACGTAAATGATTTGGGAGAGAGGGTGGGCGCCAGTCTGTGGTTTCTTGCTGATGATACTTTGGTATACGGTAAGTCGTCGAAGTCGAGTGTCTGTAGGAGAATATAATATGACTTAGACAAAATCTGTAGTTAAGGCGTCGAAGTTGAGTATCTGTGGGAGGATATAAATGACTCAAACAAAATTTGTAGTTCGTGTGATGAATAGCTGTTACCTCTAAATATGGAAAAATGTAACTTAATGGGAACGAGTAGGAAAAACAAACCAGTAATATTTTGGTACATTATTAGTAGTATCCTGCTTGACACAGTCATATCGTTTATACAGGCTGGTCCCACTGAAACATTCATATTTCTTTACGTATTACACGAATGTGTAATAAAAAATGGGGGTTTCTATTAAAAAAAACGCTGTTGACATCCGTTTGACCTATGGCAGCGCCATCTAGCGTGTCAACCATAGCGCCATCTGGTTTCCCCGTTCAAGCTAGACAAGTTTCGTTCTTTGTAGTTTTTTCGTTTGACGGTTATTTCGTGGGATGTTTGGCTCGATCACGATCAATGGACCACCCTGTATATCTCAACGTAATGATGCAAAGCCAAATAAAATGGAACGAGCGTTTGAGTATTGTTGTAGGAAAGGCGAATGGTAGATTTCGGTTTATTGGGAGAATTTGGGAATGTGAGGTTCATCTGTAAAGGAGACCTCACATAGACGCTACCGTGACCTGTTCTTGACTACTGCTCGAGTGTTTGGGATCCGTTCCAGATCGGATTAAAGGAAGACAGCGAAGCAGTTCAGAGGCGACCTCCTAGATTTGTTACTCGTACACGCAAATATTGCGAAGAAGCTTTGGGAACTCAAATGGGAATCACTGGAGGAAAGGCGACGTTCTTTTCGAGGAGCACTGTTGAGAAAATTTAGAGAACCGGCATCTGAAGCTTACTGCCGAGAGATTCTGCTGCAGCCAAAATTCATTTGGCATAAGGACCACAATGACAAGATACGAGAAATAAGGGCTCATACGGAGTCATATAGATAGGCATTTTTTCCTCGCGGAATCTGCAAGAGGAACAGGGAAGGAAACGACTACTAATGGAACAACGTACCCTCCTCCACTCACCTTACGTTGGCATGCGAAGTATGTGTGTACATGTAGATTAGTTATTCAGAATTCTTCTATAGCACCAAGTTTCAAAGACCTCTTCTCTCTGCTTATCTGAACTGGTCAACGGTCACATTCCACTTCTGAACAATGCCACACTCCACAAATTACATCCAGGACAGACTTCCTAACACTTAAATTTATATTTCATGTTAACAAATGATCTTCTGGTTATTGCATTTTATATCTCCTCTATTTCCGCCATCATCAGTTATTTCACTGCCGGAATAGCTAATGGCACCTACCTGTTTTCGTATCTCATTCCTTATCTAATTCATACACGCCACCTGATTTACTCATCAGCAAACCCAAAATTTTTTCGTTTATTTTCTCTGAACTTAAATTTGCTTTGCAAATTTAGCCTTCGTTTTCTATTTCCGCTTCCTCAGTGTACAAATTGAATAACATCGGGGATAGGTTGCAACCATTTTTCATTCACTTCTTAACCACTGCTTCCGTTTCATGTCCTTTGGTTCTTATGACGGCAGTCTGGTTTCTATATAAATTGTAAATAACCTTAAGTTGCTTATATTTTATCCTTGTAACCCTCAAAATTTCTAAGAGTGTAATCCAGTCAACACTGTCAAAAGCTTTCATCAAATTTACAAATGCTATAAATGTAAGTTTATAATCTATCTTACAATTTAAGACATAG
The DNA here is from genome assembly GCF_021461385.2 of Schistocerca piceifrons. NCBI lineage: Eukaryota > Metazoa > Arthropoda > Insecta > Orthoptera > Acrididae > Schistocerca > Schistocerca piceifrons. The sequence continues at coordinate 861,772,089 of NC_060140.1, read as the reverse complement.
AGACATTGTTTTCTCGCGTGTTCCTATGTTTCACAGGAAACTAAAGTGTTCATCCACATAGTCGGCTTCCACCAGTTTTTACATTCTGCAAATAATTCGTGTCAGTTTTTCAGAATAATTACTTTTTAAACTGATGGTTTGGTAATATTCACAACTGTCAGCACCTGCCTGTTTTGGAATCGCGGCTACTACATTCTTCCTAGAGTTTAAGGGTATTTTCCCTGTACCACATATCTTGAACATCATGAGGAAAAAATGTGTCACGGCTTCAAAGTTTCGTGGCTTGCTCTTCCTACGATCTCAGTAATTGTGAAAGAATATCATCTACAGCAGTGATCTTGCTTCGATTTTCGTCTTTCAGTCCTTGTCAAATTCTTCTCGCGGTATCAGTCTCATCTTCACTTACCTCATCCTCCTTTTTCTATGATATTTTTCTCAAATGTGTTTCCCTTAGATACGCCTCACTCATTTCAGTATCCCTTTCCTTTCTTAGTACTATCTTTCAACCAATGCTCTTGATATCCACACGGCTGCCACTTGTTCCTCCAAAAGTGTCTTTAGTTTTGCTATTTCCCATAGTTATACGTATTTCTATACCCTTGTCAGTGTGAGTTTTATTCCCTTTCATCTGCTTCATCTGTACATGTATGCGTCTTTATATTTTACTCTTCCCTCAGATAAAATCAATCTCACATGTGTGTCATCCAAGGATTTCTATATACCTTTGTCTTTTTATCAATGTGTTCCTGTGCTGCCCTCACCACTTCAGCTCTCAAAGCTACCCATTCCTTTTATTGTATTCCTTCCCTTGTTTCAGTTCAACATTGAGTAATACTACTCCTGAAACTTTCAACAACCTCTTGTTCTATTAATTTATTCAGGCTCCATCTCCTTAAATTCCTATGTATTTGAAATTTCTTCGTTTTAATACGCAGTTGATAAACAATAAATTATCGTTGGAAGCTACATCTGCTCCTGGAAATGTTTTAGAGTTTAAAATCTGATTTCTTAATTTCTGCCTTACCATTACATAATCATTTTAAAGTCAACCAGTGCCCTGGGGCTCTTACAAGCACACAACACTTTTTCACGATTATCAAACCAAATATTAGCAACGATCATGCTATGAACGGTGCAAAATTTTACCAATTGACTCTATCTTTCTACGTTTTGCCCAAGACCATGTTCTGCTGCTGGTTTTTGTTCTCTTCCTTTCGCTGCTACCAGCTTCTATACACCTATAAAATTTTTTGACACCCTTTAGTATCTGAATGGTTTTGTTTATATTATCATAGAGTTAGTAGGAGGCAGATTGTAATTCGAGTGTAGCACCTATTTGGTCGTATTACGTCACTGCATCAAGGAAGTCAACAGCGCGCAGTCTCTAGTAGTCCACGGCTTCCTCAAGTCTCGAGTAGAAAGCGATAGATGCTGTTGTAACAAACATTTTTCGTCTTTGGTAGCCAAAAAACTTTTATGTGTATTAAAATTTTACGCTGTAAAATAATGGAATAATAGTGATTTCTACACACTTTTACCAAATTTAATGATGTGTTTTCCATGCCCTCTGTGTCCTGAAATATGTGTACGTTCCGTTACTTCCCGTTGCCAGCATACTGGCACGCGTATTTCAACTCGCATCTCACCCCGATACCTAGGAAAGACATCATATTTGCTCTGGGGAAAGACGGGCACTCATAATATCTTTTTTGTACCATTATTTCTTTTCAAACTATGTATAGAAATTATGGAGAAGCACCCTGATGGAATCAATATTCTTGGGTAATTTGGAAGCTCAGAACCAAACACATCTAATGAATGTGTAAGTTTAGAAACTGCATAGAACGTGTTGCAGCTAAAGCAGAGACCTTTACTTCGTTTGACAAGATTGCACCAAGCTATTTTTAGGAATAACGGGGAAAAGCAGGAAGAAAATTTTATCTTTGTTTACAGACCAGGAAACACTACAAATTTTGAAAGCATCGCAGCAGAAAAGGACTGAAACAAAAAAACATCCTCCAAAAAGCAAACGAGGGTTAAATATAAATTGAACTGCTGAAGATTTTGACTGTGCTGCGTGTCTAAAAAGATCGTAGTATACTGGATTCAGTACCTTCACTGTAAGAAGTGCCTCCATAAAACATGTACAGATGAAGAAGGTAAGTGCAATAACTCTTCTGCAAAACAGAACGGACGGTAACTGTAATACTAACTTTTATTTTGTATTACTTAACAATAAAATTTATAGTGAATTGGGTGGTGGTACCAAAATTATGTTTACGTCTTAACCGAATCTTTGGGGTGAGACACCTAGCGGTCCAACCTGTAAAAGAAAATTACTACGGGACACGAAAGTTATGATTTTATCATATACATGGGTTTCAGTTCAAAGAAACCTTCTCAAACATGTCTGATTAATATTATTTTGAAAATTTCGAATACCTCTCATAATTTCACGCAGAAGCAAGAACTATGCCATCTTCCTCCGACGTACTATATGTCAATCTCTTCCTCATTTGCCGAGTTAGTTCGCATATGGTTTTTCACGTCTTGTCTGCTGTGGTTACGATAACTGGTGCACTATGCTGTTCACAGCAGTTTACCTGCATTCCTGTTTTTTTAATCATTATTAGGTCTGCCCCTGCATCTCATCTGTTTGATATTGTGTCAATTACTATGTACCGAAATCCTGGTCTTCCTACCACAGTACTTGTGTATTTCACGCTAAAGCTAAAATAAACCCACGCATTTAATTTTAAATCTTTAAGATGATTCTCATTTATTGTTATGTCTCAGTTACACAATTCTTTAACTCGATTACATGTTTCGATCACTCTGGATCCTCTTCAGATCTAAAACAAAATAAAACTGAATCTGTACCCGTTGTAATTAATAAGAGTAGAAAAGATAACAACTGTACTTAAATGTAGAATTTACCTAAGTAATTCCATCAGTAACCCGTCTAGTTTACCCAGAGCAACATGTATGAGTACTGTATTTTGCAACTGCAGTCTGCGTTTTAAATAGGTAGATATTAGTGGTAGGGGGTGGAAGGGGGGGAGGAAAAATGGAGTGAGGCTGACTGGAGGAGGGGAAAGGAAGCAGCGAGGGAATGGTGGGGATGTCATGAATTTTAACAAGAGAGATCGTGTTAAAACCATAGAACGTATAATTAAGTAAAAATTCTCGTTGTAAGACTAGTAATGTAGAGCAATGCTTATGTAAAATGTAAACTGTATAAAATAGTGAAATTATAAAACGGAGCGAGGGGGGATTCAGAGCAGGCATAAATAGCAAGGGCGGTAGAGGCGGGGAAGATGTGGATAGTGACAGGAATGTTATGGTTTCAATAAGAGACAGAGTCTAACAATAAAGTCGTAAGAAGTCAATAACGTAAAAAACATTCTGTTAAGTATCAGAACGGATGCATAAAACTGTAAAAGGAAGATAAAATAGTAGATCTCACAAAAGAGCACTGAAAGACCGTTGTTGAAACAAGGCCCTCAGGAGCCGACAACATTCTGCAGATCTACTGATAGCCTAGGGAGAACCAGCCATGACAAAAGTCTTCCATCTGGTGTGCAGGATGTATGAGAGAGGTGAAATTCTCTCAAGCGAAATACCCTCACACTTCAACAAGAATCTAATAAATCCAATTCCAAATAAATCAGTTGCTTACAGGTGTGAAAATTACCTAACTATCAGTTTAATAAGTCATTGTTTCAAAAGGTTAATGCAAATTCTTTAAAGAGGACTGGAAAAACTGGTAGCAGTCGACCTCAAGAAATGTTGGAGCACGCGAGGCAGTACTGACCCTCTGACTTATCTCGTAAGATGGCTAGGAAAAGACAAAACCCACTTTTATTGCATTTGGAGACTCAGAGGAGGCTTCTGATAATGTTGGCTGGAATACTCTCTTTGAAATTCTGAAGGTAGAAGGAGTAAAATACAGGGAGCGAAAGGATATTTGCAGCTTGTACAGAAGCCAGACGGCAGATATAAGAGTCGAGGGGCATGAAAAGGAAGCAGTGACTGAGAGGGGAGAGAGACACGGTTTTAGCCTACTACCGGTGTTACACAATTTATACACTGAAAGGTGGATGTGAGACGAACATCAGCAAAAGCAAAACAAAAATAATGGAATCTAGTAGAATTAAATCAGGTGAAGCTGGGAGAATTAGATCACAAACCGGCACATTTAATGTAGAAGATGAGTTTTCCTGTTTGGGCAGTAAAATAAGGAATGACAGGATATAAAATCTAGACTGGCAATCCCAAGAAAAACGTTTATGAAGAAGAGAAATTTGCTAACATCGAATATAGATTTAAGTGTTAGGAAGTCATTTCTGAAAGTATTTGTATGGAGTGTAGCCATGTATGGAAGTGAAACATGGACGATAAACAATGTAGACAGAAAGAGAATAGAAGCTTTTGACATGTGGTGCTACAGAAGAATGCTGAAGATTAGATGGGTAGATCACGAAACTAATTTGGAGGTAATGAATAGAATTGGGAAGAAATGAAATTTGCGGCACAACCTGAATAGAAGAAGGAATCGGTTGATTGGACACATTTTGAGACATCAAGGGATCACTAACTTAGTATTGGAGGGAAGTTTGGGGAAGGGGGGAGGGGGGTGGGAATCGCAGGGAGAGATAAAGGGATGGATATGTTAAACAGATTCAGAAGGATTTAAATTGCAGTAGTTGTTCGGAGATGGGGAGTCTCGCACAGGATAGAGTAGCATGGAGAGCTGGGTCAAACAAGTCTTCGGACTGAAGACCAGAACAACAAATGCTTTTGATATGTGTATAGCCTTTCTAAATTTTGTGCTAGCGTTACTTTTATCAGCGCACTCGGACTCTGTCTCGTGTTGGATTCAACACTCATGGATTTGTCCTTTTTATGAGGCTTAACCTGTGCACGCGCGTCTGGTGTTTGTGGGTTCATGAACACATTTTTCTTTTTCCCCTCTCAGAAAATCTTATAATTTTGCACCTTAACTGTGCGTGGAACTTATTTCTAGGATATCTACTCACAACGTTAATCTCATTTTCAGAAAAAATTTTCAGTTTCGTTTACATAATCTTCGTCCCTCATAAGGACCACAGTCTGTCTTTATCTGGCCTTGTGATTAATGCTCAGACACTGACGCGTTAAAAGCACATTTGCAGTCAAAAAGCCGGCAAGGGTGGCCGAGCGGTTCTACGCACTACAGTCTGGAACGGAGCCACCGCTACGGTCGCAGGTTCGAATCCTGCCTAGGGCATGGATGTGTGTGATGTCCTTAGGTTAGTTAGGTTTAAGTAGTTCTAAGTTCTAGGGGACTGATGACCTCAGGAGTTAAGTCCCATAGTGCTCAGAGCCATTTGAACCATTTTTCTTTTTTTTGAAGTCAAAAAGTAGCAGTAATAATGGAAGTAGATTTATAGATAACGAAGTTTTCACTAAGAACCCTGCAGTATTCAGCAAAAGTCTCAGTTATTACCGTTATGTGAATGACGCTAAAAGCGATGTTAAGGACATAGCGGAGATAAGTGTACCATTCACCCAAAAGAACTGGTTTGCAGTTGAGCACGAAGATAAAGGAGCCATCAACTGCCTCGGCATTACATTTACGAGAGAGGTGGAATAACACCGATTTAGCATAGACAGAAAACCGATCTGTGCAGACATTATTATTGACTCAAAGTCTTGAGACCCTGAGAAAACCAAGACAGCATATTTTCGACCCATGATTAATAGGTTAATAAAACTGACAATAAGCTATCATTAGAGGAATAAAGAAAACAATACTATAAAGCAAGCTGCAGCAACAGGTGTACCGTATAAAAATTAAAGTGTGGAAAGTGTCGAATAGTTTACGTACATCAAACAGTCACGACTTTTGAAATGTACGTCAAAGAGCATGCTTCAATTCACAGTAATATAAAACAGCGTTCGGTGAGCACCTTCTAACATCGCGGCATGCTGCTGGACTATTGATAGCCATTTGGAAGTGCTGCAAAATGAACGTAAGTGACACATCCTGAGAATGCTGGAAGAAACTAAGGTTTTTGAGCACCGTCTGGCAACACATTAAATCATCAGAACGCTTTTATCAACAGTATATCTTATAGAAACTTTGACAGCCTCTTCCTATCGTCCACTTCTCCTCAGCGTTCGTATGATCAACAGCCCCACTCACCGAGAAGAGCCGGCTCCAGCGCATCGGCTCACACCACTCACACCAAACACGGTTTCGTCCCCTACCAGCAGCAGGCCGGCGAGAAGACGCACTGGCCTCCGCATAGACACACACACACACACACACACACACACACACACACACACACACACACACACTACTGCAGAACACCAAGCAGAGGCAGATGCAGATGCACTCAACCATAACTGCGACATCCTGTCCCTATAACTTTAGTTGCTGCGCCATAGTCTTATACTATATTGTTGTGTATTTTTTACGGCTTTACACTTTCAGTGTTTTCATTTTTTTAATTCATATTAATTTATGATACTTCATGCAAGTCTAGTTCCTCTACATAATTCTACCTCTGTTCAAAAAATGGTTCAAATGGCTCTGAGCACTATGGGACTAAACAGCTGAGGTCATCAGTCCCCTAGAACATAGAACTACTTAAACCTAACTAACCTAAGGACATCACACACATCCATGCCCGAGGCAGGATTCGAACCTGCGACTGTAGCAGTCGCGCGTTTCCAGACTGAAGCGCCTAGAACCGCTCGGTCACACCGGCCGGCTCTACATCTGTAATTTTGCGATATTTATGTCTTTAATTATTTATATATCTGTTGCTCTATGCCTAAAATTTTAATGTTTTAACGAAAAATCCTTATACAATTTTATTTATATGCTTTCAGAGTAAGAACTTACGACTTTATACTTCCAAAGTTTCACACTTTGAATATCTGAAGATACTGACAAGTTTTCGCTACTTCATTTCCATTAGTAAGATCTACTATTTTGTCCTCCTTTTACAGTTTTATGCATCCATTCTGGTATCTTAACTGAATGTTTTTTACATTATTGAATTTCTGTAACTTTATTGTGAGACTCTCTCTCTCTCTTACTGAACACGTAGCATCACTGTCACTATCCATTCCCCCCTTCCCCCTTCGCCCGCTCGGAATCCCTCCTCGCTCCGTTTTACAATTTCACTACTTTACAGCGTTTACATTTTGCATACACATTGTTCTACATTATTAGTCTTCCAACTAGAATTTTTACGTAATTTTACGTTCTATAGTTGTAACACGACCTCGCTTGTTAAACTCGTGACATCTGCACCGTTTCCTCCCTGCTTGCTTTCCACTCCTCCGATCAGCCACACTCCATTTCCCCTTCACACTCCCCCCCCCCCCCCCTTATCACCAACATCTACCTATTTAAAACGCTGACCGCAGTTGCAAAATTAAGTACCCTGACGTGTTGCTCTGTGAAAACTAGACCGATTGCTGTTGCAATTACTTAGATCAATTCGATATTTATGTACAGTTCTTTCCTTTTCTACTATTGCATAATATTAAATGGTAGAGCTTTAGTTTTACTTTGTTTTAGATCTGAAACGCGAAATCGAATTAAACGAGTGCGCAGATGAGACAAAACAATAAATGAGATTTATCCTAAATATCTAGTTTTACAATTCTCTAACCTAATTACGCGATTAAGGAATCTAAATTTCTACGTTACGACCTGTAGAACGCCAGTTCTCTTTTTCCTCGCGATGATATCCTCCTGAGCATTCCCCGTCCAGAGATCATATTGAGGGAACATTTTATCTCCGGGATATTTTACCCAGGACGGCGCCACCGTCGTTTAACTATACAAAAGAAATGGACGTCCTGGGGAAAAATAATGGCTGTAGTTCCTCCGTGCTTTCAGATGCTCGCAGAAGTAATGGAAAGGCTGCTGCCCATTTGCAGGAAGTACGGATTGGTGTGGCCTCTCCAGAGATACCCTGCTTTGTGTTGCACCTACGGTACGGCCGTCTGTATTGCTGAGGCACGCAAGCCATCCTAACTCGGAAAGTTCTTGTTCATGGGGAGCAACAGAAGAAAATTTAATAGCGTTACTCACATTCTGCTTACGACTAATAAAAATTAAAACAACAATTCCTCTCGTAGTTCCCACACTGTCACGTAAGATTATTTATAGATGACAAATTGCCAGTTGGCTTCTGTCTCGGGTTCTTTGGCCGACGATTGTTTAATAATTTTTCTGATGTTTCACCAGCACGAGTGGCTGGCATTGACAAAGCTTCATCCTCCATTGCTGGCGGTGGACTGGAGTCGAGCTCAAGGCCCCAGATTACATGAGCGCGCCAGCGTCCGAGCCGGCCAGTGTGGCCGAGCGGTTCTAGGCGCTTCAGTCTGGAACCGCGCGACCGCTACGGTCGCAGGTTCGAATCCTGCCTCGGGCATGGATATGTGTGATGTCCTTACGTTAGTGAGGTTTAAGTAGTTCTAAATTCTAGGGGACTGATGACCTCTGATGCTAAGTCCCATAGTGCACAGAGCCATTTGAACCATTTGAACCAACGTCCGAGGGCTTTTCCATTGTCATTACCACGGCGGTTCTTCCGTTACTACCTGCAACGATCGTTCGCTGCAGGACGGGAACTCAGGATCCGTTCACCTTGAGCTTTCTTCTTTCGTGTTGAAGCTATCGTCGTGTTTGTGTATTTCCACACTTTCCCTGAACAAATGGATGTGGGGTGGCTCTTCTCTACTGCAAGAGCTTCCGTGACGGCAAATTTTACTACTTGGTCTATCTCGCACGGGGCGTGTTCCGCCACGGACAATTTCTTCACCTGCCCCAGCCTACAATACCGCTTATGGTCGGTGATCCTGGTCTCGATTGATCATCCAATCATTCCAAGATCGACTTTTCCACATGTGCATGGTATACTGTATATTACCGACAACGCAATTGGTTCCTTTCTTCCTTTGGCGATCTGAGAAACTCTTTGATCTTCGTTCTCAATTTATAAATAGTCCTGTCGCCGTCTCTGCACAACATTTTATAACCTTTATGTATATATGCTAGCATCACTCTGGGAATGTATGGCAGTAAGGCCATAGCCGACATTTTTTTCTTCCGATGCGCACTTCATGAGTGTTTGATTCTGTGTCCTGTGGTGCTTCTTACGTAACTGGTGGAGTACCCATTAGTCATCAGTCCAGTTGTTGCATCTCGCGCCTGAGATGCTGCGGCTCACATGTTCGCCCTGCTCGCACTACGAGCCTATTAATCAAGTCGCTTTTCTGACTCAGGTGGTGATCTGACAGTGTGTGCAGGTATCGTTAGGTGTGTGTGTGTTTTCAACAAATGTTGTGTCCCAGGTTTTCAGCATTCCTCGTGACCAGCACATCTAAGAAGGGCAGCTATTGCCCCTTTTCTACTTCCATGGTAATGCGTGGTACAGATGGTACCTTCGTTATGTTGAGCCATGGAGAGAAACAGTTCAGTGACTTCATAACACACCTCAACAGTCTCCAAGTCAACATAAAATTTACCAGGTGTATATATGGTTAGAAGACGTCAAAGGACTAAGATTTGATATGACGGGGAGCTCAGTACTCAATGACCCAGACGACCAATGCGAGACAGTTTATTTCTAATGGCTGGTCGCTTGATAAGAGGAGAGAGGAAGCCAGTTAGTAAGCAGCTTGAGAGTAGAGAGGGAGAACATCAATGGCTTCCGAGGCGAACTAAGATATGCATCTTAACGGCAAAGAAAGTGGACGAGTCATTTCCTAAAGAATCATATTCTCGCGGTCATCATTCAACGGTACTAAATGCAAAGAGAACGGACTTCAGTACGGCAACCCATCCAGCAGAACGAAACTGCATGTCGCACCTGACTTGCAACTAGCGACTACGTGGTCAGCGTCTCTCTACACGTTGATGGCTGCTGAAAAACTCAGTAACGTCTGTTTCCAGAGTGGTCGGCTACGAAAGGCATCTGTTCCCATATTCTGAGGGCTGTTGAGGCCCACCTGGTGATTCAGTCACAGATACAACAACCCACGAATGGGCTAACGCCCCTTCCTAATTTGCTTTCAGCCAAGACGTTATGGTAAACCCTGAACGGAAAAGTACTTCAGGAGGTAAACAAACCGTCGTCACTAGAAACAGTGATGCAACTAGCCCGTCGGATTCTGGAGCGCCTAGAACATCATGTAAGGAAAAGTCGGAGCTTCCTAGGACTTGTCGCATACGGCCTAGGAGGAAACATCTGCTAGGCACATTGATCATCAACACCTTGCTAAAGACTGGGAAACTTAAACAATTGACGGATATGATAAACAGATGCAAAATACTTACACTAGTATACCGTGATGAGAACGCAATAGAATCAGAGGGATACAGGATCTATAAAGTAAAACCGACCACACAGAATAAACAGAAAGTAACCACGCTTGGAACAGCTTTCATGGTCAAACGTAGTCTAAACAGAATTCATAAAAAATTTGCATCCCCATCGTAGCGAATATCAATTCTCTCTCTTAGAACAACCGATAAGGGCTATACCATCATGAATGCACATGCAACTATCAGCAATGACAGCAGAAATCCAGCAAAAGTAGAACAATTTTGGGAGACACTAGAAAACGAGACACCGAAACGCGAAGCGCTACATAAAACTACTCCTAGGAGACTTCAACACACAAATGGGTAGAGAAGACAAACACAAGCAGTAGTAGGAAATTTTGCTGAACACAAACCCACCACTAAGAATGGAGAAACTCTCATTAACTTCTGCAGACAATTTGACTTAAAACTAATGTGAACCTGAAACTTACTGGCAGATTGAAACTGTGTGCCAGACCGAGACTCGAACTCGGGATCTTTACCTTTTCGCGAGCAAGTGCTCTACCAACGGCGCTACCCAAGCACGACTCACACCCCGTCCTCACAGCTATACTTCTGCCAATACCTCATCTCCTACGTTCCAAATTATACAGAAGCTCTTCTGCGAACCATCGGAAGGTACGAGATGAGGTACTGGCAGGTGTAAAGCTGTGAGGACGGGGTGTGAATCGTGCTTGGGTAGCTCAGTTGGTAGAGCACTTGCCGGCGGAAGGCAAAGGTCCCGAGTTCCAGTCTCGATCCGGCACACAGTTTTAATCTGCTAGGGAGTTTCATATCAGCGCATACTCCGCTGCAGAGTGAAAATCTCATAATGTGAACCTTTCACAGGAAATTACCAAGGCAGCGTTCGTTCCAAGAGGAGTTGGGAAACGTACCTCTTCCTCTCACGGTCTTCTCTTGAGCGCGACGAGAAACAGCGGATCACACGGATGCCTACCGCCTGTCGCTGTTTCCGTTCAAGAATGGAGCAGAGGGCTGGTGGGGTGAGAGGGTGGCGCGGTCAGTGAGGTTTTCGTCTTCTTTTCTTTTTCCTTCCACGCTGCTTGTGGAACACTGGCGCCCGCCGTCTAATAAATGAGTGTGTGTGTGTGTGCCCTCCCACCCTCCTCCCCTCCGCCACACGCCGTGAGGTGGGCTGCGTGACTTGCTCGCCGATGTGGACAGAGGCTGTCTTGTGTTGGCTGTGACAGACAGCGTCCGTGTGGAGTCGCTGATCACGTGACGTGGCGGGAACCACCCGACATGCGGCGCTAATGGTCCGCGCCGCCGCCGTCGCCGTCGGCAAACACTTGCTGCGGCCGACGCCGACGCCGACGCTGGTTCCGGCGCCTCGACACGACGCGACACGAGACGACACTGCAGGACGTGGCTCGCCGAGCCACTCACCCACCGGCTTCACCGATGTGCTCCGCTCTACAGCGTACAGCGTACATCCATCGCTCCAGCCGCCTGTCTAGACATCCAGTCCGATCCTCTGTGATGCTGTAGTCAGCAGGTGGTGGTTTGAAATACGTGAAGCGCACCACACGCCCTCATTTTCTCCTCAGAACCATTTCCGCTGCACACAGGATACTACTGTCACGTGCAGAAAGACTTCCACTTACTCCTAGGTACTCCACAGAGGTTTCAGGACATACACTACTGGCCATGAAAATTGCTACATTACGAAGATGACGTGCCATAGACGTGAAATTTAATCGACAGGAAGAAGATGCTGTGATATGCAAATGATTAGTTTTTTAGAGCATTCACACAAGGTTGGCGCCGGTGGCGACACCTAAAACGTGCTGACATGATGAAAGTTTCCAACCCATTTCTCATACACAGCAGTTGACCGGCGTTGCCTGGTGAAACGTTGTTGTGATGCCTCGTGTAAGGAGGAGAAATGCGTACCATCACGTTTACGACTTTGACAAAGGTCGGATTGTAGTCTATCGCTGTTGTGTACATAGTTCCACGTAGTCAGCGCGTACACAACTTTCCCACTAGAGCGCGCCCCGCTAAGCACAACAGCGCAGGCGCAGCGCTCGTCCGTGTCCGCACCACGAGATGGCGCTGCCATAGAGACGGACCAAATTCTGCTTCCGCCGATCCGCGTATTAATATGTAACGCAGCCAATGAGATTATTGCTAACATAGAAACTTTTCTCCTCGCAGATCACACTCGCGCAGTGATATCTGAACGAGCGAGGTATTATAACGAGTGTACAGACCTCCGATTAATCAGTCCGCATTAGTCTGCATTTGTCTGTATCAGTTCATAGTCAAGTTTCAGTGTGCGCCTAATAAGATTATCATATTCCTGTACATAGCCATGAAGAGAAATGTATAGACACTTTGTGAAGTATCAGAGATACGTGAGAATAAGATTAACGTACCAAGACCAAAGGAACTTCAGATTGTCAATTGTAAATAGCATCCAGAACCAATTTAAGTTATTTTTATGCTTGTTATTATTTTAATAAATGTGTGTGAAAATTAATCAAGTTCTGTTTAAAGTTGGTCACCGTCAATCTGCTACTCTAAGCGTGCAAGTGGCATTTCTGTCGTCTGACCTAACGGCAGAAGATAAACACGCCACGGTAAGACCACGAGACATATTGCTGACACTCGCCTACTTCGTTAGAGCGACAAGTCAAATAATCTGATGGTGTGTGTACCGAAGGTCTTACAGCACGCACACCACAATCGCGATTGCGGTTTATTGTATCGCTACATTGCTGCTCGCGTTCGTCGAGATCTAATGACTGTTAGCAGAATACGGAATCGGTGGGTTCAGGAGGGTAATACGGAACGCCGTGCTGGATCCCAACGGCCTCGTATCACTAGCAGTCAAGGTGACAGGCATCTTATCTGCATGGCTGTACCGGATCGTGCAGCCACGTCTCGATGCGTGAGCCAACAGATGGGGACATTTGCAAGACAACAACCATCTGCACGGACAGTTCGACGACGTTTGCAGCAGCATGGACTATCAGCTCGGAGACCATGGCTGCGGTTACCCTTGACGCTGCATCACAGACAGGAGCGCCTGCGATGGTGTACTCAACGACGAACCTGGGTGCACGAATGGCAAAACGTCATTTTTTCGGATGAATTCAGGTTCTGTTTACAGCATCATGAAGGCCGCATCCGTGTGAACGCACATTGGAAGCGTGTATTCGTCTTCGCCATACTGGCGTATCACCCGGCGTGGTGGTATGGGGTGCCATTGGTTACACGTCTCAGTCACCTCTTGCTCGCATTGACGCCACTTTGAACAGTGGACGTTACATTTTAGATTTGTTACGACCCGTGGCTCTACCCTTCATTCGATCCCTGCGAAAGGCTACATTTCAGCAGGATAATGCAAAACCGCATGTTGCAGGTCCTTTACTGGCCCTTCTGGATACAGTAAATGTTCTACTGCTGCCCTGGCCAGTACATTCTCCAGATCTCTCACCAATTGAAAACGTCTGGTCAATGGTGGCCGAGCAACTGGCTCGTCACAATACTCCAGTCACTACTCTTGATGAGCTGTGGTATCGTGTTGAACCTGCATGGGCAGCTGTGTACACGCCATCCAAGCTCTGTTTGACTCAATGCCCAGGCGTATCAAGGCCGTTATTACGGCCAGAGGTGCTTATTCTGGGTACTGATTTCTCAGGATCTATGCACCCAAATTGCGTGAAAATGTAATCACATGTCAGTTCTAGTATAATATATTTGTCCAATGAATACCCGTTAATCATCTGCATTTTTTCTTGGTGTAGCAATTTTAATGGCCAGTATTGTATTAGATGCCATGTGGGAATGCTGCGATGTAATCCGATTCTACACTAGTAGACAAAACTCTAGACGCTTATGACTAACCACTAATGCCTGAATGGATATGTTCTCACATCGTCAGCATATTTGATCGTGTTCTGTCATGTGAATACTTGACGATGCGACAGAATTATAGGCCCAGTGGGCGTGCACTCAGTACCACGCATCAGGCATAAGGCACCCTTCATCTCCCTGCAGTAGTGACACGTCTCACTTAGAGCAACCTTCAAATAGAAAATGCAGCTTCGTCCGAGTCGACACTTGTGCCTTGTGGCGAACAAGTCCATTTCCAGAATCGAGAGACGTGACGTAGCCATACGTTACTGTACGTCTGTCCTGTCGGGCGCTAGTCGCTTGGTAACGCTCAGCTCGTGAACTGTGTCGAGCGCGGCCCTCCTGCAGACACTGCGTCTGCTCCAGCTACCCGATGATTGAGGGATCGCTAACAACACGAGCAGTTTCGAAGGACGACGACATCGTTGCTGTCGAACGGCTGCTAAAAGAAATCCGTTAAACCCCTCCTTGTCTCAGGAGGCATTACAACCAACATTAAAATGCGATTTCTGAGTAAGGAACCAACAGCATCGTCTGTCCCTGTGTATAGATAGCATATGGGGTTACTGCTACCAGCTGTATGTTGTTATGCTGAAATGCTAATCACTTTCGTATCCAAGAACGCCATGCCAGTCTGAGGTTTGTTGCATTCTGCCTTCACCACATTGCAATTTTCACGTCCAACAGTGTGTCTATGAACCTCTTTCTTTCTTTTTCTCATTTTGTCTTTTCTTCTTTATGCCCCTTTCTTATTTTCTTTTGACCCTTTCTCTTTGCATTTTTTCTCTTTTTCTTTCTCATTTCTCGCTTCCCTTTCCTCACTGTCTCTGCCTGCATTTTTCTCTCACACACTCTCTCTTTCACTTTTTGCCCCGCTTTTCATTTTCCTCACTTTCTATACCTCATTATTCCTCGCACTTTTTCTCTCATCCCTGTCTGGCTAACATCCTTTCTCTTACTCTCTGTCTCTAAGTCTACCCCTCATCTCTCTCGCTGTCTTTTTTTCTGCCTCTCTCACAGACGTACTCTCTCTCTCTCTCTCTCTCTCTTTCTCCTTCGCAGTAGCCCCTGCTGCGTCGTCTGGGGCACAGGCCGTGTCGCACACGCAGACAGCTGGAGGTGGCTCCTGCGTCAGGTGTTGGCGCTGTCGGCTTGTCGCACCAGCCGGTTCCCGGATCCGCATCGACAGATGGACGGCCGGAAACCCGGGCGCAGAGCCAGCTCAGTGTGCTCCCCCAACTCCAACCCTCCCCCACTCCCCTGTTCACCCCTCACCATCACCCTGTGTACAGCCCTATCTGCCGTTCTATTCAGACGCTGTATACCTTCCAGACAGCTTTCACAACTCAAAACGCTATTTTTATACTCACACAACAGGTATTTCAAGCATTAGTAGCTGACTTACGTTTATCATCCGTTCAATGCATTGCATGTACATGAGGGCAGTTGTGGTAGAAGCGAATTCGTATCTCGGGAGTTTCCAACCAATCCTAAAACATTTTCAGCTTAAGTAATGACAATCAGTGGCACAAACCAGTCTGTCCACATACTCGTTGCCAATGATGGAAACGGAAGATGATAAAATTATGACGAGAATACTAAATTCCGTCTTGCGAAACTGCTTCGCCGAAGAAGACCATATTGAATTTCTTGAATTCAAAGGTCACGCAGGCGGAAAATGAAGATACGTGAATAGGTTCAAATTCAGATGGCTCTGAGCACTATGGGACTTAACATCTGTGGTCATCAGTCCCCTAGAACTTAGAACTACTTAAACCTAAGGACATCACACACATCAATGCCCGAGGCAGGATTCGAACCTGCGACGTAGCGGTCGCGCGGTTCCAGACTGAAACACACCGGCCGGCCGTGAATAGGTGGATGCTGAATATGAGAAACAGTCCAAAACACTAGACAGAGGAAAGGTCACAAGCACGTTAGTTTTTTCATTGGGTATGTGAGTATGTGGAGAGGAACTGAACTTTCTTTCAGCGACAGTCTGCTGTAGTTTCCGGAACGAAGGAGCTTGCCACTTTTGAAAAAGACGCCGTTCATTCTAGTCTACAATAAGGACTACAGAACAGATGGGTGGAACTGCACACGTATCTGATGTTAAGCTGTTGTAAAGTTGTGTTGCAGTATGAAGACCTCTGGATACTGAACTACTATAAAGCAATCTACTTAGTTTTCGCAGTCACTGATCGTGTGAAGCTCTGTTCATTCTGGGGATCGAGGAGGCAGCAGAGTGACGATTTCTGGTTCGCTTTGTCTCTTGACTATCAGCAGGCTCTCGATAGAGCTCCGCACCATCGCATGGTAAAATTGTAGGCGGAATACTAAATTCCGTCTCACAAAATTTCTTCGCTGAAGAAGATCGCATTTAATTTCGTAAACTGAACAGCCGCATGGATTGAAAACGACATATACGTGAATAGTCTCTCTAAGTCTATCTTAGTACGAGATTGACTTCGACTGTTCATTACAAAATGTAGAATTAAAAACACCTTCAGCCGTCCATATCTGGAATGTAATTTACTTATGCGGCCAGTTTGGGCGTTTCACTACGTCATTCTCAGGTGCCCTGAACACGTGTAGGAGGAATCAAACCTCATGCACAATCAAAACAGGGGCCAGCATTATGTGTCTGGTATCCGGTGAATTGTGATTTTAACAATGCGAGTCCTTCGTTCGGCAACTGAAAACTGTTGAAAGAACAGGTGGAGGGGGGGGGGGGGGGATGCATTCAGAGATACTTGTTTTGCTGGGTTGGTCGCTGCGGTTGTCTTCATTAACTTGTCTATATTGGCAATGAATCTAGGAGACTGTCCCATTATGCGGTAGGGTATATTTTCTTTGATACATGGGCGAATACGTGCATGTGGAATATCCAAATGTATACGGGAATGGACTCAAGACTTCCGTCCTTACTTAGGAGGCGCCGCCAGAAGGAAAGGCAACACCGGTGAGCCTCAGGATTCCATGATGGGCCCGCTGCTGTTCGGCTAACATCTGCATCTACATGACTTCCCTGCAGTTCACGTTTAAGTGCCTGGCACAGGGTTCGTCGAGCCATCTTCAAGCTATTTCTATACCGTTCTGTTCTCAATAGCGGGCGGGAAAAACGAACACTTAAATCTCTCTGTGCGTGCTCTGATTTCTCATACTATATTACCATGATAATTCCTCCCTATGCATATGGGCGCCAAAAAAAATATTATCACACACTGAGGAGAAAGGTGGCGAAAGAAATTTCATGAGAATATCCAGCCGCAACAAGAAACGTCTTTGTTTTAAAGATTGCTGCCTCAATTCATGTATCATATCCGTGGCCCTCTCTCCTCTATTTTGCGGTATTACAAAACAAGCTGCCCTTCTCTGAAAATTTTCGATGTCCTCCGTCAATCCTATCTGATGCTGATCACGTACCGCAAAAAAATACTCCAGAAGAGGACGTACAAGCGTAGGGTAGGCAGTCTATTTAGTAGACCTGTTGCATTTTCTCAGTGTTCTGCCAATAAAACGTAGTATTTGGTTTGCTTTAATCGCAACATTATCGATGTGATCGTCCCAACTTAAGTCATCTGGAATAATAATCTCTAAGAATTTAACCGACTTTACAGTTTATAGATCTGAATGATCATGTGACCGAAATTTAGCGGATACCTTTTGGTACTCATGTGGATGATTTCGCACTTTCCATTACTTAGAGTCAATTGCCACTTTTCACGCCACACAGATATCTTGACTGAATCGTTTTTCAATTTGCTTTGATCATCTGATGACTTTATAAGATGGTAAATGATAGCATAATCTGAAAGAAATCTAAAAGTGCTACTCAGATTGGCTCCTATATCGGTTATGTAGATCAGGAACAGCAGAGGGCGTGCAACACTTCCTTGGGGAACGCCAGGTGTTATTTCTGTTTTACTCGATGGCTTTCCGTCAGTTACTACCAACTGTAGCCCTTCGGACAGGAAATAACAAATACAGTCCCAAAACTGAGACGATAGTCCATAGGCACTAGGATCCTTCACATTTCTCACACGGAGAAAAACTTTATGTGGACGAACCACACGTTACTGCGTAGTTTGACCCAAATCAGTCATCAGTATCTTCGGCTGGTCTGGGTGTTCGTCTGCACCATCTGCACTTGAGGATTCTCAGGGCTCCACATCTTCTAATACAAGTCCTTTTGACGTCCCTCCCAATTCAAATAAAAAAATGGGACATCGAATAGGGGACGGAAGGCACGCAGTTCTACGGCTATCTGATCTACGCCTTATAAAGCGCAATCGGTTCAAACCATGAAATGACAAGGAAGCTGAATAGCTACGTCTCAAAAGAGACCGTTCCCGAGAATCTGAATCAGTCGGACTGAAGATGTGAATCAGCAGCAGTGCCTTCAACGGAAGGAAAGAGCTCGCGAAAAAGCGTCTGAGTTTCAAGAAAAATGTCAAAGAATCAAGAACTGAGGATGAAAACAGCGTGTCTTTTGGAAGTGCTTCTTGTTGGAGTTTACCATCCAGAGACGATGAAGACTGGTACATGTTTCATGACAGTAAATTTTCCGAGGAATCTGATGGAGAACTTTAGGTTATGTGTTACAAGGGTTGACAAAAATATGGAAACACTAAAAGCACAGGAAATTACCATGTCTCATACGCTGTGAGAAACCCGTGGGCATTCTAAACAGCTTCCAGTCGTCTCGGAATGAATGAATACACTATTCTCTCTGCAAAACAGTGGCAAGTTTGCGTAACGATGATGAAAGTCGATTGCGATCACGCATTCTTCTTTCCAATGTAGATATAGTGATCTGGTGACTGTGATGAGGATCTTTGTGTTCACGAAACCAGTCGTGAGCTACGCGAGCTGTGTGAAGACCCCCCTCCCCCCCGGTCGTAATAGAACACAGCGTCACCAATCGTAAACAAACATTTTACCAAGGGAGAGAACTGAACAACCAAAATGGGCATATCTTCATTTCTACATCTATATGACTACTCTGTAAATCACACTTAAGTGCCTGGCAGAGGATCCTTCAAACCATCGTCATACTATATCTCTACTGTTCCTCTCTCTAACAGCGCGTGAGAGAAATGAATATTTAAATATCTCTGTACGAGCTCTAATTTCTCTCGTTTTGGTACGATAACCATTTCTCTCTATGCAAGTTGAAGGCAGTGAAATGTTTTCGCATTCAGAGAGAAAGTTGGGGACTGAAATTTCGTGAAAGTATTTTTAAGCAACGAAAAAGCCATTGTTTCGATGATTTCTACTCCAATTCGCTTACTGTATCCATGACACTCTCTCCCATATCTTACAATAGTACAAAACAAGCAGCCTTTCTTTGAACTTTTTCTAAGACCTTCATCAATCCTGTCTGGTAAGAATACCACACCACACAGCAATTCTCCAGCAGAGGACGAACAGTCTTACTGTAGGTAGTAGCTTTAGCAGACCTGATGAATTTTCTAAGTGTTCTGCCAAAAAGCGCGGTCCTTGGTTTACCTTCCTCACAATATTAGCCATGACTTCTTTCCTCTTTAAGTAATTCGTAATTGTAATTCCTGGGTATCAACTTGAATCGACTGTCTTTGTGTTTGTGTAATTTACTTTGTAATCAAAATATAACGGATTTCTTTTAGTACTCGCGTGGATGACCTCACATTTTTCCTTATTCAGAAGCAGTTGCCGCTTTTCGCACCATACAGATTTTGGAATTTTTGATCTTCTGATTAATACTAGAGGTTTAATGACAGCGTCATCTCCAAACAAGCTAAGAGGGCTGCTCTCCTAAAACTTTTATAGAAATCAGAAACAGCGTATGGTCTATAGCTCTTCCTTGGGGAACGCCAGATATTGCATCAGTTTTACTCGATGATTTTCCACCGATTACTACGTTCTGTGACCTCACTGACAGCAAAAACCTCGAATCCAGTCGCACAACTGAAACGGTACTCCATAGGCACGAAATTTGATTACAAGTCTCTTGTTAAGAACGGTGTCAAAAGGCTTCTAGAAATCCGAAACTCCACATCATCTTTGGCAGTAAAGCGAACTTGCAAAATAATCATAGAGCACATGGAATACCACGATACAACTGCGCAAATCATCACCGATCCGGCACCGTAAATAATTTGGAAACATATTGTAACAACATTCCTCCGACCAAATTATTTTCTTCCATTGCTCTATAGTCAAGGTTTTATGGATTGAACACCACCGTTTCCGTTAGGAGCATTTGCGTCACTGATAAACGGTTTTCCAATTTTAGCCCGCTCTGTGGTTCCCAGGTTACGGAGATCCCTTCGTACTGTTGTGTGGTGACAGGATTCGCGGGCGGAATATTGAGCTCTGCGGTGACTTTCATAGCTGTCGTCCTCTTATTTTTCGTCACAATTCTCTTCAATGAGCGTCTATTACGGTAAGTGAGTCACACATTTCGTTAGAAGAGTGACTTAGCGAATGATATTTTTTTCGGTTTCCCTATAGGCGGTGTAAATCTTCGGTGTAGTGCCTCTTCAAATAACAAACACTTCGGCTGCCTTGATTATGGTGGTAACCGCCATACAAGCACCAGAAGGTTTCCCATGTTCGAATACACAGAGGTCCGACACAATGCAGTAAAAACTATGCAGATCACTGTTCTCGCCACTTGCAACGTATTGAGGATTTTGCATAGATTTCGCTCGTGATCAAGTACAACAATGCAACCTAGGCTTACCAGTGAATCTTCTGCAGCGTAGTCGTATACAATCTTGGTAACGTGTCTGAGGACTTATCCTGCGACAGAATGATGATGTTTTGACAACGCTGCTAAAGTTTCGCCGGGAAGCCATTACACCTCCAGCCTCCATATAGTCGTGTTCTCTCCTCATGCGATTTTCGTATTTTTTGAACCCGTCGATTTGCTTCAGACGGAACGATGCATGCCTCGGTACAACATTTTTCAATGAAGGCATTGGCCGAGTGGAAATCTTTTCTCACGTTGCTCTCTTCTGCCTAGCCTTATTGTCTACTCGGCTTTACCGATTGAAATGCGCCCGACTGTGGCCAGCCTCGTGTTTCGTCCTTACTCCTCCATTGACAGATCTGACTGACCGATAGTTTCCGATGTATGTACGAAGGAGTGGTAATGTCCGTGATAGTGTGTGATGATTGTAGATGATCCTCTCTTATTTCTTTTAATTCTAAAATCCATGTTGGATTCATTATTCTGGTGTTTGTGAGGAGTGAAACCATGGCCCTTGCAGTTTTCTCTCGCCTGGCTGCCCTCAGCAGGTGAGGCGAACGGCCATGTTCACACGGCGGGGTGCAAACACTGCCCGCCAGAGTGCCTGGGAGCAGGCAACAGCCAGCAGCCACCCTTGTCTGTCCCGTTCACTACGGCAAAGAGCGGCGTGCATCTTTGAAGAATTGGCAACGCTCAGAGAATAAAGTGTTTGTGCAATGAGTTCTGTGAATTCCCTCAGACCTCCCGACGGTGGCAATACGAATACAAAGTGATTTCCATGAAGGAACCAGGTCAGCCACTCAAACAGCGTGTCCTGTGAGATAAAATCTCACTTGTGAAGTAGCCATGGGGTGGCAGTACAGGTGAGTCTTTTGTCTCAGGCGACCGGCGCCTTGAGCCTAAACACTGAGAAAGCACAGTCACTGGAAGTTTTGATAGGACGGCTTTTGATAGGTCGGCGCACGCTATTTTTGAGAGCAGTGATCTGCCATAGGGCGACACTCGCAAGTTTTTGCTGCTTGGAGCCGTGATAGGTCAACGCTCGTAATCTTGCAAAAAGCGACGCCGAACCTTCCAGAACCCAATTAATGCGAGTTTTCGGACAGGATAAACAAAGTATGCTGTCTCAGATTGACCAAAACTGGCAGTTTTGGCGAACTCTCATCGCGAAGGAGAAGGGATCAAGGTATGGGGCAGCTCTCCGCCGCTAGTGGGAAGAGCGGAACACTTTGGTGTTAGGAGCCCGAGGCTGCGGCAATTCGGAGAGTGGACTCGGCGAGGAGCAGGCGGTCCACGCCATTCCAGCATCCGTCTGAACAGTCAAACGGGTGTACGAAATCCACACAGTGTGATATTTTTCTCGTTTCACATTAATTAATCAGTCACTGTATGGTGACCTCACGGCCCTTATTTTACTATTTCTATTACTCTTTAATCATACACCTGCAATGCAATTATCACCCTCAATTTAATTTCGTGATTAGCTCTCAATTAACTCAATTTCTCACCCATTCGGTCTGTTCTGTGAGAACTTATCTGGTCCTTTCCTTCCCGAAGTTCCACAAATGTCATGCATTCGCATGTGTAGGTGCATTCAATCTTCTATGACGAGTATTCGATCCTTATGTGTTCTGAGCTATCATCTCAATTTGTAACCAACAGAGTTACGTGATTTGCTTCATTATAGCAGCCGATAGTCGCCACCACTACTTGACAGCTATTAATGTTTATCAGGTCACACAGCTACGGTCCAGGTGTTACGGTCAACCATTTTCCTGCGTTTCCTTGTGCATAATTCCTTTACATACAAGAAACTTCATTGTAGATGACCACTAACTGTTTATTTTTACGCTGAGTACTACCGATTTCGTTCAGTGGACCATCGTCAAGCCGAAGTAAAGCGTAGCCAGCTTGTCACTACAACATTTGATGTGAAGACCTACGATGTAGGTAGAAAAACGTAGCTTATGTTGCATCAAAGAATCTCCACAGGACACAGACATGTAGGAGACGCACACAAGGTCACCATACATTTAAAATCAAATGTATGATCGTTTTGAGATGGCCTTGTGAGTTGCTGTCGATATCAGCAGGTTACTTAACTAAATTAGTTGTGCAGAACTTCGAAATTTTGTGCAGTTGTTTTTTAGTTGTCAAGTTTCTGTTGAAAGCAGTGACTAAAGAATCTCTGAAAAGTTTCCACAATAAGTTAATGGACTGGAAATCATTCGATTCTTCTTTCGTCAAGAAATTAGTCGAGGTCGTCCCAGATTGTCAGAGTGTTTATGTGAGTACCCTCTAAATAGCCCAGATTTTTTATTTGCTGTAAGGCGGGTGACAATTAATAATTGACATATTGGGACGTCCTGTGAGTGCTACTTTGCAGTACGGGAGACGGGTTTCAGACGTGCCCTGCCCACTGGACGTTCCGGGCGGGCGTGGGGCTGTGTGCGGTGTCTCGTATTACCGCGGACAGCGGGCCCCTGTGCTGCCCAGCCCCGCCACTGCCCGCTGTTCTGCCCGGCTATTCCCGCTACCCCCTTCCCCTCCTCCTTCCCCAACCCCGCGCTACGGCGAGGCCGGCCGCGTTCTGCCGTGGCCAGCCACCCAGCGAGCAGCGCGGCGCCGCTATCGATCCGCTCCTCCCTGCTGCACCCAGCCCCTGGGAGGCAGGCCGCCCAGCCGGTAGCCGCGTCTCCGGTGCTGCCTACACGGATTACGGCAGGGGCAGTCGATGGGCTACCGTCCTTATCCCCCTTTAAGGGCTTACCGTCGCGTCTGGCATCTTTATTAGCGTGCTGAAAGATGAAGGGTCAGGTACAGCCAATATTCCCTTCAGTCGTTGCGCACAATTCCGCACTGGCACCCTACGAACGAAACGCCGGTCTACGTGAGAAAGCCACTAATTCGAACAAATGACACATTTCACGGAAAAATGACAGAAAATACGCGTTATATTTTTAATTACGTTACAGCCGAACAATCATTAAACGTAGTCTCAGCCATTAAATAACTGCAAGTTTGCCTAGAGAGTGATTTAAAGTGGACGATCAGAGGAAACTCATTATAGGTATGGCAGGTACCACACTGACATTCACTGTAAGAATTCTCATGAAGTGTATGCCACCAGCGATGGAAATAGCTAACAAAACTGTTATCCGAAAGATACTTGGATACCGCTAGACAGTCTGTGCCCTATACAAGATATCACCGATAGTGAATCAGCAAGCGTCCAACGTCTCGTTTCGTCACGGGTTCGTTTAGTAAGTACGACAGCACCGCACAGGTGCTCGTTCAGCTCCAGCGCCGACGCCACAAGACAGGCGTTTTACATCCGGGAGAAGTTTGGTGGTGAAATGAGTGAACATTCCTACAAGTGTCAACCAATATTTTGCTTGTTCCTACGTACATCTCGCGAAAAGACAATGAAGGTAAGATTAGAGAGTTTCCAGCTGATACAGAAGTTAAACGACAATCGACTTTCTCGGACACATTTCGCGACTGGAAAAGCTAATTAAAAAAGACGAAGTGACACATGGAGTATCCCCGCTCCTCCCCTTCTCCACACATTGGACTACACATGTCCGTGAGGTTGTAAAGGTCTCTCTTGCAGTCACTACGTTTTACATGAACTAAGAATTGAAGAATGAGTTATCTAGAAATCAGTGCGGAGATTGACGCTGATGGGGGCGAAAAATTGTCGTTGAGTGACTTGAGGGGACGACTTGTTATCACGTGGACACAGTCACTGCTTACTGTGGTATTTGGAAGCTCACTTTAAATGTGTATGGATGGAAACCAGCGCGGACGGGTATGGGAAAGGCTGCTTTAGTGTTGGAATACAGTAGAAACTGAACACAGCCATGTTGCTTAACTCGATGCACCTAACACTGCAACGCGACAAAAAGAGGAACGGGCACATTAGGTCATTCGTAGAGAAAGTGAATGGCCGGCTACGGTTCATTGTGAGAGTTCCTGGAAACTGCGGCACGGAGACAGCCTCCAGAACGTTCGTATGACTCATTCCTAAGTACTGCTCGAGTGTTTGGGATACAAATAGATCGTATTAAAGGAAGACATCGAAGCAATCCTGACGCGTTCTGCTTGATTTATTATCGGTGCAATGTTACTGGAACGTCTCCTGAGCTTATGTGGGAATTCTTGGAGGGAAAGAGACGATATTTTCGTGAAACGCTACTGAGGAGGGTTAGAAAACGAGCTTTTGTGAAAGACTGCAAAAAATTCCACTGCCTCCATCGCTCATTTTGCGTATATGCTTTAAGGAAAAAACTAAAGTGCATGCTTCTCCACGAGACTCACAAAGCAGTAATTACTGTCACCCGGCCCGACTTCCGGAACGCGTTCGATATAGCTCAACACTGCCGCCTAATGAACAAGACACTGTACTAAAGTAAAGAATATCAGAGCACCTGTGTTACTGTACTGAAGAGTTCGTTGCAAACAGACCACAACACATCATTCTTAACAAAATGAAACCTTCTGACTTATCAATAACTTCGGGTGTACAAAACTGTTAAGGCTTTCGTGATCACTTGTTGACAAACTGCCTGATGGCTTCTGTCTCGGGTTCTTCGGGCGACGAACCCGAGACAGAACCCAATAGGCAGTTTGTCAATTTTGGGTGTACCCACAGAGAGTGTTGACATTATGAGTCACTGATCAAATGGATAGCGGCAGAAGTTCCATGAGGCTCTTCGCGGATGACGCTGCTGTATACAGAGAAATCGCTACATAGAAAATTGCAGAGAAATGCAGGAAGATCCTGCAGAACATGGACAATTGGTGCACTTCGCAGGTGGCCCTCAACATAAACAAGTTTGACTATTACGCATAAACAGGCGGAAAGGCCCCTTATTGAACAACTGCGCGAATACCGAACTGTCACATAAAGCAGTCATATCCATTAAGTACCTGGGAGACTGGGGTGATTTAATCAGTTACGTAAAATTAACTGCAGGAAAGCGGGAAGCCAGACAGATGAACTGGAAAAATCCTTAGGTTAGTTAGGTTTAAGTAGTTCTAAGTTCTAGGGGACTGGTGACCACAGATGTTAAGTCCCAAAGTGCTCAGAGCCATTTGAACCATTTTTTTGGAAAAATCCTCTAGTAGAGCGGTCGACTCACGAAGAAATTGTAACAGGAAAACGGCCTTACAGCTACAGTTCAGAATTGCTTAGTGTGTGGTACGTTCCTTGAGGAGCCAACCGATATATTGCTCTTGTTGTGGTCTTCAATTCAGAGACGCGTTTGTTGCAGCTCTCCATGCTACTCTATCCTGCACAAGCCTCTTCATCCCAGAATAACTATTGCGACCTAAATCCTTCTGAATCTGCTTAGATTATTCATCTCTATTCACCTCTTGGTCTCTCTCTACGATTCTTACTCTCCAATACTAAATTGGTGAGCCTTTGATGCTTCAGAAAGTGTCCTCCCAACCGATACCTCCTTCTAGTCAAGTTGTGCCATAGATTCCTCTTCTCCCAATCCTATTCAGTACCTGTACGTGATCTACCAATCTAATCTTCAGCATTCTTCTCTAGCGCCACATTTCTAAAGCTTCTATTTTCTTCTTGTCTAAACTGTTTATCGCCCATGTTTCACATTCATACATGGCTACACTCCATACAAATACTTTCAGAAAGGGCTTCCTCACACTTAAATCTATACTCGATGTTAACAAATTTCTCTTCTTCCAAAACGCTTTCCTTACCATTTTCAGTCTACATTTTATATCCTATACTTTGACCATCATCATTATTTTGCTCCCGAAATAACATAACTCATTTACTACTTGAAGTGTCTCATTTCCTAATCTAATTCCCTCAGCATCACCGGATTTAATTCTACTACATTCCATTATCTTCATTTTGCTTTTGTTGATGTTCATCTTATATCCTCCTTTCATGACACTCTCCATTCCGTTAAGCTGTTCATCCAAGTTCTCTGCTGTCTCTGACAGAATTCAATGTCGTCGGCAAATCTCAAAGTTTTTATTTCTTCTCAGTGGATTTTAAGTCCCACTCCTAATTTTTCTTTTGTTTCCTTTACTGCTTGCTCAATATACAGATTGAATAACAACGGGGATAGGCTACAACCCTGTCTTATTCTCAAACACTGCTTCCCTTTCATGGAGCTGCTACCTGGTTTTTGTACAAACTGTAAATAGCTTTTTGCTCCCTGTATTCTACACCTACCGTCTTCAGAATTTGAAAGAGAGTATTCGAGTCAACAACCAATATGTTGCGTTCTTATTACAGAGATTCGAATTCACACAGCGATTACCAGCAGTCGCTCTTCCTGCGCTCCGTTCGCGACGCGTGGGGGGGTAGTGATAGTGGTTCACAAAGTACCCTGGGACACACAGGCTAAGGTGTGTTGCTGGATATCAGGGGCAGATGTAGACGTCCAGAGGCACACAGGCATTGGGAAGGAGTACAGTTTCAACAATACCGTGACCGGTGAGTGTGCCGTGTTCAAAAATTTGGAGGTTGGCGCACCACACACTGTAACACCTGGACCACCATACGGTCATGCTGGACACTGTTCCAGCGTGCGTTACGTGTTCCCAAAGCTCGCCGTGTGGGGGTACCTGCAGCACTTCCGAACATGGCAGTACTGGCGGTCCGCAGCGCGGGTAGTGGATCTAACTAATCTGTACACCAGGAACATCTATTAAACAGTATATTACGACACCAACTTCGATAAACGAAATTGCTTTTTCAAGTAAGCTTTTTACAAAATTACAATTCTCATGTTCAGTAAGGAAGACTGAGAGATCGACGTGTTATATGAGAATCTTTATTTCTTATTTTATTCTTTTTAAAGTTTTATGTAATATTTTGGAAATCCGTTCCTATCTGTTACATGATGATTATCCAGTTACTTCTTCACTACTGCCCATTAAAATTGCTACACCAAGAAGAAATGCACATCTGCAACGGGTATTCATTGGACAAAAATATTATACTAGAACTGACATGTGATTACGTTTTCATCCAATTTCGGAGCATAGATCCTGAGAAATCAGTACCCAGAACAACCACCTCTGGCCGTAATAACGGCCTTGATACGCCTCGGCATTGAGTCAAACAGAGCTTGGATGTCGTGTACAGGTACAGCTGCCCATACAGCTTCAACACGATACCACAGTTCATCAAGTGTAGTGACTGGCGTATTGTGATGAGCCAGTTGCTCGGCCACCATTGACCAGACGTTTTCAATTGGTGAGAGATCTGGAGAATGTGCTGGCCAGGGCAGCAGTCGAACATTTTCTGTATCGAGAAAGGCCCGTACAGAACCTGCAACATGGGGTCGTGCATTATCCTGCTGAAATGTAGGGTTTCGCACGGATCGAATGAAGGATAGAGCCACGGGTCGTAACACATCTGAAATGTAACGTCCACTGTTCAAATTGTCGTCAATGAGAGCAAGAGGTGACCGAGACGTGTAACCAATGGCACCCCATACCATCACGCCGGGTGATACGCCAGTATGGTGATGACGAATACACGCTTCCAATGTGCGTTCACCGCGATGTCGCCAAACACGAATGCGACCATCATGATGCTGTAAACAGAACCTGAATTCATGCGAAAAAATGACGTTTTTCCATCGTGCACCCAGGTTCGTCGTTGAGTTCACCATCGCAGGCGCTCCTGACTGCGATGTAGCGTCAAGGGTAACCGCAGCCACGGTCTCCGAGCTGATAGTCCATGCTGCTGCAAACGTCGTCGAACTGTTCGTGCAGATGGTTGTTGTCTTGCAAACGTCCCGATCTGTTGACTCAGGCATCGAGACGTGGCTGCACGATCCGTTATAGCCATGCGGATAAGATGCCTGTCACCTCGTTGTTGGGATCCAGCACGGCGTTCCGTTTTACCCTCCTGAACCCACCGATTCCATATTCTGCTAACAGTCATTGCATCTCGACCAACGCGAGCAGCAATGTCGCGATACGATAAACCGCAATCGCGATAGGCTATAATCCGACCTTTATCAAAGTCGGAAAAGTGCTGGTACGTATTTCTCCTCCTTACGCCCGTCAACTGCTGTTTGTGTACGAGAAATCGGTTGGAAACTTTCCTCACGTCAGCACGTTGTAGGTGTCGCCACCGGCACCACCCTTGTGTGAATGCTCTGAAAAGCTAATCATTT
The DNA here is from genome assembly GCF_021461385.2 of Schistocerca piceifrons. Taxonomy (NCBI): domain Eukaryota; kingdom Metazoa; phylum Arthropoda; class Insecta; order Orthoptera; family Acrididae; genus Schistocerca; species Schistocerca piceifrons. The sequence continues at coordinate 861,742,922 of NC_060140.1, read as the reverse complement.
GCATATCACAGCATCGTCTTCCTGCCGGTTAAATTTCGCGTCTGTAGCACGTCATCTTGGTGGTGTAGCAATTTTAATGGCCAGTACTGTATTTGTTTATTCCGCCAGTCTTTGGCACGCACCTCGTGTGTTGCAGTGTTTCGTCACGGAGATTCTATTTCAAAATTATATTATTTCTCAAAGCTTTGCTTATATCTTGAGTCTTTTTCCTTGATAATCGTTACCCCAACCATATAGTAAACATAATGCACAAGACTTGTTTTGCATTTTTATTTGTTTAGGGAAGATACAGACATTAATGCTGTAAAATTATAGCGCTAAGACCCTACATCAAAGAGATGTGCTCTCTTTGTACAGCTTTGCATATAACAGAGTCTTTTTCCAGCGCTCGACAACAGTCGAGTCTAGTTTTGTCGATGCTACGGAGTGGAGTTTCATTTTCGGTCTGATTATTTTGAAATCAGTGTGTAACATGAATATCATTTTTAACTAATTCTGCATCCATTAATGAGACATGGAACTGTTATGCAATGCAATTTTCAATCAGTGTTTGTTTAATTGTGACTCTCTTTACCAAATTTGGATTTGGAAATATACCACAATGTCCTTATACTGTGAATTAACATCTTCAAGATTCTTTACAAACACAGACCTGAAGAGTCACTCCATAAGATATTTTAAGACGACGAATTGTGCCGCAGATACTTCTTAAAATCAAGATGAGTATTAAAAGTTGTAACACGTGCTTTCGTTACGTGAATCTTGAAGACTTTAGTATTTGCACTGAAGATGGTCACACAGTGCCTGAAATCGATTTTTGTGTAATGAATGATTTCAAAATCCCTTACCACCGACGCTCACAATTCTGATGTTTACAGTTCTTATACACCCCCCCCCCCCCTCTCCCATATACATCTCGCGTATTGACCACGATAAGAAAATTCAAAAAATTGGAGCCAATACAGAGGCTTACCGACACTCATTGTTCCCACGGACTATTCGCAAGTGGAACAGGGTTGGAGGGATCAGGTAGTGGTAGCGAAAGTACACTTTGCCACACACCGTTAGGTGGCTTGCGGAGTATGATGTAGATGTATTGCCCCAATACAGGGGAGGTGACGTGCTGCCCTCCAGCTGCTGTACAGGCTCGTCTGCGCTCTTGTCGCACATCCCACTAATGTGCACCACACTTCCCACGTGCTAAACTTCACGTACCTGGGGTTCAGTGTAATGTAAAATATTTAAAAATCATTTTCGTCGCCTTTGGCTGTGAAATTATTTATGCTTAAATTACGCAACAGCAGTTTCGGACGTTTGATCATTATTAAGCCTAGAACTGCGAAACTTGTGATTCAGCACTTGTCAAAACTGTAAAATACTTGAAATTTTCCCATTTTATCAACAGGGGTTTGAGGAAAAAGGTTGTATATTTGCGGCATATCGCGATCTTCTCTTACTGCAGTAACGAAAGTCTCAGTGGACAGATCTATGTAGGGACATCAGAAAGTAAGTTACATATGAAGGGCTTATTTCAATAGTGGTATAAGTCCATTACCTGCACTTTTCTGTCTATAATGCTTCTGAAATTAATGATCCAAAGAAACAGAAAGAAAGGTTCATCTCTAGCAAGAAGCCATATGCTTGAATGTTCCTGGTATCTCAACTGCAGAGTTTTCAGCGCTCATTTAACTTTAGGACTCTGTATCTCAAAACAAAAATGGACTTATACCACTATTGAAATAAGCTCTTCATATGTCGTCCCACACTAGGATCAATGCTCAGCATGAGTGTCACATTGCCAGAAGAGCGTACAAGTTCTGGGTTTCATGCAGGCACACTTCTGCTGGAGTTCAGAGAACAGGTGCGTCACAGTGTGCGATCAAAAAGGCGCGGCAACTGGAAATATTCTCCAAAGTACAAGTGCGCGCCACAGTACGATTCTTGTGGGCAAACCGTCCGAACTGCACAGAAATTCTTTAGTTTTGGCGCTATACGGACCAAACGTGTTGCCGCGTCCAGTCGACGTGGAGTGGTAGAATGTTCCGGCCGTTATTCACAGAGACTCGGTGCTGCCTTAAACAATAGGGTCCCCTATCTGTGTCACTTTTAAGTATACATCAGCAGTCAATAAAAGTTACTCGCCCTGTCATACTAACGTATGGCGTACATTTTGAAGTCCGTTTGGCAGATGGTAGTTAAGCTCAGTCTGTGGCTATTAGCTATACATTGAGAGCAGCTGCAATGAAGTGCTGCAGTCTATTAGGTGAGACCTTACAGGGGAAAACGAGAGAAAGGCGAGAGGGGAGGGGCTGAAAATAAGGGGAGGAACAACTGGGTGGGTGCAGGTCAGCGGCTACCACTGAGGCGGGTCTGCATCATTCTTCTCTCTCTCAGTATTTTATCTCCCACTTTATCTCGCTTTCTCTGCTTCTCATTCTCTCTACACCTCTCTCTGTTTGTCTTTATTTTATTTGTCTGTCTTTATCTCTTACTCTCTCTCTCTCACAGTCGCTCTCTTTCTCTCTCTCTCTCTCTCTCTCTCTCTCTCTCTCTCTCTCTCTCTCTGTCTGCCTCTACCATTCACTCATTTTACACTTCTGATATTTACAGACATCGTTAGCACTTTCTCTCTAGAACCGTATCCGGCAAGCCAGGGAATGGTGTGCGGCAAAGGGTACCTGATTCGTCGCACCTCCCGCAACCTATGCAATTTCAGAACGTCTGGCAGTAAAAATGACATCGGCATTTGTCTGTATACGTCTAAATTTCCATAACAATACCCTCGCTGCCGTTATACAAGACATAACGCATTTGCCGATTCGAGTTCAGAACCGGATTCTCGGAAGTTCCAGAGCCAAAGCTCCCTGTCTATCTCAAAACCCAACTCTGTCTGAGACGAAACACGTTCATTGTTCTTAATGAGCTGTACAGAGATTTAGCCCCTAAATTAGCAGCCATACGCTTCTTCCACGGTTGCCTCTGAACAAGCTCCGTTCGAGCATAACATCACAAAGAATCACGTCAGTGCTTCGAGGCAGGCAGCTGTACCCCCCGTGGTGGTGTGGGGAGAAACCTTTCAGCTACAAGGGTAGGCTCGGCTGGACTGGTACAAGGGGTAGGAGGGAAGAGGGGGGGGGGGTGAGAGAGAGAGCGCGAGTCGGGGCTCAAGGGCTGGGGGTGGGGCAAATCCAATAAGGCCCGCGGCCTCGTTACGGCATACTTTGCACAGGGCCTAGTGGCGCGGAGGCAAGGGGGGGGGGGGGCGGTAGCGAGCGACGAGGGCAGAGGCAAAAAAAAAAAAAAAGGAGCCGAGACGGAATTTCATACATAAATTTGAAAACTTTCGGTCTCATTATTACAAGGCTCCGAGGATCAAGCGAACGCTTCTGGCGTCCGGCGCGAGCTTCTTCTAGGCTTAGGCTAGGTCGGCCTGGCGCCCCGCTAGCAGAGGCCGTCACGTCGCTGCCTGCACGGCGGCGAGCAAAAGCAAAACAAGAGAATCGCGCCGGCAGTCTCGGCGCGTCAAGCGGAGGGTCAGATTCCGGCTGCCGAGAGCGGTGGCTGTCGCTGGGTACTGGGGGCAGCGGCGGAGCCACGGCGCACGCGTCCTGCTGCATACTGTGCGTCTCAGCCTGTCGCTTCTCAGTCCTCTCACATTTACAGAAAATACTAATAAACGCAGAGGTGGAAACGACAGTTAAGATTAAGATTAGTCACCAATCTTTCCTCCCCCTTGTAATGGGACTTCCTCCTCTAGCACTACTTTTCCTCAACAGTAGCTGTAGATACCAGTAGGATTTTTCGAATTTTGGACAGGTCATTATTATCTCAGCTACCGTTCTGAAAACGTTCATATAATTTTATGCACAACACGTTATATTTCAAGCTAAATTTTTTGAAAAGAAATTACTTTATTTTGGATGTTATGATCGATGGGTACTAGCTCTGAATGTACATCTGATTTGATCCATTATAAATGGTTTTTGAAAGCCTGCGACTGTAGATACAATAGGTTTGTTTATAAATAAATAAATCTTCTGCTACCAGTCACGATTTTCTTTATTTTACTATTTGCACGACGCGTTTCGAGAAATAATTCCCATTTTCAAGTGCGTTTTTATGATGTGTGTTAAGCCATTTCTTTTGATGTTGTCAGTGTGTGTGAGTCTGCTTCGTTTTGTTGACTTTTCTTATGTATTACAGTAAAAGTCAACAAAACGAAGCAGACTCACACACACTGACAACATCAAAAGAAATGGCTTAACACACATCATAAAAACGCACTTGAAAATGGGAATTATTTCTCGAAACGCGTCGTGCAAATAGTAAAATAAAGAAAATCGTGACTGGTAGCAGAAGATTTATTTATTTATAAACAAACCTATCTGAATGTACAGTTAAAATTATTTTTTGTAGAAACATTTGAAATTACGAATTATTTGGCACTCTTAAAATTCTATTATTAATTACGCCATCTAGTACTATTTACTATGTTTATTTACGGATTCGTTTATGATACCGTAATCGAAATTAAGAGAATTCATTTGTCAAGAAGAACTGAAACCTTTTGGAATATGGTTATTACCGCAGACTGAAGCAGTAGTAAGTTTGTCTCTGATGTCATTTGACGTATTTTTGTATTTTGGGCGAAAATGTAATTTTGGATTCGTGAGACAATCTCCACTCCTTCCACATTAACACTGCAAGTGTAGACCAGATGCGGCTTGAATTCAAAGAAATAGTATCGGCAGCAGCTGAGAGATTTATACTAAATAAATTAACAAACGACGGAGCTGATTCTCCTTGCTTCAAAAAACGGGTCAAGCACTGTTGCAGTAGCAACAAAAAAAAAAAATGCGCCAAATTTAAACAAACGCAAAAACTCCACGATTGGCGATCTTTTACAGATGTTAGAAATTTACCTGAGATGCTTCTAATAGATCGCACAAAGATACTCTGTCTCGCAGCCTGGCAGAGAATCCAAAGAGAGTCTGATCGTATGCGAAGTATGCTAGCGGTAAGACACAATCAATGCCTTCTCTATGCGACATCAAAGGAGATACTATCGAAGACAGTGCTACCAAAGTAGACTTACAAAACACAGCATTCCGAAATTCCTTCGCCAAGGAATGCGAAATAAAGATTCCAGAACTCGAATCAAGAACAGATGCCAACATGAGTAACGTAGAAGTAGGTATCCTCGCAGTAGTGAAACAACTTAAATAATTTAATAAAAACAAGTCTTCCGGCCAGAGTATATACCAGTTAGGTTCCTTCCAGAGTATGCTGATGCATTAGCTCCATACTTAACAATCATATACAACCGTTCGCTCGACGGAAAATCCGTATCCAAAGACTGGAAAGTTGCACAGGTCACATCAATATTCGAGAAAGGTAGTAGGAGTTATCCACAAAATTACAGGCCCATATCATTAACATAGATATCCAGAACGATTTTGGAACATATATTGTGTTCGAACATTATGAAATATCTCGAAGAAAACGGTATAGTGACACACAGTCACACGCAGTAGAAAACATCGTTCTTTGTGAAACACAACTAGCTCTTTACTCGCACGAAGTGTTGAGTGCTATTGACAACGGATTTCAGATTGATTCTGTATTTCTGGATTTCTTGGACACTTTTGACACTGTACCACACAAGCGGCTGGTAGTGAAATTGCGTGCTTATGGAATATCGTCTGAGTTATGTGACTGGATTCGTGATTTCCTGTCAGAGAGGTCACAGTTAGTAGTAACTGACGTAAAGTCATCGAGTAAAACAGAAGTGATTTCTGGCGTTCCCCAAGGAAGTGTTATAAGCCATTTGCTGTTCCTTATCTATATAAACGATTTGGGAGACAATCCGAGGAGCCGTCTTAGGTTATTTGAAGATGACGCTGTCGTTTATCGACTAATAAAATCAGAAGATCATAGCAAATTGCAAAACGATTTAGAATAGGTATTTGAACGGTAATAAAATTGGCAGTTGACCCTCAATAACGAAAAGTGACACCGACGTACATAGAGAGAAACGATCACCATAATAAAACAAGGGAAATCAGAGCTCCCGCGAAAAGATATGGGTGTTCGTTTCTTCCGCGTGCTATACGAGATTGGAATAACAGAGAATTGTGAAGGTGGTTTGATGAACCTTCTGCAGGCACCTAAATGTGATTTGTAGAGTATGCATGTAGATTTAGATGTGCTACTGTTGTCTCTTTATCTACTTTTTTACGTATGAAAATCTCTCTGATTAGTTTTCGTTGCCCTTTGCTGTTAGGTACGCCTTCAGAACCATACTTATTATGGAAATATATTTCGTTTAGTAATGAGAACTAGACCAGACCTCATTGAGGTTTCACGCGTTGAAACTGGTATCAGTGCCCACGGGAAAATTGTAGCGACAATGCTTACCTAAGCGCAAAGGGCAACAAAAGTAATTAGAGAGATTTTCATAGATAGCAAAGTATATAAAGAGGCAGTAGTTTTATACGTCATAAAGAACTTGAAACATTTAACTCTGAATAGGAGCATGTAGAAGATCTGTGGCCAAAATGTAAAAGAGTAATTGATCGCCTGAGAAATATGTATATATAAGACCAGTAAAGGATGGAAGAGATCCCCGGTGATATACAGTCACAGTAAATAAAATTCTAATGAAACAAAAACTAAGTCTAGAACATAGGGCGAAATACGGAGAAAATGGGTCAGATGCGTGTGGCTGGCAGAACGACAATTCGTGAAGCCTTCAATAACTACCGGAGCAGGATTTTATCGAAAGACCTCTCAAAGTTACTCTGACTATACGTAAAGGTTGTCAGTGGCAGGCCGGCTGTTGTGGCCGAGCGGTTCTAGGCACTTCAGTCCGGAACCGCGCGACCGTTACGATCGCAGATTCGAAACCTGCCTCGGGCATGGATGTGTGTGATGTCCTTAGGTTAGTTAGGTTCAAGTAGTTCTAAGTTCTAGGGGACTGGTGACTTCAGATGTTAAGTCTCATAGTGCTCAGAGCCATTTTTTTTTTTTTTTTTTTTTTTTTTTTTTTTTTTTTTTTTGCAGTGGCACCGAAATTTGGGCACAGGAACCGAAAATGGGGTAATAAAGCAAACGTTCTGAACACTCTTCTGAAATTGACGAGCGCATGCTAAAAAATAATACTTCGAATTTTTTTATGTGGAAATTTTAAACCTTTTTATTATTATTATTAATGTTAATTCTCCGTTAAGCATAGCGCTAAAACACAATCAATTTTCATGGCATTTTTCTGTCTATTTATTTTGTCTTCCCAAAAACCTCTCACATATTCATGTGTTTCTTTTACCTCTCTTTCTTCCCCTTCTTTCCTGTTTCCTTCTCATTAGGCGATTGCTGAAATTTCTGTTTTCTGATTTTTCTTTGTATTTCTCCCTGTCTGTCACGTCTTCTGTTGAGATGTTCAGTTTCTTGAGGTCTTCCATGGTTTTCTTTACCCAGCTGGTTTTCATTGTATTAGTTGTCACTGTGTTTGGTCAACCTATTTTCGTTCATCCGACGTATGTGTCCGTAGAACTTTGCTCCTCTTTCCTGTTGTTGTTTGTAGTCGCCTCCGTCTGTTCGTACAATTCTTTTGTCGGTCTCTTTATCCAGATCACCTCTTTGTGAACTGACCCATAGATATTTCTCAGTCTTTCCCTCTCTTTTTTCTACATCTCCTTAATTTTCATTTTTCGCTTGATTACTGTTGTTTCTGAGGCATACAAGACCTCTGGTAAGACTACTGTACTTTAGTGTCGTAAATTGTAATGGTTCCATGTACGTTTTGTGATCCTTTCTTCATCGGATGTTGAGTTCAATCCTGTTTTCTGTATAATGCCCCCAGGTGTTTGAAACTATCTACTCGTTTTATCTTTCAGTACTTTGTTACCAGTGCGTGTCTGTCTGTGGATTTTGTGTCCATTTTTTGCGTATTTTCGTATGAGAGTTGTCATGATGTTTTGGCTGAGATTTCGTGTAATGTCTCTAGAGCTTCGTTGGCTTCTTTTCTGTTATTTGTTATGATGGCTATATCATCGGCAAAGACCAGATATTTTTTGTTGATGGCTCTATCTTCGTGTTTCCCATCTTTACCCCATTGATTCCTTTGTCCCATGTTCTATTTATTTTCTCCAAACCGAATTAAATAGAACCGGTTACAGCCCGTCTGTCTGCCTCAGTTCTGTCTTGAGCTTTTTTTTAAAAAAAAAACGTTATTAGAACAAAATTTTGAAAAACACAGTCCTCAGTCGCGAACACAATTATTTTGTGACCTAGGTTTCGGTGTCACAAGGGACAACTTCTTCGGACAAAATTGAAACTAAATGTTACAGCATAACGTACACAAAACTGTGTTGACTGTAGCAGAGGACACATGGCAGCCCCTAGTGGCTTGCACCTCTGTTGCATTTTATTTGAATTTCTCACTATCTGACGCTGTCAGATATGACCGCAGCTTCCGTATTTTTTGGTACGTTATTTTGTATTATACAACAGTCGCTGACTGACAGCCATGTTAAAAACCTTTCGTTATTAACTCTCTAAATCTCGTTATTCTTCATGTCTGCATGTTTGCAGCCCTCTGTCACAACAGGGCTTCAGATTGTAACATGTAACATGGCGTTGTGTAACGTAACTGTGCTGGTGCGAGACACACAGCGTGTTGCAATCGAGTTTGGAATTCGAAGAGTTCGTCCACATATGGACCACCCTCTCCTTCAGCATGACAACGCCACACAACACACGAGCGCTGCGACATCTGCAACAGTCCGAGGCCTTGGGTTCACTGTCACCGATTATCCTCCATGCAGTCCCGACTTGTTACACTAAGATTTTCATCTCTTTCCAAAACTTAAGGAACATCGTCGGGAACTTGACTTTCATCGTGATGAAGTGGTGCAAACATAGGTGACGTCGTGGCTGCGGCAACAAAGTCAAACATTCTACAGTGACGGTATCAACGAACTGGACTCTCGTATGGAGATATGTGTTCGTCACCAAGTTAATTATGTTGAGAAACAAGAATGTAGACGTGAAGAATAAGGATGTAAGGTGTTAATAACGTACATTTTATTAAAAATGCTGTAAGAGGTTTCACATGAGAAGTTCGGAGTCATTATTTTCCATGTCACCCTCGTATCGACACAAAGCAATATTGAAAAGTGCTACGGCTTTAAATCTCGCGAGACTGCGAAGTTGAATAGATATTAGTGTCAATGGCATTACGAACAATATGAAATAGCTGAAACTGCACTAGACCCTATAAGATCCCTGTCAAATTACAGAATTTGCTACTTAGTAAGGTCCCAATTTGTCCATAATATATCATAGATCACTCGAACAAAGAACTATGCCTAATAGATAGAAGAAAGAAAAGATAATACATGTTTACAATAATGGTAACAGAATTAATCTAGAAACTTACCGTCCAATTTCATTGCCATACGAAAAAGAAACTGACGAACGGGACTCGATCCATTGATCCAGCGATTACGTGGCTTGAACGCTAAGCATTAGGCTGCCACCGCTTCATGGTAAAAGTGGCCATGTTCAGGTATAAATTGACGACCGAAATTATCTTGCGATTTTCTCAATAACTTAACAACTACTCAAATATTTAGCTTTAATTCAGCATCAGCGGTGAACGTCGATCTTGACTTAGTACAGTAATATTTACAAGTGCAGTTATAGACTGAACTGCGAATACTTCTTTATAATTCCGATTGCTTCACACATGTACATCATTGTCAATGCTAGGTCGCAGCAACTGACTTAGCTGAAGGCTATGCTAACTAGTGTCTCTACAAATTATATCTCTGAAGCTATAAGAAGTGAACCATCCCTATTAAAGTCGGCTGTAGAACTGGTCAGTGCGCTAGCTTGTCTCGTAAGACCAGCCGAGAGGTGGCGCTCGGTCTGCTAGCGTCGACAGTGGCGACTAGCGGGTCCGATGTGCACCGACGGATCCCGGCCGATTTGAAGCCTACAACCTAGCAAGTGTGGCGCCTTGCGGTGACACCACACTATTTCTCGAGTGTGTCGAACGAATACCACATAGGACCTACAGGGGATAATGAGTACGTAAAAATAACGGCAGTGTGAATGGTGACAAGCTTGTTTGGCTTAGAGGATAGTGTCATGAGAATCATCAAAAGCCTGAACAGGCAACCGAAAACCTACTTACAAAGTTTCAAGAACCAGAAATATAGAAATATATGAGGAATGTTAGAATATAACTCGGCCCCTTACACATTGCTGCTTCTGGGACCGCAGAAACAACGTAAGAGAAGTTTTGCTCGGCAAGTGGTATATAAGTCGTCATTGTTCCCTTAAACAATATGCGAAAGGGACCGGAAGGAAACACAACCACTTGTATAATGAGAAGGACTCTCTGCCATCCACTTCACAGAGGTATGCAGAGTATGTATATAAATGTAGATGTGTTGGTTTATTTATTCATGTACGGACCATCTGATAATCATATAGCATTTGTCATCATAATACGAGGGCTCGTTTTTTCTGCCTCAGAACGGTTGCAAAATACGCTGCAGGAGTGTCTTCGTTGCGCCTGGTAGAATGGGTTGCACAAGTGTTCTATACACAGTGTGCTTTGTAGATGAGAATTATCGAAAGAAGGAAACGCATGACAGTTACGTTATGTGAGTTGCATGAAATCAGGTGGAACCCCTGGGCAGAGACTTCACATTTGGTGGGCAACTCTATTGTTCTAAGCATCTCTGCACGCAGAATCGAAATGTGTGACAAGACGCGATCAGCGGGCATTCCAGAGACACCGCACAACACATCTGCACAAAGCTTCATTGGAAATTAACAGCGAATACCGACCGTATTCAAAGACGGCGGTGCGAATGATGAAAGGCTTGTCTAACTGGCGAGAGTGTGTGACACAGATGTTCAAAATATCTTAAATGCCAGATCCTAGAGTAAAGAATACATACATCTCACTATAGCCTGCCCATAGCACTCCAAGTATCTTCTATCTGTGGGTAAACAATGCTTCATGTCCACCTGCTCTGTATAGATGGTGAAGGTAGGTGGTAGGGAAGCCGAATGGTCAACTTTGTTTTACTGGAAGAAATCTGTGAAACTGTAGCTCATCTATAAAGGACACTGTGTATAGAACATTAGTGCAACCCATTCTTGAGTACTGGTAGAGTACTTGGGATTGTCTTCAGGTCGGAGCAAATCAAAGGTGTGCTGCTAGTTTGTTACCGGTAGATTCGATCAGCACGAAAATATTACGGAAATTCTCCGTGAAGTCAGGTGGGAATCACTGGAGGTAGTCAACGTTCTTCTTGCGAGGCACTACAGAGAAAATTTAGAGTATCAGCATTTCTGCCTGACTGCGGAACGATTCTACTGCCACCAACGTACATTTCGCTAAGGACCACGAAGATAACATGACAGAAATTGGAGTTCGTACAGAGGCATACAGACAGTCGTTCTTCCCTCCCTCTGTTTCGATTGGTATAGGAGATGAAATGACTAGTAGTGGTTCATGGTACCCTCCGCAGAACTGGCGAGTGTCAGGTTGCATTGAGGCGCACAAGTAGTCATTCTGTTCACGCTCCATCCGTTGGTGGAGCTGTAACAAATTTTAGTACGTGATAATGTGAAAAGCACTCTCCCCCACACACTTCACAACGATTCGCAGAGTAGAGATTTCGATGCAAATGCAGTTTCCAATTTTATATATGTACGCAAGCAGGCTTCGCTGTGAAACATTAAGTTTCAGTAACCTGCATCTATGTCTTGATACATTCCTAAACTTCCCCGTGTACGATTAGCATTCGTGATTATGAGTTTCGTATAACGTTTCCAGTATGTAGCCAATCCTCTACATCACTCCTCCCCCTCCAACACACACACACACACACACACACACACACACACACACACACGCACACACAATTTGAGGGTGACTAGTGCTTGACTGCTTAATGAGAGTGAAAATACCAACGAAATATAGCAGAACGAGAAAGTATTCGCTCTGCCGTAAGGAGCCACCACAAGGAGCCGGTAAAGAGCTCGGCATTTAACATTTCACCTTGAAGTCCTGGATAACCACCCTTCCCCATTCCCCAGTCCCCCGCCCCCACCCGCGATGTTTCTGCGTTCGCAGAAAAGCAGCGCCGTGAAGCAACGAGTTTAGAAAGTAAACAAAGGTATGCTGTGAAGTTGGTGCCCTTTGTAGGCAGCTCAATGTTTACCGAGCGTTTAGCACCGGTGGTTTAGCTTTCACCAGCCCCTAGGTGCTTAAAGTATGCAATTCGTTCAAATTATACAGGTGTTACGACAATCAGAAGTAACGGAATCATTTCTTCGCAGAAATGAGATGTACCTCTTTTTCCGTGATCCACAATCAGAAGTAACGGCATCATTTCTTGTTAGAAATGAGATGTACTTCTTTCCCATGCTCAAACGTGTAATTTTATCGCTAATTTAGCTGGGAAAATAGTTAATCGGTGTAAGTGGTTTTTTTCTGTACACACACTCGGTTCAGTTGAAACGTGTAGATAACCAACAGATAACTATGTGAAGTATTGTATGCTAGTGTGTTCTGGAATGAGGGGTGATCGGTTCGCTCGGCGGAAGATTCAAAATGTACCGTAGCTGAGAGGTATTTGATCCCAGTGGGTGTTAAACGTGTTGTGTCTGCTACCGGTAGCTGGAAAGTGTAATGTGAAAGAAATTGTAACAGTACCGGCAGAGGAAGTACTCAGACACAAAGCAAATGAGCGCCACACCACTACCTCGCTGAAGGCCGCGATTTTCTCAGTGACCGCTTTCCGGGTCAATGGATTGGTCGTGATGTGCCAATTGCATGGCCCCACGCTCCCCAGACCTGACACCTCTCGATTTTTTTAATTTTTATTTTTTTGTGGGGATTCATCAAGGACATCGTGTTTGTATCTCCTGCGCCGGCTTCTCTACCTGAACTTAGAGCAAGAATTTACGCCGCCACTGACCAACTTACACCTGCAATGCTACAGCGAGCTTGCGAGAAAATTGACTTCCGATGTGATGTGTGCAGGATAACCAACGGAAGCGACATACGACATCTTTAGTTTAAGGTAACAGAATTTGATGTGTCTCGCTACAAAATAACACTGAACCCAGCTCTATATCTTCTTTCAATAAATTTATTTTTAATGTTGTGAAGTCCGTTTTGGAACACCCTTTATTTCGCTATCGTATGTATAGCGGAGAATGTCTTAATTGACTTGTATTGATTAACCTGGTACCCAGCTCAATCAGTCAGTTGTGCCCTATAATCATAAATACATTACAGATTCTCAAAATTAAAATCTCAATGTGGATTCTATTAAATCATACAGTGGTAAAAGCTGCATCAACCTAAAATTTAATAATGAACGTCGTGGCCCTGAAACACGTTATGATATCAATACGTTTGTTTGTTTCTAATGTAGTTCTAAAGGAAACAGTACATCTTGCTACCGTGAGGGAGCAGTATGTACGGTCTGTGGCAAGCGTGTCACCTGAGAACAATTCCAGTGTTCCTGCTACGTGTCATGACGAGAGTTGTTTTACTTCAGGATGAATCGGAAAACAACACCGAACGATCAGAGTCTCCGTGTAGTCATTCAAGTGGAGCAAAGAACGAGAAAAGTGGACTCGTCAACGAATGTCTCTGTGAGTCAAAGTGATATATCTAGTTTACGGAATAAGTTTGAGGTGATCGGGTCAGTTGAGTATCGTCACAGAACTGGTAACGGAACAAAAGAAGCTGGTGTCCAGGATCGCTATTTGCATATAACAGCAACCAGAACCCCCTCAGCACAACACTGCAACGTGGCACTTCCAGACAGCTGCAGGAGTTCAGGTGTCAGCACGAACGATGCGGTATAAGCTCCACGTGCTGGGATTACGTGTCAAAAGACGTATGGAGTCTCGTCTAAATCTGGTTCGGAGAAGGGTTCGTGTCGCATGGACACGAAGCCACCCTCGTGGAGTAGGCAACAGTGGGACACAATGCTCTTTTCTGATGAGACCCATAACGGTATCCACGCTGAAAAATATTCATCTGTGGAGACAACGAGGCCAATGTTTAAACGATAACTGTATCACAGACCGCGAGCTTTGTCAAAGTTGTCTTGGAGTGCAATCATGTATGGCCGCAGGACACCCCCTTGTGCCAGTACACGGGAGGATGAGTGAGCGTGAAGCATCGGGACGACATATCTGCACCACGCACTGTGGCTCCATTTTGCGAACACTCTGCCGCGGAATTCACGCTGGCGCACGACGGTGCACGCCCATAGCGTCACAGTCTTGTGAACATTTCACTAATGGGGCATACACACAATCAAATGGAACAACCCCCATCTTCTCCAGTTCTTATCTGCATTGACAAGGCATTGGGCACGCTAAGACGGGCGGTTTGCAATCTATCTGTCCCACCAAACATTTTAGAGGGCCGTAATGAGATTTTCACTCTGCAGCGGAGTGTGCGCTGATATGAAACTTCCTCGCGGAAGTACAGCTGTGAGGACGGGGCGTGAGTCGTGCTTGGGCACCTCAGATGGTAGAATACTTGCCCGCAGAAGGCAAAGGTGACGAGTTCGAGTCTCGGACCGGCACACAGTTTTAACCTGCCAGGAAGTTTCATCTTAGAGGGTGTCGTGGATGAATGCGACAATATCTGACAGTCTTACCCGCTCAGTTTGGTAAGGAGTAAATAACACCTTTCAAAATTATCTTCCGCTAAGAGCAAGGCTAATCGGTTCATAAACAATGTGTTATGCAGGAGGACAGTCAGAAGAAGCTGGTGATCGCAGTTGAATCTTTTGTACGGTTTTGTTTTCGTTCTTTTGTTCGTTCTTATCAAGTAGAAACGTATTTATCTTCTTTACTTTTCTTTCCTTGAGCCTGTATCCTACACAACGAAATCATTTTTGTTTCCTACCGCGTCCAGTATTGACAATAAAGCAAAATGCAACCTGTATTTTGACCACTGTATATGCAGAAATAACAATTCGATTCCTGCAGCGTGAGGCGACACGTCGCAGACTACCTTGAGAAATAACAGTAAAGCATTGCTATTAAGTAAATCTACAGATGGAAAGATTGTCAGAACACTTAAGAACCAGATGGAATGGTTCTCTGATAACAACACGTTTATGGATGCACGAATTTCATACCATTTCAGTGAACTACATCGATTTACTGCTAAGAGTACAGCTTACAAGGCTACTTCCGACATCTTTACGCGAATGCGCGTTATTACATCTCCGCCGTCAACAAAGAGAGCGCCAGATGTCTGTACCGCAGTGTGATATGGCAAAACGTTACGTTCTTCACGACAGTTCTTAAACAGAAAACTTACACTGTGATGTACTTGCGGTCTCAATGTAATGGACTGATTTCAGAGAATTCAGGAAAGCAGCCACCGTGTATTGCAGTATGTGAACTGGCAACCACTGTTGAGAATACAAAATATTTACGAGTCACTCGTCTTGGCACTACGATGTTTTGAATCTATTTTATAGACTTGTTTGTACGGAAATTGTGTTTTGAATAAATAATTGAAATGAAAATTTGTTCCCGGGTTGAAGACATCAGACAGAATAAATATTAAACGTTAAACCGGTGATGAACTGCGACTGCTTTCCACACATTAAATAACGTTGTCAATATAACAGCAGCGTGCATATATCTTTATCCAATATGTAAAAGGCTTGCTAACGGCGAATTCTTTATTTGCTTGGAACGGGGAAATTTTGAATGGAAAAGATGTAATTTGATTATCTATATTGAATTGAGAATAACAAGTGATGCTGTAGTCATTTTAAATATCCGGTTTTATTTCGTGACGAACGCCTGTGCGAATACCAGTGTGATATTTGTAACTAAAGGTTTGTTTTTAGTGTAAAAAATACAATACTTTATGGATAAGGGACGAGTATTTTATTGCGTCGCTTCAAATGGCGTGGACTAAGTTGAGTGAAATGCTTCGCCGCTGTTCAGGCAGACGCTCCCTGGCCTCTGCAACACTCGGCCCCGTGGAGGCCGTAGAGGTACGCCTACCACTCGACCTTCGATCTCTTAATTTTGGCAAAAACTTTGTAGTTTCGAAAGTGAAGAGCTTGAATCCCTTCGTTCGTTGTTAACGGTACATGCTACTCTTCTTCTTGTGGAATAACAAAATCTCCTGTAACTTATCGTTTTATGAGAATTTCCTGAACGTATTTTGCTTCTTTGCATGCGTAGTTGTACATTTTAGGTAACGTCTATCCTCAGGAACCTTTCCCTCTGTCTTTCAGTCGTCTCAACTTGGTTCTCCGAATTTCTCTTTTTTATTTATTTATTCATTCTTCACGGTTGCAGCATATCACCTGGAAAGGTACAGTGAGTCATACAACTCAGATTTTTATCTGTACTAATAAGCGAATGGGTAGCTTTGAGAAATGAAGGAGTGAAGGCAGCAGGTGATCAAATTGATAAAAGGAGAAGGCCTAGTAGAAATCGTTGACTAACACAACATATATTAAATGTAATTAATAAAATATGAAAATATAAAAATGCACCAAATGAAGTAGGTGAAAGGGAATGCAAACGTCTAAAAAATGAGATTGACAGAAAGTGCAAAATTGCTCAGCAAGAAGGGCTAGAGGAGAAATGTACAGATTTAGAAGCATATATAACTAAGGGATATATAGATACCGCCTACGAGAAAATTAAAGAGACTCTTGGAGGAAAGGGAAGCAGCTGTATGATTATCAAGAGGTCAGATGAAATACCAGTCCTAAGAAAAGAAGGCAAAGCAGAAAGGTGGGAGGAAGATATAGAGCGTCTACACTCCTGGAAATGGAAAAAAGAACACATTGACACCGGTGTGTCAGACCCACCATATTTGCTCCGGACACTGCGAGAGGGCTGTACAAGCAATGATCACACGCACGGCACAGCGGACACACCAGGAACCGCGGTGTTGGCCGTCGAATGGCGCTAGCTGTGCAGCATTTGTGCACCGCCGCCGTCAGTGTCAGCCAGTTTGCCGTGGCATACGGAGCTCCATCGCAGTCTTTAACACTGGTAGCATGCCGCGACAGCGTGGACGTGAACCGTATGTGCAGTTGACGGACTTTGAGCGAGGGCGTATAGTGGGCATGCGGGAGGCCGGGTGGACGTACCGCCGAATTGCTCAACACGTGGGGCGTGAGGTCTCCACGGTACATCGATGTTGTCGCCAGTGGTCGGCGGAAGGTGCACGTGCCCGTCGACCTGGGACCGGACCGCAGCGACGCACGGATGCACACCAAGACCGTAGGATCCTACGCAGTGCCGTAGGGGACCGCACCGCCACTTCCCAGCAAATTAGGGACACTGTTGCTCCTGGGGTATCGGCGAGGACCATTCGCAACCGTCTCCATGAAGCTGGGCTACGGTCCCGCACACCGTTAGGCCGTCTTCCGCTCACGCCCCAACATCGTGCAGGCCGCCTCCAGTGGTGTCGCGACAGGCGTGAATGGAGGGACGAATGGAGACGTGTCGTCTTCAGCGATGAGAGTCGCTTCTGCCTTGGTGCCAATGATGGTCGTATGCGTGTTTGGCGCCGTGCAGGTGAGCGCCACAATCAGGACTGCATACGACCGAGGCACACAGGGCCAACACCCGGCATCATGGTGTGGGGAGCGATCTCCTACACTGGCCGTACACCACTGGTGATCGTCGAGGGGACACTGAATAGTGCACGGTACATCCAAACCGTCATCGAACCCATCGTTCTACCATTCCTAGACCGGCAAGGGAACTTGCTGTTCCAACAGGACAATGCACGTCCGCATGTATCCCGTGCCACCCAACGTGCTCTAGAAGGTGTAAGTGAACTACCCTGGCCAGCAAGATCTCCGGATCTGTCCCCCATTGAGCATGTTTGGGACTGGATGAAGCGTCGTCTCACGCGGTCTGCACGTCCAGCACGAACGCTGGTCCAACTGAGGCGCCAGGTGGAAATGGCATGGCAAGCCATTCCACAGGACTACATCCAGCATCTCTACGATCGTCTCCATGGGAGAATAGCAGCCTGCATTGCTGCGAAAGGTGGATATACACTGTACTAGTGCCGACATTGTGCATGCTCTGTTGCCTGTGTCTATGTGCCTGTGGTTCTGTCAGTGTGATCATGTGATGTATCTGACCCCAGGAATGTGTCAATAAAGTTTCCCCTTCCTGGGACAAATAATTCACGGTGTTCTTATTTCAATTTCCAGGAGTGTATAATGGGCGGACGAAGTCAACAGTGTAGAAATGTAAGAGGACGTAGATGAAGATGAGATGGGAGATATGATACTGCGAGAAGAGTTTGACAGAGCACTGGAAGACCTAAATCGAAACAAGGCCCCTGGAGTAGACGACATTCTGTCAGAACTAGTGATAAGCTTGGGAGACCCAGCCATGACAAAACTCTTCCATCTGGTTTGATGTATGAGGAAGGTGAAACGCCATCAGATTTTAAGAAGAATATAATAACTCCAATTCCAAAGAAAGCAGGTGCTGACAGATGTGAATATTACAGAACTACCACTTTAATAAGTCACGGTTGCAAAACAGTAACACGAATTATTTACGGAAGATTAGAAAAGCTAGAAAGAGTCGACCTCGGAGAGATAAATTTGGATCCCGGGAAATGTTGGAACGCCTGAGGCCATACTGACACTACGACTTATCTTGGAAGATAGGCTAAGGAAAGACAAACCTACGTTTATAGCATTTGTAGACTGTGAGAAAGCTTTGGACAATGTTGACTGAAATATTCTCTTTGAAGTTATGAAGGTAGCAGGGGTAAAATGATAAGAGCGGAACGCTATTTACAGCTTGTAAGGATACAAGACGGCAGTTATAAGAGTAGAAGGGCATGAAAGGGAAGCAGTGTTATTTAGTCCGTACATTGAGCGAGCAGTAAAGGAAATCAAAGAAAAAATTGGAATAGGAATTAAATTTCAGGGAAAAGAAATAAAAGCTGTGTCGTTTCCTGATGCATGTAAGTCTGTCGGAGGCAGCAATGAACTCGGAAGAGCAGCTGAACGGAATGGACAGCGTTCTGACAGGATAAAAGACGAATATGAACAAAAGGAAAAACGAGGATAATGGGATGCAGTCGAATTGAATTTAGCAGTGTTGAGGGAACTAAGTAGCAAACAAGACATTTAAAGTAGTAGATGAGTTTTGTTATTTGGGCAGCAAAATAACTGATGATGGTAGAAGTAGAGATGATATAAAATGTAGACGGCAATGGAAAGAAAAGAGTTTCTGAAGAAGATAAGTTCGTTAACATCGAATACAGATTAAGTGTTGGAGAGTATTTTCTGAAAGTATTTATATGGGGTGTATCCATGTATAGATGTGAAACATGAACCTAAACAGTTTAGTCAAGAAGAGAATACAAGATTTTGATGATTTTGAAATGTGGTGCTACAGGAGAATGTTAAAGATTAGATGGGTAGATCACATAACTAATGAAGAGGTATAGAATTGGAGAGACAAGAAATTTGTAGCATAACTTGACCAAAAGAAGGGATCGATTGATAGGACATGTTCTGCGACATGAAGCGATCACCAGCTTAGTACAAGAAGAAAGCGTGGAGGGTAAAAATCGTAAAGTGAGACAAAGTGATGAAAGCAGTAAGCAGATGCAGAAAGATGTGGTTGGCAGCAGTTATTCGGAGGTAAGAGACTTGGACAGGATAGAGTAGCATGGAGAACTGCATCAAACTAGTCTTCGTACTGGAGACCACAACAACAAACAACATTCTAATACAGCTACAGTACTATCAAAATACTGATACTGCAGGAAAGAGTGAAAAAAGGAAGAAAAACTATTTTAACCACTACAAAATTACTATGAACGCCTTAAATTATTACCCAACTACCCCTCGGGATAATAAGGAAATCCGGCTTCGAGTCCCGTCCTGGAACAAATATTCTGTGTCACTATAGGGTAGTACATTTATACCTATTGCAGCTGATGTCATGGAAGTTCGCATTCATGAATAACGTGGAATAATATTTCTTGCAGCTGCTGATCGGCAAGTGATATGTAAGTGCCATGAACCGAGATGGGACGTACGATGATGAAATGGACTCCGTTCCCTGTGATTTTGCCTAATTGGGAATCAAGTAATGTTGCGAGCTTAAAGGGAGACGTACATAAGACTGCAATAGAAGGACATGGACTATGACATAAGAAGGGTTCGGATAGACAAGAACGTGTGCACGATTAACCTAAGTGGTTAAGACGGATGTTCGCGCGATGTGCAGGAGTTTCGGGTTCGAGTCCTGGTCAAGCACAAATTTTCATATGTCACAGATGTGTGATATACATATACTCATTGCAGCTGGTGTCACTAAAATTCGCATTATGCGAATAATTTAGAATAACATTTCATAAAGTTACTGATGGTCAACTCATCTGTAAGTTACTACTACTACTACTACTACTACTACTGGTACTGCAGATTCTATGATTGAATGGTTATATCTAAACTGTGGAAGTCTGTTCCTACTTCTGGACCTGAGCTCAACAAATCCTGCTAACAGCCATTGTCTGTTGGATTCCATGGACGTAAGCACCAAGACAGCGGGGTTTACAACGTGGCAATCAGTTCCATGATAGATTGTACCATCTTAGAATCAACATTTCGGCAATCACTTGCACCAGTGAAATGGAAATTCTTAGAAACAGTTTCACTCAGTGCTCGCTGGCTTGTGTTGCCTTCTGTTTGTACAGCATATTGTTGACCCGTGGTGGCAGCAATCTGACTTGTGGTTCGATACCTACTGAAAGTGTCCTTGGCCTTCCAATATGCTCTAGCTCAAGTCGTTCGTCAGTTCTGCTTTGGGATCCAGTACTCTTAACGCCTGATGACCGTTCCCCGTCGCATCACTGTAGAGTGAGAAATCCCAAAATGTTTGCTCTAGAGTGATCACATTGTCACAGGTGCTGCTCTCAATGACCTGTGATTTCGAACAGATACCTAGCACACGGGACGTGATCGAACAGATTATCGATCAGTCCGCTCGAAGGAGGAGATCTCATTTTTAGTCTCTCGTTGCTATTAGGAATAAATGCACATGTTCTCCTTCCCGTGCCTGAAGCGTCCCATTTATTTTTCCGTACCCTTAAAATAAGATCTTCGTTAAGACCTTCGTATTGGCCTAATTTCCAGGTATCCTTCGTATTTCGGTTTGATGTATTTCTTTAAAGAATACATGGCTCCTCCTTTCCTCATTTCCAAGTCCATTGGGCATATTCATAGAATTAGCAACAATGCATAATTCAGGGTTGAACAGTGCCTGTTAATTTCAAAATTAACACACCTTACTGGACTGCTCTGAGTAATGAAGTTTGCTTCAAAAATTCTAATCTAAGAGTCCAAAAGAAGCTTATCCGAATAGTACACGTTGTTATTTTAAAAGAACTACTGTAATAATTGAGGTACATTGCTCCGAATCACCCGAGTGACAACATTAGATAATCTCCAATGAAATAAAGTGTTTACTAAAGCAAAAAAACAACACCTTAATACGGGAAATGGGTCGTACGAAAAAAGTTTCTTATGTCCGTTAACGTCGGCTGCACGCTTTGTGGTGTGCTAGCATTCCTCTCTCTGCCCTCATGAGATGATAGAAAGTCGTTGCCCCCTTGTGTGTTTCATATAGTTTGTATGAGCTTATCTGAGATACATATAGTTACAAATCGTGATTGAGTGGTTCCAAGGTTTTAATCAATGTCCCATTTCCTCTCATCTGATTACACTAAAGCTCTGTGTGTGATGCATAACGTTTAAGAAATTCAGGTCACAATTTTGTGAGCGTTTCTAAACAAAAACGTTTCCATTTACAAAAATATTGTTATGAATTCCCCATATAAATCACTGATCTGATAATTCCTGTTATTTCTTAAAACAAATTTTATGTTTAAACATAATATATGTTCATTACACAAAATCGCTCTATTTGTTCAGGAACATGCATTCACGAATTAACTAACTGCCGATTCCAGTTGTAGGTATTTTCAAATAGGCCGCTGTTTCTTACTCAATATAGACGATCCTCGCAGTGCAAACTTAGAATTAAAGTGTACTGTAGCTATAAACAGTTTTCTGATTCAGTAGCTCGTCAACCAATACTGCGGAACAGTTCCTCAGCATATCAGGCGTACAGTAGGAAATGATGCTGAAGCACTCAAGTAAAGTTCATATTTCTACGAAGCTGAACCAGCGCTTTAATGACACAGAGATGCGTCTGTAGCTGAGAAACTAGCACCGCTGAACTTGGTGTGACATTCAGAGTGGTAAGCTTTAATTCGTACTAGATCTCTCTTACATCAAGTTTTACGAACCAGGCCAATCCATCACAGTGTCGGTAGGAACTAGCGTTTGTTGCTTACAGTAGCTCGCAGGCATCATGGTGACGCACGCAGTACAGCCATATAGAAACGAAACAGAAATGAAACAAGGCCAGGGGCTGCAGCACTGGCTGCACCGAGTTACTTGGTCGGTGGGTGAAGGGGGCGGGGGTGATGGCGGGCTGTGGGGGGCGGGGCGACGTCACGAAAACTCGCTCCGCGAGCGAGGCATTGTACAGCGGCTGCTGGCGGTCACGCCAGCCCAGCGCTAGCGCCTGTGCCGTAGGCAGGCCTGCAGCTCTGCCGAGTCGATAGGGACGCCTACCTGTTCGACAACATCGTTTCGTTGCCACACGCATACCTCTCCCTATCTTCAACGTCATGCTTATCATACGACCGTAATTCACTAGCGCACAAATCTATATTATAGGTACCCTGTGTCTCATTGCGTGTATGGACTTGCAGTTAACACGTTTACTTTTGTCTGGCAGACCAATCCAACTGAAATCTGGGAGGCATTTAGCCGCTGTGGCCGAACGGTTATAGGCGCTTCAGTCCGGAACCGCGCTGCTGCTACGGTCGTAGGTTCGAATCCTGCCTCGGGCATGGATGTGTGTGATGTCCTTAGGTTAGTTAGGTTTAAGTAGTTCTAAGTCTAGGGGACTGATGACGTCAGATGTTAAGTCCCATAGTGCTTAGAGCCATTTGAACCATTCTGGGAGGGATTTAGTGATAATTGAGGTACAATACGAAAATTAATTTTGGCGGTTTTTGCATGATTTTCTGCTTTTATCTGGCATTCTTTGGTAGTGCGTGTGCCCGTGACTAGGTCCCTTCTTTAGCTACATTCTAATGCGGTAACCCCCTGAGATATTCTCTCAGGAGTCACACAGTGGTCACTACTTGGCTCGCTGTTGTTTTAATGATATCTCTTCGATTCTGTCCTCAAGTAAATATAATTTCTATGCCGACGACCTCCAGTGTTACCCAAAAGCTCTGAGGAAATCAATACTCTCATTGATCAGATGAACTGTGATCCGTTTTCTTTGTCAAATAAGCGTGAAACCTGGCACGTAAACTAAATGCGAAAAAGTCCCAAGTAATCTTAGAATCGCATCAGAAATCAATACGTTCAGAATCTCGCGAACAACTGTTCCCTATTCTTTCCGACAGTATTTCAGTACCCTATCAGAAAGCAGTGAAGAACTTGGGCGTAAATGTCCAACTTAACAGAGATTGCTGTCACCACGTCCAGCTCGTCTAATGGTTCGGAACGTACTTCCACAGTATGTGAAAAAATAATCTTGTGCAATAAGTCGTTCACCGAACTTCAACTATTACTGAGCCAGGCGGCACAATAGTTAGCACACTGGACTCGCATTCAGGAGAACTACGGTTAAAACCTGCGTCCGGTCAGCCAGATTTAGATTTCCTGAATGGTTCCTTTGAATGGGCACGGACGACTTCCTTCACTAATCCGATAGGTCCGATGACCTCGCTGTTTGGTCCCCTTCCCCCAACTTAACCAATTAACAAACTTCCACTATTGGGATGTAATCCAGCACAGCATGAGTAGTGAGAACACTAGACAGTTACAACTAACCATGAATTTTTGTACGCATTAAACCTAAGCATCCGTCAAATTTGACCAAGTCAGTGCTAGAAACGAATGATTAGGTTGGTTGCAGCCAGACAAGACGTGTGACTACCGACACTATGTCCACGTCATCACCTTGTTGCGCGCATGCACAGCAGCAACGGCTCGCACCAGAAATTCAGTATCTATCTCCTCATCATAATCGAAACATGAGGTTCCACTTAGCTCGTATCCTAACTGCAACCATTCATAAAACAAAAACATTCGCAAGCTCCTCCGTTGCTGTCGCCACCCTCTGGAACAGCCTCCGCTGCACGCTGCACGCAGAGCGCGAGTTGGCGTCACCTACCGGGCCGATCGGAGAGCGAGGGGTAAGTTCTAGCGGGTAGCGAGGATTTAACTTTGGGATGCCTAGCAGTAACGTCGTTTGCCAAGTCTGGCGGACAGTACAGGTGCCGTGCGAGGCAGCAGATAGAGCACATCTAAAAGGGGCTGTATACCCAGGTGACAGCGCTGTAGGAAATATCGCCGGCGTGGAAGCAGTCACGTTACTGGGAAGCCGTTGGTGTATTCCGGTTGCTACATGTCTCCTGGTACCGGGACCTGCGGCGGCTGGCTTCGTCGAACAAGCAAGAAGGTAAGGGCCTTGCTTGTGCTGCAGATTGTGGCCGAGATTGTGTGCTGTTGACTTCATTTTCTTGGCCAGCCGTTGCTACTTTTACTGAGTCTGTCCTCGAATGTGTTTAGATTTCAACTTGCTTAGTACGCAGTGTAGATGCATTCACAAACCATAATTATACACTCCTGGAAATGGAAAAAAGAACACATTGACACCGGTGTGTCAGACCCACCATACTTGCTCCGGACACTGCGAGAGGGCTGTACAAGCAATGATCACACGCACGGCACAGCGGACACACCAGGAACCGCGGTGTTGGCCGTCGAATGGCGCTAGCTGCGCAGCATTTGTGCACCGCCGCCGTCAGTGTCAGCCAGTTTGCCGTGGCATACGGAGCTCCATCGCAGTCTTTAACACTGGTAGCATGCCGCGACAGCGTGGACGTGAACCGTATGTGCAGTTGGCGGACTTTGAGCGAGGGCGTATAGTGGGCATGCGGGAGGCCGGGTGGACGTACCGCCGAATTGCTCAGCACGTGGGGCGTGAGGTCTCCACAGTACATCGATGTTGTCGCCAGTGGTCGGCGGAAGGTGCACGTGCCCGTCGACCTGGAACCGGACCGCAGCGACGCACGGATGCACGCCAACACCGTAGGATCCTACGCAGTGCCGTAGGGGACCGCACCGCCACTTCCCAGCAAATTAGGGACACTGTTGCTCCTGGGGTATCGGCGAGGACCATTCGCAACCGTCTCCATGAAGCTGGGCTACGGTCCCGCACACCGTTAGGCCGTCTTCCGCTCACGCCCCAACATCGTGCAGCCCGCCTCCAGTGGTGTCGCGACAGGCGTGAATGGAGGGACGAATGGAGACGTGTCATCTTCAGCGATGAGAGTCGCTTCTGCCTTGGTGCCAATGATGGTCGTATGCGTGTTTGGCGCCGTGCAGGTGAGCGCCACAATCAGGACTGCATACGACCGAGGCACACAGGGCCAACACCCGGCATCATGGTGTGGGGAGCGATCTCCTACACTGGCCGTGCAGCACTGGTGATCGTCGAGGGGACACTGAATAGTGCACGGTACATCCAAACCGTCATCGAACCCATCATTCTACCATTCCTAGACCGGCAAGGGAACTTGCTGTTCCAACAGGACAATGCACGTCCGCACGTATCCCGTGCCACCCAACATGCTCTAGAAGGTGTAAGTCAACTACCCTGGCCAGCAAGATCTCCGGATCTGTCCCCCATTGAGCATGTTTGGGACTGGATGAAGCGTCGTCTCACGCGGTTTGCACGTCCAGCACGAACGCTGGTCCAACTGAGGCGCCAGGTGGAAATGGCATGGCAAGCCGTTCCACAGGACTACATCCAGCATCTCTACGATCGTCTCCATGGGAGAATAGCAGCCTGCATTGCTGCGAAAGGTGGATATACACTGTACTAGTGCCGACATTGTGCATGCTCTGTTGCCTGTGTCTATATGCCTGTGGTTCTGTCAGTGTGATCATGTGATGTATCTGACCCCAGGAATGTGTCAATAAAGTTTCCCCTTCCTGGGACAATGAATTCACGGTGGTCTTATTTCAATTTCCAGGAGTGTATTTAGTGAGAGTCGCAGTAAAATAAGTGAATAACTCAAAAGACGCTAATGTAATAAATCTGGTAGCGCCTCTCAAGATGTAGATGTAGATGTAATGATGTCATTAAAGTCCTTATTCCTTTCTAATGTGTTCGTAGAATGTCCGGAAACTGTTTATTTTCACAATGAGTACAGATTTACATCCGCATCTGCACGTACATCTGTAAGCCGTAAATTATTATGCGGTGTGCCGTAGAGGGTGCAGTATGTGTCAGAGCTATTTCGCTCCCTACCTACTCCATTAAAAAATGGCACCTTGGACTAAATACTACCAGCACAAGGTAATATTTCTCCAATTTTAGCTTTGAGAGATGTATGTTGCATGAATTAGTATGTCTCTCACACATATTTGAACGTGGACTTTTGAGAATTTGTAAGTAGGGTTCTTAGCGATGCACAACGTCTTCCTAGTGACACCTCCTACTACATTTGTTGAGAAATTCTTTGGGCAGTGTCACAAAGACTAAAGGAACTCGTGATGTATCGTGCAGCTCTTCTTTCAATTTTTCAAACGTTTTCCTTTAATCTGCTACATGAGAATCCCAGACCGATGAACTACACCTATAGATTAGTTAAACTACAGAAGAACTGTCTCGTACTTGAAATACACTTCCTTAGGGTTCTTTCACTAAACTGAGTCTGGGAAGTGCCCTGCCCATAACAAGACAGGACTAGCTGCAGCGCACACAGAGGCGTTTAAGCAACTATTACTCATGTCCTCCATACGCTAACGGAATGGAGAGGAAACCTAATGGTCGGTAAACTGTGAAGCAGCCTTGACAATGATCTCTAGAATGGTTTGCAGTGTAATATGTGTTATGTGTGTGTGTGTGTGTGTGTGTGTGTGTGTGTGTGTGTGTGTGTGTGTGTGTGTTTGGAAATTTGAAGAAATTACTGGTATCATTTGAAATCTGGTTTAAGAAAATAGATTTTAGAATGAAACGAAAGAATACTAAAAAGAAATGGTCAGGAAAGAAATCTAATGAAGTCCCTTCCAGAAGAAGGGACTGGTTATTTGGAATTCTGCAATGGCGTCAGGGAATAATTAATTTTGAGTTGGGAGGAGCAATGCATAGGAAATTAGAAAGGGCAGACAAAGACAAGAATTTGAAAAACAGATTACAGAGAATGTCAGAAGAGAATGTTACATTGGGAAGAAAATAGCAAAAGACTATGAAACATAGAAGGATAATTAAAGTAACTGAAGATGAGACAGAGCGGAAACACATCATACGTATAATTCCTGGGTTGTGTTGCGATACAAAAGCCATTAATTTTGTATCGTAGAAAATACTCGGTGTTAAATACTACACCAGTTAAACTCTGAGTCATAGCGATGCTGACCAGACTGAACGAAACTTGTTAGAGTAGCATGGTCTAGGAGTCATCTCAGATCATCATAGCAGCTCATCACCTTAAGAAAGTTAGGATACCGTTAAGTCATAAATGTGTCCTATTTCACTCAACCCAGTAAAATAAACTGAGAGGGGACAAGTTACTCTCACCTATTATTCATAAAGATTTTGTTATAATGTTACGCAATTTGAGCGAGACTCTAGAAAGTTAATGGCCTGAGCAGGCGTTGAAGGAGACTCGTAGGGCGCTAAAAGCATGAGGTATTTTTATGGTTCTCAATTCGTTGAAACGGCATGTTGGAAGCTGAAAGCAAGGTCCGGCGAGCCCACCCCTCAGTAAATCTTGCCGGACAGGCCCATGGCAATTCAAGGCAGACAGAGCACCTCTAGTCGAGACAGGTCTCCAGCAGGACAATGCCAAGCTCTACCTGCATTGGCACCAGCCGAAGGCTGGGCTGCGGGCGATGGACTGAAGGGATGTGTCTACACAGTGGAGTCGTAGACCGGGCATTGTATGCTGTACCATGCCCAATAAAATTCTACAAGTTTTCATGTTCGCCGATACTGCAAAAAGGCCTGTGACACTTCCATCGGCTGCCTCGGTCGTAGAAGAAAATCAGACTTCTGAGAAACGTTGAGAGATAGAATCTTTATGACACCTCATGGCTACAACTAACATGCTCCAAGCACAGGCGATTTAGATAAAGATCTTAAAGACTGTATCTCTTCGCTTGTTGCCGCGGAAGCGACGTGACTTCGGAGAAAATCGTCTTCTCCCTCCACCAAAACTTAAAAAGGCTAGTAATTGGCGGTTTCTTTTTTTTTCTTTATTTTTTCAGAGATGCAGTTTTCTTAACTCTTGCCTTGGTTCGACATGAGTTAGTGCTGTCATGTAGGAGGGGAGATTTAGTGCCCCAAAACCCTGTGATTGGCTCAAGGCAGGGTGAAGGTGGTGTCGTTCATGCACTTTGCGGAAAAAAACGTAAATTTTTTTATTTGGAGAGGTGCGAGGCACTGAGGTTCTGGACTTCGGTCTGGAAGCTACTTCCGGTCGAAGCTCTGGCATGCGTGGTTGGTACTGGGGACCTGTCTTAAGACTGACTTCACTTGCGAGTAGGGGAGCCCGTGGTGAAGTTCCTACTGTACCGACAGTGTGACTTCAGACGTCTCGGACCACTCGTCTGCCGAGGGTACACTTATTCGTTTTTGGTTTACTAGTCTTGACGTTTGGTATCCTTGTGCGCTCTGTCGTATAAGTGAGCCAAATTGGTCCTTGATACGGCCAGCGAACGGATGTGTCACACACAGAAACCTACTCTGATTTCAGGGCTCTGGTAGAGAGTAAATTGCGATCCGTCTGCCTGATCGCTAATCGTGATATTTTGCATTTCTTCCGTGGCCGTGATCGATTCAAAGGTGCCGCCTTAGCCTCGCCTCCGCCGCACGTGACTTGCCAGCTGCAAGTTACATCGCTGCATGAAGCAAACAGGGTAAAGTATTGCTGCTCCGGCCTTGTCTGTGGGTACAGATCCCAATCGCCACTTGCACTCAGCTGCACCTATCGAGACTGCTGTAGATCATCGATCAAAGTCTGCTCAGCGTCAGAAAAATTCAGATTGCGTTATACACATTTTTAAGGCCAGAGTACTTGACTCACTTTTGCCACCCAGGACCCTTGTCCATTGAGGTCTTAAACCACCCACAAAGGGCTTAACTTCCAAATCACTGCTCCTTGACTAGCTCTAACGTCATCATTATCTATTAATTTTGTCTGCACGTTTATCTTGTTCATCGTAACACACTCTACGAAGTGTTAGTGTGCTGTCCTACGACTGTAGTATTAATTAGTCGGAACCAGTCAATTGTGTTATACACGTAGGCAGGTGTATCACTATGTAAATATACGAATAGAAATGACAGTTTCCCAGTATTCTAACAATTTTCTTCAACCAAAACACCTGTCTTGTCCATGCCTGAATATTCCTCGAGTGTATGGGAGCCACCTCAAGTTGGCCTAACAGGAGAGCATAGATCGTATACGAAGGACAGCGGTTCGAAAGGTCACAGGTTTATTCCATCACTTTTCGCACTTGTGTCCAGGATATTTTTAATTATTATTCCAGTATTTGAGCTGACAACCTTACAGCCATTCTCAAGGTGTGTCACTTACGAGATTTTTAAATTACTTTAAACAGTTCAATAGACAAAACGCGCTTACTGCCGAGTGAGCCCTGGTAAAAATTGCTGTTTTGAAGAGCGCGCCGCAGCGCGTAGTGTGAAGCAGTCGCCCTCCGTTTCTGGCGGTGGCGCCGCTGTGGCAATCGCAGCTTTGGTGTCTCCCTCTGGTGGGAAAGGGGAAAGGTTGCCTGTTCACGTGCATTTAAGGGGCGCTATGAGCTCGCCAGTCGGTCAGTCTGGGTCGGTCTCTCGTCTCCAGCTTGCTAGTCTGTCTCTCGTTCGCATTTGTTTGACAGTTAGTGTCTGTCTGTCGTTCGGAGTGCCAGTATGTCTGTCGTTCGGATCAACCTTTAAAGCCGGCAAAATGAGAGTCTTTCCACTCCGCCAGTAAGAGAACTCAGCAGTGGTCGACCGGTCGGGGCTTAGTTCCTGCATCTGAGTCTGCGCGTTAGGCCGCCAGTCTGCTCGAGTTTGCTCAGGCAATGGTCATTGGCAGTTGGATCGATCGGTTGGTCGGTCGCGCACTGAGACACAAGACGACTTGTCCGTCTTGAGCGTCGGCGCATGTGAGGTCGCCACGTGAGTCCAGTGGGCCGCGGTGTATAGCGAGGGGTAGTGAGTTCGTGGTCGACACGAGAGCAGCAGGAGTCAAACCACGACATCAGTCTGGCCGGTGCGAGCTGTGACGCCGTGAGACGGGAGATCGGCGCGCCTTCCTGCGTCCGTTGAAGCGGCTGGCAGCGGACGGTTCGGGAGAGCGATTTGGGGGTGCTGCGCCAGGTCTTCTCGAGAAATCGCAGTTTATCAGAAGTTAAGTGGTTGGTGATATCTTGTTTGAATTACTCTTGTTAAATTCCACTTGTTTTCTTGGTGAGGTCACCAGCCGTTTTGCTTTGGAGTCGTCCCACCGTTCTTCTCCGTTTGCCCACCCACGGTAAGGTGGTTGTTTATAAATTGGGTGGTCCGTTTTTCCCTTGTGGAGTAGGGGCGGGTTAGAGCAACCTGCGGTTCGGGCTGTTCGGTAATCTCCCTATTAATCTGCCGTACGTTAGTAGCTGCCTCTGTCATGTTTGTCGGATTTGGTGTGTTAACGAAGTTATTGCTTGGAGTGTAACGGCCTAATACCTGAAATATGTTTTGATCTTTGGAAACTTTGATATTATTGCCTATGATCCTGAGAGGCGGTATCTGTGTACTGTAGAATTTTATATAAGATTGCATTTCATGGGCTTTTATTTAAATGATCATTTTAGTATATAAAGTTGCCACCCTTTCACCGTAAGACTTTTCTTAGAAGTTAAAATCAAGTTGCACCTTATGTGGCAAGGTTAATATTTTAATTGTTACTGTTTTGTACCATTTCCATCCCTCCTACAGGGGATGCATAATCTGTGTGCTTGTGTAAAACTCTTAGTTTAAAGTTATCTGGTGTGTTGCAGATTTGCACCAGTATAGTCTTTCAGAGGCTGTTGTGAGCGGTCGTAACTGCGGCCATGTCAAAAGGGAGGGACAAGGTTCTCTGCCCGAAAGCTCATACAGTCAAAACTTGTTCCTTTCTGCCTCTGAATAAATTGTAACTTTTATATTTAGAGGATGCTTTCTGATTATAATTTTAAATCTGTTTCTTTTATAAAATGCTTTAGGCACTATTAAAGTGAATAAAATTCCCATTTGTTAAAAAGAATTTGGTTATGATTTCATCAGTTACTCCCTGGCAACTCCTTCCATGCTTACATAGTGTGATTAAATGTGTTAATGTTCTTGATGAATCGCTAGTAAATAAAATAAATTCTTAAGAATATTCTTTGAAAATAAATCACGGTTCAACGAGGTTATGCTGTTGGTAACAAGAGCGTCAGTCTTGGCAAAAACCTTACGGAGCTAAGACTAAAACAGAGCTAGCACAGAGTTACACACTGTCTCTGGAGTACGTGACTGATTATTAGGGATGGCACACTTCAGAACGACATGCAGTGACGACTTTTCCTTGAGAGGGCAGACGTCGAATATGCCTCGATTTGTCGTGCTGGAAACCCTACCCACGTGTGTGCACGGAGCCTGTTAATTCTGTCTCCGTAGGTTCCTTGATCACTGAATCCTAGTAGGATAAGGCTGTGGCCAGCATCTTAACTTTCCCGTAATCCGTGAAGTGGCCTTTGGAAATACGATGTTCTGCCATTGCATTGGGATGTATAAGGTGGTTTTATCGCTGTTGTTGAGTGCAAAGTACTCGTGCTGTGCATACTGTTCGTGCTATGCATCTTTTACCACACTCACAATGAACACAATTAGCAGGGTTGCCGAATGCATGGCACTGCTCCACCGATGGACCATCATGCTACCAAGCAAGTCGCGTGATTTTTCGGCGCATCTGTATACGTCTAACGGAAATCTGCCCATAAACGAGAACCGTTTATCGGGACAGAAACTGCAAATATTCTTTTTCCAGACGAAAATAATGATGAATAATTCCTATTCATAAACGAAAATGTTATAATTTGATCTGTGTACTTTGGTCTTCTCATTTCTCTATTATTCCATTTACAAACTGTTTTATTACTGTTTAACGGTACCAAATCATCTTTGTGCCACAGTATTCCATAAAATCCTCTTCTCTGCCACGCTATTTAGGACATTCTCATTCGTCATCATACCAGTTTACTTGATTTTCGGGATCCATCTGTAGCTCCACGTCTCAAAGTAATAAATATTTTTCCTTCGCTCAGTCCTCATAGTCCTGGTCTCACACCCACACAGTGTCACACTGCAAACATACGCTTGGAGAAACGTCTTCCCCATTTGTAGGTTGTTACTATTTTGACAATATGTTAGACTTTTATCAGAGACACTTTTTGCTCCAGCAGTCCTACTTCTTAGTTCTTCCGTGCTTCTGCCATCCCTAACGACATTGCTTCCTAGGTAAGCTGGCCTTAGTTTACCCTTCTTTGTCAAGAACCAACTCTTTCGTTTTAGATTTGTTTATTTTAATTTACCATTACTGTGTTCATTTCACTAAATATGACTTTAAGGTCTACACTTTTAACTAAACCAGCTATGCCTACATTATATCTCAGCATATCTGTTATTTTGAAATGTGCTGCTACACAGGTGACGCCTTAGAGTCGGGGGAATAGGCGAGGAGACTTGGTCACAGCGCGCACTGACGCGTCTCTGCTGTCACCGTTCCTGAGCTCCGTACGTGAGTAGAACGGGGATAAGCTGTAAGAATTGCTGTAAAGAGACGTACGCTACACAGTGGATGTAGGTGTACTACATCTAGATGCTCTTAGACGTTTTGAGTGTCTCTTCTGCATACTGATCAAAAATTATCGGTGAGAAAGCACATCCTCGCCGGACTTCTTTTGGAACCTGTGCTTCCTCTTTTACTGAGCCCCCACCTGTAACGGCAGTCTCCTTTTTAATAAAGCTCTCTCGTCAGTTGCCGTTGTCTGTGATCATCAGTTCCTCGTTTCTTCGGCACCTCAAACATTTCTTTCCGTATTAGGTTACCAAATCCTGTCTCTCTGTTGTCAAGGGCTATGTCTCTATAACATATCCTAACATATAAGCACTAGGATGGAAAAGTTGCCTACGGCTACTACAACTTTTAGTGACAATGAACTTCGGATAGTTATTTCACTGAAAATTTCTGATAGCCGGGCACGTACACCGGCTGAGCTATCAACCAGGCTCGCTCAGGACCCACCCCTACAGCTTTCTTCCGGCAGTACCTCATCTCGCACCTTTGAAACACCACGGAAACTCACTTGCGCACGTTGCTGAATTAGCGCTCATGGAAGCAAGGATATTTCGCAGAAATTATTAGCCGCAGCCTAAGGGGATTGATTCTTGAATGAATTTTCACGCTGTAGCGGAGTCTGCGCTGATGTGAAAGCTGTGACTGCAGGCCGCGAGTCGTGCATACACAGTGCAGGTATTTTTTTTTTTTTCGTAATTGATCGTTGTGTTTGGTCGTTGTGGACGTCGCAAGACATCCTGTTCAAGTTCGGTGGTTGATCCTTCCACTCAGTTTTTTTATTACAGAGGCCAACCGACTCTCTGACCGAACACGCTGAGCTACCGTGCGGGCGATGCGGTCGATAGAGCACGCGCGCGGCTGAGGCAAAGGTACTTGGGTTCGAGTCCCGGTGGGCACGTAATTTTCATCTGACAGAAGTTTCACATCAGCTCACTCCCAGTTGCAGAGTGAAATTCCTTCTGTAATTATTTCAAAATGTTCAAAAAAAAAGTGTGTGAAGTCTTATGGGACTCAACTGCTAAGGTCATCAGTCCCTAAGCTTACAGACTATTTAACCTAAATTATCCTAAGGACAAACACACACACCCATGCCCGAGGGAGGACTCGAACCTCCGCCGGGACCAGCCATAATTATTTCACTGTACCGGATGGTTGATAGGAAGCTGACAGCACATCATGTATCCTAGTCAGTGACGCCGGATGCGTACGCCTCTGTCCACTGCTTGCTTTGGTCACTCGTTTCTTTTTCCTGTTTCCAGAGCTGCAAACGGTCGGAAAACTCCAGTGAGCGGCCGTGTCCCGCCACGTCCTGCTGTGTTCCGGAGTCCGCCCACACGCAGCCAGCGGAAGCGCGGCTTCCTTCCGGCTCGGTGCTTCCGGTTACTGTGTGACGTCACAAACGCATCACGAGCTGCACGTGCGGCGTCCCACACAGTGGGGGCGGCGCGGCGGTGTGCAGGGGCCCGTGACTGCGTCAGAGGGACCACTGCACACCAGCTGGCGTCTGACTCTTGTTTCCTCACGCGTGGTACACGGCTACCTGGTGAATTTGTCTAGGAGGGGCACGACTAGGCCCAAGTACGAGTTGAACATTGTTGGTCACCAAAATATTTATTTGACATTGAGTGCTTAAAGAATCAATCAAACCAATTAAGAAAAATCTACTTTCAAGCTTTCAACACTTACAAAATTGTTAAGGCTTTCGTGGCCACTTGTTGACAAACTGCCTATTGGCTTCTGTCTCGGGTTCTTCGGCCGACGTTCATCTAATGATTTTTCTGACGTTTCGCCAGCATGAGTGGCTGGCATTGTCAAAGCTTCACCCTCCATTGCCGGCGGTGAACACCGGCAATGGAGGGTGAAGCTTTGACAATGCCAGCCACTCGTGCTGGCGAAACGTCAGAAAAATCATTAGATGAACGTCGGCCGAAGAACCCGAGACAGAAGCCAATAGGCAGTTTTTCAACACTTACTTAAAAAGAACACTTTAAGAACAACTACAACAGGTCTGAGAGAATTTCATAAATATGAACTTTCCCAACGTGTGCAGCAGTATTTACTTGTCTTCAAGTAAGGCTTTCATACACAGTCACACCGATGAAAATTATGCTGTTAAAAACATAGGGCCGGACGTGGTACCCGAGCGGTTCTAGGCGCTTCAGTCGGGAACCACGCGCCTGCTACAGTCGCAGGTTCGAATCCTGCCTCGGCCATGGATGTGTGTGATGTCCTTAGGTTAGTCAGGTTTAAGTAGTTGTAAATCTAGGGGACTGATGGCCTCTGATGTTAAGTCCCATAGTGCTTAGAGCCATTTGAACCATTTTGGCAAAGCAGTTTACTGATTTACAATTTGGTTGGTATCACAGAAAGTTCCGCAACACCACTCACCAGACAAATGAAAACTTACTGAAACTATGACCAAAAAATTTATATTCAGTTCCCCAAAAGGACACACACACACACACACACACACACACACACACACGTACGTACGTACGCACACACACACACACACACACACACACACACACACACACACACACACGTACTTATTTCAAAAAATACGTAGAGGAACCATGCCTAATAGTGCGCACTTAATGAATAATCGTAAAAGCATCCCTGGAAAATGTAAAAAGAACACACTGACGCAAGTGAACAAGACCTGTTATTCTTGCACGGGACACTACGAGAGGGCAGTGCATGCGATGATCAAACGCGCCATACTGCGGACACACCAGGAACTGCGTTATGAGCCGTGGAATGTTGCAAGCTGCTCAGCGGTTGTTCACCGCCAGAGCCAGTGGCAGCCAGTTTGCCGTGGTATACGGAGCTCCTTGTTCGTGTTCAACACTGTCAGCATGCCGCGACAGCGTGTGCGTAAACCGTTTGTGCAACTGTCGGAGTTGGAGCGAGGGTGTATAGTGGGCCTGCGGAAGGCCGGATGAACATACCGGAAAACTGCGCAACACGTGGGGCGAGAGGTCTTCACAGAGCATCGATATTGTCGCCGGTGGTCAGCAGAAGGTGCACGTGCCCGTCGACGTGGTTCCGGACAGCGGGGACGCACAGATGCACGCCAAGACCGGCATCTTACGAACTGCCGTACAGGACCGCACCGTCACTGCACAACAAATTAGGGACACTGTTGCTCCAGGGGTATAATCGAGAACCATTCGCAACCGTCTCCGTGAGGCAGGGCTACGATCCCGCGTGCCGTTAGGGCGTCTTCCGGTCACGACCCAACATCGCTCAGCACACCTCCAGTAGTGTCACGATAGGCGTGTATGGAAGGACGAATGGAGACGTGTCGTCTTCAGTGATGAGAGTCGTTTCTGCCTTGGTGCCAATGAAGGTCGAACACGTGTGTGGCAGCGTGCAGAGGAGTGCCAAAATCTGGAGTGTGTACGACAGAGGCACACAGGACCAACACCCGGAATCATGGTGTGGGGAGCCACATCCTGCACTAGCCGTTCTGCACTGATGATAGTAGAGGGAACATTGAACAGTGAACAGTACATTGAAACAGTAAATTATTCAACCGGTCTTGCTACCGTTCATGCACCAACAAGGCGACATGCTTTTCCAACATGCGCGTCCACATGTCTCCCGTGCCACCCAAAGTGCTCTTCGAGGTGTACGCCAACTACACTGGCCAGCACGATCCCCAGATCTGTCCCCCATTGAGCATGTTTGGGACCGGATGAAACATCTTGCTCGGTCTGCACGACTGGCACGTAACTTGACCCGGCTGAGCCATGAGGTGGACACGGCATGGCAGGCCATTCCTCAAGACTACATTCATCACCACTACGATCGTCTTCATGGGAGAACTGCAGCCTGCTTTGCTGCAAAAGGAGGGTATACATAGTACTAGAGTCGACACGGCGCACGCTCTGTTGACTTTACTCACGTGGGTATGGCTCTGTCATTGTGGTCGTGTTTGTATATATCCCCAAGACTGTGTCGATAAAATTGCCGTCTGCTGGGTTGACTAATTCGTGGTGTTATTTTTTCATTTTCCAGTAGTCTATCTGGTTATTAGCAATCGGAGAACAAAACATTTCAGGTTTATATTTATTAACACAAAAACTACATGTTCATAAAACTACAGTAGCAGAGGTAATACTTTTATCGAACTTTTCAAAAATACAAAAAAAGGAGAAATGCGTACTCTCGTTCACCTGCGCTTAGGAGTACGCGAAACATGTCCAAAGAGTAAGCATTTAGCAAATTTCACAAATGAACGCAATATGAAGAGCACTGTTCGTGCCACCGTCTCCCATACTTAACGCACTGGATCCAGACCTCTGGAAACGCCAAAAATCTATGTTCTCCACTCAAAGCTTTCAGTCTGCTCCTTAAAGCAGACTCCTTCGTAGCAAGAGGAGCAGCAACCTTTTCTTGTTTTCTCTATTTTCAATTCATTGTCTGGCATTATTGAAGAGCCCTTCCTTTAGATGAGCTTCCTGTCCGATTTTAGTACTTAATCTGACGTCATTCAGAAACAAAAGCTATCCTTCGGACTCCATAGCGCACTCAGGTAGTACAAATCTGCGGTTGTGCCCTAAAGAGACGGAGCGAGGTGGCGCAGTGGTCAGCACAATGGGTTCACATTCGGGAGGACGACGGTTCAAATCCGCGTCCAGCCATCCTGGTTTGGGTTATCCGTTATTCCCCAAAATCTCCTCAGGCAATTGCCGGAATTGTTCTTTCGAAAGGGCACGGCCGACTTTCTTCTCAATCCTTCCCTATAACCCGATGGGACCGATGACCTCACTATTTGCCCCCCCCCCCCCCCCCCAGTCAGTCAACTAGCCAACCCTAAGGAGAACGCACGCATTTTTTGGGGACGTTATATGCACGTTCTTTCGTACATAGATAGTGATTCCAAGCGATGGGAGCACATGTTGTATTTGCAAAACATGTGGATGCAGTATGGAAGATTGAAATCCAGGCTTTCAAAATGCAATCAAGAATTAAATGCTATTGCTCGCGTATTCTGTGTATAAGTTATGCAACGAAGTACCAGAATTACGTCAAGAAAGCTGAAAAGTGTTTCTCAGCTGTTTCACTTCGGAAAAATGGGATTTATTCATACAACTTCTACGAGATGTTTCTGATACCTCCTGAACACAAAGACGTCAGTAGCGAGCTGATCAGTTTAGCAAACTGTCAGGAACGCAATCTGCGCTCTCTTTGGGACTGCGTGCTATGTATTACATTTGCCCTAATGTCAAGACAGGAACAATGTTGCGTCAAGCAAAATTTTTGTATGAAAAATAAGTATATTTTTAAGTTCAATGAATAATTAAATCGTAAATGATCTTTAACCCCCCCCCCCCAATCATGCAACTGAACGCATTATGGCTAAGAGCACATCCACATACCAATAAAGGGGCAGAAACCAAGTCCTCCAGTATTAATAGGAAAAAACAATTTAGCCTTATTACTGAACACACACTAAAATCTCAGCAAATATACAAGAACATTCGCCCATCAGTCGCAGTTCAGTTTCAAAAGAATGCCAGATGGCGTAACAGTAGCAAGAGGCAGCCACGCAGGACGGAATATCAACAAGATGTGAATGGCTCCACATAGATGGCAAATGGACTTCGATTACCTTAGCAAACAGTACCTTAAACCTCAAGCAACTGACGCGAATCCTTTTCTCCCAGAATTAACAAGTTAAATAGCAAGCATCAAAGCCATTAGCAGTAATATATGAGGTAACTTAAACCAAAGTTCACAAAGCTATCACATATAAGAAGGCAAAATAAAAAAGCAGTATGTCTTCGTTACACAAAATCGGAAATTTACTGGTGGTACAATAATCAGTTGGTAAAAATACGTGCATGCCTCTTGAACTCGCACTCAACGTACCCACGACCGGGGCAAACAGGAAGATTGAGCCTGGATTCTTAGAGTTCTAATAGCCGCGAAGGCGGGTAAGGTGCATAAGGAGACAGAGACGGGCTGTGGAAGACAATAGAAGGGAGCACTTTGCGAACCTCATCCTGTACCCAAACTCAATCAAAAGAAGAAGGTACCTCAGCATAGTCCTACGATGCCACGCTTCCACCGTAACTGAGGGACCGATGACCGTCGCAGTCTGGTCCCTTTAATCCCACAAACCAAACCAAAACCTTAACTGAGGCGCTGCAGCCTCGAACTTCCGCAGTAGGAAAAACCTCAGCCGCCTCGTGTCCTCCTGAGGTGACAGGATGGAAACATATTCTCGGACAAGCGGCCCCAGCCGGAATACCGAAGTTCAATCGTCCGAAAGAGAAATCGCATGGCTCAAACCACAACACGCCGCGTCTGAGGAGCCCTTCCTGGTCCTCCGCCTGCCGCCGTCCTACACATTTCACTCACTGACTGTCACCTGTTTACCAAAAACGGCTCGCCCTTTGCTGGAGACATAGGTGACATGTGGAACACGTACAGCGCGCGGCCTGTCGACAAGCCTACGGCGCGAAACGTAATAACGCAAACGGTTTGGTGCTGGAATCGACAGTACTCACTGCATCCATTGTACGTGGCAAATGTTGACACAGACTGTACATCTACATGTATACGCTGCAAATCACATTTAAGTGCCTGGCAGAGGGTTCATCGAACCACCTTCACAATTCTCTATTATTCCAATCTCGTGTAGCGCGCGGAAAGAATGAACACCTATATCTTTCCCTACGAGCTCTGATTTCCCTTATTTTATCGTGGTGATCGTTCCACCCTATGTAGATCGTTGTCAACAAAATATTTTCGCATTCGGAGGAGAAAGTTGGTGATTCGAATTTCGTGAGAAGATTCCGTCGCAACGAAAAACGCCTTACTTCTAATGATTTCCAGCCCAAATTCCGTATCAATTCTGTGACACTCTCTCCCTCTTTGAATTTTTTCGATGTACTCTGTCAGTGCTACCTGGTAAGGATCCCACACCACGCAGTAGTATTCTAAAAGAGGACGGACAAGCGTAGTAAGGCGGTCGGCTTAGTAGGTCTGTTACATTTTCTAAGTGTCCTGCCAATTAAACGCAGCCTTTGGCTAGCCTTCCCCACAACATTTTCTATGTGTTCTTTCCAATTTAAGTTGTTCGTAATTGTAATAGCTAGGTATTTAGTTGAATTTACTGCTTTTAGATTAGACTGATTTGATGTGTAACCGAAGTTTAACGAGTTCCTTTTAGTACTCATGTGGGTGACCTCATATTTTTCGTTCTTTAGGTTCAACTGCCACTATTCGCACCATTCAGATATCTTTTTTAAATCGTTTTGCAGTTTGTTTTGATCTTCTGATGACTTTATTAGTCGATAAACGACAGCGTCATCTGCAAACAACCGAATACGGCTGCTCAGATTGTCTCCCAAATCGTTTATATTGATAAGGAACAGCAAAGGACCTTGGGGAACGCCTGAAATCACTTCTGTTTTACTCGATGACTTTCCGTCAGTTACTACGAACTGTGACCAGTCATATAGCTGTGACGATGTTCCATATGCACGAAATTTCACTACAAGCCGCTCGTGAGGTACAGTGTCAAAAACCTTCCGGAAATCCAGGAATACGGAATCGATCTGAAATTCCTTGTCAATAGCACTCAGCACTTCGTGTGAATAAATAGCTAGTTGTGTTTCACAGGAACGATGTTTTCTAAACCCATGTTGACTGTGTGTCAATAGACCGTTTCCTTCAAGGTAATTCATAATGTTCGAACACAATATATGTTCTAAAATCCTGCTGCGTATCGACGTTAACGATATGGGCCTGTAATTTAGTGGATTACTCCTACTACCTTTCTTGAATATTGGTGTGGCCTGTGGAACTTTCCAGTCTTTGGGTACGGATCTTTCGTCGAGCGAACGGTTGTGTATGATTATTAAGTATGGAGCAAATGCATCATCATACTCTGAAAGGAACCTAATTGGTATACAGTCTGGAACAGAAGACTTGATTTTATTAAGTCATTTAAGTTACTTCACTACTCCGAGGATATTTATTTCTACGTTATTCATGTTGGCAGCTGTTCTCGATTCTAATTATGGAATATTTACTTCGTCTTCTTTTGTGAAGGCATTTCTGAAGGCTATGTTTAGTAAGTTTACTTTGGCAGCACTGTATTCCCTAGTGTCTCCTTTGCTATTGCACAGGGGAGGCATTGATTGTTTCTTGCCGCTAACATACTTCACATACGACAAGAATCTCTTTGGATTTTCTGCCAGGTTTCGCAACAAACTTTCGTTGTGGAAACTTTTATAGGCGTCTCGCATTGAACTACGCGCTAAGTTTCGAGCTTCTGTAAAGGATCGCCAATCTCATGGATTTTGCGTCTGTTTAAATTTGGCAAGTTTGTTTCGTTGTTTCTGCAACAGCGTTCTAACCCGTTTTGTGTACCAAGGAGGATCAGCTCCGTCGTTTGTTAGTTTATTTGGTATAAGTCTCTCAATTGCTGCCGATACTATTTCTTTGAATTTAAGCCACATCTGGTCTACACTTATATTATTAATTTGGAATAAGTGGAAATTGTCTGTCAGGAAGGCATCAAATGTATTTTTATCTGCTTTTTTGAATATGTATATTTTTCGAGGATTTGGGGATTGCAATATTCAGTCTCGCTACAACAACCCTGTGTTCACTAATCCCTATATCGGCTTTGACGCTTGTTATTAACTCAGGATTATTTGTTGCTAAGAGTTCAAGTGTGTTTTCACAACCATTTACTATTCGTGTAATCTCATGAACTAACAGCTCGAAATAATTTTCGGAGAATGCGTTTAGCACAATTGCGGATGATATTTTATGCGTACCTCCGGAATTAAACATGTATTTTCACCAACATATCGAGGGTAAATTAAAGTCACCACCAACTATTATCGTATGAGTCGGGTATGTGTTTGAAATCAAACTCAAGTTTTCTTTGAACCTTTCAGCAACTGTATCATCTGAACTGGGAGGTCGGTAAAAGGATCCAATTATTATTTTATTCCAGTTGTCAACAATGACCTCTGCCCGTACTAACTCTCAGGAAGTATCTACTTCAATTTCGCGACAAGTTAAACTACTTCTAACAGCAACAAACACGCCACCGCCAACCGTGTTTTGCCTACCTTTTCGGAACACCGTTAGGTTCGTCGCAAAAATTTCGGCTGAGCTTATATCCGGCTTTAGCCAGCTTTCAGTGCCTATAACGATTTGAGCATCAGTGCTTTCTATTAGCGCTTGGAGCTCTGGTACTTTCCCAACACATCTACGACAATTTAGAACTGTTATACCAATGGTTCCTGTATCTATGTTCTTCCTTTGTTCAGCCTGCACCCTTTATGACTGAAGCCCATCTTGTGTTTTCCCCTCTAACCTAAAAAACCGCCCAGTCCACGCCACACAGCCCCTGCTACCCGTGTAGCCGCCTCCTGCGTATAGTGGACCCTTGGCCTATTCAGCGGAACCCGAAACCCAACCACTCTTTGGCGCATGTCGAGGAATCTGCAGCCTACACGGTCGCAGAACCGTCAGAGCCTCTGATTCAGAACCTCCACTCGGTTCTGTACCAAAGATCCGCAATCGGTCCTGTCGACTATGCTGCAAATGGTCAGCTCTGCTTTCATCTTCCAAGCAAGACTGGCAGCCTTTACAACTTCTGCTAGCCGCTCGAAACCAGAGAAAATCTCTTTTGATCCAAAGCGACACACATCAATGGTACCGACATGAGCAACCACCTGCAGTTGGCTG
Source organism: Schistocerca piceifrons (assembly GCF_021461385.2). NCBI lineage: Eukaryota > Metazoa > Arthropoda > Insecta > Orthoptera > Acrididae > Schistocerca > Schistocerca piceifrons. The sequence goes on along the minus strand of NC_060140.1, from coordinate 861,700,141 downwards.
CACCCTGTGCTCTTCATGGTATCCGGGATGACCCTTTCCACATCTAGAATGACTCCACCCGGCATGCACACGGAATGCACATTGGTTTTCTTACCCTCCTTGTCAGCCAAGTCCCTAAGGGGCCCCATAACGCGCCTAACGTTGGAGCTCCCAACTATCAATAATCCCACCCTCTGTGATTGTCCGGACCTCTTTATCAGTATTTACCATTACACCTAGCGACGTGAAGTAAATTTCTCACACCGACTGAAGCCATTCTCCGTTAAAGAAATCACGCCTTTAAGTACAGTTACTGTGTTGCGTGTATGAAAAAAAAACTGGAAATGGAAGAGTTTAAACACAATAAACGAGGACTGGAATGTATGGCGAAGACAACTGCCGTAAAGGAAGAATATAAACTGAAAGAAGAAAAAGGAGAAGCTGTTTCAAATGTGCAGACGAGTCTTAAATATTGAGTTAAAAACAGTGTGTGGCGAAATTTGGCTACCAATGTGGAATATAAAATACGTGCATATACTGTTAACAGCACTGGTAAGTGGCCATATGATGGAGTCGAGGCCGAAAATGATGGATTGGAGCACATTTACAATATTGAAGAACACACTAAGAAACGTGTTTGCAAATTTCCATTCCCATCTGATCCGCTTAAAAGGGATGGTTATATCGTATCTAAGAATTTAAAACCAACGAAAAATCAACATTTTATGACCACTCGTTTGCAAAAGCTGTAAACATACAGTTCTGTACGGAGAATCCACAAGAATTAGTAGCAGAAGAGCTGGTAGCGCACAACGGCGAAAATATGAAGTGATATGCAAGAAATAAGAGGCAAGATCAAAGCCACGTAATGTTCTCGTCTAAAATATTCGGTGATGGCAAAAACAAAGCCAGTTGCTGACTCCATAAAAGAGAGAGTTTACACGTAAAAAATAAGATATGTATTGGAATTTGAGAACGTACCTTCTTTGTAAGTGTCATATTACTGTCTGGAGAAGGAATTGTAAGAGTCCAATGTAGATATAAATTATAAGATAAAAACTGAGATGGGTGCTATTAAATCCACACCATACAAAAATAAAGAAAAACTTGTTTTCTGTGTGTAGATGTGTATGTAGAAAATAATGATTTTCTACAAGAATATTGGTTTCAGATTATCTCACTCCCTGCGAAAAAATAAAATAAAAAATACTCACATTTACGATAAACTGAGTGTATTTGAGATGGGTAGTTGTATGACCTTGAGAAGTAGTTGAAATTATGTAGCAGAAGTTAAGGCAGCCCTCACTTCGTATCTATTTAATTCCTGGAATGGCCTTGTAGATCGGGAAGCGCTGATGCTGCTGTCAGCGAAATATGACATTCGCAATCGTCTCAGTTGTAATATGAGCCCTGAAATAAGAAGGCGCCGATGCTGATGTTAGCACATTCTCCGCCCATCCTCTCCTTGCCCTCCTACTTACGTGTCATGGTCACAAACTGAGCGTGCAGGGGTCAAACGACCACTGAAACAAGTCTACACATGCAGTTTCACTGATTTTTCACTCCCCCGCGTACACTAGTAATTCACTGTTGTCGCTCAAGTAAGTGCACATATACTGTGCTGGTAGCGCTGACCTGTGCTCAGACAGATTATGATTTTTCGTTTGATATGCACTTAGTTCCCTTTAAAGTTAGATTTACACCTACATAAATACTCCGCACCAACTGTACTGTGAATGGCGGAGGGTGCATCCTACAAATATTAAATATTTTCTGTCCTATCCAATTAGCGCGTTGACATAAGGAAAAATTACTGTCTAAATACTTATGCACGCTCCCTAATCTCCTTTATGCATATTCTTGAGCATTCACCTTAATATAAAGGTTGTTTAACTTTATGCAGCAGGGTATCGCCTCAAGTCTGTCGTCTTCCCTCCACGGGTTTCAACTTAAGTTATCCGAATATTTCTGTCAACTCCGGTGTTGGGTGTACCGATCTGTTACGATCCTAGGAGCGTATACGGGGTTCGTTCGATGCCTTGTCTCATGTCTACCAGGTGAGGACATTTTCCCATTAGACCAGGTGACTGACCATCGGCCTTTGGCGCTATGACGTCTTTTTCACCACAACTTGTGTCGTTGTAATACACGAAACCTAACGTTAGCAAGTATTTTGGCCATCGTGGACACCGGAAAGTTAAGATGTTGCCCGTCCCTTGTCGGGTAAGGCGGACCAGTTTGTTTGTTGCTGTTCTGCTTGTTTTACGTTAGTTATTTTACCTATTTTAGCATTAAAACCTGTTACATCTCAATGTGCAATTTACAGTTGTGGTCTGCAATAAAATATTATACTACATACCATAGATATGAAACAGGAAGAATACGGCGCTGCGGTCGGCAACACCTATATAAGACAACAGGAGTCTGGCGGAGTAGTTAGATCGGTTACTGCTGCTACAATAGCAGGTTATCAATATTTAAGTTAGTTTCAACGTGGTGTTATAGTCGGCATACGAGTGGTGGAACACAGCATCTCTGAGGTAACAATGAAGTGGGGAATTTACCGTACGATTATTTCACGAGTGTACTGTGAATATCAGGAAACCGGTAAAACATAAAATCTCCGACATCGATGCGCCAGAAAAAGATCCTGAAAGAGCGGGACCAACGACGACTGAAGAGAATCGTTCAACGTGACACAAGTGCAACCCTTCAGCAAATTGCTGCAGGTTTCAATGCAGGCCATCAATAAGTGTCAGCATGCAAACTATTCAACGAAACGTCATCGATGTGGGATTTCGGAGCCGAAGGCCCACTCGTGTACCGTTAATGGCACTGTATTGTATTGGATGGAACTGGGGATCTAGAAACGACGGAGAGGCTTCGTCCCCGCCCCGCCATAGCCCGTAGTGGTACACAAGCCCACAACAGGCTACAGGAGTCCATTCACCCCACCGCCACCCCACACTGCACCCAGGGTTATTGTACGGTTCGGCCGAGTGTAACCCCAAATTTTTGCGTGGTAGAGTAATTATGGTGTGCGCGTACGTGGAGAAAGTGTTTGCGCAGCAATCACCGACATAGCGTAACTGAGGCGGAGTAAGGGGAAACAGCCCGCATTCGCCGAGGCAGATGGAAAACCGCCTTAAAAACCATCCACAGACTGGCCGGCACACCGGACCTCAACACTAATCCACCTGGCGGATTCGTGCCGAGGACCGGCATGTCTTCCCGCCCAGAAAGCAGTGCTTTAGACTGGACTGCTAAGTGGCGGGCCGTACCCTTGATGACTGCACGACACAAATCGTTACACCTCGCCTGGGCCCATCAACCCCGACATTAGTCTGCTGATGACTGGAAACATGTTGCCTGGTCGGAAGTGTCTCGTTTCCAATTATATCAAGTGAATGGACGTGGACGGGTATGGAGACAACCTCATGAATCCATGAACCCTTCATGTCAGCAGGGGACTGTTCAAGGTGGTGGAGGCTCTGTAATGGTGTGAGGCGTGTGCAGTTGGAGTGATATGGTGCCAAAGATACGTCTAGATACGACTCTAACAGGTGACACGTACGTAAGCATCCTGTCTGAGCACCTGCATCTATTCACGTCCACTGTGCATACCGACGGACTTGGGCAATTCCAGCAGGACAATGTGACACCCCACACGTCCAGAATTGCTACAGCGTGGCTCCAGGAACACTCTTCTGATTTTAATCACTCCCGCTGGTCACCAAACTCGACAGCACATGAACATTATGGAGCGTATCTAGGATGCCTTTCAACGTGCTGTTCAGAAGAGATCTCCACGCCCTCGTTTTCTTACGGATTTATGGACAGCCCTGCAGGATCCATGGTGTCAGTTCCCTCAAGTACTACTTCAGACATTATTCAAGTCGATGAAACGTCGTGGTGCGGCACTTGTGCGCGGTCGCGGGCACCCTACACGATATTGGGCAGGTGTTCCACTTTCTTTGGTTCTTCAATGTATTTTGAATTTAGGAAAACGTAAAAATAGATGACAAGAAAAACGTAGAGAGAGTTGAGAATGAAAGAATTCGATTCTCTAAAATTAGTCATAGTAGAACGATACATGCGAGTTTCTTTAGAGATTCATAGCATTTCTCCAGAGCCGTTCTACCAAATTTATACTATCTATTTTCTTTACCTGCTGCTGTTTTTACGTGATCGTCCCACTTAATATCGCTTCTTAGCATTGCCGATATACGCTTGTAGGATGTTACGTGCTCACGATGTGCATGGTTCATCTTTTAATCGGGTACCTTCGGGTCGTCTCTCTTTGTTATACGTACTGTTTCGCACCTATCCACATTTAAGGAGAACTGTCATTCATCGCACATCAGCTGAAAATGTTTTGCAAGTCTTTCTCCGTTTCCTTACGACATTCCAACGACGATGCTCTTCTGTACGCAGTAACATCGTCGGCTATGCTGCATGTGTTCTCTGATTAGTCATTTGATTAGAATGTAAGGGCTAATATGCTTCCTTGGGGGTCATCCGGCGTTAATTTCGTTTCTGTGGGACATTCGCCGACCAGTATAACGTACTCGTTTCTGTTAGTCAAGTAATCCACGAATTAATCTCCGCATCACTTTGCTTCATTCTTAGTACCTGACGATGTGGCGCTTTGTCGAACGCTTTAAAGAACCCTAGGAAGATGCAGTCTACCACCTCACTGCATCTACTGTCTGACAGTGTGTTATAAGGTGAAAGCGGTCGGTAATGCAGCATATAATACGAATGTTTATTCCAGTCGAACAGCCCTTATGGACGCGGTGTTGCATCGCTGGAGAGCTACATTAAACACCAGATCCTGCGGTCTGTGCGCTCTGCTGCACGGCTGCCGCACTTGGCAGCTACAGCTACAGCCACCACAACAGCAACAGTCACGACTACAGCTACAACTATAGCCGTCCCCGTCGGCAGCGAGACGCGCCTGCCGTCGCCTCCCGCCGCCTCATGCCGCCTCCCACCGCCTCCCACCGCCTCCCACCGCCTCCTGTCGCCTCATGCCGCCTCCCGCCACCTCCCGCCGCCTCCCGCCGTCTCCTGCCGCCGCCAGCCGCACCGCCGCGACGCCGGGCGCCGCGCGATCGTTAGCGCCGCCTCCTGCCGCCGTCGCCCGCGGCGAGTGGCCCGGAAATCGAAACTGGAACACCGGCCACCGGCCGTGGCAGCAGCTGGAGCCTCCAGACGCGCCTCTCTGGAGCGGCCTCTCCGGCGAGGTACGCTCTGCGTGGCTCTGAACGACAGGATGTGCTGAGTTGCAGCCGACTTCGATTCATTTGTAAAACACCAGGACAGTGGACACTTTGAACGTATTGTACTCACAGATCTGATAGTTTTGATAGAACCCAGTATATTTCACGCAAAGGTTTCACAGAAATAATAGTAACATTGGTTTTGTCCCAAGGAAACGTGATAGTACATATCAATGTAACCAATAGATTAATCAGATTCACTAATGATCCTATGGCCTCCATAAAAAAATACAGTCGTATTTGTACGGTCGTTGCAGAAAAAATGAGGTGCATATAGCATTGTTGCCTGGGAAACCGCCATTTGGGATATTCCGCCACCTGGTGCCAATCTTATTTGACACCACTTCGGAGACTGCCATGTCGAAGACAGTGAATGGCGGCGACCACACCATATACACACCCCAGTCCTAGGCGAAGAAATTTCCCGACCCGGCCGGAAATCGGACCAGCGGCCCCGTGATGAGTGAGTCAGCAATGCTCACCACACAACCATCAGCTGCTGACCGTTAGGCGACACAGAATTGTTTGCGCAAACGTTCCTTTTCGTGTGATGAGTGGCAGCTCTCTTTGAAAGTAGATACATGAAAGACAATGATTACACCAAAGAGAGGAAAACCATACAGCACCCAACTGAAGGATTGCTCGTTATTAACTAGAGCACGTGACATACTACATACATCCAGTGCGAATAACACGAAGCAATACTAAACGAGACTAACAGACAAAGTAGGTCCTAGGAACAGCAAGATTGATTTTCTGATAGATTTGTGAGGAAATCCACAACGCGCTATTGTGAGCAATCCTAGAGGACCCATACTGCATTTGGAATCCTTATAAAATAGGACCAATAGTAGGTATCCAGTGAATTCAGACAGGGGGTCTAGGATCCTAGCAGATCATTATAGTTCATACGAAACTACACTCAAGGAAAAAAAATCGGAACACCAAAAAATAATAATGAAATATCAGGAATATATTTGTGTAGGTAAGCCGGCCAGAGTCGCCGAGCGATTAAAGGTGCTACAGTCTGGAACCGCACGACCGCTACGGTCGCAGGTTCGAATCCTGCCTCGGGCATGCATGTGTGTGATGTCCTTAGGTTAGTTAGATTTAAGTAGTTCTAAGTTCTAGGGGACTTATGACCACAGCAGTTGAGTCCCATAGTGCTCAGAGCCATTTGAACCATTTGTGTAGGTAACAAATCACTGCTTAGTATAAGCGTGAGGTAAGCCATTGCAAATGTGAAATGCTGGTACATTAATAACCGGTACAACAACCAGAATATTGATGCGGGCATGCAAACGAGAAAGCATTGTGTTTACACGCGCCGAATGTCAGTTTGTGGGATGGAGTTATGTGCCTGCTGCCTTTGATCGTTTAATACAGGGACAGCTAATGCTGTTTGTGGATGATGCTGGAGTAAGGGACCGATGATGTCCCATATGTGCTCGATTGGAGACAGATCTGATAGAGCAGGCCAAGATAACATTTTGACACTGTAGAACATGTTCGGTTAAAACAGAGGTACGTGAGCCAGTGTTATCCTGTTGGAAAACAGACCACACCATAACTGCAGGTGTAGGTCCAGTGTCTGTAGCAAGCAGACAGGTTGGTTGCAGGCCCTCAAGTGGCCTCAACAGGGCCGTCCCTGGCACCGAGGCAGAACCAGCTTTCATCAGAAAATACAACAGTCCTCCAACGTGCCCTCCAGTGAGCGCTTCCTTGACACCACCGAAGACGTAAATGTCGGTGGTTTGTGGAATGCACAAGTCAGGTCGTCTGTTTCGGATCTGTCCTTGAATTAATCGATTTGTAACAGTTGGTTGTGTCACTGTGGTGCCAACTGCTACTCAGATTGCTGCTGAAGATGCAGTGCGATGCGCCATACGGCGAACACGATGGTCTTCCTTCACGGTAGTGCCAAGTGGCCGTTCAGAACCGGATCTCCTTGCGACCATACATTCCCTTGGCCACCGCTGCCAGCAGTCATTTACAGTGGCTGCATTTCTGCAAGTGTTTCAGCAATATTGCAGAAGGAACATCCGGCTTCTCGTAGTTCTGTGACATACGTTGTCGAAACTCAGTGAGGTGTTGATACTGGCGTCTTCATTGTTCAGAAAATACACTATTGGCACTATCAGTTTCATCCTGTGCTCCATGCCTGCAAATTTAACACAAAGTGCTCTTCGATGGATCACCTCTATTGATCGGTGTAATCTTCAAATTATATCTGGGTGGTGTTGAAATATCGTTCCAAGCAAATTTGCGGTATCCGCCGCTTATGGTATTGTATAGGTAGTGAGAATTGTTGACCTTCTCACCTGCCATTATCAATCATGTTTGAAGGCTTATGACGCTAGACTGCTAGACTGCCTCTTTTGTGCAAACAGCCACTGGACCTGTGTGATTCTTCTGTAACACAAACAAATAGTGAAGGGTAAACAGCACTGACCCCGCGATTCTGCCAAATTGAAGAATGTTGTGTCGACTAAAAATCGCCGTACCGCAGTGCTAAACGAAATTGCACACTGTGCCGAGTACTTCCGAGAATTACCGAGCGAAGCTGAGACGTGTAGTGCGTCGGCACGCACGCGCCCCTCACACCGGGCTTGCGAGTAGTCCGGCAAGCCGTGTCGGACGCCGACTTTAAAGAGCAAAACTAAGGATCGATAAGAAATGTGTCGAATACCAGTATTAGGTAACACCACTGCAAAATGAATTTATTCGAAATATTCTGGAAAAATACAATGCATGTGTAAAGAAAATCGCATACAACACGCTAGCGCGACGAGTTCTGGAGTGTTCTTCCAGTGTTCGGTGTCCTAAATTATGTAGGCGTGGCGATATGGAACGAAGGCATGGATGCGCTGTAAGCATCGTAACTAGCCGGTATAGCCCGCACAAAGTGTAACATAAATTTTCACATAAGTTAAACGACAGTCTGTGGAAGAAAGTCGGTGTGGTTCTCACGAAACCCTACTGGGTAAGTTCGGAGGACCTGTGTTCGAAGACGAATCTACCTTTAAGCTACCAGCATCGCGTATCTTGCAGAGGGATTGTGAGAATGAGATAAGAGGTATTATGGAGCGTAGACAGCAGTGTCGGCAATCACTTTGCCTTCGCTCATTACGCTTACGGAACGGGACAGAAAATCATCGCTGTTGCTACATGTTCCATTACCGTGCATTGTACCGTGATTGCGGAGTATATTACAAAGCTGATCGGGAAGTGCAGGTTGTGCATATCTTCCATACACCTGACTACACGATGCTCGCACATGGGCAGTTACATCCAGCATCTGGCGGACGAAGTAGCCTAGAAATTTTGTTTCAGTACCTTAACGTGTAAAGTCATTGTTTGTCGGTAATTGTGTTTAAAACAAACAATCGGCTCGCCAGCCATGAATTAAGAGTCGTTATCAAGTTTCTGAACTCGATAAATATTCGATCTTGTGAAATTTACCGTCAGAGACAACGTGATGAGTGAAGTTCAGGTGCGAAAGGCCGGCCGAAGTGGCCGTGCTGTTAAAGGCGCTGCAGTCAGGAACCGCAAGACCGCTACGGTCGCAGGTTCGAATCCTGCCTCGGGCATGGATGTTTGTGATGTCCTTAGGTTAGTTAGGTTTAACTAGTTCTAGGGGACTAATGACCTCAGCAGTTGAGTCCCATAGTGCTCAGAGCCATTTGAACCATTTCAGGTGCGAAAGTGGGTTAGAATGTTTAACGAGGGAAGGGAAATTGTCCGCAATGAGGTGCGAAGTCGCTGATCACCGAAGAACTGGTGCGCTGCATCGCCGAACAACTTTGTTCCAATAGGCGAGCAGCGATTACAACTGGTCAATGCATTTTCAAGACATTTCACGATCTTTACTAGACGAAATTGTGACTGAACATTTGCACTACTAAAACTTTTGGGTGCAGTGGGTACCAAAAACACTAACTGAGTTTAAAAACGGAAATGGGTTGAGCAGCCTTGAAGTTTTTGCAGTATTATGCTGCGCAAGGAAATTGTTGTGAATGTAGTAACTGAATGCTGCTATTAATTCAGGCCAGACATCCACATTATCAGAAAAATATTTCCCTGCAATGGTTCCAATATCGTGGCTGATTTTCTTGGTTGCAAGTAAACACTTCTATGATAGTTTGGCGCTAAAACGAAGATTTGGCAACAGAATAACAAATGGGAGATAGCGTTCATTAAGATTACGTTACAAAATGGTGCTTAATTTCTGTACAGCATGCTGCGAGGCACGTGATGTTGAAACACGTATGTTGTGTGGCGGCGATGGCGAGGCATTGCAGAGTCTCTGACCAGAGAGCTATTTGTCGTTCCTAGTCTGCGCTTGACCGCGCGAGAGTGCAGTTCAGTTGTGAGTTAGAGTTCGAGAGTAGTAGCGCATGTGAGATGACATAGTCTGTGGTAGTAGCGCGCGAGAGATAGTCGCAGTTGTGTGTGAGGAGTCGGCGGGCGTCGACATGGCACTCTGGTCAAGATTCAGGACGAGGTATATTTTTAAATAAGGTAATGAAGCAGCATTGCGCACATTTGATAATGTAATGTAAATTAACTGTAACTAATTTGTTCAAGAATCGCCTCAATAATAATTTTGTTTTCAAACCAAGCACTTTAACATAACAAACATTTATTGAAAGAATATTTGCCTTCCATTTCCTTTAAAGAAAAATTTACTTAAGTTCAAAGAATGTTTGCGATGCATTTCCTCCACGATATGGCGAAAAATAAGAGCAGATACAGTTTTACTGAGGTAAGAATTTGAGTTTAATCAGGGCCTAAAGATCGACATTTCGGTCTATTTGTATTTTCATTGTCACTGAGATTTCATTATCACTGAATTGACTTACATTTTTTTGCGGAGCTTATACCTGGGTCAGATTGCTATTTTTCATTTAATTGTCATTGTCATTAAATTTATTTGCTGGGAGGTTACATTAGGTTGTATTCTGGTTAACATTCAATTATTGTGTTTCAAATTTCTCTGGGGAGGTTACACTTAGCTCTATGTCCATTTACATTTGAGTATTATCTTACATTTCTCTGGGGAGGTTACACTTGGCGGCATCCAGTCCAGGATCGTATTTCGTTGAGAATCTTCTGAAACGTAGCCAGATATCTGCTCTTATTTGCTTAAATATAATTAGCATTTGGCGCAACGCTTTTACTAATTTGTGAATTTCTTTCCTCAGATCATCGGCAATTCTTTGTTCTGTTGTATTTGTGTTTGTTGCTTTTTGCATTTGTGCTTATTTCTTTTGTGAATAATTGTGACTTTAGCAAAAATGCCGCGAAAAACTATGAGTAGTGTATCGCGAGGTATTATGAATGAATTTACCGACTTAAACAACGTGACCGATAGTAATTGTGACACGCAGTGTAATGATGACAATGCTGCGTTCACTGACAATCAATGCGTTCCAACCACTAATGATGATTTTTATCTTACTGATGAACAAACGAACTCAATTGTCTCCCCTGTTAATTTGACGACAATTGATGACGTGGGGCGCCCTATTGTAATGAGCGCTGCCCAGCTTAAGTCACCCGGTTTGGAAAATTCAAATAACGTACAGACAAATTTTTCTAATGAAAATGAAGTGTACTGAAAGTACTACGGATTCATTTAATTCCGAAATAGTGACCGACAGTGCACATCCGATTGGCAAACCTTTTTGTAAATCTCAGAATAACCAAATGGTTACAGAAAGCGAGACAATTCCAGATCCACCATTAACAGAGGATAGAAATGCTAATTTTGGCTTGGATCAAACGACGGCATTATTGTTACAAATTCTTGAACAGAACAAACAACTTAGTGAACAGAACAAACAAGATAACGAAAATCTCGAACAACACTTAAATGAAAAATTAGACAACAAATCCAGACAGCTTAGTGAACAAATTAGAGCCGTTGCCGCGCAGTGCCATGATACTAAGGAACAGTTGCGCGAGGAAATTGAGGCTTGTTCAAGAAAAAGTAGCGAAGGAATTAGGTCTGTTGCTCTGGAATTAAGGGAAATGCAAACAGCTGCAACAGAAACACTTAGAGACGAAATTAGCGGAGTCGCTAAACAATGCTCTGAAAAGGCTACACAAATACGCGACGAGTTTAAAGCAATGACAGCAGAACTTTCGCGCACAATGTATGAAAAGATTGACGCGAAATTCGACCAACAGAACTCTCAAATTAACGAACGTCTTAGTCTTCACATACAAAACAGTGATACGCGTTTCCGTAAATTCATACAGGATCAAAATAAAGTAAAACGACAAGTAATGGAAACAATCACAGCACAGAGACAGGAAGACAAACGTAAAATGTTTGCGAAGGCAAAAACCTATGTAGACAACAATATTGCTACGGTATCGGACAAAATTAATACCATCGAACAGTTGAACGCGGAATTACGTGATGAGATTTCTGACCTTAAATCAAAAACAGATACACACACAGCAGATATTCAGATAGTTACAGACAGATTCGAACAATTAGAACTAACACAGGATTCCGATGTAATTCAAGCTGACGTTAAAAAACTGAACGAAACTACACGTAAGTTGCAAAAACAGATTAATACCTCTGATTCTAAAACCGATGATCAGGTAAAAATACTGACTGAAAAAAGGGATGAATTGCCCAGTCGTATTGACGTTATTGAAAGTAATAATGACAACAAATCAGACGATACTTCACCGGTTTCATTTAACCAAACACCTGAATTTCAAAATTTACAGCAGACAATTAATGAGATCGATTCGTCTAATAACACGTTGCGTAGAAAGTTGTCAAGTTTACAACAAGAAGTAACAGAGATGAAAAGTATTTCAGTTAATAACACATCACAGCAGACGCCAATTTTCGAACATTAGCCAGACTCACTCAGTGCGTATAATTTAGGTAATCAACAGAGAGTATATGACTTAGATTCTGAACAGACGCATACAAATAGATTTTCTTACAATCCTGATCCTGTTCCTTCATACAGAGACGATAATTTTGATTACAAACATTTCCTGTCAGTTAAAAAATTTAAAGTGTTTAAAAATGACAGAACACAGATTCATCCGCTAGATTGGATACAACAATTTAGCTTTGCTTTTCCACCGACTTGAGTTTATTTGCAGTTTTTTGGAAGGCGAACCGGCAACTCGTACGAGAACGATCGCGAGACAATGTTATTCAGTAGAAGAATTTCAGAATGCCTTTATGTCTGCGTACTGGTCGAAGACGACACAGCGCGGAATTAAAGATCAATTAATTAGCTTACCGAATTATGAGAACTCAAATTTTCCGAGAGTGACACAATTTTTTGAGCACATGGTGCCACAAAACCAGTATTTAAGTGAACCCTCTAGTGAATCTGCACTCATTCAATTATGTATCTCTAAATTACCACGATCATTAAGAGTGTCGCTTTTGACAGGTCAGCAAAAAGAAAATATTTGGGCATTCAGGGATTTGCTGCAGCTTTTAGAAGTGCAGCAATCAGATTATTCTTTCGTAAACAAAAATTTTTCATATAACAACCAAGGCCAACAGACGTACAGCAATTATGATCAGACACGTAATTTTAATAGGAAAGGTAACAGACGCTTTAGGAATGACAACCACCAAAACTTTAATAACAGACAAAAATCTAATTATCAATATCGTCAAAATTTTGAGCAACAGGAATCACATTTTGGTAACAATAGACGTTTTCCACCACAACAGCATGAAAGTCAGCCGGTTGGAACACATAACCAACAATGTAATGCACAGGGTCAACGTAACTTGAATGTTTCACCGCATGCACGTATAGTCCCAGATCCAACAAATAGTAACGCACGGCAGCAAAGGAACAACTACGTACAGAAAACGCAGTATTTCAATTCTTATCGCAATGCACCGTATAGGAATGAATTTTACGACAGACGTAAAAATAATGAGGACAATTTTCAGCGTACATCTAACAACAGTCGGACATACCAACAGCAGAATTATCCGCAAGAACCTATTCTCATGAATGAACCAGACAGTAGGTATCATCCAGAACGTAATACGTCTGGAAGAAATAGTAGAACAGTTCAAATAGTCGAAATGCCACAGAATCGTCCTGACAATAATAACACGTCAGATAGAATTTGACTAGATACTGTATAGGTCTCAACTTCCAGTAACACAAGCACTACCTTTCATCATCATCATCATCATCATCTAAGACTGATTATGCCTTTCAGCGTTCAGTCTGGAGCATAGCCCCCCTTATAAAATTCCTCCATGATCCCCTATTCAGTGCTAACATTGCTGCCTCTTCTGATGTTAAACCTATTACTTCAAAATCATTCTTAACCGAATCCAGGTACCTTCTCCTTGGTCTGCCCCGACTCCTCCTACCCTCTACTGCTGAGTCTCTTGGGTAACCTTGCTTCTCCCATGCGTGTAACATGACCCCACCATCTAAGCCTGTTCACCCTGACTGCTACATCTATAGAGTTCATTCCCAGTTTTTCTTTGATTTCCTCATTGTGGACACCCTTCTGCCATTGTTCCCATCTACTAGTACCTGCAATCATCCTAGCTACTTTCATATCCGTAACCTCAACCTTATTGATAAGGTAACATGAATCCACCCAGCTTTCGCTCCCATACAACAAAGTTGGTCGAAAGATTGAACGGTGCACAGATAACTTAGTCTTGGTACTGACTTCCTTCTTGCAGAAGAGAGTAGATCGTAGCTGAGCGCTCACTGCATCAGCCTTGCTACACCTCGCTTCCAGTTCTTTCACTATGTTGCCAACCTGTGAGAATATGCATCCTAAGTACTTGAAACCGTCCACCTGTTCTAACTTTGTTCCTCCTATTTGGCACTCAATCCGTTTATATTTCTTTCCCACTGACATTACTTTCGTTTTGGAGATGCTAATCTTCATACCATAGTCCTTACATTTCTGATCTAGCTCTGAAATATTACTCTGCAAACTTTCAATAGAATCTGCCATCACAACTAAGTCATCCGCATATGCAAGACTGCTTATTTTGTGTTCACATATCTTAATCTCACCCAGCCAGTCTATTGTTTTCAACATATGATCCATAAATAATATGAACAACAGTGGAGACAGGTTGCAGCCTTGTCTTACCCCTGAAAGTACTCTGAACCATGAACTCAGTTTACCGTCAACTCTAACTGCTGCCTGACTATCCATGTAAAGACCTTTAATTGCTTGCAAAAGTTTGCCTCCTATTCCATAATCTCGTAGAACAGACAATAACTTCCTCCTAGGAACCCGGTCATATGCCTTTTCTAGATCTATAAAGCATAGATACAATTCCCTGTTCCACTCATAACACTTCTCCATTATTTGTCGTAAGCTAAAGATCTGGTCCTGACAACCTCTAAGAGGCCTAAACCCACACTGATTTTCATCCAATTGCTCCTCAACTAATACTCGCACTTTCCTTTCAACAATACCTGAGAAGATTTTACCCACAACGCTGATTAAAGAGATACCTCTGTAGTTGTTACAATCTTTTCTGTTTCCATGTTTAAAGATTGGTGTGATTACTGCTTTTGTCCAGTCTGATGGAACCTGTCCCGACTCCCAGGCCATTTCAATTATCCTGTGTAGCCATTTAAAACCTGACATTCCACTGTACTTGATGAGTTCCGACTTAATTTCATTCACCCCAGCTGCTTTATTGCACTGCAATCTATTGACCATTTTCTCCACTTCCTCAAACGTGATCCTATTTACATCATCATTCCTATCCCATTCTACCTCGAAATCTGAAACATTACTGATCGTATTTTCACCTACATTGAGCAACTCTTCAAAATATTCCCTCCATCTGCCCAAGGCATCCACAGGATTCACCAGCAGTTTTCCTGACCTGTCCAAAATACTTGTCATTTCCTTCTTACCTCCCTTTCGAAGGCTGCTAATTACACTCCAGAATGGTTTTCCAGCAGCTTGACCCAATGTCTCCAACCTGTTTCCAAAGTCTTCCCAAGATTTCTTCTTGGATGCTGCAATTATCTGTTTGGCTTTGTTTCTTTCTTCAACATAACTTTCTCTGTCTACCTGAGTTCTAGTATGTAGCCATTTTTTATACGCCTTCTTTTTCCTTTTACAGGCTGCCTTGACTGTGTCATTCCACCAAGCTGTTTGCTTCCTCCTACTTTTACACACTACTGTTCCAAGACATTCTTTAGCCACTTCTAGTACTGTGTCCCTGTACCTTGTCCATTCCTTTTCCAATGACTGTAATTGACTACATTCAACTAACTGGTACCTTTCTGAGATCGCTGTTATGTACTTGTGCCTGATTTCCTTATCCTGAAGTTTCTCCACTCTTATCCTCCTACATATGGACCTGACCTCCTGCACTTTCGGCCTCGCAATCCCAATTTCACTGCAGATTAAATAATGATCAGTGTCATCAAAGAATCCCCTGAATACACGTGTGTCCCTCACAGCCTTCCTGAATTCCTGATCTGTTATTATATAGTCAATGACAGATCTGGTTCCCCTGCTTTCCCAAGTATACCGGTGAATGTTCTTATGTTTAAAAAAGGAGTTTGTGATTACTAAGCCCATACTGGCACAGAAATCCAAGAGTTGCTGCCCGTTCCTGTTGGCCTCCATATCCTCTCCAAATTTACCCATAACCTTTTCATACCCTTCTGTTCGATTTCCAATCCTGGCATTAAAATCACCCATGAGCAGAACACACTGTCCTTGTCCTTTACTCTAACAACTACATCACTGAGTGCCTCATAAAAACTATCCATCTTATCTTGATCTGTCCCTTCACAATGCGAATATACTGACACAATCCTAATTTTCTTGCTAGACACTGTCAAATCTATCCACATCAGTCGTTCGTTTACATACCTTATTGCAACTACGCTGGGTTCCATTTCTTTCCTGATGTAAAGCCCTACACCCCATTGTGCTATTCCTGCTTTGACTCCTGACAAGTAGACCTTGTATTCTCCCACTTCTTCTTCTTTCTCACCCCTTACCCGAATGTCACTAAGAGCTAAAACGTCCAGCCCCATCTTACTTGCAGCCTCTGCCAGCTCTACCTTCTTCCAAGAGTAGCCCCCATTGATATTAATAGCTCCCCATCACATTACCATTTGTTTGCCAAGTCGTATCTTAGGAGTCCCTGGTTTGTCAGTTAGAGGTGGGACTCCATCACCTCCAAAGGTCCGAGGCATTTTGCTCTGATTGTTGCCAGCATCATATTTAAAGTACCAGGGAAGCAGGTTGCTAGCCTTACTTGCCCCGAGTCCCATTGGGTTTCACCCCTAACGGCTGAGGGACTAACCGGTGGATTTGGTAGTCTTTGCCGTATGAGCACAAAGGTGACCACGACTCAGAATATGTCCGAGATGCCCAGCCTTATTCCAAAGTAACTGGTATCCCGACTGTCGGGACCACTTGCTTGGCCACTCATACGTTGCCCGTGGTTCATGAACTAGGACATGACTACAGGAACCCACACCTTTGACACGCAAAATGTTGTTCACGAAAATGTTATTACTTTTGACGACATCAGAGACACTCTCTTGCAGGAAAGACCAGTTGTTCAGAAAACTATTTCACATCCTGTCATCGAAATTAAAATTGGTTCATCGAAATTTTCAGCAGTAATCGATTCCGCATCACCTATGTCAGTAATAAATGAAGAAACTTTCAACGAGTGTAACAAAGAGAATACCTATCCCACATTACCATTAGGCAAAACGAAAGTAAAAGGAGCAGTATCGAGTAAAGGTGTAGACGTTAAATTACAGACGCATTTATCATTTTGTATTGCAGGTCACACATTTCACTCAAATTTTTGGATTGTTCCTTTATTGACAACAGACTTTATTTTAGGTACAAATTTTCTCGTACAACACAACGCAGTGGTTGATTTTCAGAATTCCTATTTAATGTTGAAGGATGAAATGTGCAATTGGCTTTAGAATATCAGCACTCATTATCGGCAGAAGAGGAAACAATTAATTGTACACAGGTCATTTCCGTGTTACGTAACATAGACTGTAATTCCGCATTGTTCACAGACACGTACGTACATAACTATAATACTCCAGACGAAGCCGACTACGACGTAATGCAGATGATTTCCGATAAAGTTAAACAAAGCAGTGCAAATACACACGAGGAACGAACGCAATTACACAAAATTCTTTTACAGCAAGCTCCAGTTTTTGACAACATTCCTGGTACTATGTCCGGATTTATGTATGAATTTCAAGTCAAACAGCACGACACATTTAAAGCTAAGCATTATCCTATTACGTAAATTCACAGAGAACAGGTTCAGAAAGAACTGCAGGATATGCTTGACCAAGGAATTATTGAACCGGCAGTTAGTCCGTACATAAACCCGCTACATATTGTTAAGAAAAAAGATGGCTAACTTCGCCTCGTACTTGATTCACGTCACATCAATGGCATAATTATTAATGAAACAGATCGACCACAGACATTAGAGGAACTGCTACAGAAATTTCATGGTACGGCTATTTATTTTACATTAGATCTGAAATCGGGATTTTGGCAAATTCAGCTTCATCCGAATTGTAGAAAATATACAGCATTTCTCTGTTTTGGCGACTGTTATCAATTTTGTAAATTACCGTTCGGCTTAACTATTTCCTCTGCAGCTTTTATTCGCGGTTTAAATACACTCCTGGAAATTGAAATAAGAACACCGTGAATTCATTGTCCCAGGAAGGGGAAACTTTATTGACACATTCCTGGGGTCAGATACATCACATGATCACACTGACAGAACCACAGGCACATAGACACAGGCAACAGAGCATGCACAATGTCGGCACTAGTACAGTGTATATCCACCTTTCGCAGCAATGCAGGCTGCTATTCTCCCATGGAGACGATCGTAGAGATGCTGGATGTAGTCCTGTGGAACGGCTTGCCATGCCATTTCCACCTGGTGCCTCAGTTGGACCAGTGTTCGTGTTGGACGTGCAGACCGCGTGAGGCGACGCTTCATCCAGTCCCAAACATGCTCAATGGGGGACAGATCCGGAGATCTTGCTGGCCAGGGTAGTTGACTTACACCTTCTAGAGCACGTTGGGTGGCACGGGATACATGCGGACGTGCATTGTCCTGTTGGAACAGCAAGTTCCCTTGCCGGTCTAGGAATGGTAGAACGATGGGTTCGATGACGGTTTGGATGTACCGTGCACTATTCAGTGTCCCCTCGACGATCACCAGTGGTGTACGGCCAGTGTAAGAGATCGCTCCCCACACCATATTGCCGGGTGTTGGCCCTGTGTGCCTCGGTCGTATGCAGTCCTGATTGTGGCGCTCACCTGCACGGCGCCAAACACGCATACGACCATCATTGGCACCAAGGCAGAAGCGACTCTCATCGCTGAAGACGACACGTCTCCATTCGTCCCTCCATTCACGCCTGTCCCGACACCACTGGAGGCGGGCTGCACGATGTTGGGGCGTGAGCGGAAGACGGCCTAACGGTGTGCGGGACCATAGCCCAGCTTCATGGAGACGGTTGCGAATGGTCCTCGCCGATACCCCAGGAGCAACAGTGTCCCTAATTTGCTGGGAAGTGGCGGTGCGGTCCCCTACGGCACTGCGTAGGATCCTACGGTCTTGGCGTGCATCCGTGCGTCGCTGCGGTCCGGTCCCAGGTCGATGGGCACGTGCACCTTCCGCCGACCACTGGCGACAACATCGATGTACTGTGGAGACCTCACACCCCACGTGTTGAGCAATTCGGCGGTACGTCCACCCGGCCTCCCGCATGCCCACTATACGCCCTCGCTCAAAGTCCGTCAACTGCACATACGGTTCACGTCCACGCTGTCGCGGCATGCTACCAGTGTTAAAGACTGCGATGGAGCTCCGTATGCCACGGCAAACTGGCTGACACTGACGGCGGCGGTGCACAAATGCTGCGCAGCTAGCGCCATTCGACGGCCAACACCGCGGTTCCTGGTGTGTCCGCTGTGCCGTGCGTGTGATCATTGCTTGTACAGCCCTCTCGCAGTGTCCGGAGCAAGTATGGTGGGTCTGACACACCGGTGTCAATGTGTTCTTTTTTCCATTTCCAGGAGTGTACTATACTTCCGACAGAACTTAAAGACAGAATTACGACGTACGTAGACGACATTCTTATCGCAGAAGCTAACTGGTGTGAACACAATCTGATTCTTGAACAACTGTTGCAAACTTTTCGTGCACAAGGACTCACAGTTAATCTCAGTAAATCGCATTTTGGCAAAAGTTCTATAAAATTTCTTGGACACGTAATTTCAGCAGAAGGCATTGCACCTGATCCGGAAAAACTTCAAGCTCTACGTGATATTACTGTTCCTACGACAAAAAAGCAACTACGCAGTTTTTTGGGCTTAATTAACTTTTTCCGCAAATTTATTCATCACTCTGCTTTAGACACACCTAGATTATGCCAATTAACAGGTAAAAACACTATTTGGTCATGGGATAAGCAAGCGCATTCTGAATTTGTGAACTTGAAAGAAGCCTTGTTGAATGCTCCACTTTTATCGCACCCAGATCTTACCAGAAATTTTTCCATTGCCACCGACAGTTCCAACACCGCTTTAGGCGTACACATTTTTCAGGAAATTGAAGAAGATGGCTCTACAGTAATCAAAAACATCGCATTTGCAAGCCGCATTCTGTCACCTGCTGAGCGAAATTATTCCGTTACAGAACTGGAAACATTATGTGTTGTATGGGCTTTCACGAGATTTCGGCACTTTCTTTATGGCAGACATACCACCGTTTATACAGACCACAGAGCTATACAATTTTTACTTTCGGCTAAATTCACTCACGACAGGTTGAGCAGATGGAAGCTATATTTACAGGAATTTAATTTTACAATTGTTCACATTCCCGGCACACAAAATGTTATAGCAGACGCACTGTCGCATTCTCTCAGCAACAATCAGCAAGACGTAGCAACCAACTTCTGCAAAGCAAATTTCAGCGTCATGTACATTCAGCAAGTTGCATTTGAAAATTTTATTTCATCGTCATTACAGGACATAGCAGAAGAGCAAAGTAAAGACAATGTGTGGAAAGAAATTAAACACCTTTGGCAAGATAAGAATAATGTTACGATTAGGAACCACTACACTGTACGCAATGACATTCTGTTTCGCCGCTCTCATCCAGACAGCAACAATTGGTTATTATGCATTCCTGACGAACTGGTTAACAAATTAATCTGGTATACTCATGCACATTAGGGAGCCAGAAAATGTTTTCTTATACTGAGACAGAACTGTTATTTTGCCAACATGGAAAAACGTATACGACGAGTTTTAGCGTCATGTAACATTTGCCAGAAAGCTAAGTCAGACACCACTTCACATATTCCTCCATTATATCCCATTGTACCTGTTAAATTAAGACATGTAGCCGCAGGAGACATTTTTGGTCCAATTCCGAGAACTAACAGAGGTTTTTGCTACATCTTTGTCGCTGTTGAGCTCACTTCAAAATTTGTTACTTTCACTCCGTTACGCAAAGCTACTGCTAAAACTGTTTCGAAATCATTTGTAAAACATTTTCTATTTCATGTAGGGCATGTGTTGAAAGTAATTTCCGATAATGGATCACAATTTCGTTCTGCTGTACGGACACGCATGTTACGAGCTAGAAACATTTCTCCGATCTATATATCCAGGTACCATGCTTCTTCGAACCCTTGTGAACGATTAATGAAAGAAATTGGTAAACTGTGTAGAATATACTGCCACAAAAGACATATTGATAGGGACCCACACATATTCTCATTCCAAGATGTAATTAATTCCATTCCAAATGAGTCCACTATGCAATCTCCGTCTGTTATACTGAAAAATGCTGAACCACCTAACAAAATTAAAGAATTAGTAAACTTTCCTACATCTCGTCGATTACGACACCATGAAATAATTAACATTGCGCTAAACAACATCAAACGTGCCGCAGAGCGCCGAAGAAGACAGCAAAAACAGGTTTGTACACGCCGTGACTTTCACATTGGGCAGAAGATATTAGTACGTACACACTATTAATCCAGCAGAATAAAAGGTAAGTGCAGTAAATTTGAACTTCTATACGCAGGTCCATATCGGATTCGCAGCATTCCTCACCCCAATGTTGTACATGTCGAAACTTTGAGAACCACGAAAAGTAAGGGCAACCACCATGTGTCGAACATTAAACCCTTTATTGAATGAATTCACTTTATGATTTAACGTGCTATGATGCCACTTATGACCACTGATACAATTATATTCACGTGATTAATTATTGATGACTATCGTATTTTTTCTTGGCAAGTGCCCGGCAAGGTAAGGTTAGCAGGTCGCTCTTCTTGTCGTTACACATCAGACCGTGCATATTTTTCCAGACAAACTTACGTATTTTATGAATAATTATGCAATTCTATGTAGTGACGTATTAATTTTATCAAATTCTCTCTCCATTAAAGTCTTTAATTCTCGCCTCTATTAACTACACTACATACAAGCTGAACACAACGAACGTCACATTTTGTCTTTCATATGTATGTACGATTGTTTTCATGTTTTGTTTGTATGCACTGTGAAATAGTTAAGGTATAACACACACCAGTTGACTTTGACATTTTTTTCCCTATGATATCTCAACATCGTGACTGTTTTACATTTTTCTTCTTTTTGCTGCTGCATTGTGATATTCTCTGTACATTTTTGCCTTTGAACACTGTCTATGCTTTTGACATATTACGTTTTCTGTCATGTTATGCTGTATGCTTAATTATGTCACCATAAACCAGTCATTATTTAGTGGGTATATAATTTAAATGCAAGACATTAATCTTTGTTCATCAATTTCAGAAAGAAATGATGCGTAAAGGAAATAAATTAAACAGAAATGGGAATTTCAACTACGGAATAGACGAAAGAAGATACAAAAACCTTATGAGGAAGAGTAAATGGATCAGAATTAACAAGCATTAACAAGAATATACTATACACATCGTAGAACAGCAGTCTTAACTAATTTTTTCTTTCAGAATACAAGGCGATTGATGCAGGCTGTCAGACAGAACTACACATCTTAGTTTTAGTGATGAAATATGCTAGAGATAAGGAATAGTTGTGTAATGAGTAATGAAGTGATTTTTTGCAGATGATAATGAATGCTGATGAAGAGTAATGATGAAGAATATGCTACTATGGATAATGAAGTTTTTCTTTACAGGTGATGATAATACTGAAGTCATGATAATATGGATAATGAAGTTTTTTCTTGACAGATGAGGATGATGTTGAAGTTTATGTATTTATGCTATGTAGTTATTTAAGTATTTGTTGCAGTTTGTTTTGACAGTATGTTTTATATCGTATGGTATGATGACTGAAGGTTTTGGAAAGGACAGCTATGGAACACATTTTTTATGCACATTTCACTACCTGTTAATTCGAAGTTCACTACTTTTCAGCATAGTATGCGTTTCTTCTTTCAGCTCAATAATCCATTTTGTATTTTTTCCAGGAGAAGCCTTTCATGATACTTACTAAACTTGTTACTTATTAAACCTATACTAGTACTTGCATTTTTTTACCCAGTTGTGTCACGACCTTGCTACAGCTGACTCATGACGAATGACGTTACATATTTTTCATTTACAGGAACAACCCAGAAGCAATTTTTTTTCTTTTTCTCTTCTTGCTTTCCCTTATAATTACCCAAAGCAATGCATTGCTAACTAACTAGCACGAAAACAAAAAAAAAATGTATTACCAGTCCCAAATAATGCTACTAGTTTAAGAGAATTCTGAATAATACTCATCATCTCTGAATAGTATGTCACTTCAGTAATGACTTTTTAATGATACAAAAAAAAATAATGCTTTGTAACTGGCAAATAACTGCCACTGTTTATTGTAATGAGACTACTTATAATGCCCATGATTATTAATGCTATGACTGTAATTAACTGATTTTTAATCATGACTTCTTAATGGTGTGTATCACCAGTTTCAAATAATGCTACTCATTTAAGAGAGTTCCGAATAATACTGAATGATGAACAATGTTTTATACTATTCAATACTTGCTGGCCATGCCGATAATTAATATAACTAAATGAATTATGTTATTAATTATGCCATTCATTAGCTCCTGTTTTCAATGATGACTTTTCATGTTTTGGTAACTGGCCAATGAGTGCCAATAATTTGTATAACTCAATGAATTATGTTAATGCTATGCCAATAATTGACTCTCCTTTTCAATGATGACTTTTGATGAACATTATTCTGTCATACTAAATATGCTTAATGACTGGCCAAGGACTGCCACTGTTTATTGTAATACGATTACCCATGATGCCAATAATTTAATTTTATGAACATTATTCTCTAATACTAAATACATGGTACAGAAACGTTCAATAACTGGGCTATGAATGCCGCAAACTACTAATGTAATTCTCAATGAAGACTACTATGTGACTTAATGTCCTTCACCTTCTGACCTAACTACCTGGAATTACTGTAATACCCATTTGTCCTGTCCATCCTCATGATCATGGAGCACTATATTTGGTTTTTGCACTAATTCTACGTTGGTGTGCCTTGTAAGAGCGTGGTGTTGACACGACATGCTGTCCACCACCGTGATCGATGAAGACGTTATTATGGTCCCAATGTTTGGTGTACCTGATGTACTGCCAAAATGATAACAGGGAATATTACTACGACATTTCAGTGTCTTGGATACGCTGATAAATACTTCTGGGAAAAGAACTGCAAATTGTTTCACTTGGTGTTGTACTTCTGTGGAGAGATATGGACTTTCAGTGCAGCTGCGTGCAACCTAAGTGCTACAACCATGATGCAATCCTTCCTATTCCTTCCCTAATTCTTGTAAAATGAAAAAAGTCATATACAGTGCGTGTGCACTTCATTTCTTTTGTTAATAAGATCAGTTATCCTGAAATTACTAAAGACTTCTATAGCGCATGTGCACTTTATTACACTCCTTGATTTGTTTGTATGTTGTAGAAAAATACTAGAGAGTACTACAGTCCGTGTGCACTTTTGTCATTTGTCGATATAATTTGTACTCATTAGGTTTATTTGTCGTAAAAATATTAGAGAGTTTTTCAGTGCGTGTGCACTTTCTGCCATTTGTACTCATTACGTATATATTTTGTGACTTTCTGATATGTTTATGTCACTTATCAAAATGATTTTTTTACCTTTGCGTTTATTTGTTACGAACATGCTAAAGAGTTTTTCAGTGCATGTGCACTTATGTTACGTGTTAATATGTTTTCTACTGAACTTCAGTGCCTGTGCACTTTTCTCATTTTTCAATATGATTTGTACTCATTCTGTATACCTTTTATGATATGTTCAATACTTCAGTGTGTATGCAATTATGTCATTTGTTACTCATTGTATATACATTTCGTCATTTGCTGATATGTTCTGAACTGCAGTGCATGTGCACTCATGTCACTTGTCAACATGATTTTTTGCCATTCTGTTCTGAAAAGGCTAAGGAATTTTTCAGTGCGTGTGCACTTTGTTATCTATCAAATAATTTGTATATACATTTTCCTGATATGTTTTGTACTTATATTTTGTCTTTGTCTGAAATATTTTGTACGCGGTGCATGTGCACCACATTTAATTCATGTACTACATCTGAATATTCTGTAAACTGTAAATGTTGATTAATTAAAAAAAAATTTTGCGCGCTTGGCAAGTCCAAATGACTCACCATCGCTGCCAAATTTTTGCCCCCCCCCCCCCCCCCCCCAGTGGAGGGTTATGAAACACGTATGTTGTGTGGCGGCGATGGCGAGGCATTGCAGAGTCTCTGACCAGAGAGCTATTTGTCGTTCCTAGTCTGCGCTTGACCCCGCGAGAGTGCAGTTCAGTTGTGAGTTAGAGTTCGAGAGTAGTAGCGCATGTGAGATGACATAGTCTGTGGTAGTAGCGCGCGAGAGATAGTCGCAGTTTTGTGTGAGGAGTCGACGGGCGTCAACATGGCACTCTGGTCAAGATTCAGGACGAGGTATATTTTTAAATAAGGTAATGAAGCAGCATTGCGCACATTTGATAATGTAATGTAAATTAACTGTAACTAATTTGTTCAAGAATCGCCCCAATAATAATTTTGTTTTCAAACCAAGCACTTTAACATAACAAACATTTATTGAAAGAATATTTGCCTTCCATTTCCTTTAAAGAAAAATTTACTTAAGTTCAAAGAATGTTTGCGATGCATTTCCTTCAAGAAATGGCGAAAAATAAGAGCAGATACAGTTTTACTGAGGTAAGAATTTGAGTTTAACCAGGGCCTAAAGATCGACATTTCGGTCTATTTGCATTTTCATTGTCACTGAGATTTCATTATCACTGAATTGACTTACATTTTTTTGCGGAGCTTATACCTGGGTCAGATTGCTGTTTTTCATTTAACTGTCATTGTCATTAACTTTATTTGCTGGGAGGTTACATTAGGTTGTATTCTGGTTAACATTCAATTATTGTGTTTCAAATTTCTCTGGGGAGGTTACACTTAGCTCTATGTCCATTTACATTTGAGTATTATCTTACATTTTTCTGGGGAGGTTACAATGTACAAAATCCAATAGAATGATGTCTATCTAACTTTTTTGTTTATTGGCAGCCTATGACATTTTAATTGTGTTTGCAGACACTTTCTTACTGGTCGTAGTTCTCCAGAAACAGTGAGCGCTACATCTGAAGACGGCCTACAGCGTACTGTACTCACATACCTGAAGGCACCGACGTGGACTGTCTGACTGCTGGTATAACTTCTTAGCTTTGCACCGTCAGAGTCATTTTGAATAAAATAGTTTTGGCTATTAGGCTGCGTAATTACAAAACACTAAAGCAGCTAAACTGCCGACATTTCTACTGATTTCCTGGAGAATGTGCTGGCCAGGGCAGCAGTCGAACATTTTTTGTATCTAGAAAGGCCCGTACAGGACCTGCAACATGCGGTCGTGCATTATCCTGCAGATATGTAGGGTTTCGTAGGGACCGAATGAAGGGTAGAGCCACGGGTCGTAACACATCTGAAATGTAACGTCCACTGTTCAAAGTACCGTCAATGCGAACAAGAGGTGATTGAAAAAGTCTGGTCAATGGCGGCCGAGCAACTGGCTCGTCAGAATACGCCAGTCACTACTCTTGATGAACTGTGGTATCGTGTTGAAGCTGCATGGGCAGCTGTACCTGTACACACCATCCAAGCTCTGTTAGACTCAATGCCCAGGCGTATCAAGGCCGTTATTGCGGCCAGAGTTGGTTGTTCTGGGTACTGATTTCTCAGGATCTATGCACCCAAATTGCGTGAAAATGTAGTCACATGTCAGTTCGAGTACAATATATTTGTCCAATGAATTCCCGTTTATCATTTGCATTTCAATTCGGTGTAGCAATTTTAATGGCCAGTAGTGCACTTAAACCTAAGGACATCACACACATCCATGCTCGAGGCAGGATTCAAACCTGCGATCGTAGCAGTCCCGCGGTTCCGGACTGAAGCGCCTAGAACAGCTCGGCCACATCGGCCGGTGGTGAGGTTATTATATGTGTTTATCCCATGGGGGTTTGCTCCACGATGATGATTAAATATACCTATATGTTTTTAATTTAGATACTTGTGAATTTATTTCAGCCATGCGATCGTTGTGTCACAGCACGACAGATTGCAAGAATTCTTGTCAATTTTTACCCTGGTGTAATTTTTATTTACTCTACATTAAGACATGTAATGAACGTTTGGGCAAGCATGGGCATGACTTGTAGTGACTTGGTTGTGCCACTATTGCCTCAGTTGCCTGGTCTCATTACTCCTCGTAATTGTTGTCAGATTTATGGTCATAATTCTCATTACATATTCTCCAGATGATGTTTTATATTTGAAAATGACGTAGTTTGGTGAAACCGCTAATGTAACACCCCTTTTTAAAGGAAAAATATTATGTACTGTGGCTATGGTTTCACTATTGTAGTGTCAAATAAATATTTAAGTTATATTATAGTCACACACCTTACGACAATTACGTTGGAATATAGACTGACGAAGATACTTGATTCATTTCACGGGAACGTGTCACCCTCTTTACCATCCGCACCTAGCGCCATTTGACTTCCATTTACTTTCCGCTTGTCGGGTAGCATTTCTCAAGTGATATCAAGGTACATATCCGAAAATGGTTCACATCACAGGTGGCTGAAAACAATGAAGCAGGTAAGTTTCAGTTAGTGCCACGATACCACACATCTCTTTATTCGCAATGCCGAATATGTTGAAAGATAGTTTAAGGTGTGTAGATCATTCTATAAGAAAATACAAATGAAAAGGAAATTGATAATCTTTTTTAATACTCAAACGGTTCTTACTTTCTGAATCACCTTTGTATGTATCGATGTGTTGTAGAAGGTTCATAGTGTACCAGAATCATTTCCCACCAATTTTCTATTCAATTTGTGGATGGTATGGGGAGAAAGTCTGTAGATACCGAATTTCTGTGATTTCAGCATCACGGTCATTACGTGAAATGTATGTAGCAGGAAGTAGGATGTTCGTTGAGTAATCTCAGAAGGAAGATTTGTTAAGTAGGATTCTCTGCGTCCTGCTACTTCCTGCTGCGTCTCCCTCTGCAATTCGTTAACCATCTGCACGTTGCCTCGCTCTGAGTAAACAAACCCATCAAGAATCGTGATACTCTTCTTTGACTCTCCCTCCATTCCAGTCGGCAACAAGCTGATGGTCCCAGATAAAGGAACAACATTCCAAAAGTAATCCGTCGAGGGATTTGTAATCGACCTCTTCCGTTTGTGAATTGTGTCTCCTTACGGTAAAAAAATGGAAATGAGCGTATGGCATCGTTGGCCGGGAGGCCCCATCCGGGGAAGTTCGGCCGCCCAATGCAAGCCTTATTTCAGTCGACGCCACATTGGGCAACTTGCGCGTTGGTGATGAGGATGAAATGATGATGAGGACACAACACAACACACAGTCCCCGAGCGGAGAAAATCTCCAACCCACTTGGGAATCGAAATCGGGCCCGCTTGCATGGGAAGCGAGCACGTTACCACCCAGCTAAGCAGGCGGACTTATCCTTACGGTTCTTCCAGTAGACAGAACACCGGCTTCGGTTTTGCTCACTAGAAACCCTTCAGTCCAGCAGCATGCATGTCTTGATAATCGATGCACAGGTATTTGGATTAGTAGACGTTGGTTCAGAACTATGTTGAAGGCTTTCTGATAGTTGAGAATTACGCCATCAATATGAGTTCCACTATCCCCTGAAATCTGTCTCTCATGAACGAACAGAGCAAGCTTGTTTCACACAACGGTGCTTGTGAAAACGTGTTCTTGGGCCTCCAGAAAAGACGTCATTCACGAGCACAGGACACTGACGAGCCAAAAGAAACTACTGGAATATGAGAAAAAAATCCTTGACGCAAGTGACTAAGGCTTGGCAAACTTCCACGGGACACTACGAAAGGGCAGTTACGTGATGATCAAACGCGCAGCATTCTGAAAAAACCAGGAACCGCGTTATCGGCGTGGAATGCTGTAAGCTTTCCAGCGGTTGCTCACCTCCAGAACCAGTAGCAGCCAGTTTCTAGTAGTATGCGGAGCTCCTTGTGTGTCTTTAACACTGCTAACATTCCCCGACAGCGTGGACGTGACCCGTTTGTGCAAACTGACGGAGTTTGAGTGAGGGCGCAAAGAGGGTCTACTGGAGGCTGGGTAGTCATACTGCAGAACTGCACTACATGTGGGTGAGTCATTTCTACAGTGAGTCGATATTGTCGACAGTGGTCAGTAGGTGGTGTGAGTGCATGTCATCCTGCGTCCAGACAGCGGTGATACACAGATGCATACGAAAACCATCGTGTCTTAAGAAGTGCCGTATCGCACCGCACCGCGACTTCACAACAATTTAGCGACGTTGTTGCTCCAGGGGTATCAGCAAGGACCATTCGCAGCCATCTCCGTGAAGCAGGGCTACGATACTGTGTCTTCCGCTCAGGCCCCAGCATCGTGCAGCCGGCCTCCAGTGATGTCGCGACAGATGCTAACGGAAGGACGAATGGAGATTTGTTGTTTTCACTGATGACGGTCGCTCCTGCCTCGGTGCCAATGATAAACGTACGCCAGTGTGTCACTGAGTAGGTGAGCGCCAGAATACATACGACAGAGGCACATAGAGACAACGTCCGGCGTCATAGTGTGGAGAGCCATATCTTACAAAGTCCGTTCTCCTCTGGTGGCCGTAGAGCGAACATTGAACAGTGCATGGCACATCCGAAATATCACTCAACCCGCTTGCCTATCATTCGTGCAACAAAGTGATGCGCCTTTCCAACAGGACAGAGCACATTCTCATGTATCGCGTACCATCCCACTTGCTCTCCAATATGTACATCAATTATCGTGGACAGCACGATTCCCAGAAATGTCTCTTACTGAACACGTTTGGGGCTGGGTGAAGGTCGTTTCGCATGGTCTGCAAGACAGAAAATCTGGCCCAGTTGAGGCGCCAGATGGAAACTGCGTAGCAGGCCATTTCGCAAGACAACATTGGTGATCGCCACGATCGCCTCGGTGCGGCGGTTGCAGTCGGCGTCGCTGCAACAGGCGGGTGTTCACAGTACAGTGCCAGTAGCGCTGACGGTCCGCACGTCCTGTTGACTGCACTCAGACGTGTACGTCCCTGTCGACGTGATCGTTTATTGTACACATCCTCAAGAGTGCATCAATGAAATTTCCTCTGCTGGATCGACGAACACATGGTGCTGGCGTTTGTTTCTTGTTTTTTATTTTCCAGTTGTGTATTATGACCACCTGCTTAACAGTGTATCGGTCTACCTTCGGAATGCACTATGTCAGTGATTCTGCATGGCAAGCATTCTACAAGTCACTGTTAGGTTCTCGGACGTATCTGACGCCAGGCGTCCACACAGGCCACGGTCACGTATTTTCAGCAGAAGATGAGCTGCTGATCTGGGGGGAGTGGATCTGGTGCCCGATAGTGAAGTAATAGTTACCAAATGAGCGTTCTGGACCATGGCATGCAAATGTAAAAATTTAAAAAGGCCATAATTTAAGATTTATCGTTTTTCTTTATGGCTTTATATAAAGAAAATTTTTTAAAGCATTGTGTTTAAATGTAATACACTTTTTATGAACGTTATATTTATACTTGTTCATATTTTAAAAGTTTCTCCATCAATAACCAAAAAATTACAAGATAATTTACAAAACCTTTCAATCAATATTCTCAGTCTGACGTAAGTAATTTTATCGAACTTTATTGCTGTTTTTTCATATGGCCTGCTACTAAATGTTCTGAAAATTCTGTTGTGTATTCATAATTTGCCTTTAAAACATATTTTGCATATTTATGGGCTTTGATATAATTTTAATATTTAGCCTGTTTCTAATATTTTCCATCATTCTACTCCAAACTGAATTATTTATCACTTTATGACAGTCATTTTCATAATCGTTAGCTTCCTTTATCCTCATTTCCATATTAATATCAGTGTATTTTTTAATTAATCTGATTGGTTAAATGTTAAACTTCTGTGGACTTTTTTTAATCTGAGTCCAGGATTTAGATCCTTTTTAAAATCTGTGTAATGTAAAGCATATTTTTTAAAGTTGTTAATAATTTATTGCCTCTTTCTGGTGTAAAGGCAAATCTTCATGTAAATCATGTAATTCATTTGGATAATCTAAATCGACTTCCAAAATAACTCTGTATTTATAATTGTCTGGTTTCCTAATATTAGAATGTTCTGAAGCCAACCACTTGAAATTTGTAATTGATATAGACTGAGATATACCCCAACTGTATAAATTATTTGCATACAAATATGCTGTATAATGTGATTCATTTTCTAGATCAAAATTTTCATATATTTATTATTAGATTTAATATATCTTTTAATGCTTTGGGAAATACCTCCTTGAGTTCCTTTTGTTCCCCCTGAAATAAAATCATATCTTAATGATTTAATACTTCTAGTTCAATGTCAGTCATTTTTAACATAGCATTCCAAGATAAATATGGAGTAGTAAAATACCAAGCTGAATTTAATTTATAAGATTTAATGCAAGTACCTGTAAGATTATCGAAAATATCTGCTACTATCAAAACATCTGATTTATTTTATAATTTTTTATTTTTCTAAATTTTTTCCAAACTAATTTTGTGTGATTATAATCTTTGTCAGAAATACTGGATTTATTAAGCCTTCAATAAAACTATTCTCCTTTAGGTAATTTTGTTTCTTTTAAGCATTCTTTAGAATGCATACATTCATATGGATAAATGTCTCCATTAATCATTAAATCTAATTTTTCAATCTCAAAATATTTCTCTGTTCTTCTTCTAGCTGTTCTTTTTTTAAGATTGAAGACAATTTAAGAATGCTTGATACCATAAATTTCAAAGAATCTAAAAATCTTAATGTTCATCCATCTTCAACTACATTACTAATTGAAATATATTTTTCTTAATTATTCAGAATGTCTTAGTATCTTCATTATCTGTTACTAATTCTTTATTGAACAAATGAACATCATAATTTAAATTATGAATAAAAACTAGAATAAATGAAGGATTTTTATAGTTAAGATTACAATCTTCATGCACAAAACCCTGATGTTTCCTCATTATAAGACAATGAAATCTTACTTTTTTTCTCAACAGTAAATTTTTCTTCACAAATAAAACAGGTTTCTGAATTTTTTAAATTTTTTTGTCTTCTTTAGTCATTATTATTGAAATATCTTTTCATATAATGCTTTAATTTTTCTATATTCCTGTTTTAACATTTGTACAGATTTTTGCGAGGCATTATGTTGCAGTTGATTTATAATTACCATTATAATATTTTACATAACAACCACATGAAAATGTTTTTGATATTTATTAATGTATGCTTAGTCACAATTTGGTTGGCAAGAACTAACATCTTTTTAAAAAAATTCCAAATCATCATAAATTGCAAAAGAGACAAATAATTAATATTATAATTTTTAAAGTTAATTATTAACTTTTTGCTTTTTTATGCATATTTATTTTCACCTTTTTATGTCCATTCAATCGCTTTCATAAATCTCTAAATTTTTCTTGAGAACAAAAATACATTAAACTTCTGTCACAAAGATGAATGTTTCACATTTCACTTAGATTTCTAATAACTAATTAAGTTAGATAAATCTTTTGGCCAACAATAATGAGAATTATTTTCATCTTGGACTCAAAGAAGATTAAGATATTATCCTTGTTCATTTTTTTCTTTTGGTCGAGAACATACAATTAATTTTTATCGGGAGTATAAACATTTATCGAAATAATTGAGTTCTTTTCTTCTGTTAATTGCATAGGGAAATCAATTTTTTTTTCTTTTTAAAAAATTTCATCTATTTCTAGCAAAATATTTTTATACTGTAGTTATTAACCCTTTCCACATGCTCTTTTGCTGGATATAAAGCTGATTTTACTACATTCAGAAAACATTTTTACCATCATTTCTAATATTAATTACAGATTTTTTATTGTTAATTGGTTTTAGCATGTCGATCTAAGAAGAACCAAAAATCGAATTTTATTTACTAACACATAATTTATTTATAGAATATAAAGCCCAACTTGATTTTTTCTTCGCATTTGTTCCACTTCTATTAATAGTTTATTTGTCGATCTTTGGTAATAATATTCTAAATCCACTGTTCTTAGTAAAACTTCATTACTTGTTTTGAAATTAAATTCTTTTATTTCCTCTTCTCTCTTAAAGCTACAATAAAACTTCATATTTACTTCTATCAGTATCCTTTATATAAAAATCTACTTAAATTTACTGATTACTTCTTCTTTAAGTAGATTAAACATTCTTATGGTACTATAATATTATCAACATTATGAATTTCATAAGTTATTGTTCTATATTTAAAAGCAGAATCTTTTCTGTTAATTTGTTTAGTTGATTTAAATTCATCGTCATCAAGAGTTAGAAAGTTATAATCTGCAAAAATTTTCTAATATGCTTTTTGTTTAATTTCTTGATATTTATCTACTAGAAGCTTTTGAAAATAATTATCAGACTCTTGATTATCATTATTTTTCGAAAAGATCGATTAATTGTTGTTTATTAAGTTTATAAAATTATTTTATTTAACAAAACTCTTTTAAAGGTTTATTTGCACTCTGGTATCATTATTGTTAACATTATCATTATTGTTTTCAATAGAATCAGTTACTTGTTGATTAGTAAGTTAACCATATCGTTTTAGGTTTTTTGCTATAAAATTTCATAAATTTCTTTTTTAGTCTTACTGCACAGTTCATTCTTATTATATTTGTCAGTAAATTCAGTTACATCTAGTCTATGTCAGCAGTGGCAGCGGCGTGTTTGTTGCCTTTAGAAGTAGATTATCTTGTCATGAAATGTGAGTTAGTATGGGCAGAGGTCTTTGTTCGCAATTGGTAAAACATAATAATTGCATCCTTTAACCGACCTCTCAATTCAGATGATACATTTGCTGAAAGGTTCAAATAAAACTTGAGTTTGATTTCAGACACGTACCCAACTGATACATTTATAGTTGGTGATGTCTTTAATTTACCCTAGATACGTTGGCGAAAATACATGTTTAATTCCGGAGATACACATAACACATCATACGAAATTGTGCCAAACCCATTCACTGAAAATTAGTTTCAGCAGTTGGTTCATGAGCCCACGCGAATAGTAAATGGTTGTGAAAACATACTTGACCTCCTGCCAACAAATAGTCCTGAGTCAATAATAACCATCAAATTCGGTACAGGGATTAGTGAACACAGTGTTGCCATAGTGAGATTGAATATTGTAATCCCCAAATCCTCTAAAAATAAACAAAAAATATACCTATTCAAAAAAGCAGATAAAAATTCACTTCATGCCTTTCTGAGAGACAATCTCCACTCCTTCCAAATCAATAATATAAGCATAGACCAGATGTGACTTGAATAAAAAAGAATCATTATCGGCAGCAACTGAGAGATTTATACCAAATAAATTAACAAACGACGGAGCTGATCCTTCATGGTACACAAAACAGGTCAGAACACTGTTGCAGAGACAACTAAACAAACATGCCAAATCCAAACACACGCAAAATCACAAAGATTGGCGATCTTTTACAGAAGCTCGAAATTTAGCGCGGACTTCAATGCGAGATGCTTATAACAACTTCCACAACGAAGTTTTGTCCCAAAACCTGGTAGAAAATCCAAAGAGATTCTGGTCGTACGTAGAGTATGTTAGCGGCAAGAAACAATCAACGCCTTCTCTGCACGATAGCAATGGAGTTACAATCGAAGCCAGTGCTACCAAAGCAGAGTTACTAAACACAGCCTTCCGAAACACCTTCACAAAAGAAGACGATGTAAATATTCCAGAATTCGAACCAAGAACAGCTGCAACATGAGTAACGTAGAAGTAAATATCCTCAGAATAGTGAAACAATTAATAAAATCAAATATTCTGATCCAGACTGTATACCAGTTAGGTTCCTTTCAGAGTATGCTGATGTATTAGCTCCATACTTAACAATCATATACAACCGTTCGCTCGACGAAAGATCCGTACCCAAAGACAGGAAAGTTGCACAGGTCACACCAATATTCAAGAAAGGTGATAGGAGTATTCCACTTAATTACAGGCCCGTCGATATTCAGCAGGATTTTGGAACATATATTGTGTTCAAACTTTATGAATTACATCAAAGAAAACGGTCTAATGACACACAGGCAACATGGTTTTAGAAACCATCGTTCTTGTTAAACACAACTAGCTCTTTATTCGCATGCTATTGACAAGGGTTTTTAGACCGATTCCGTATTACTGGATTTCCGGAAGACTTTTGACGCTGTACCACACAAATGGCTTGCAGTGAAATTGTGTGCTTATGGAATATCGTCTCAGTTATGTGGCTGGATTTGTGATTTCCTGTCAGAGGGGTCACAGTTCGTAGTAACTGACGGAAAGTCATCGAGTAAAACAGAAGTGATTTCTAGCGTTCCCCAAGGTAGCGTTATAGGCCCTCTGCTGTTCCTTATCTATATAAACATTCGCCTCCGGTAGCTGAGTGGTCAGCGCGACAGAGTGTCAATCCTAAGGGCCCGGGTTCTATTCTCGGCTGGGTCGGAGATTTTCTCCGCTCTGGGACTGGGTGTTGTGTTGTCCTAATCATCCTCATTTCATCCCCATCGACGCGCAAGTCGCCAAAGTGGCGTCAAATCGAAATACTTGCACCCGTCGAACGGTCTACACGACGGATGCTCTAGTTACACGACATTTACATTTATCTATATAAACGATTTGGGACACAATCTGAGCAGACGTTTTAGGTTGGTTGCAGACGAGGCAGTCGTTTATCGACTAATAAAGTCATCAGAAAATCAAAACAAATTGCAAAACGATCTAGAAAAGATATCTGAATGGTGCGAAAATTGGCAGTTGACCGTAAATTACGAAAAGTGTGAAGTCATCCACATGAGTGCTAAAAGGAATTCGTTAAATTTCGGCTACACGATAAATCAGTCGAATCCAAAGGCCGTAAATTCAACTAAATAACTAGGAATTACAATTACGAACAACTTAAATTGGAAGGAACACATAGAAAATGTTGCGGGGAAGGCTCACGAAAGAATGCGTTTCATTGGCAGGACACTTAGAAAATGGAACAGATCTACTAAGGAGACCGCCTACACTACGCTTGACCGTCCTCTTTTTAGAATACCGTTGCGCGGTGTGGGATCCTTACCAGATGGGTCTCACGGAGTATATCAAAAAAGTTCAAAGAAGGGCAGTGCGTTTTATATTATTGTGAAACAGGGGAGAGAGTGTCGCTGACATATTACAGGATTTGCGCTGGACATCATTAAAGGAAAGATGTTTTTCGTTGCGACGGAATCTTCTTACGAAATTCCAATCACCAACTTCTTCCTCGGAATTCGAAAATACTTTGTTGACACCGACCTACATAGGGAGAAACGATCACCACGATAAAGTATGGGAAACCAGGGCTCGTACAGAAAGATATGGATGTTCGTTCTTTCCACGCGCTATACGAGATTGAAATAATAGAGAATTGTGAAGATGGTTCGATGAATCCTCTACCAGGCACTTGAATGTGATTTGCAGAATATACTTGTAGATGTAGAAGTATATGTACATATATAAACTCGAATAGCCTTTTTCTTTACTTTCTAAACTGAAATTATTCCTATAGCCTTTTTCTTTACAATAATTTCATACACTTTGTAACCTGTATAATAACCCTGTGTTGAAATACATTTTTTATTTCAGATTTATGAGGAACAAAATTTAATTAATTTTTTTAAAAAATGAGAAAGCACAATTTGAGAACGCTTTTTTATAAAAAAATTATTAGATCATTTGTTTTTTAAATAAAATGAAATTTTATTTCGTTGGAATAGAAAGATGGGATTTGTTAGAGCCTATTTATCAAAAAATATGTATTAGCTTTTTTTAGTTTTTAAATAAAATGTAACTTTCTTTCGCTGGAATAGAGAAATTTTTAAAAAAGCATGTCCCTGTCCAGAACTCTCCTTTGATCATTACTCCCAGTTGTGCTCACTTGGGTACACATAAAGCAAATTTTCTGCTCAAGACGTGAATGTGATTTCACTGCTGTGCTTCTCGAACCACTTCATCATGATTCTGGATGTAGTAATCCGACTGCTGGAAGTTGCCAACGACATTGGGGAAGACATCAAGAATGGACGTGGTCTGCAGTGACATTCATGTAGTGTACTGCTGTCATGGTGCCTTTGATTACTGCCACAGGTCTTACAGCGGAGCCCCATGTCAGTGTCACACATAGTATAGTACTACCCTTACATCTGTCATCATCCAGAAAAATACGAAAGAGCCACAACAGGTCTTGATCTGTAGCAATCTGTAAGGCGAGATTTTGAACAGGTTCCTTATTGGACATGACGGTATCGTTTACCGTCTGTTGAAGTCAAAAGAAAGTCAAGATAATTACTAAATGACTTGAAACATATGTGAATGGCGCATCAACTGGCTATTGACCCTGCACAATAAGTTTACTGTTTTCCAAATAAGCAAGAAGAGAATTCCCTTCAATTTCCGTTACGTGATATATGATTCAAATTAACGTGTTACCAATTATAGTAAATATTGAGGGATTACAGTGAGGAACAACTTATTTTGCAACGATGAGATAGAAAATGTGGTGCGACATGACTGCGCTTCGATGGCATATCGCTTAAAAGGCACAACTAAACTATTGCGTAAAATGCCTAGTCTACTCTTTCCGTACTCTTAGGGTACTTCAGTACAGTGTGAGATCATTACGATATAGGGCTGACAGAAGACATTTAAAATGTTCAAAGAAGGGCGCTAGGTTTTTGTTGTGACGAAATAAGGAATGGAACGCCACGGATACTATATGTGGTATTAAAAAGGAATGCGTTGTCCACTGTAGCGAATTATTTTATGGAAATTACAGTGGACAACATTCTTCACCAAATGGCAAAGTATTTTGCCCTTGTATTTACATAGGGAGAAGTGACTATGGCGCAAAATTTGAAAAATCAGAGCTCACGTGGGGACACTGAATTGTATATTCTTTATTATTTAATTGCTGATTTATTTTTAATCCACACGCAATTAGAGGCAGATTTACAAATTGGTTTGTCTCGGTCCAGAGTTTAGATGTGACCTTCCAATGGAGATGTAGACGGTGTTATAGGTGGGGTTGGGTGGGGTTGTTTGGGTGAAGAGACCAAACAGCGATGTCATCGGTCTCATCGGATTAGGGAAGGATGGGGAAGGAAGTCGGCCGTGCTATTTCAAAGGAACCATCCCAGCATTTGCCTTGTGCGATTTAAGAAAATCACGGAAAACCTAAATCAGGATGGCCGAACGCGGGTTTGAACCGTCGTCCTCCCGAATGCGAGTCCAGTGTGCTAACCAATGCGCCGCCTCACTCGGTACTATGGGTGTCCAAGTGTTCTGTTGGAGAGGAGAGTACTGTGTTATCGTCCCATATTTCAGCAACTCTCCCCGTTTCGCTCCATACTGATCCATAGCAATGCAAAGTGAATACTGTTTGCACAAGCGCTCGTTACTGTCGTATGTACAAGTAACCAGTCGACTTTTCACACCATTTAAGTAACCCCAAAGGCTGCAGCTGCTACTTGAATCGGTCAACCACCCAGTGCTCCACAGAATGGGTGTCCGAGCGACTTTCACTCGATCGATCCAGATCGACGGTCGGATACGCACAGATTCCCTGCGTGAATGATCGCAAACGCCATCCTTAACAAAGCCCACATACGGGGTGTTCAGAAGTCTCTCCGCAGCGCCGTATGATTGTTAGCCGCGCGTGCCGTATGCCTCAGTGAATATGCCGAAATGAAACTCAGTGAAACACAAGTTATTAATTGATTGACTATTCATTTTTACTTACAAATTTAACGGTTGAAAGTGTCCCCCCTGTTGTTATATACACAAGTCAATTAATCTAATCATGTTTCCAAACACAAGCTGTAACATTTCATCTGCAACAGAAGCAGTGAAAGTGTATACTAGTTTTAAACAGTTGCTTTCGCTGCACCCCAGAAGAAAAAGTCAGGTGGTATTAGGTCAGGCGATCGTGGAGGCCAAAGTCCCTGTGAAATTATGCGATCACCAAAAGCATCAGTAAGCAGTGACATTGAAAAGCGAGCTGTATGCGCGGTTGCACCAACTTGTTGAAAATAACCGTTCAGTATTTCACTTAACACAAGCCTATGAATGGGTACAGAATATCACTGCAGTATCTTTGTGCGTTTATTGTTTCGTTGAAAGATGTGGGACCCACAATCCGACGTATAGACATTGCAATCCAAACTCCTATTTTCACAGAATGAAGTGGTTCCTCATGAATACACATGGATTTGTAGTACTCCACATATAAAAATTTAGCGAGTTCATGTACCCGGATAAATGAAACCACGCCTCAACAGTGAAAAACATTTCGTTAAGAATATCCCTTCCATTTTGTTGAACGAAATTTTTGAACCATTGACAATAATGCAGTCTCTTGCCATGATCAGTATTTTTCAGTTCTTGCAAGACTGTCACTTTGTATGGGAAAGGTTCTAATTTTTTCATTGCAGCTGTGTTTGCCGTTCCGACACTAACATCGATTTCCTGGGCGAGGTTTCTTACTGACTTGTTCGGACTCATGGACATTTTATCG
The DNA here is from genome assembly GCF_021461385.2 of Schistocerca piceifrons. Lineage (NCBI taxonomy): Eukaryota > Metazoa > Arthropoda > Insecta > Orthoptera > Acrididae > Schistocerca > Schistocerca piceifrons. The sequence continues at coordinate 861,660,514 of NC_060140.1, read as the reverse complement.
GAAATATCGAGTAGTTTATCCTCAGACAAAACGCTAGGTCGACCACTTCTCGGTGCATCTGTCACTGAAACCGTACTTCTACATTTGTTAATCAAATCTCGCATAGTATCGCGATGACGTAGCACCGCCTTATAGGCGGGGTCAAAGGTCAAGCGTTCAGAGAGCTGACGCAACATGCTGTTGCATACTCTATGTCGACAGATTCTAGATGTACCCTTGTCCGTTTTTAAGCTACGCTACAGATCAATTTATTTGTGGAAATACATTGTACAATCTCCTACAAATTTAACATATTCACAGGTACCTTTTCCTTTAATCCATATAAATACAGTTTCATTAACAGATATCTTACGTCTGCTACGTGTATACAATGAGAAAGGTGAGGGTGACATGTATGTTGACTTGCCGAAGTCTTTATTTGCATTTTCTGTAACATGATATGTGCGATAGGCTATGATATCACGATCGGCGAAGCTTTCCAGTCCAGATACATCAGGTACGGCTGTACCACCACGTACAATAGCAACTGTTAACCATCCGTTCCCATGGGTAAAGGAATCATTGATGTCGATGCTGAAGTTGAGTCTGCAACCACAGAAGACAGCGGGTCCATCCAATAGCGAATGTGCAGCGACAGATTTGATGACATTCCTTTTCTTGTCGGCAGCCGATGTTGTCATTTCGACGTCCTCAATTGTTTTATATATTGTCTGTCTTGGTATTGTCAGTTTTTAATATTTTGATTTTTCAGTTCTGGCCGTTAAGCCGTACGCGTATACTAGCACTACTAGGTATTACGCGTACGGCCAGAATGTTAATCAAGTTATGACATGTTGGCTTATCAGACTGGATATGGTGTGGGGGTAGTATAGAGTGCCCCCCTCCCCCCCCAACCCCCCACACCGTTATTAGAGTATATACCTTTATGTCTTTGACAAACTGAAACAGTGTATTTACCGCCAGCTTTGAACACTTGCTCGACTAAAAACACACGTTCTTCAATGGTTAGCATTTTAACAGTGACAAAAACGAAACAAACGAACAAAGGAACTAAACTTAAACGTTCACGTCCACACGTAACGACACACACCAACGATACTACTGACGCTGGCTGAGATAAACGAAACGGTGGAATGTTGGGAGAGTCCACTTGAAGGGAAGTAAACCAGGCAGGCGAACAATCATACGGCACTGTGGAGAGACTTTTTGAACACCCCGTATTATCAGCTTCCCATCTTCACTGCAATTTCCTCACTCTAACATCCGGTCCGATATACCATCGGTCCATCCACACGTCATGACGTGATTGAACACAACAGTATTCCAGAAAATTATCGTAGCGATAATAAACAAAACTAGTGACAGACCTGCTCAAAACACTGGGGACCTCAAGTGCAATGCATGCATGGACTGATGAGACAAAACATTATGACCACTACACACTGTGATACTAAATGCCGTCACACGGCATTGCGGGGTCGTGACGCGTCAAGAGAAGTATGTACGCCCATGCGGAACAGAGGCGAATGGCGGGTCATTCTGGTGAATGTTCGGACCCGCAAAAGGGGATATCGACTGATAAGAGCGACTTCGACGCTGGGCAGGTTTTTATAGCCGATCGCCAGGGGAGGAGCGTGCCGGAGACACGGAGCTGGTCTGCTTTTCGACTGGCAGTGTCGTCAGCATAAAGGGCTTGGAGGACGGTGCAAACCGCAAGCGGGCGAGCAGCTGGACTTCGGACGTCCAAGCTCAACGCAGAAATCGAAGGTCGGCAGCTTTGCCCCTCTGTGAAGCAGGGCAAGCGGCAGATCTGATCGAGTGCAACACTGGTCCAGGCACAAGGGTTCCGGAGCATACCGTACAGCATACGTTACTGAGCATGAGTCTCTGCAACAGACAACAATTACGTGTTGCCATGTTGACCCAACGAAAACGTTATTTGTGATTGCCGTGGGCACTGGAGTATCAAGACTGAACGTATCGCCTAGACGGATGAATCACCGCGTTGCTTCTTGCTACAGGCCGACGGTTATGGCCAGATATGTCTGTTATCCAGGCGAACGGATGCCCGAACCGTACTCGCCGCCTCGGACGCAGGTCGTCGGTAGTAGTGTTATAACGTAGAAGTAAATATCCTCGGAGTAGTGAAGCAACTTAAATCGCTTAACAAAAGCAAGTCTTATGGTCCAGACTGTATACCAATTAGGTTCCTTTCGGAGTATGCTGATGCATTAGCTCCATGCTTAACAATCATATACAACTGTTCGTTCGTCGAAAGATCCGTACCCAAAGACTGGAAAGCTGCATAGGTCACACCAATAATCAAGAAATATAGTAGGAGAAATTCACTAAATTACAGGCCCATATGGTTAACGTCGATATACAGCAGGAGAAAGTGTCACAGAAATGATACAGGGTTTGGGATGGAAATCACTAAAAGTGGAAATCACTAAAAGAAAGGCGTTTCTCGTTGCGACAGAATCTTCTCACGAAATTCAAATCACCAACTTTCTCCTCCGAATGCGAAAATATTTTGTTGACACCGAACTACATAGGGAGGAACGATCACCACCATAAAGTAAGGGAAATCAGAGCTCGTACCGGAAGATATAGGTGTTCATTCTTTCTGCGCGCTATACGATATTGGAATAATAGAAAATTGTGAAGGTGGTTCAATAAACCCTCTGCCAGGCACTTAAATGTGATTTGCAGAGTATCCATGTAGATGTAGATGTTAGGATGTATTATGCTGTGGGACACATTCAGCTAGGCTTTTCTGTGGTAAGAAGTGATGTCACCTGTGTCATCTGTGTACCGCGTGAAAATTATTGCGGACCACCTGCATACCTTTATGTCTGAGGTCATTTCTGAGGTCGGAGGCACCTTCTCGCAGGATAATTTTCCGTGCCGTCAGTCCAGAGTGGTTTAAGGAGAGTGATAGTGAACACACGGTTATTTCTCGGCCACGAAATTCGAAATTAATTTGATCTTCTCCTAAATGGAACACACCTATGTCCTTTCAAGAGCCAATTCCACGCGCTAAAACCACCATCCCCAAATTTAGGGCACTGCTTGACCTGCGTGTAGGCAGCTGGAGCCAGCTACCGGGCACCTGTCCATGCACGCCACGCAGGATGACTGCCGCACTGCGCTCCGAAGGTGGAACGGCTCGCTACTGAGCAGATGGTCTTAACGTTTTGGCTCTTCAATGTACATTTGCATGTAAAAGTATTTGATAATTACAGCAATAAACGCTCTGTCCGTATCCGTGCAATAATATCTAGACTTTACCAAGAAAGAATAAGCATAACACTCAAAACTGCACTTTATCCCACGGGATAAAGTTGCAAAATAAATTGCCCGAAGAGCTGAAAACAATGCTAAAACAGATTTATTTAATTAGCTAGTTGAAAAGTACCTAGTAAGTAGTGCATACTGTACAGTGCTGGATTATTTATGCACATACTAAGGGCTTGGTAAGAACTAGAACATAAGTAAATGATAACAAAACACTTTCGTCATTTCGTGGCAGATTTTCGCACAGTACATTCATTTCGAAAATTTTTAAATCAATGCCCTGCAGTGGGTAGTAGTAAAACTTATCCTCTTTCTTAAAACTGCATCTCACTCATTATGGACGGATGCTGACTTAATTTTTCAGGGAGACAGACCGGATATAGCGGTAATGAAAACGGAAAAGAAACATCGCATTCATGGTTCTGATCTCAGATTTTAGTTTTTGTAATCTGTGCAGTGACTGGTGTTCAGAAAGTAATGAATAGTATAGCACATGCTTTTTACATTATGAAATAATTTTAATTTTCGAAGAACATGTGAAAAAAGTATTGTTCGCTAGGGATAAAACGAAAAAAGTATCGCTGTGTCAAACAAAGGGTCCCTGTATTTGTAAGGATATAGGTTCCAGTCTTAATTTAGCCAACACGATTAAAGATTTCTATGATTTCCCTAAATTATTTAAGGAAAAATGCGAAAGTCTGTCTCCTTCACGTCAAACTAGACCCGTAACTATGGAAAAAAACTATACGTTCCAATGAAGTTTATTTTCTTAACCTGTAATATGGTTCAAACGGCTCTGAGCACTATCGGATTTAACGTCTGAGGTCATCAGTCCCCTAGAACTTAGAGCTACTTAAACCTAACTAACCTAAAGACATCACACACATCCATGCCCGAGGCAGGATTCGAACCTGCGACCGTAGTGGTCGAGCGGTTCCAGACTGAAGCGCCTAGAACCTCTCGGCCACACCGGCCGGCTAACCTGTAATAGCACGACATGTTCAATATCCTTGTCTAACAATGCACGGTTTAATAAAGGTACTACTTCTGCTACTACTATACCCGTTCACTCTTTCGGACAGAGACAAATATATGCTACGCTTTAGGCCATTAGCGAAATGCTTTGCACGAGAAATTTCACAAGATATCGCTGAAGTCCAAGCAAGTGAGCGAGAAAGGAAAAGCCGTAATTGAGCTGAGAAACATTTTTGACCTATTGCTTGAACTGTTACTTGATGAGAAACCTAAATTATTTCTGAATGCTTTAGGAAACGCAGTGTGAAGGGTAACGTGATAGCGGATAACCACAACCATCCGCTTAAGTGGGAAGCAAAAAGGGGTTCGCGATTGAGACAGAAAACTTTCTTCGTACTTGACAAGACTTCTCCGACAGAGAAGATGATGGAAAAACTTGTGAGAAACTACATTAACGGATAAAACGCAGCAGAAGGTGTGCTGTGTCGGGGAGCAAGTACGTCGGATATCTGACGACAGGAGTCGGAGAGGTTGAGACTTTTCCTCTCCTCCCCTCCCGTCCCCGCCCTCCTTTCCGGCCGTCCCCACCCCTTCTCTCCTCTTCCACCCCTCTCCTCATCACCACTACTAGGCCAGAAACGCCCACTGTCCGTCCGTGCTTCTCACCACGCAACTGTGCAACAGCGTATCACAAAATTTGATAATTTAAAATAATGCAGTTTGTTACCAAAAGATTCAGATATATGTGAACGTAATTAATTCACAATTTTAACTTCATAAGATCAATAACTTCCCCAAAAATCGATATTTTACAGAAATTGTACGTCCCTTCAAATTTGAAGCTACGAAGTTGAAATTTTAGTAGTAAATACGTATATCTTAATGCAGAAACGTCGCATAGAAGTTTCCGTAGGGTAACGCTCAATATTTGTAAATTTTCCGAGTAATTCCGAATTCTGGTGTATAATATACGCTGCTGTGCGAAACTTTTAGGATTATAGTACCTTCGCATAATGTGTCACTGCCAAGTAATATACAGCTCCTTGAAATTTGGGGCGTACATGGAAATAAGTGCTACCGTATAGTAGAGAAAGTAACTGAAAGAAATATGTAATGAGGGGACGGCATATGCCACTTTTATTTACTCTGAAGTCAACGCAATTTATGACGCTCAAGTGGACATTACAAATGGCGCGTTATGGTTCTTGGTAGAACATGTGATTACCAAGAATGGCAGCAACCTGCTCCCGTACAGATCACAAGGTTGCTAGGACTTTCCACTCATCCACCAGCGCGATTGATGACTGATGGGTGGTGTTGGTTCACGTCAACGTGCTGTAGTGCGTCTGCCCAACGCATCCCGCGATTGCTGCATGGGATTTAAATAGGCGGAACGGGCAGGCCATTCCATTCGCCGCAAATACTCTTATTCGAAAAGCTGCTCCACCTACGCAGTCCTCGGGACTGGGTGTTTGTTATGTCCTCATCATTTCATCATCATCACCATCAATGACACTGGCTAGACTGGCTGTGAAAGAAATTGGACTGTGTAAAAGTTGGGATTGGTACAGGCGCTGACGTCCGCGCAGTTGAGCGCCCCACAAACCAAACATCATGACCCACACTGTTAGACGTGGTCGCGCAGTGTTGTGTGGGCGTACTGACCTACAAATCTGTCAGCACTGTACACTTGCCGGTCTATGTTATCATGACACTGCACTGTTTCCATATGTGGGTGAATTCAGGGGTGCATTCGGCCCTGAATTCTATGTTATCAAGACACTGCACTGTTTCCATATGGGGGGGTGTATTCAGGGGTGCATTCGTTAGGTTAGGTTAGGTTAGGTTAGGTTAGGTTAGGTTAGGTTAGGTTAGGTTAGGTTAGGACTGAGGTCATCAGTCCTCTAGACTGAGAACTACTTAAACCTAACTAACCTAAGGACATTACACACACCCATGCCCGAGGTAGGATTCGAACCTGCGACCGTAGCAGCAGTGCGGTTCCGGACTGAAGCGCCTAGAACCACTCGGCCACAGCGGACGGCAATGCGCGACCACATCGAACTGTGTGGGTGGAGGAGTTCTCGGAACAAGAGGATATTCGGCGAATGGACTGGCCTGCGTGTTGCCTCAGCTTTTAGTCCATTGAGCACGTGCGGGATTTATTGGGGAGACGTGTCCACACGTACTAATGACCATCCAGCAGTTCTCAAACGTGCTGGTCCAGGAATGGAATGCTGTACCAGAAGACCTGCTTGCCGGCCTCGTGGCCAGCACGGGGGCACGCTGCAGAGCAAGGGTCGCCTCCGTGGTCATGACACACCCCATGTCCAGGTGAGCATCATAAAAGCAGTGACTTCAGTATACGTATTGCCTTCGAAAATAAGTGGCATATGCCTTCCCCTCATTGCGTATTTCTTTCACTTACCTTCTGCACTGCACTGTACTGCACTCTATCAGGTATTTTAATATATGAGCCAAGCTTCATGGAGCTATATTTTTTGACAGTGTCATCTCATGCGAAAGTTACTTCTGTCCTTTATTTTGCGCATCAATGTAGTAAAGTTTAACAGATGATCTGCACATTAAATATAAGCTGGAATATACACTGAAGAGCCAAAAAAACTGGTACACCTGTCTGATATCGTGTAGGGCTTCCGCGAGCACGCAAAACAGCCGCAACTCCACGTGGCATGGACTCGATTAATGTCTGAATAGTGCTGGAGGGAATTGACACCATGAATCCTGCAGGACTGTCCATAATACGGAAGAGTAAGACGGGGTGGTGGAGATCTCTTCAGAGCAGCACGTTGCAAGCCATCCTAGATATGCTCAGTAATGTTCGCGTCTGAGGAGTCTAGTAGGCAGCGGAAGTGTTTAAACCCAGAAGAGTGTTCCTGGAGCCACTCTGTAGCAATTCTCGATGTGTGGGGTGTCGCATTGTCCTTCTGGAATTGCCCAAGTTCGTCGGAATGCACAATCGACATGAATGGATGCAGGTAATCAGATAGGATACTTAGGTACGTGTCACCTTGCAGAGTCGTATCTAGACGTATGGGGGGGGGGGGGGGGGTCCCATATCACTCCAACTCCACATCCCCACAACATTACAGAGCCTCCACCAGCTTGAACAGTCCCCTACTGACATGCAGGGTCCATGGATTCGTGAGTTCGTATCCATACCCGTACACGTCCATCTGCACGATACAATCTGAAACGAGACTCGCCCGACCGGGCAATATGTTTCCAGTCCAATGGCCGTGTTGGCGGGCCCAGGTGAGGCGTAAAGCTTTTTGTCGTGCAGTCGTCAATGGTATACGAGTGGGCCTTCGGCTCTGAAGGCCCATATCGATGATGTTTCGTTGAATGATACACATGGTATCACTTGCTGATGGCTCAGCATTGAAACCGGCAGCTATTTACGGAAGGGTTGCACTTCTGTCACGTTGAACGACTCTCTTCCTGCAGGATATTTTTCCAGCCGCAGAGATGTCGGAGATTTGATGTTTCACAAGAATCCTCATATTCACGGCACACTTGTGAAATGGTCGTACGGGAAAGTCCACACTTCATCGCTACCTCGAAGTTGCTGTGTCTCATCACTCGAAGATGCTGTGTCTCATCACTCGTGCGCCGACTATTACACAACAACCAAACTCACTTAAATCCTGCTAACCTGGCATTCTAGCAGCAGTAACCGATCTAACAACTGCGCCAGACAGAATAGGATTTCGAATATGAACTATGACTGGTGCTAGAGGGATAATACAATGTGTGTAAAATGTTAATATTTCGTGCATATGAAGCAAATAAAAGTTGAATATATAAATTTTGTAGTGAACAGTGGATAAATAATTTCAGTAATTAATTCACAATTTCTTTAAATTCCCAAGTAAGAGTTTTATTTCAGGTATGGAGTGCTGGAAATCCAGCAAGATGGATGCCGATTACAGGCTACTCGTTTATGACCGATTCCAGCTGAGGTCCCGCTTTTTCCGTATTTTACAGGCCTTTGAATACATGTCCAAAGGAATTTTGTATCGTAATCAGAATTACACATTCACTCCAATACCGTATTTATCTGCCGATACTGGGCACGAGGCTTTCAAGTACAACGTCTGACCTGTACGGGAATATACATAATGGATGAACGCGTACAGGTCGTAGAAACATGGTTGACGACATACGGAAGTTTGGGTTCGGCCGTGAGTGGCGCACGGGTAGCCGAAAGATAGCCGGCACGGTAGCTCAGCGTGTTCGGTCAGTGAGCTGGCTGTTCTCTGTAATAAAAAAGATTGAGTGAAGAGACCAGCAACGAACTTCAACGGATGTCACGTGACGTCCGCTACGACCAAATACAACGAAGAATAAGGGACAAAATGCAAAAAAAAGAAAAAAATGATAAGGCGACCTCTCGCGATAAGCGGGAAATCGCAGTTCGAGTCCCTGTCCGGCACAGATTTTTATGTCGTAATTCCATTCTACAGCTGATGGTTGTCCTCATTCGCATCTGCGGATACATTTAATGTATGTCCTAAATGTTGTAAATGTTCACTAATAGAGGATTTTCTTTTGCCAGTCAATGGGAGAGGTGAGCATGTCTCTGAAACTACTGAACCTGCATATCAAGAGGAGTGGCCACACAAATCTCAGTCAGGCCCTCTAGATTTATACACTGAGTTTGCGAAATTCATGAAACAGCAATATGCACACATACAGATGGCGGTAGCATCGTGTACACGAGGTATAAATTGGCAGTGCATTGTCTGAGCTGTAGTTTACACCCACGTGATTCATGCGAAGATGTGTCCGACGTGATTGTGGCCGCATGACGGAATTAACAGACTTTCAGCGCGGAATGATAGTTGGAGCTAGACGCATGGGACATTTTATTTCGGAAATCGTTAGAGAATCCAATATACCGGGATCCATAGTGTCAAGAGTGTGCCGAGAATATCAAATTTCGGGCATTACCTCTAACCGCAGACGACGCAGTGGCCTTTGCTTAACGATCGAGCGCAACATCGTCGTCAGCGCAAACAGATAAGCAACGCTGGGTGAGATAACGGCAGAAATCAACGTGGCACGTAAGACGAACGTATCCGTTGCGACAGTGTGACGAAATGTGGCGTTAACGGGCTATGACAGCGGGCGACGAACGCAAGTGCCTTTGCTTATAGTACGATATCACCTACAACACGTCTTCTGAACTCGTGATCACATCGGTTGTATACGACCGGAAAACCGATTTCAGGTTGTAAGGACTGGTGGTAGGTCTCGAGTGTGTCGCACACCTTACGAAGCCATGGACCGAAGTTGTCAACAAGGCACTGTACAAGCTGGTGGTGACTTCATAATTGTGTGAGCTGTGTTTACGTGGACTGTACTATGTCCTCTGGTCCAACTGATACTTGCAGAGCATTTGCAGCTATTGATGGACTTCATCTTCCCAAACAACGATGGATTTTATATGAATAATGCACCATGTCACCGAGCCGCAATTGTTCGCGATTGGTTTGAAGAACACTCTGGACAATTCGAGTGAATAATTTGGACCCCACATCGCTCGACGTGAATCCTATCGAACATTTATAGGACTTATTCGAGAGGTCAGTTCTTGCACAAAATCCTGCACCGGGAACACTTTCGTAATTGTGGACGGCTGTATAGGCAGCATGGCTAGATATTTCTGCAGGAGACTTCAAACGACTTGTTGAGCCCATATCACGTTAAGTTGCTACATTACGTCGCGAAAAAAAGAGGTCTGACGGAATATTAGGAGGTATCCCGCGCCTTTTATCACCTCATTGTAGCTTTTCCGCGATTTCCATAAATCGCTTAAAGTGAAAGCCGGTATGGTTCTACCGAAATTGAACGACCGAACTCCTTCCCCAACTCTACCGATACCGAGACTGTGCTGCATATTTAGAGACCTCGTATTGAGCGGGACGTTAAACCCTACCCTTCCTCCTTTATTTTTCAGATGAGCGTTGCGTAAAAGCAACTCAGAAATTACTTGAAGAAATACGCAGCTAGACAGCTTTACGTGTGCACCTTTTTATATATATATATATATATATATATATATATATATATATAAGAAGCCGCCGTTCTGAATTTGGCCAATCTTCAGCTGGGGTAATACATTTGTATCTCCAATACAACGTCCTTCTCGACTGCATTTTAAATTCTACAGCTGCCTTTTGTTCTATAATTTGAAGCTCATTTTTCTGCATTTATATGCATATAAACACAACTTGCCAACGATAGTCTGATAAATAGCTATGGAGGCTGAAGTCAGCTAACTCTGTAACACACCTCATAGTTACTCCGTAACAAAGCTAGTACATCATCATTACATGATTTTGTTGATTCTGCGAATGCTAATTCAAATAAGTTATGAAAGACTATACTTCCATTTTTATTATTAATTAGCAGTTCTTATTTCAGGATTATACTGTTAGAAATTACATATCAGTAAAATCAGTCGGTGGTTGGAGAATAATTACTCAGTATCTAACATTCAGTGTATAACAGAATATTTATAAATCAATGTTCTCTGTCGAATATTTTAAAAAAAGTTTTTTCATCCGTTTAAAGGTGATGGCTGAACAGCAGAAACGCATTTTTGAATGTGTACGAATTATCTGACATACTGGACGATTCCGTGATGACGTTACAAATTTTCAGGGATGATGCAGAAGGGTAAATATTTGATATTGAGGTAAGAGGCCCAAGCCCAGAAACTACTGAGTCGAAAGATACAAATCGTTCTTATATCTCTGACAGTGGACTTATTGTATTTGCAGGCTTTTTGCTTTTCATATTTTGCGAGGAGTTAGTACGGATTAAAAAAAAAAAGAATAATGTTCACTGAACATGGGCTCTAAAGTGCATACCTCAAGATCTATGGGCACTTGTTCATCTTTGCTGCTGTGAAACACATCTCTTCTATTAAACATGTGCATTCGAACAAGTGCTTACTGAACAAGTGCTCATAGATCTTAATGGGCGCATTTTAGAGCCCACGTTTGCTGGACTATTTTGCTTCGAATGATCGTTCCTGTCGAATCCATAAATACTGACGGTTCCTCCTGGAACACCCTGTATATTACAGAGGGAATGAAAGGCTCTAACGCTTATTTTAATAAGTCAGTAACATTATAATATGCATTACAAAGGGATTAATAACATTGTAATATGCATCACAGATGGAATACTGGTTTCCACTATGTAGCAGCTGAATGTTTTGTAATGTACTCATGATAGACATTCCGATGATCACATTGCTATACATTCCAAGATGTAAGATGAACTGTTTTTTTTTTTTTTTTTTTTTTTTTTTTTTTTTTTTTGTTTCCTTTCCTAATTCTTGGTTTTAAAATCTGCAGTAGTACTTTTGATGAATTTGATGTTGTGTGTACTTTAATAAGATTTTTAGATAAAATTCTGGTGCAGGAATATTTATTTTGTTTGCAAAGTGTGACGAACTTCCGTTGACATTTTAGACCTGGAAATAATACTGCGTGCTACTTTCATCGAACTAATGTCGTCTACCAACCTGTATTTATTTAAGTAGAGCCAACAAGGAAGCTTCATGCATTAATTTAGATGCGGAAATATTTAATTTGAAGAGGCATTGTGCTAGCAAAGTGTGAGCAATATTACATATAATGCGGTTTATTTGGTTCGAATTTTCATAGCGTTCTTGCACATTACTATAAGAATGCAAATTCGAGTATTTTAATAAGTTATACAGATAATTAAGAAGTGTAAATATTTAGTTTGAAGGTCCACAAAGCTTGCAAGTGTAGTGCACACAGCGAACATTTGTCCTGGTCTACAGTACTTCCCCCCAAAATACGGGAAGCAAAGATCTTGCAGTTGAAGAGATCCACTGACTAAGGTATCAGAATGATTTTCGTTCGTAACTTCCGACTTGGTAGTTTCTGAACATGGCCTCTTAATCCAAATTGAAACACTTACCTTTCTGAACAATCCCCGAAAATTTGTTTCGTCACGGGATCGCCCTGTATATTTGTAATAACCACCCGAGATCTTCAAATACTCCCTTATAATACATCGCTTTAAGTTGTCGCGTCGCTTGGCCTCTGTGAGTGGACAGTCTGCGTAGGGTGTTCGCCAGTTCTGTTTCCAATATAGCGATCAGTTATTTTTATATTTTTATGGTAATACGAGAATGGGGTGCTCAGAGTCTCGCGGAGACATATGAAGAGTTTTCTCCAGGAGGTGTAACTCCTCTGGACTCGATACCGGACATTAACGTCCGCGTGGTCGTATTATTGATTCCACGAGTCGTATGGAAAGACTCCTCTGGCCGGTGGTGCTTCGACGAGGCGATATGCTCCAGAAAAGTGAGTTGAGCTGTTGGCAGTTTCTGAGTTAGCAGGCCCACCGACAACGAAGTAACGTCTGCTGCAATCGTACGCCACTGGTCTGCTGATACAGCCCTGCCCTCAGTTTACCGGTACCTCAAAGGAGCTTGGGTCCACAGAGTCCTGTGACATCACAAAGGAGTATGCTGATCTCTTCTGTTCCGACACGCGTCGCCTCCGTGTTTGCACAAAAGAGGGGAAGTAGATGATCGCCCCATGCTGTGTTCCGAACATCTGTGGTATCCAATTTTCCACACACGACAGGTAAGGCTTCTGGCATCATGAGACAGATTAGACAAGTAGATAGCACAGAGGTAGATAATTAATGGAACTTGTGCTACCGAACACGAGAATTGTGAACTAATTGCTGAAGCGAGCAGTAGAGGAGTAAAACAGACAAGGAATGGGATATGTAACACTTTGTGGAGGATGTCGGACGTAGCAGTAGCTTGCAGACGTAAGGATAGAATACGAGATGAAATTTTGCCGACTAATCGAAGTAATAATGTAAAATGAAGTAATTGACGCTCCACTCACACTTCAAAATTAATGTTGATGAGTGGTAATATTTGTCTGAAATTTTTACATAATCAGAGATTGGAAGGAGCGATCTGTACTTGCTTTGAAGAAACTTAATAGTCAAGACCGCATTCAGTACCCCATTCCTGATGACAGGTTTCAATAGTTAAGACTGTCATCTTCTGATCTTCAAAAGATGTGTTGTTATGCACGCTCTTTCATTATTATTGTATCATACATGCAATGATGACTTTATAGTGAATATCACGTAGCACATTCCTCACAGGTTAGTTAAAGACCGGATTTTATTTTTAACAAAGCTGTGCGGAATGTTCTACTTACCATCCACTATAACGTCAGCATGTAATGAAGTAGGACGCGTAACAACAAGTGTTCTGAAGATCGTGAGAGAACAGTCTTAACTGTTGAAACCAGTCATCGGGAATGGGATATTGAATGCGAACTTGTCTATTAAAAGTTTCTTCAAAGGTAATCTCTGTCTCTTAAAATTCATCACGTATTTAAAGTTAACAAAACTGAAGGTGTGCAGTGGCTAAGCTGCGAGGGAAGACAGTCTACCGTACTCAGTTCAATATGCTTTCACTTTTTAAATGGTTGGAGCATTTCTCGGTAGCAAAATATTTCCCTGATGGAGCACATGACAAAGTCAGATATAAGCAGCAAACTGTCACTCCAAGATTTCTACAGCTCAGTAATGGACTCCCGGCAGTTCCTGGAGCCTCCATTGCGAACTCCCGTTTTGAAGATTTCTTCCATCCTCAGAGTCGGGTGATACCGACACCATGCAGACCCTTTTTTAGACTGGAAGGCTTCGTGTCTTGGAGAAAACTGGGAGCAAGTTTCAGTTTTAGCAGTGGATTTGTTCACCTTTAGTATCAAAATGCAACTTCTTGGTGATCACGGCATTGTATTTCTTAGTAAACCGTCTTCAGATCTGATCATTCTCTTCAGCATGACAGGTGTGCCCATTTACTGAGGGCGTCGTGGCGAGGAGGTGCCACATCTTACGCTGCAGGACGCGCTCATTCGACTGAGATACTGCTGACATAGTGATCACAAGACGGTTTACAAAAATCAAAACCCGTTATCACTAAATACGATTATTTGCATTGTGCTCCTGAAGATCAAAAACATATATTTGTTTGGAATTAAGTGTTACCTCACTGAGCCATGTACTCAGCATCTACCCAATTCTTAGACTTAACCACCAAGTTATTAGACTTTATCACAACTAACGTCCTCACAATTTTCTCCACTCGTATCGGAATGTAATTAGAACAGAGCTTTGATTACAAGTCATGTGGCACTATATTCGCAGGCAACTATTTTATGCCTTTTCCGTGTATTTGTGGGGCCATAGCTGTTGATATTTTGAGGTATATGTAAGTCAGCTCCTTTGCCGATCCTGAGAAATTGTTTTCAGTTTCCACTATCGGTTGCGTTTGTCGAGCACTACCTAGGACCTTCTAGAGTGCTTTGGTACGGGCGAATACAGTCTGAGCTGCATGCGGCTCTACAACCGTCCTCGTGATATAGTGTAGCGAGGCGCAAATAGCATACATTTCTCTTGTATGTTGACCGAGCATTTGAACACGAGGTGCAGTTGGACGGTTGATTGTGTCCTTGCACGAGGCTACCACATCTTTGACTGTTTGTTGTTATCCTACCATCGTATTTCTGTTTAACGGTGTTACGCCGGGAGGGTATGTGTAGAAGATATTACCGATACTCCAAAATATCACATAGATTTGTGACCTGATAGTTTTCGACGAACAAAAAGAAAAGAGAAAACTAAAGCATTTCTGAAGAGAAGCTACGATTGTGGGTTACATGTACCTTAAAGTACACAAATGACAGACACAGTAGCGGCATAGTTGGTACAGCGTTCCAAGACGGGATTCGAAATCGCGACCTCCACTCGCGAGGTAGCAACGATTTTCCAGGACACACAGTGGGCCTTTTCATTTACATATTTTAAAACAATCCCATAATTTATACCTACTCTGTTCCGTAATCTGTGTCGTGATTATAGGTTTTGGCGTAACAAGACGTTATTCAGAGTGATGTTGGACACTGTGCCAGCAATCATAGCGATCTGCAATAAAATGCTTCTGCAAAATCCGGATCGCTAATAATTGTAACACAATCAGCTGGTTTAGGTAAGTTATCGCCACTGTGTGGTGTCTAACATTTGCTCCAAGGCTATATAGCACATTTTTGTTATTGTTCCACATTTCTGGACGACAATAATATGCTGAAATCGCCTAGCTGAGGCTGTTGTAGTAATTAGTTACTAAAGTCAAATATGGGTCGCATGGCGCTCTAGTGAGACTATGGCACGGCTTACTAGTTCAAAAGTATCAGCTAGCCGAGCGAACCAGTCACAGTTGTGAGCAGTATAACTCATTCACTGCAGCACCTGCTAGTGTTGGCTGAGACACAGTCCACGCCACGAAGGAGCGAGACGCAGCAGCGCGGTGGGTGGCGGTGGGAAGGAGGCACACGTCAGAGTGGGCTGCCCGCCCCTGGCGCGCATCGCACTTAACGGGACGACGGCCGGTCGCTTGGGTGACTGGCGTCGTGTTTTCGCCGTTTTCTTTACCTGTTGCAGTGAGGTCGGTTTAGCGACGTCGCGAGTCTCGGTGTCAGCGTCGGCGGCGTCGGCGGCGGGGGCGGCGGCGACGACGCCTGCAGCGGTCCCGGCCGTCGCGGGCGCGGGCGCCGCATCGATGCTCTGCAGCTGGAGCGTCCGGCCAGCCGGCCTCTGGAGCTGGAAGCGGGCTGCTGGAGCCAGGGGCGCGCGTCCCGAGCAGGCGCCTGGCGCGGCGGCTGCCGCTGCGCTCTGCCGCCGGCTCGGCACGGCCCGGTCGCCCCCGCCGCCCCCCGCGCCCCGCCCCCGCCCCCGCCCCCGCCGGCTCGGCACGGCCCGGCGTCGGTGTCGGCGTGGCGTCGCGGCGCCGAGTCGCGGCGTCTCCTCAGGCGTCGCCGGCGCGCGACAACCGCGCCGCCGCTGCCGCCGCTGCTGCCTCTGGCGCGGCGCGTCCACCAGCCGAGGCCTCTGGGCCAGTCGTGGCAGAGGAGACGCCGGCCGCCAGCAGAGAGCGGCACGGCAGGTGGGCCTGCCGAGGGGGTGCTTTGCCCCCGGGGCGGCTGCTGAGGTGCAGGCGTCGGGGGGTAGTTGGACACTTTCTCATTTGGGATCGAGCTTGCAAGGACTGAAGCTTACATCACGTCAAGTTTTGGAAGGATTCCTTGCTTCGTTGGCAGTAGTACGTGGAAGACCTGCATCCACCATTGTGATAACAACACCATTGACAATTTGCAGCAGATAAAATGTCATACGGACTGAACCTATCCATACTGTTGCTGTTTATAAATGAAGTCATGAGACCTTGTCTTCCGTTGTGCTATTACTGAGGCAGTGAATGAGCAGTCGTGTATCTGGTACTGCCCCTCGCCCTATGGCATTGAACTGCAAGAAGCTGTCGTTGGTACTAGAAACTCTATGATGGATGCAATCCTTCTGTGAACTGCCAACAATGAAGCAGGATTTATGTTTGTTTGTAGGTAGGGATGTTCAGCCGCCAAGCAATTGTTGAAATTCATAATGATCCTTCAGTTCTCCTCTATTTTGTACAATGAGCTTCGCTGTCAGTTTCGGTCAAATGACCACTACCAAACATAAGCTGGCATGAACGAGTGGGAAGTTATATCATAATTACTCTTATTAGGCTACAACTATCTGGCCGTTCACTTCAGCTCATGCTTCATAACGGTCATTTGACCGAAACTAGTAGCGAAGCGCATTGTGCATAATAAAGGACTGCTGAAGGTTCACCATGAATTTCTACAATGAAGCGGGACATTTTTCCGATTGTTGTTGTAGTCTGACCTGTCACAGTGCAATACGAAATCACTTTCTAAGCTTCCTACAACTGGAAACCGTTGTAGCTTGTTTCTAAGCCATTGACAGCTTTCTTTAAATGTTTAGCAATGTAAAATTATGTATTTTTGAAACTCATAAAAACATTTCCTATGACTGCACTATCAACATGTCACAGTCTGAGTCAGTTAAGTGATACAAATAAGTAGATATAACAATTTGCGCGCGTTTGAAATGGATCGACGATATACAAGTCAATAGTAGGGAACCCAGGTGACAGACGACCATTGATTCGTAGGATACTGCAAAAATGCAGACGCCAAATGCATCCTTACTTTCCTTACTTTCAAAGCATCATAAACTAGTATTAATGGAAGAATCTAGGAACCTGCTACAACCGCCTACATATTGCTCTCGTGGGTATTATACAGAGTGAGTCATAAATGAGGAACAGTACCTTGCACAAAACGTCACACATTTAGCTACAAACGTAAACTCATTTTCTCCATGTTGTTATGACAATAAATGGCTATGCTATTAAATGTTATAAGATCTAGAAATGTGAAGCGGGATTTTGCGTGTTCCCGTGCTCCGGCATAGCGATAGGGGAAGGTAAGCAACACCGCACAACGTGCGAGTGTTGTAGGCAGTCGATACCGTCGATTAGAAGGCGAGGTATGCAGCGTGAAACGACGGTCTGCGTGGCGTGCGACCAGCAGCAGCGTCCACACCTGTTATAACCCTACCGCTACTATCGCGATTTAGAATGCTTTTACCTATATATGTTGCACCGTACACTATACCCGAACACAACAAATAGTCCTGTCATGGGAAAAGCAACGTGTAACCCTCTCACTAAAATTTATTTTAGTTTCCAAATAAAATACACTATGAGAGGATAGTCCTGTTTATAGGAATAGCTAATCAATAGACTTACCCTAATTACAGGAGTTGACCGTGTGTTGCGTCTAATGGATAAGTAAATAAGACCATTCACTTCTTTTCATAAGATCTTACCCAGCAGTTAGATACAAACGCAGTATGAATAATGTTATACTGAACCTAGGACAACTCAGTTCCAAGTTCATTTAGTGGTTTAAAACATTTACTAATTATCGCCAGCCTATCCAGGCAATGAAACACTGAAGTATTGGAAAAGCAAAAGTATGAATTTTGCCTATTTTCTTGCTACTGTTCAAGTTGCGTCTTCAAATAAATATTACTCCACTTATGTTGGGCTACACCCTTATATATTACGTTTTAAAAGAGAAAAGTCCAGTAGATAACTTCTAGGAAACTAAAAGAAAATTTGGAGAGGAGATGCTTTAGAAAAGAACTTTCCGTAATCAACAAACTTAAATACTAATATACTTAGATACTAAAGCACAAGCTTTTTATACTGAACATTTCAGTTCAAGGAAACCTCTTTCTTATTGGAATTTACTTTCAAAATCTGTTACTTTTTGAACTAATTCTGCATAGTCATTAAAGAGATTCTAGTAACTCTAGTTGAATTATACGTAGCCAAACTTTTACTAAAACACTTTGGAATAATGAATAAAACCTTTTTATTATTTACACAAAAACAATTTAAACGGTGCCTTTTTATATTAACTTGGCATTTTGTAAGTCTCTAAAACAGGATACTCAGATTTATCAAACACCGGGAAGGGACTCTATACAAGTGTTTGATTAAGATGAAATAACAGGGTGAACCAGTTTCTTTAAAGTTCAAGAATGATGATTAAAACACAGTTAAAATTAATGGTTCACGCTGTAAGAAAGTAAAAATACAAAAAGCATCTTGTCTGGTGGCTGTAGGCTTGGGTGTGGCGAACAATTACGATGACTACACTATCCACTTTACGGCCTGAAAGTATCTTGCCGTATGGGATCAATTTATATTCTTGGCGTCGTTCAGTTTTACATACAGTAGCCCAACAACTCGCAGCTATGCCGTAAGCCATTTGCAGCCTTCATCCTTAGCATTTTTGTGCCAATTTGCGGGTCAAAACTTCTCCTGCTCCACAAAGGTGTTGCCTCAATCACTGCTGACTACAGACTGTGTGACTTACTTCCCGCGCTTGCTCTAGGTAGCGCGCCATTTCGCCCTTGCCACTTTTTCCACTCCTCAGAGCCACTTTCGTTTCAAACAAAAGCACACTGGCTTTTACTTAAAACCTGCTTCTTACGTTATTACTAAGCGCGACCATTTCTTAAATAGTCAAATTTACATCAACATGAACAATTTATACACACAAATATTTTTAAATACAAAATGTCATCAGAAAATTATTTAACTTAATAAACAAATTATATAGTATTTTACATAGATTACTCACATACAATGCGAAGAACTTGAAACTTCAGTGTAGCACACTCTACCTCTACAGAAAGTATAGTACCAATATGCGAAAATTTTGAAGCAATATATGTAACTGAACCATAAGCAAATACTGTAATACTGTCTCGTTCCGTTTTCGCCACCTGTTTGGGAAGGGAAGAAAACTGAGGAGGAACTGCATTACTTTGTATGCGAGCTTTATTATTTGGTGTTTGTATTCTGGATTTAGTCTTAAGGAACAAGCACAAAGAATCGCAATACAAAATACGACTGCTTAGTTATATCTCAGTTAATCCAAACGAATACAGTACAGTTGTACATATCTAAGCTTACATAGAACCAGACCAGAAGCTACACTGAAAATTCATAAGTACTGTTTGAAATGACGGCCACGGTGTGTGTGGCAGAGTTTGAATATTGGCAGAAACGATTGTTGAACACGCTCCATCACGTCTACCTCTTCGCGTAATATCACAGGCATGTCGTATTTTGCTTCAAAGTTTATTAACACCAACAATCCCTCCTTCATAAATCGCAGATTTTAGACAGTTTCGCAAAAAGGAATCCAGTGGATTAGGGTCTGGCGATCCAGCTGTGCATGCTACAGGGCCTCTCCACGGCCAATCCTGTTGGAAGGTAACGAATTGTCCAGGAGGCGACGCAGTGTGCCGCTCAAGTGAGCGGGGGCTCCATCACGCAGTTACCAAAAGTTCGTACGAAAGGCTAAACAAACACCTTCTAACAATTCCGGCAACGTAACATCCAGGAAACGCAGATATCGCTCTTTGTCAGCCTTGGTGGTAGCACATGTGACCCTAGGAGATGCCAATCGGTAATACCACAGCACATACCGACATCACATAATTGTTTGTACCTTCGAACCACTGTGATGTGGGGATTATCTTTTGCCCATCCGGGCCAGTTATGCGAATCCACTATACTCTCCTTCGTGGAACAGGCTTCAAAAAATGGTTCAAATGGCTCCGAGCACTATGGGACTTAACATCTGAGGTCACCAGTCCCCTAGAACTTAGAACTACTTATACCTAACTAACCTAAGGACATCACACACATCCATGGCCGAGGCAGGATTCGAACCTGCGACCGTAGCGGTCGCGCGGTTCCAGAATTTCCCCACAGAAAGAAATCCGGGGACGTCAGATCCGGTGAACGTGGAGACCATGGTATGGTGCTTCGACTACCGATCCACCTGTCATGAAATATGCTATTCAATACCGCTTCAACCGCACGCGAGCTATGTGTCGGACATCCATCATGTTGCAAGTACATTGCCATTCTGTCATGCAGTGAAACATCTTGTAGTAACATCGGTAGAACATTACGTAGTAAATCAGCACATATTGCACCACTTAGATTGCCATCAATAAAATAGGGGCCAATTATCCTTCCTCCCATAATGCCGCACCATACATTAACCAGCCAAGGTCGTTGATGTTCCACTTGTCGCAGCCATCGTGGATTTTCCGTTGCCCAATAGTGCATATTATGCCGGTTTACGTTAGAACACGTGCAAAAAAATCTTTCATCGAACCGTAATTTCTCTCGTGCCCAGTGGCAGAACTGTACACGACGTTCAAATTCGTCGCTATGCAATTTCTGGTGCATAGAAATATGGTGCGGGTGCAAGCGATGTTGATGTAGCATTCTCAACACCGACATTTTTAAGATTCCCGATTCTCCAGCAATTTGTTTGCTACTGATGTGTGGATTAGCCGCGACACCAGCTAAAACACCTACTTAGGCATCATCATTTGTAGCAGGCCGTGGTTGACGTTTCACATGTGGCTGAACACTTCCTGTTTCCTTAAATTAGGTAACTATCCTGCGAACGGTCCGGACACTTGGATGACGTCGTCCAGGATACCGAGCAGCATACATAACACACTCCCGTTGGGCATTTTGATCACAATAGCCATACATCAACACGATATCGACCATTTCCGCAATTAGTAAACGGTCCATTTTAACACGGGTAATGTATCACGAAGCAAATACCGTCCGCACTGGCGGAACATTACGTGATACCACGTAGTTATACGTTTGTGACTATTACAGCGCTATCCATCACAAAGTGAAAAAAGTGGTCCACCTAACAGATTCATATTTCTTTATGTACTACACAAATATGTAATAAAAATGGTGGTTCCTATTTAAAAAAAAAACGCAGTTGATATCCGTTTGACCTATGGCAGCGCCATCTTGCGGGTCAACCATAGCGCCATCTGGTTTCCCCCTTCAAGCTAGACGAGTTTCGTTCTTTGTAGTTTTTTCGTTTGACGCTTATTTCGTGATATACGAGTATTTGGCCTGGCCTCTATCAATGGACCACCGTGGATATATATATATATATATATATATATATATATATATATATATATATATATATATATATATATATATATATATATATAGTGTTTTGCCCTTAAAGAGCGCCTTTGGACTAAACTACATGGCCAGTTCCTTTTGCTGCCTTCCTTGCTGCCCAAACTTCCCTCATTCGCTCGCTGTGTTTCTGGTTCCGGTCCTCTCCATGCTTCTTGTCGGCTTTGTGTCTTCGGCTCCATCTTGATTGCGTTTTTGGTTGCCCATATTTCTTTCATCTTCTGGCTGTGATCTTGCTTGCGTTCTTCGGTCCATTTTACGCCTGTTCGTTTGTCACATTGTATCTTATGTAGTTTACTTTTCTTAATGATGTTTCTGAATTTTATTCTGTCGTTTATTGTGTCCGCTGTTATGTTGAGTTGGTTCAGGTCGTTTTTACCTCTGCCACCTATTTGTTTTTTCTAGTGGTTACCCAGTCAAAGATCTGTTAGGTTAGCCTGTGTGATGGCATTCTGTATAGGTGTCCATAGAATTGTAGTCTGCGTTTTCTAATCTTTTCTGTGATTGTCTCCGTATGTTTGTATAGTTCCTCTGTAGGTTCCTTGATCCATAATCCATTGTTGTATGTTGCGCCAAATATTTTCCTAAGTATTTTCCGTTCTACTTTTCTAGTTGTCTGATACGTGTATGCCCTAGGATTAATGTGTTCTCTGCTGCATATAGTGCCTCGGGAAGCACCAGCGTGTCGTAGTGGCGTAATTTGGCTTTTTGTGGGATAGACTTCTTGTTGTAATGATTCCACACTACTTTGTATGCCTTGTCCAGTTTATTCTTTCTTTCTTCGTTTGAGTCTCTGTTATGTCCACTCATTTGTAGTGTTTCACCGAGGTATTTCAAGTTTGCTGTTTTGTAAATCGTGCCATACTTTGTGTTCAGAGATGAGAGTTTTTTGTGCTCATAAACTTTGTCTTTTCGTAAGAGATCTGTAGTCCAGTTTTGGAAGCGATTTCGTGCAGTTTTTCAATAGCGTCTTTTGTTTCCTTTATACCTTTCATGACAATCACCAAATCGTCTGCAAAAGCCAGGCATTTAATCTGTAGGTTTCCTAAGGTTATCCCCTGTTGTGATGTTTCCCATTCTTTTATTACCTTATCTAACACCAGATTGAAAAGGAGAGGTGAGAGGCCATCGCCTTGACGGACACCTGTGCGAATTTCAAAGGGCTCTGATAGTTCCCCACAGAACTTTACTTTGGAGGTCATGTTGGTTAAAGTTTGCCCTATGATAGCCCGTGTTTTGTTGTCCACTTTGTATTCTGCTAGAATTTTGAAGAGAGTTTTCCGGTCGATAGAGTCGTACGCCTTTTTGAAGTCGACGAAGGTATTGATCAGGTTCTGTTTGTGTTGTAAAATTATTTTCAGGTTCCAAATTTGTTCCGCACAAGACCGCCCTTTACGGAAGCCTGCTTGGTATTCCCCAATCAAGTGGTCGGTCTGGCATTCTAGTCTGTTCAGTAAAGCTTTAGAGAGGATCTTGTATGTGACTGGTAGTAGGGATATTCCTCTGTAGTTGTTCGGGTCAGTCTTGTCACCTTTTTTGTGTAGTGGGTGTATCAGGGCAGTTTTCCAGTCGTCAAGAATTTTCATAGTCTTCCAGATATCTTCCAAGATGCTGCGGATGTCTTGGGTGAGTTCTGGGTCTTGTAACTTCCAGATTTCCGCAATGATGCCGTCTTCTCCTGGTGCTCTACGATTCTTGAGTGACTTGATTATTTCTTTAACTTCTTCTAGAGTTGGAGGTTCGCTATCTGGATTGTACGTGCTCGTTTCTGTCATCATTTCTTCCATAGGGGGTCCGTGTTGAGCAGTTTTTGAAAGTACATTGCCAGAATGTCAGAAATGTTTTTGGTATTGGTTTCTAGGGTTCCATCCGGTCTTCTGAAGCACACGTTGGGTGGTTGATATCCAGTCATATTTTCTCTGAACGTTCTGTATAAGTTTCTTGTATTGTTCTTCATGAAGTCCGATTCGATCTCCGTCAGTCGCCGTTTATCATACTGTCGTTTTTCACTGCGAATGATTTTGCTTGATTGCTTCTGTGTTTTCAAGAAGTTCATCCAATTTTCTTGGGATTTATGGCTACTAAATTTTTTCCATGCACTGATTCGTTGGTCAATAGCTTGGTCACATGTGTGGTCCACCAATGGTGTTTCCTTGTGCGTGGTGCTTGTGCTAGTTTCATGGCCTCTCGGATTCTTCGTGAAAGTTGTGTCCAGTCTGTCGTTTTCTCCACTTTAATTTTGTGTAATATTTGTGTCTGGTTTAAAGTAAGGTATTCTGGATCTGGTCTAACTATATATATATATATATATATATAATGCAACAGCACGGAGCCTTAATGAGTTTTCCAATGGGAGGTACAATCTGCCATGCACTTCAAGTGGTTTGCAGATTATAGGTGTATATGTATATACAGGCCTACAACTATGGATAGCGTGGCAGTGGGAGAAAACCCTTCGAAACTGCAGAGCGAACCAACAAACGAGATAGCCAGATAGCCGGGTTCCCAAGCCAAGCCAGCTTCAACAGGGGGACGTGTTCATAACACCTCAAGCGCGCGGACGAACCGAGAACAGAACACCAGATCTGGCAACAGACCACGGCCGGTGACTGCCAGCGGAATGAGTACGTCTGGATATGAAAGTGGAAAGTCATCACACAGTCTGTTACTAAGGCTACTTTCTCCACCTGTGTAATTCGTCCCACCATCCCCCACCCCAACTCCCCCGACACCGCATTTTCGCATGTTACGTGAGAGGGAAAGGCTCGCTACTCCTCTGACTGTAAGTCACGGCCATAACGTGACATGTATGTTAGAAAAAGCAGCCCTTCTGAGCACTTCAGTGACACTGTGGTGATGACTAAACGAACCCTTAACGAATAGTGAAGTTCTTATTCAAAACTTTCTGATCTCTCCTGTCAATAAAACTTGTTAAAGGTCCCATGCCGGCAAACAGTACGCAACAACTGGTTGAACACATGTCGTGTGTACAACCTCCGTCATACCTGAATTACCGTTCCTGAGGATTCTTCAGATAATTCTGAGTTAGGGCTCTGTTATCTCCACCGCTTGATTCATTTGATAATTCCAGTTTAAATCATTCTGGACGCAGATTTCGAGCTACTCGATGATTGTGACTGACTCCATTGATTTATCACATATGCAACACCGCCAGAAAATATCGGACCTTTCCACCTCCTTACCCGCATTAACATTACCAGTGTTAATGTTTGCAGTTAGCTATCATCCATTGCACCAGACGCTGGTCACCTGCAACTCTCTCTGCATTTCGCAACGAGTCCCTAACGGCGTCGACTGCCAGGAAACGCCCGTGTTGTCTGTGAACAGCCCCACAGCGGCGTGGATGTTATCCGCCGCCTCGCTAACGTGCAGTATACACCGCTAAACAGCAGCGGCCCTACGACCTTCACTACCTCGAGCTCCCCCCAGATGCTGCTTATCTACAGACAACGCCTCTCCTCGCAGGATAAGACTTTGGTCAGTGTATATAAATAGGGGATAGGCAAAATTTTGTAGCCGGCTTCGGTGGCAGAACGGTTCTAGACGCTTCAGTCTGGAACCGCGCTGCTGCTACAATAGCAGGTTCGAATCCTGCCTCGGGCATGGATGTTTGTGATGTCCTTAGGTTGGTTGGATTTAAGTAGTTCTAAGTCTAGAGGACTGATGACCTCAGATATTAAGTCTCATAGTGCTTAGAGCCATTTGAATTTGAACTAAAATGATGTGAACAGTGATAGAGGCTATGTTTGGCAGTCAACAACGCAGGTAAGGCTCGTGTCGCGCTGAACTGTGCGTGTTCAGTACGGACTAGGCATCAGTGCAGGTTGTTTGCGAGTAGTGCACACTTCGTATTTGCATTCAGAGGCCGTGCAAAGAAAGACCTATCAGAGTTCCAAAGACGATAGATTGTGGGGGCCTGATTGGCTGCAACATCAGTAACCAAGACAGCTAACTTGTCGAATGTTTCAACAGCAGCTGTTTCAACAGTCATGACAGCCTACACAAAACATGGAACGACATCATCGTGTGACCGTAATAGTGGGCGCAAATCAAAACTAAATGACAGAAATCGTCGTACGCTATCACGAATTGGTCAAAAAAATACAAAACTACGGCGGCTAAGGTGACTGCAGAGCTCAATAGCTATATTCGGGACTCCGTATCTATCGACACTGTCCGTTGAGCACTCGATGAAGCGAATATTCATGGACGAGCTCCTGTTAAAACCATTAGTGATGACAACTAACGCAAAGAAGCGTAAAACACGGTGTCAGGAGCATAAATCCTTGACGACTGATCAGTGCAAACACGTCATATTGTCCGACGACTGAACGTTCCCTTTTATTTCCAACATCAGCCCGGGTTTACGTCTGGAGAACGCCAAAAGAAGCTTACAGTCATGACTGCTTGATTCCAAAGGTTAAGCATGGAGTTGAAATGTAATGGTAGGGTCAGTCATATCACGGTATTCTGCTGGTCCCATCGTTAAACGCCGTGTTACAGCCAACGATTATGTGAGCATGTTAGGTGATCAGGTGCACCCCATGATTCAAATGTTGTTTCCCAACAACGATGCCATATTTCAGGACGATAATGCACCCATTCACACAGCCAGAGTAGTAAACTTGTGGTATGAGGAGCATGCTACTGAACTGCAGCGTCTTATCTGGCCAGCACAGTCCCCAGACTTGAGCATTATCGAACCCTCGTGGGTGGTATCGGAGCTCAGGTTGCGGATCAGATTTCCGCCTCCCTCGTCGCTACAGGAGTTAGAAGAGGTTCTGAACGAAGAGTGGCATAACATTCCACTGGAGACTATACAATCATTATATGCCAGAATTCCAAGAAGAATCGCAGTTGTATTACGGAAAAATGGGCTCCACCCCTTACTAAATAACCATTCCCAGTTAAGTACAGGTGTTCATGTTATTTGGCCTATCCCCTGTATACCCATTGAGGAACTCCTCACTCTTTTGAAACAATGTATAGTTTCCACACAAGAAGAACGATGTCATCACCATCAAACAGTAATGCTCTCGTTTTACTTACATTGCCCTCCTTTCTGAAGAAAAACTCTACACTTTGTTTTACTTGGACTGTAGTTTCAGGAAGAGAAGAATATGACGTTGTCGTGGAAGCAATGGATAAAGAGCGGCTGTAAACAAACAACAAGCGAAACTATTTGTTACGCTTCACGATGCACGTAATGCACGATCCCGCTACGTGATCGCTACATTGGTCAGGCAGGATCGAAAACTGCACATCACTAAACTGTAAAGTGGATGTTACAGAAAGAGAAGCACCTAAAAGAATCAGTGTCAATTACGTAGATAACTGTACCTGACAAGAACTGGGTGATGCTCAGTTTGTATCACTGACCACGCGGTTCACCAGCACTACAAATAAAAGTAAAATTTCTCGTTAACAGTTTCCAACAAAAAATTATACCTGTATGTAATAAAAGTTTAACTATAACAGTTATCTGTATAACCAATTTTGTTTTCCTCCACTGAGGGTTCCGAGGATTACACCCTCATCTTCAGTTGGATCAGTCGATTACAAGATCACAAGGTAATTTCTTTTGCTGGATGTAGTCAGTTCTGTGCCTTACGCTAAATGTTAAAGATTTTGTAGCTTGTTGTACATACACATTTCTATCACTGAATACCACACATAATCATAATTCCTTTTATGATCAATTAACGTCACTAGTCAGGTAAGCCATCAATCGGATGGGAGTGAGGTGCCTCAGTCAGCAAGATATGCAGCTTTGTAAGAATACCTAAGTATGAATATGTAGTATAAACTTTGTATAGAGGATGAATCAATTTTGTAAGTTGGTGCATCCCATATTATGTTGTGTTACCGAAAATAAAGTTTTCAACTCACAAATGCCAGCATCTGGAGGGAATGGATGTGATGGCTTCCAGAATGAGTGAGTACTGAGATTATTAAAATGTTTCCTTGGCAAAGAACGCTTTATCGGTAATCCCAGTCAGCCCTGTAAGGGATACTGCTGTTCATGTTGTAACGTAGCGGGCTCCAAACCATGGCCAGTGTCCCAAAACCAGCCCGCGAACACCAAAAGTCGGGCCAGCGGTAACACGTCACACATACGTTGTATTCGGTCCGCTGCAGCTTTCCTTTTTTTATTACAGCCGATCCTTGCTTATCGTACTCCTCCCATAACAAGTGATTCGCCCAGCCAGTAGAAATGTGTGAAACTGACTAAAAGATATTTAGCATAACATTTGTTCGCTGTTATTGTTTCAGTCTAAAACAATTTCAAAAACCACCTTCTCGACTGGGTCGGTGTCTTTGGCCCGTGTAAATGAAGACTAAATTCAAGTGTTCTCCTATAAACTACCGCTCTGTAAAGTGGGAGCTCCGACAATACTATGCTATTCAGTCAACAGTGCTGATCCCAATGCGTCTGGAGCCGCAATTGTTGTCGCCCGCACCACTGCTCGGGCTTGCAGCCAAGTTGCAACACCTTTTCTTTGCCGGTGCATGGTAACCCTTTTCCTTGCAGTATCTGTTTAAGAATTCCAGTTCTGATTCGTCGCCGTAAACTAACAGGAATTCATTAAACATTTTCATAAGACAGTAGCTGCGCACGCTGGAAATTTAATTAACGATGATGCTATACCTCTTCCTCTACAAATTTTGAAGCACGGTAATAAACAAATAACTTTAGACAACTTTTTTTCTAAAATAGAATTACTGTACTATAAATAAAAACTTACAATAATGTATTATAAATATTTTTCAGTACCATTTTTTTTCGGAATGGAATGCATTGACCTTCCTAAGCGAAAAAAAAACGTTTCACTTAAAGAGTGATAATTTATGAATAATACTCAGGAGCGAATCACGCTCAGTAGGCGAAGAAACACTGTACAGTGTAAAATTTTCGGTGCAAATAAATCATACAAAATGCGTGCAAAATCATTTGTTTTTATTTCATGATAGTTTAAGACGCACATTAACTGACATAATATGCGATGTAATTGAACATTTTTACTGTAGTTAACTGTATGAGGTTTTCTGAAAATTTAACGTACCCGACATACATAGGCAATCACATAATGAAATTAAGCATTGTAATTATGATTAATGAGATTTATGTAGTTGTAGCTTCCCATTTACAAATGTTATCAGTTGTGGATCAAGTTTACTACTGGAAGTTACCAGCAGCGATTTGAAATGCTCATCAGTTAGTTTCGATCTGTAAATACTTTTTGTACATTTCGTTTCGGAGAATGTTTTTTCACAGATAAGTAGTGCCGAAAGCGGAAAAAAGACACAAACAAACTTATTCAACTGATGAAACTTTGTGAGTACATGGTTCTTACAAAATTCCAGCACTGATGAATTTAAATATTTATATTTATAAAAGTCGCTACGCTGCAAATCATCCCTTTACATTTGAAGTTCCTGTGCAAGAATTTCCATATCGGCGTTACAGGAATTTTGAAACATCTTGATATCGTTTACAGTTACACAAAATCTGAAAATCGAGACTCAAAATTTATTTTTAAACCACTCAAAGTTTCAATTAGGAAAACCACGAGAAATTGAGTCTCTTATTTTTGAGTGAATGTTTGGCATGTATTAAAATGCGTCAAATATTTTTTGAGACCAAAAGAAAACAATTTTTTGTCTACAGGATGTAATATGAATCTACAAATCAGGCACTAAGTCGTTCTCTCCTAGTAATGTTAAATCATGATCATTCCTATGTTCAGTTCCATCTGCATGAAATGGTCACTTCGATATCCAATCGTTGTTTTGCAACTCAGCCAGACGAAATTCCTTTCATCCAAGAAAATTTCGATTGCTGCTCGGAGCTAAAAAGTCGCGTCAGTGCTTTTCCACAGCTAATGTAGTGTATTGGTGTGTAATATGGTTAGTAATTTTCTTCGGTCTCTTCTATAAACTCGCGGAATTGACGATGATTGAGATCACGTCATTTAAAATAATTAAAAGCTGACGTGGCTGGCCTTAAACCTTCTGATACATCCAAGCATTTTACACACAAAGCCTCTTCATGAATGATATAGTGTACGGTAAATGGTTTTGATCCACCGTCATTGTCTACCGCCTTTGACACGAGAGCGACGAAAGCTTTTTCACACGTTTTTGTCACAGTCAGTTATGAAACTCCTTAAGTTTTTGCACTGAAGATTGTTTCTCTGAACAGCACTTTAAAAATTTCTTCTGCCTTAGTCGTGCTGTGAGTGCTATGAACGTCAAGAAACTCTTCATACGCTTCATAACTTTTAATTATGCCTCAAATAAAAATTAAAGCCTGTGCAGTATCTAAAATATCCGTTGTTTCGTCCAGAGCCGAAGAGAACCGTTCTGAGTGTCGAGTTTTCTAAGACAATTGAGTTAATATATTTTCAGCAATATCATTTACTCTTCGAGTCATAGTTGAAGTTTTTAAATAAATTAACTTGTCCTGGACACATTTCTTGAACTGCTGCAATCTTTCAATCCTTAATCAGTTCGCCATCAGTATACTGTTTTCCGTGTATTGCTATTAAACGAGCCGGGTGGAAACTAGAACGAGTTGCAGCTTCTTGATCAGCATTCCCTTTATTAAACAACGTACTGAGATTTCAAACAGCGGGTCAAAGACGCATATACTTCTAACCTTCGGCTTCCGGTAAATGTGGAATGACTATGAAAATTTTTGGTATCGTAATGACGTTTTATAGTGTATTCTTTGAGAACTGATGCTGGCTCATTGCATTATTACCTACGTTGCCTTATTATTGACTCAGTCGCGAAATACTGAAGTCACTATTGCTCTTTAAACTTTCTGCGCTCATTATCTAGCTTCCGTTTCTTTTACGTATTTGCTCAAATCCACACAAAATGGATGTATCTTGAAATGAAAATGGTGCCAGTTAATAGTATTAAGAGCAAGGCTCTGGATTTATTTCTAAGACAATTTCAATTAAATTAAATACTCACTGTTAAACACGCTGCACCTTCACTAAGAAACTGTAGTCATAAAGGGCATTGCCGGCCGGTGTGGCTGAGCGGTTCTAGGCGCTTCAGTCTGGAACCGCGCGACTGTTACGGTCGTAGGTTCGACTCCTGCCCCAGGCATGGATGTGTGTGATGTCCTTAGCTTAATTAGGTTTAAGTGGTTCTAGGTTCTAAGGGACTGATGACCTCAGATGTTAACTCCCATAGTGCTCAGAGCCATTTGAACAATTTGAAAGGGTTTAGTTCCCATTATATTTTACGTTTTATGTTGCACATGTTACCGCCACTCCCTGGGTGGTACTCTGCTATTGTATTTAACTTTCCCACTCTCCAAAAGACGTCACTACTGTATGTTTATGATACATCCTGCGAGTGCGAAACAACACAAGACACGGCCCACCTGATAATTTGTCCTCAACTTGAACAACCCTGCACAACACAGGATCTGATCGAGGGAAACAACAAGGCCATCGGAGTTGCTACCTCCTGGAAATGCTCACCGGACACGGAAATGAATGAATGAATTATCTGAAGCAGTCTTAACAATACGTTAATTGCACTTCGCGCACTGGTTATCACAGAGGAAATGAAATGACCTGGACACTTGCCCATAACTGCCAACTCTCTGTGCCATAGATGTCTCAGTCACCGTCTACTCCTGAAACGAAACTTGACGCGTAGTTCAACGCTATAATCTGTCCAGCTTCCCTTGAGCCATGCCAGTGGTGACCACTGCAAGCCGTCACTTGCTTTAATCATAAATGTATGCCCGAATGAAGCTACTCATGTACCACTACGATAAAATAAGAACATCGAATGGTAGAGGGAATATGAATGACAACAGCGGCATATTTAAGTTTACAAAATAATGACAAGTTTTATTAAACCTTTAGTAACTACAATGGAAGAGGATGTAGATGAAGATGAAATGGGAGATATGATACTGCGTGAAGAGTTTGACAGAGCACTGAAAGACCTAAGTCGAAACAAGACCCCGGGAGTAGACAACATTCCATTAGAACTACTGACAGCTTTGGGAGAGCCGGTCCAGACAAAACTCTACCATCTGGTGAGCAAGATGTATGAGACAGGCGAAATAAGCCTCAAACTTCAAAAAGAATATAATAATTCCAATCCGAATGAAAGGAGTTTGGATTCCGCAAAAATATTGGAACACGTGAGGTAATAGTGACCCTACGACTTATCTTAGAAGATAGATTAAGGAAAGGCAAACCTACGTTTCTAGCATTTGTAGACTTAGAGAAAGCTTTTGACAATGTTGACTGGTATACTCTATTTCGAATTCTGAAGGTGAAAGGGGTAAAATACAGGGAGCGAAAGATTATTTACAATTTGTGTAGAAACCACAAGGCAGTTATAAGAGTCGAGGGACATGAAAGAGATGCAGTAGTTGGGAAGGGAGTGAGACAGGGTTGTAGCCTATACCCGATGTTATTCTGTCTGTATATTGAGAAAGCAGTAAAGGAAACAAAAGAAAAATTCGGAGTAGGTATTAAAATCCATGGAGAAGAAATAAAAACTTTGTGATTCGCCGATTGTATTGTAGTTCTGTCAGAGGCAGCAAAGGACCTGGAAGAGCAGTTGAATGGAATGGACAGCGTCTTGAAAGGAGGATATAAGATGAACATCAACAAAAGCAATACGAGGATAATGGAATGTAGTAGAATTAAATCGGGTGATGCTGCGGGAATTAGATTAGGAAATGAGACGCTTAAAGTCGTAAAGGAGTTTTGGTATTTGGGGAGCAAAGTAACTGATGATGGTCGAAGTAGAGAGGATATAAAATGTAGACTGGCAATGGCAAGGAAAGCGTTTCTGCAGAAGAGAAATTTGTTAACATCGAGTGTAGATTTAAGTGTCAGTCAGTCGTTTCTGAAAGTATTTGTATGGAGTGTAGCCATATATGGAAGTGAAACGTGGACGATAAATAGTTTAGAAAAGAAGAGAATAGGAGCTTTCGAAATGTGGTGCTAGACAAGAATGCTGAAGATTAGATGGGTAGATCACATAACTAATGAGGGGATATTGGCTAGAGTTGGGGAAAAGAGAAATTTGTGGGACAACTTGACTACAAGAAGAGATCTGTTGGTAGGACATGTTCTGAAGCATCAAGGGATCACCAATTTAGTATTGGAGGGCGGTGTGGGGGGTAAAAATCGTAGAGGGAGACCAAGAGACGAATACACTAAGTAGGTTCACAGGGAAGTAGGTTGCAGTAGGTACTGGGAGATAAAAAGCTTGCACAGGATAGAGTAGCATGGAGAGCTGCATCAAACCAGTCTCAGGACTGAAGACCACAACAACAACAAGTAATTACAACTAGCTGATAAATCGTAGACAAAAATGACTGAAACAATGGTGGACGAGGAATGGTGTTTGATAGGCAAAGCATACATTGGGGGGTAAGCTACACATTTTCTCCCCTGAATTAATTCCTTTTACAGCGCAATCTGACTTTGGTTACCTGAATCCACTGTAAGGTCCAATTCGGAATCAACTGCAGTCAACTCTCCACAAACTATGGTTCACCTGAGAACAGGGAGCTGTGAACATCACATACAACCTAAGCTGGTGCAGCAGTACCTTACCCTTTCGTCTTTATTCAGGCGGCAGCAGAAAACGGGACGCTGTGGGCGAGAAGCGGTGTGTTGCGGCAGCTGTGATGTTCTGGCGCGTCCATGAAAATATGCAAACTGCGCTGTCTGGCGTTCTGATTAATCAGAACGTGGGAAACTTCCCTATCAGAGCGCTGAAATCCCGCCAGATTCCAGTGTGATGTGCACCCGTTCGCTCTTGCGGCAAAACCAATTTGACTCAAAGGCGCGATGGTGGAGTCAGCAGTCCGCAGCTCGTGGTCGTGCGTTAGCGTTCTCGCTTCCCACGCCCGGGTTCCCGGGTTCGATTCCCGGCGGGGTCGGGGATTTTCTCTGCCTCGTGATGACTGGGTGTTGTGTGCTGTCCTTAGGTTAGTTAGGTTTAAGTAGTTCTAAGTTCTAGGGGACTGATGACCATAGATGTTAAGTCCCATAGTGCTCAGAGCTATTTGAATTTTGGAGTCAGCATTTGCCAGGCGGCCGACTCAAGACGATTCAGTTCACCCTAGTGACACACGATATATCCGAGATGACACGCAGCTCCACTGTCGGTACAACTGGAAGCAGCTACAGTCTCTTAGTCCGCCAAAAGATACAGACCACAAGTCTGTCAAATCTGAAGTTCTCCTCAGTGGGAACACGAGAAAGCTAAGACCTAGAAGCATCACCACTACTTTCCACCAAGCCTCGATATGGCAGCCGAATTAGCAAAACGAAACCGCTCCGACACTGCACAAACCAATCGAACTATAATCGACTCGTTGAATCTCCCCTCTTGACTGATATGCTTACCTGCTAGCCAGTCCTGAGACAGCACCGGTTGTCAGTCGCTTCCGCTACCGCCACCCACGTGCAAGCTCTCTACAGGTTGCACATGCAGTTACAAGAACATTCTGCCAACAATTTCCTAATGTAGAACACGTCATTCAGCCCATATAGAAAATATAATACCAGGCAACATTGAGATCATGCTCTAAAATATTAATGTCAATCTAAGTGGCAATGTTGTTAAAGTGAGAGAGTGGTGTGCCATGTCTCACCACCAGAGGTAACTACTATAGCCGCCGCGTGGCCAGGAATGTTGCCGTGGGAAGATATCCTACAGTGCTGACACCATACGCGGCTTCGGTTATATTCTGCCACTTGCTCTGATGTTAATGACACATGAAAGTAACAAGCCTTCGTGAAAGAACGTTATAACGACTTTCACGAGTGGTATTTAACTATAGCAATACATATACATATAAACTGAAATTAAGGCCACTGCTCGAGGTAAAAAAATAAGCAGTTCACTGTCTAAGACTAGTACAGTGCCACACATTATAAGCTCGTGAAGACTGGCAACATTGATAAGCATCAGGAAAACTTGTACTGTACAGGGCAGTTCCAAGCAGTACTAGGGTATCAGGCCTCAAGACAACGTAGGTCTTGGCCCTTGGGATTTAGTGGAGGAACCAGTGGGGCCATTGGGCTAAAATGTTTAGAGGCCTCTATTTTCACGTATCATACTGTTTACTGCTGCACCAGAATAAGTATGGACATATATTTGGGGAATTCTCGAAAATTTTCGGCAGTTACGGCGGGAAGGCAGTAGTTAATGGACTGATGGACACATCGGGTAAATGGCACCGGCAATGTTGTTATTAAGCAAGCGGGTCTGCGAGGGAGGTTTACGACATTGCTCGGAGGTGAGGAATCACGGCCTGGCAGGCTCTATAATTTAAACAAACATGGAGACGGATGGGTAGCAATCAGGTGCAACACACGGCGCTGATTTGCCGTGAAAAACCGCCACATTACATTTACAACAGCGCCTAGCAACCTGTATGTGGGGGCCAAAGCGCACTAGAAAAAGCTTGTCACCTCCCCCTTCCTAATCGGCCTACCGGATTGCGGTGTAATTCGCCGTGATAGCGTACGCCTAATGAAATTTTTCAACGAGTAAGGGCATCGTTACCTAAGGAAAATAATACCGGTTAGAAGGAAAGTGTACAAGAGACCCTTCTGAAGGAAGAACCTACTCTAAAACCTAATCTAAATACAGATAATAATTGTGAAATGGGTGGAAATTTAGTGCAATCGCTCACGAACCACAAAGGGTTCACCCCTGTGTGGTTCGTGAGCGATTGCACTAAATTTCCACGTAATATTTTTATTACAAAAAATACCGGTAATACAAAAAATACCGATTAGCTAAAGAAAGGGGATAATTAAACGGTCGCCAGCTCACTAGGGTACTGAATCTCCAAAGACTTAAGAAAGGTAATTGCAAAGAAATTTAAGAAAATAATCACTGGCGTGGGAGGAGAAAGTTGACACTTTTTTCAACAACACTACATTTCACGATAAAATAAATAATTCAGAAAGCACTGAGTTTGCAGTTACTTATTCTGAAATACTAAATTGTGAAAGCAAAGTTAAGTGAAGTTACTGGATAAATAAATGTAACTAAAACTTTGTTATGTGAAAAGATCACTTTAAGTAAACTCAGTGTAGCCTAATGCAAAATTTAGAAAAAGGCAAGAAATTTACTTTTGTTTATTGAAAGATTGAATTGAATTCACTTTAAGCAAATGAGCGACTGATTTTACTTTTAATACAACGACAATAAAATACAAATCAAGCCACCAAAAATCACTCCCTAAGCTAAACACAGAATAAATGAAATTCCGCACTCTTAATTTGTGCTGTATCTTTAGTTATTAGCTTTGCTAGTGAAATTTTACATTACTTTAAGCGAATGAAGTTGATATTCAGAACTGCAATTTAGTTAAGCCTTTGTTAAGCAATACAAGAATAAACAGTTACTGAGCCAGAAAATTTAGACTGAAACTGGTCATTATCAATCACACAAAACTGGCAGTAAACAGTTAATCGATTTTCATATTTTTATGACACTTAGTGGCTGCATGGAAAAGAAAGGGATCCAGGTTGGTAATACTGTATGAGGACACTGACACCACAGCTGCCCTACAAATTTTAACTATTGCAGGTTATTCATCAAGTTAGTGAAAGAAATTTCACTGGGTAATGCCTCTACAAGGTTAGTTACGTTTTGTCACTTAACATTCTCACGGTGTTGTAGCTCTGCGGACGACGAATAATGTAGCCGACGACAATGGTGAGCTGCTGCTGTTGCTGCTGCTGCGGGGTTGAGAACCCCGAGTCGTCTCCAGAGCCACGGATGATTATGGGACAGGCAACAGCTGGAATTGCAGCTTCCTCCGCCTGTCCGCTCCTGCCGTGTTCTCAGTACTCGGGGGTTAACGAATCAGGCGTGCCTACACTGGCGCGAGCATATCTGCCCACCGATTCTGCGGGAGCGCCCAACAAACACATGGCTCAAGCTGCTCTACCTTCTCTCTGCTCGCAACGCGACAGAGACTCACCATAGGCAAAGGTAAACAACGATGCACCTACTGCCATTTCGTATCTGCTATCGATACATTTAGAGGAAGTTCCCTTGGCTATTACCCTGAAATTTACAATATTTCCATTATAAGTACAATCAGTTATATATATATATATATATATATATATATATATATATATATATATATATATATATTCACAAATAAATGCACTATTAATCCATAAATTGCAAAAGAAATGCACACTATTTTTTTTAATCCATCTTTTATTCTACATGTTTGAAAGTTTTACAGTGTGTAGATACACCCTTTAGGAACAATTTTTTCGTTTCTCCACATAATTTCCATCCCTCTCAACTGCCTTACGCCCTCTTGGAACCAGCGTCTGTATACCCGCACGGTAAAATTCTGGACCAACCTGTAGGAGCCACTGTCTGGCAGCGTGCACAAGGGAGTCATCATCTTCAAACCTTGTTCCACGAAGAGAATCTTTCAGTTTCCCCAAGAGATGATAGTCACATGGACTGTAAGACGGGTGTTTCAGTGTTGTCCGTCCGAGTTTTGTGATAGCTTCCATGGTTTTTTGACATGTGGCTGACCTTTTTTAACGCCAACACTTTCAGTATTCTTCAAACACTTCCTTCCCCTATCCCAACGTAGCGTGACATTTCGTTCACTGTGATGCATCTGTCAGCAGTCACCAATTCGTTAACTCTCTGCACATTGTCTGGAGTGTGTGCAGTACGAGGCCTGCCGCTGCGAGGACAATCCTCAATATTGCCGTGCCCGCTTTCATCACGTAACCTGCTTGTCCACTGACTAACTGTACTGCGATCGACGGCAGCATCTCCATACACCTTTCTCAACCTCTTGCGGACGTTTCCCTCTGTATCGTTTTCACAGCACATGAATTCTATGACAGCACGTTGCTTCTGACGAACGTCTAATGTAGCAGCCATCTTGAAGACATGCTGTGACGGCGCCACTCACGGGAACAGGTTGAACTAAGTTAGAAAACAAGCGGGAAGGATGTATCTACACACTGTAAAACTTTCACACATGCAGAATGAAAACTGTATTTTTACAAAAATAGTGTGCATTTCTTTTGGAGTGACCCTAGTATCAAGTATCAGGTCTTTAATTTTGCAATAAATAAATGAATGAATGGTGAAGCCGGGACGCGATCTCGCCGCCTGCCAGGTCCATGCCTGAGCCGCCCTGGGCGCGTGACTGCAGCTGCTGAGGCTCCATCACGGCGCCTGCTGCTGCCGGCTGTCACGCTTCGGCACTCTGCTCGGTGATCGAGTTTAGAGCCTGAAGGAGTGGCCACCCGCGCTACGGACTGCAGCAGGCGCAGGGTTTACGGCTAGGTACTATTTCGCTGCGACTGTCCGCCGTAGCGGCGGGCAGTAACAGCCAGCCGTAACTGCCGACCGTCACTGGCTGTGTATTTCGTTGAGACTGCTGACCGCAGCGGCCACGCCACTCAGTGAGTTACCTGTGTGAAAGGAACACGCACGCGAGTTCGCAACGTGGATGCTAACACCGTTCTAGGTTTTTGGTGGACGAGGAAGAAGAAGAGGAAAGTATTGCAATGCTTACAAGATCTTCTCCCCACAGCATTTTCCAAACATGGAAAAGTGAAGGAATTTATGCTAACTTAGTCACCGGTCACTTGCGAAACGATGAAGAGAGGTTCAGAAATTTCTTTAAACTCAGTTCGATTTTACTTTAAGTCTGGTGAAAGAAGATAATAGCAGGAACAGCTACCAGTGCAGTATAAAAACATACGTATTCACCAACAATGGTTTAAAATGGATAATTTTGTATCTCTATGAAATAACATAAATTTCTATTAAAATAATAGGTTTATTTGGAAACGACTCAGGGCCTGTACAGTTTGTTGTTTATTTTTACATTATCTTTACACTGTGTTTACGTTATGATTAGTGTTTTCAAAAGTAGTATCGAAGTTTATTAATGGGGTGAAAGTGTACGTATCGTCTCCAACCGATGAAGTTCGTTCGAAAGGGGATAAAAGGGAAGACGAGCCGGAAGAACTGATGCTGACAGGTAGTGGTACAAGAGATTATTCTGAAGAACTGTCAAGTCCCGTAACATAGCTTAAAATGTCAATTTTCGCTTTATTAATGAGGTGACGTGGTAGTTTCCTAATGGACGCTGCGATGCTTTTCATGAACAGCCCCACATCATCTTCCGGCTCCCGATTATTAGCCAAGCGCTGCAGCAATTCCAATTGTTGTTGGTCCCTTTGGTTGATTGAATCCCAGCGTGTTTTCCTCGATCTGCGAGCTTAGATGGAAGAGTTGGCAGCAGCTGCGTCACTAGAGGACAAGGAAGCAATGGCTTGTGGAGTGTCAGGTCCTGTTTCATTGGCATTTTGTCCGTCTTCATCGGATAGCAGTCCTTCAACACTTGTTGGCTCCTTTAGCGAGACACTACAAAAAGACCACCGCTCCCTTTCTACATCTCTCAAAAAGTCTAGTCTGTTGAACAACGACCATTTTGTTGTTGAACTTGGTGCTGCAGAACCTGTATGCAGTTGTTCTTTTCGAACAGTTTTCCAGTAATCTCTTATGTCTTTCCATCTATTCTTACACTGGTTACCTAAAACGGAACTATATTTGTTTAGCTGTGTAATTAGGACAAGACATATTATTTATGTTTTATGTATTAATAATAATTATGGTTTGTGTTACAGGCTTCTAGCTACAGGGGAGTGTTTCGTGTCCCTTGGATATGGTTTCCGGATATCACCAAGCTACGTGAGCATCATAGTTCGTGAAACAGTAGAAGCTATGTGCCAACGCTTGGCACCTATCTTCCGGCCTCCTCCATCTCGAGAATCTTTCAGGGAAGGCGCGAAAGAATTCTACACTCTTTGAGGTTTCCCTAACTGCTGTGCTGCGATTGATGGGTAACATATAAGGATACGGTGTTCTGTAAAAAGTGGTTCCCTTTTCTGGAATTACAAAGGGCACTTCTCCATAGTACTTTTGGCATTGGTTGATGCGAACTGTAAATTCGATGCGATAGGCGTAGGTTCATATGGGAAGGAAGGAGACAGTGGCATATTTAATAAGCCAGCAATGGGGAAAAGGCGACACACCCCCGGCCGAGGACAGAAGCCGTCACGTCACGGCGACGCAGTGGCGTGGCCGGGAGTCGACACACACACACACTCGCCGCGTCCGCGACGTCTGGACCACCAGAGGCTCTATGAATTCATCGATGGAATTAAATTCGAGTCTTGAGCGCGTATATCTGCACGCCGAGGCTTGATTCACCCCTCTCACGCAAACTGTATCTCTCACTCAGCCTGTCACATTACGTCCCCTGAGGCCGGGGGTTCACAACAGTACTTATCGCTGGCTTCCGGAATTGTCGGCTCAGCTCACCTTCTTTCTGAGGGAGCATTGTCTCGGAATGTAATGACAACAAGTCCCCAGCGCTAGATGGTGGCCACGCACAACTCGGGCGCGTGCAGAAGAGACAGTGTTGGCCACCCATACAGAGTGGTCACACACAGCTTTTCCGTGGATAAGTAACGTGCAGAGTCTGGTAGAAAGTGGAATTTATATACTGAAATGCCAAAGAAACTGGCATGGGAATGAGTATTCATATGCAGGGGTATGTAAACATGCAGAATACGGCGCTAACGTCGGGAACGCCTATATAAGACAAGCGTCTGGTGCAGTTATTAAAGGGGTTACTGCTGCTACAATGACAGGTTATCAATATTTAACGTGGTGTCATAGTAGGCTCACGAGCGATGGGACACAGTATCTCCGAGGTAGCGATGAAGTGGTGATTTTCCCGTACGACTATTTCACGAATGTACAATGTAAATGTAAATGTCGTGTGACTAGGGCCTCCCGTTAGGTAGACAGATCGTCAGGTGCAAGTCTTTCGATGTGACGCCACTTCGGCGACTTGGGCGTCGATGGGGATGGAATGATTATGATTAGGACAACACAACTCCCAGTCCCTGAACGGAGAAAATCTCCGATCCAGTCGGGAATCGAACCCGGGCTCTTAGGATTGACATTCCGTCGCGCTGACCACTCAGCTAACGGGGTCAGACACGAATGTAAAATGAATATCAGGAAAACGGTAAAAATCAAACCTCATTCATCGCTGCGGCCAGAAAAAGATCCTGCAAGAACGTGACCAACGACGACTGAAGAGAATCGTACAACATGACAGAAAAGCAAGGCTTCCGCAAATGGCTGCATATTTCAATGCTGGGCCATCAACCAGTGTCAGAATGCGAAGTATTCAACGAAACTTCATCGATATCGATTTTCGGAGCCGAAGGCCCTCTCGTGTACCGTTGATGGCTACACGAAACAAAACTTTAAGCCTCGCCTGGGCCCGTCAGCATCGTCATTGGACGGTTGATGACTGGAAATACGTTGATACTAAAATGTAGACTTTCACGGCTGGAAATATCATGTCCATTACAATTATCCTGGTTGTTATGCCGTGGTCGGTTGACGAATCCTGTGTCGATTCCCAACGTTTCGTCTCCGACTGCGGGAGACATCATGTCACCCGCAGTCGGAGACGAAACGTTGGGAATCGACACAGAATTCATCAACCGACCACGGCATAACAGCCCGGATAATTATAATGGACATTATATTTCCGGCCGTGAAAGTCTACATTTTAGTATCAGACGCCTCTACGGGGAGGAGATGTCAAGAGAAGTGCGACGCCTGGAAGGACTCTAGAAGAAGAGAGTGCAGCTTTTGTGTTCCCTCACATTCCTGTCTCGTTGCAGAGCCGTCGGCGTTATACCGAAGTTTCTGAAGATAAAGCGACTGTTCTATTCGGGAAAGGCACAACGCATTTTCAAACGGACTGAGGAGGCCTTACTATGAGAGCGCATTCAGCAGACCCGACGGGACTTGGCAAGCACAAACTGTAAGTTAATGTCTCTCCATATTACGATCAGTAATAAACTGTGCAGCGCTGACTGGGATAAAATTGATAGACTACTGCATGATACCATGGGGAAGCGTATGTTGACAACGTCTACTAGACAGAAGAAGAAGTTTGATAATTTGCTACCTAATCAGACTGTTCGGCATTTAGACGTTTCCCGGACCGTTATCAATTTGTCCAAACGTTCGTTATCTGACGATGAGACATCTGTGCTTGCCAAGGGAGGAAATTTTGCTGTTAGTCCGTGTTTTGTGCCCACGGAAGAAATTATAGCCAGTGTAGAAGCAGAAATTCGCAGTGTGGATTCTGTAACAGCTGAAGAAATCCGTATAGAAACAGTGAGAATATTAGCCAATGCAAAACCGCCGAAAAGTAGTATAACTGTGGGTGAGAGAAGAGCTTTAAAACTCCTGAATGACGACGATAGTATTTTGGTTCTCCCAGCTGATAAAGGAACCGCAACGGTGGTTATGGATGTGGCCGACTATCAGAGTAAAATTACTGATCTACTGGATCCGCAAGCATATAGGAAGCTGAATAAGGACCCCACTAACAACGTTCTCAGAACTGTGTCGCGGTTAATAAAAAAGTCCTCCATTGAAAGTGTACAGAAAGGTCTCAGCAATTCGGTTGCGCTACCACCGAGGCTTTATGGAGTGCCCAAAATTCATAAAGAAAATGTGCCGTTGAGACCGATACTAAGTGCCATTGGTTCGCCCACCTACTCGTTAGCCAAGTTTTTGATTACGCTGCTAAAACCACATGTGGGCCGTTCGGACTCTTATATAAAGAATTCGACACATTTCAT
The DNA here is from genome assembly GCF_021461385.2 of Schistocerca piceifrons. NCBI lineage: Eukaryota > Metazoa > Arthropoda > Insecta > Orthoptera > Acrididae > Schistocerca > Schistocerca piceifrons. Next base: position 861,617,893 of record NC_060140.1, on the reverse strand, counting down.
CAGCAGATTGAATGGCATAGAGGTCCAGCCGGAGGACATATTGGTCAGTTTCGATGTGGTATCGCTGTTTACCATGGTTCCACTTAATGATGTATTGGAACAGCTGGATCGAATTTTTCCTACCGACATTTCAGAACTGTTTAAGTGTTGTTTGACGACTACATATTTCAAGTGGAATGAACAGTTTTATGAGCAAACGGATGGCGTGGCTATGGGAAGCCCACTAAGTCCCGTAATTGCAAACTTATTTATGGAGAAATTCGAAGAACAGGCCTTAGGTACTGCCAGCGAAAAACCAAATGTATGGTTCCGATACGTGGATGACAAGTTTGTGCTGTGGAGATATGGTAGGGAGGAACTAAGCCGGTTCCACGAATATCTGAATAGTATGAACACGAGAATTCAGTTTACGATGGAGGAGGAGGTAGACAGCAAATTACATTTCCTCGATGTGCTCGTTTTTAGAAACGAAAATGGTAGTTTGGGCCACTCAGTATACCGCAAACCCACGCACACGGACCGTTATTTGCACCGGGATTCGAACCACCACCCACAACAGAAGCGGGGTGTTATCAAGACGCTAGCGGACAGAGCTAGAAACGTTTGTGAACCTGAGTTGCTCGACGCTGAGATGGAACATCTCCACAATGCACTAATGAAGAACGGATATTTGTCCGCCGAAATAAAACGTGCGTTGAGGCAGCCACGCAGATATCATACTGACGTACAGGCTACTGCAAAATCTAAGGTTTTCCTGCCGTTTGTTAAAAATGTAACGGAAAGAATAGGGAGGATCTGGACGAAGCGGAATATTACCGTAATTTACAAGCCCACCAGGAAGATACAGGAATACCTTAAGGCTGCCAAGGACGCTCGCAAACTATTGGAAAAAGCTGGAGTGTATAGGATCCCATGCAGATGTGGTGATGATTATGTGGGTACCACTAAAAGAACGGTTTCTAAACGTTTGGAAGAGCACAAGGGAAATTGTAGAAGAGGAGAAACGGAACGATCAGCTGTTGTGGAGCATGCTTTCCAGCCAGGGAACCACAATATTCGTTTCGAGGAGACGCAAGTACTAGCGGCCACAAGCGGATATTACGAAAGGCTCTACAGGGAGGCAATCGAAATCGCTAAACACCCAAATAATTTCAACCGAAAGGAGGAGGGCGTGAAATTAAACGGTATTTGGATGCCGGTGTTAAAGAAGATGTGTACCACCCGTCCACTACTGGGTGATGGCAACGGCGATCGACGGCGACGGACAGCGGCCAATTGCACTGACGTTTTCAAAACACGTGACGTCACGCCGCGGCGTGGGAGCGCGCGGACACGGAATTTAGCGGCAGTCAGTAGCGAGCCAGTGAGTGTGTTGGACCCCCTTGAAGATGTCTCCCGCAGTCGGAGACAAAACGTTGGGAATCGACACAGAATTCACAACCGACCACGGCATAACAGCCCGGATAATTATAATGGACATGGAAATACGTTACCTGGTCGGACGAGTCTCGTTTCAAATTGTATCGATCGGATGGACGTTTACGGGTATAGAGACAACCTCATGACTCCATGGACCCTGCATGTCAGCATGGTACTGTTCAAGCTGGTGGAGGCTCTGTAGAGGTGCGGGGCGTGTGCAGTTGTAGTGATATGGGGCTCCTAATACGTCTACATAGACTGACAGCTGACACATACGTAAGCATGCTATCTGATCGCCTGCATCCATCCATGTCCATTGTTCGTTCCGACGGACTTGGACACTTTCAGCAGGACAATGCGATACCCCACAAGTCCAGAATTTCTACAGACTGGCTCTAGAAACACTCTTCTGAGTTTAAATACTTCCGCTGGCCACCAAACACCCTAGACATCAACATTATTGAGCGTATCTGTGACACCTTGCAACGTGCTGTTCAGAAGAGATCTCCCCTCCCTGGTACTCTTACGAATTTACGGACAGCCCTGCAGGACTGATGGTGTCACTTCCCTTCAGCACTAGTTCAGACATTAGTCGAGTCCATACCACGTCGTGTTGTGGCACTCCTGCGAGTTCGCATGGGCCCTACACGGTATTAGGCAAGTTTCTTTTGCTCTTCAGTGTAGTTAAAGATGCTACATCTGTTTGTAAAAGAAAAATATTACAGCATTTCAGTTATATCACGGCAAGGTACCCGGGATTAATGAGGAGATTTATGGTTGATACAGTTTCGTGTTTGAGAATTAGTAATTGTCGTGGAGAAACGTATTGATAGCAGAACGTAAATGAAAAGCCTCCTGTGATCAGTGGTTAGCTGTTTAGTTAATGTGGAAACTCAACGTAGCAGTGGCTACTTCAGTGCAAATTCAAACAAACATGACTGTTAAATGAGGCTGGATGAGTGAATGTTTTGTTAGGGAAATGTGTTACATGCAAGAGGAACAATAAACGAAAGTAATTTGAACTGTACTATTATTATTTGAAAGTGACATTTTTCGTTCTTTAATTGAGTGACTTTATTATTAGAAAAGTATTAGAGACAAGTATTCGTATTAGGCACATGATCAGGCTATTTTCATAATGAACTGTGATCTCTGTGAAAAACTTTTAAACGTTAGCCACAAAAATAAACTAGAAAAATTAATAACGATACGATGAGTTCTACATCTGTCACTGCGACAGAGACAATAACTTTATAACTCTTCCCGTCGACAGAAAGACACCCTAATTATAAAAGTTTCTTCTTGGGGTCACACTATGAAGAGTCTCGGAGTAACTATATCTGCAGAAATTTTTCCAAAAAGGTACGAGTGAATATACGTGCAAGACAATTGCCAGATTGCTGCAAATTGTGAGCTGTTCACAAATTTATTTATAATTATTACCATCTCAACTTTATTCCTATGACTTAAAAAGATAGTTAACGACCGTAGTAATAGTGTCAGTGACTGCCAGGTGTAAGCCATCAATTTCTACATTAATTCGTCCTTCTTCCTGGTGGTGCTTTTCGTGTAGTTTTCTCTCTACGTCAGCTGGGTATGTGATGAGCCAAGCCGGATGCAGTGGGCCACGCCTGTGACCCCGATATTTAGGCTGGTCGCTTGGCGGGGTTACTGCCTGCCTGCCCGCTTTTTCAGAGGGAGCCACAAGGCGAGATAATCAGTACCTAGCTTTTGTCAGGGCTGGAAAGTGCCAGCTGGCTTCCTACCGTTTTCTCGTAAGACTATGCGCTCTATGTGGTACAGGGCTACGGCTGCAGTCACAGAAATAGTTAAAATGACAAGATGTACAGCTACTCTCATGGACCGTCTCAGCTTTCATAAGCAGGGGCATGCGGGCAAAACGAACATCAAAGGAACTTTGTTTCGCAGTAGAAGTTGTGAAGGAGCCTTTGGGAACGCTAGGTGGGGGCACTCAATAAAAATAAACTGCATTCCATGAGAAGCGGCTGGGCTACTTCGTGGACAGGAATTCTTTTCTGTTTGCACAACTCTGGTTCAACTCTCTGTTGCGGCTTTACTGGCCTACAAAGTTGTAAGAGAGATCCTCTCTGACTAACGTAAATAAAGAACAGTTTAGGGGAAATCAAGACACAAAGACTATATATGGAAAATGATCACATTGGCTAAAACATTGAACTGGCTGAAGGATATGATAGTAACTAAGAACAGTTTAGTTTTTCAATCTCTGTGTGTTAAGCTTATTTACTAGACCAGTTCGTGCGTTTTAGTCACTGTCTGCAGTAGAGTTCTGCAGCACCTCTAAGTAGTCATTTGACTGAGCAGTGTAGTTTTCCACCGTCTTTAGTATGAAACTGTGGGATGCGAACTGGATTGATAACACTTCGCTTTCAGCTCCAGGCTATGTTGGTTTCGGTTACACAGCTTAAGACCACAGTGGATGGGCATCACTTTTGTGGACCGGCTGTAGATACCCAACGGTCGGCCAGCACGATCCAGAGTCCAGCGATCAGTCCGCACCAGTGGCAGTCCCAGTTACTGCACGCACTTAGTCCGACCTATCAGCCTTGGTCGAGTGGGAGGATGCCTCGGGGTGTGGCAGGTTGTGAAAGTCTACCCGGAAGGCCGCACGTAAAGTCTCCACGGTTAGTCTGACAAAATAGGTTCCAGGTGCGCTCTGTGGCTGACAATGTCTCTCAGCCAGATACAGTCGTCTGCCCTATTTCAGAGGGAACCTCAGCCTCAAGATCTGGCAGTCACAGAGGGTGGGATTATTGATAGAAGGCAGTTCCAATGCTAGGCGCGTTATAGGGCCCCTTAGGGATATGGCTGCCAAGGAGGGGAGGAAAGCCAGTGTGCATACTGGTTGGAATCATTCCAGATATGAAACGGGTCCTCCCAGATGCCATGAAGAGCACATGGTGCAGCCCACTGTGGGTGAAGGCTTCCGTTGGTACCAATGATGTGTGTCCCTTTATATCAGAAGAGGTTCTCTCTGATTTCGAGCAGCTATCAGAAGTGGTAAAGGCGGCCAGTCATGTTGCGATATGAAAGCAGAGCTCACCATTTGCAGAATAGTCGACAGACCGACTTCGGAACTCTGGTACAGAGCCGCGTGGACTGTCTAAATTGGAGGCTCAGACGATGTAGGCTGCAAATGCCTCCACTTGTGCCATGGGATGGTGCGGTTTCGGGTTCCACTGAATAGGTCAGGAGTCCACTATACATAGGAGGCGGCTACACAGGTAGTGAGTCTGTGTTGCGCGCACTGGAGTTTTTGGATTAGAGGGTTCTGCGGAAACACAAAAAGGGCTTCGGTATCAAACGGTGCAGATCGAACACAGGGAAAACCGTAGAACTACGACCCATCGGTATATTAGTTATAAATTGTCGTAGCTGTGTTGGGAAAGTACGAGAGCTCCAGGCTATAATAGAAAGCACTGATGCTCAGATCATTATAGGCACTGAATGGTGGCTAAAGCCGGAAACAAATTCAGCCGAAATATTTGCGAAGAACCCTACAATTTTCAGAAAGGATATGCTAAACGCAGCTGGCCATGGCGTGTTTGTTGCTGTTAGTAGTAGGTTTATCTTGCAGCGAAACTGAAGTAGATAGTTCCTGTGGAATATTTTGAGTAGAGGTCATTCTTGGCAACTGGAATAAAATAATAACTGGATCGTCTTACTGATCTCGAAATTCAGATAATATAATTGCTGAAAAGCTCAAAGAAAACTTGAGTATAATTTAAAACACGTAATCGACTCATACTCATTTGGTGGTGACTTCAACTCACCGTCGAAATGTCGGGGAAAAACAGTGTTCCAGAAACAACGAAAAAACGAATTTAAACGAACGCAAAATCCTCAAAATTGGCGATATTTTACAGTAGCTCGAAATTTAGCGCGGACGTCAATGCGAGATGCTTATAAAAGTTTCCTCAATGAAACTTTGTCTCGAAACTGGCAAAAAATCCAAACAGATTCTGATCGTATGTAAAGTATGCTAGCGGCAAGACACAATGAATACTCTCAGCGCGCTATAGCAATGGAAATACTACCGATGACAGTGCTGCTAAAGCAGGGTTACTAAACACAGCCTTCCGAAATTCCTACACCAAAGAAGACGAAGTTAATGTTCCAGAATTCGAATCAAGAACAGCTGCCAATTTGTGTAACTTAGAAAATATCCTCGGAGTAGTAAAGCAACTTAAATCACTTAATAAAGCGAGGTTCCGGTCCAGGTTCATTTCAGTGTATGCTGATGCAATGGCTCCATACTTATTTATAGTATAAAGCCGCTCGCTCGACGAAAGATCCGAACCCAAAGACTGGAAAGTTGTACAGGTCACACCAATAGTCAACAAACGCAATAGGAATAATCTACTAACTTACAGGCCCATATCACTGACGTCGATATGCAGCAGGAATTTGGAACATATATTGCGTTCGAACATTATGAACTACGTCGAAGGAAACGGTCTATTGAAACACAATCAACATGGGTTTAGAAAACATCGTTCTTATGAAACACAACTAGCTCTTTACTCACCTGAAGTGTTGAGTGCTGTCGGCAAGGGAAATCAAATTGATTTCGTATTTCTAGATTTTCAGAAGGTTTTTGACACTGTGCCTCACTGGCGACTTGTAGTCAAATTTCTTGCTTATGGAATGTCGCCTCTGTTATGTGACGAGATTCGTGATTTCCTGTCACAGAGGTCACAGTTCGTAGTAATTGACGGAAAGTCCTGGAGGAAAACAGAAGTGATTTCTGGCGTTCCCCCAGGTTGTGTTACAGGCCCTCTGCTGGTCCTTCTGCATCTACATCTACATTCATACTCCGCAAGCCACCTGACGGTGTGTGGCGGAGGGTACCTTGAGTACCTCTATCGGTTCACCCTTCTATTCCAATCTCGTATTGTTCGTAGAAAGAAGGATTGTCGGTATGCCTCTGTGTGGGCTGTAATCTCTTCGATTTTATCGTCATGGTCTCTTCGCGAGATATACGTAGGAGGGAGCAATATACTGCTTGACTCCTCGATGAAGGTACCGAGCTACTGAGCGTCTCTCCTGCAGAGTCTTCCACTGGAGTTTATCTATCATCTCCGTAATGCTTTCGCGATTACTAAATGATCCTGTAACGAAGCGCGCTGCTCTCCGTTGGATCTTCTCTATCTCTTCTATCAACCCTATCTGGTACGGATCCCACACCGGTGAGCAGTATTCAAGCAGTAGGCGAACAGGTAGACTGTAACCTACTTCCTTTGTTTTCGGACTGCATTTCCTTAGGAGTCTTCCAATGAATCTCAGTCTGGCATCCGCTTTACCGACGATTAATTTCATATGGTTATTCCATTTTAAATCACTCCTAATGCCTACTCCCAGATAATTTATGGAATTAACTGCTTCCAATTACTGACCTGCTATATTGTAGCTAAATGATAAAGGATCTTTCTTTCTATGTATTCGCAGGACATTACACTTGAGTACATTGAGATTCAATAGCCATTCCCTGCACCATGCGTCAATTCGTTGCAGATCCTCCTGCATTTCAGTACAGTTTTCCATTGTTACAACCTCTCGATATACCACATCCGCAAAAAGCCTCAGTGAACTTCCGATGATATCCACAAGGTCATTTATAAATATTGTGAACAGCAACGGTCCTACTACACTCCCATGCGGCACACCTGAAATCACTCTTACTTCGGAAGACATCTCTCCATTGAGAATGACCTAGGGAGGAAATTCTCTAACCTATAAAAACCACAAGTGCACTCCACATGTACTCCGCTACCCTTGTAGCCGCTTCCTGCGTGTAGTGCACGCCTGACCTATTCAGGGGGACCCTACATTTCTCCAACCGATAGCGGAGGTCGAGAAATTGACACCCCAGATCTCCGCAGAATCGTCTGAGCCTCTAGTTTAAGCCTTCCACTCGGCTCCAAACCAGAGGACCGCGATCGGTTCTGGGAACGATACTACAAATAGATAGCTCAGGTTCCACCCCGCGAGCGAGGCTTTCCGCATTCACCAACTCCGCCAACCGCCTGAATGAACTGAGGATGACCTCTGAACCCAGACGGCAGGAGTCATTGGTGCCGACATGAGCAGCAATTTGCAGTCAGGTGCACCCAGTGCTCTCTATCGCAGCCAGCAGGGTCTCCTCCACATCTCGGATGAGACCCCCCGGCAAGCAGACAGAGTGATCACTGGCCTTCTTCCCCGACCTTTCCGCTATTTCCCTAAGGGCTCCATCACCCGCCTAACGTTGGAGCTCCCAATCACTAATAAATCCCTCCCCCGGGTGCCTGCTCGGACCTTGCTCAAGGAGCGGCCACATGTACACTCACAAGCAGAGCGGGCGATGCCACACGGCCAGCCTCCACATTGACCCTCCACCTCGTGCGCCGCGAACGCCGTTGAACCCGCCACTCCCCTTGGGGAGAGGGTGACCCAACCGCGTCCGGTACCCGCGAAGATGTTCAAATGGTTCAAATGGCTCTGAGCACTATGGGACTCAACTGCTGAGGTCATTAGTCCCCTAGAACTTAGAACTAGTTAAACCTAACTAACCTAAGGACATCACAAACATCCATGCCCGAGGCAGGATTCGAACCTGCGACCGTAGCGGTCTTGCGGTTCCAGACTGCGGCGCCTTTAACCGCACGGCCACTTCGGCCGGCCCCGCGAAGATGTCTCGACAGCAGGGACAGTGGGTGAAGCATGTAACACCTGGGGTGTACCATGCGACGCACCGGACTCCCCACTGCCGCTACACTCCGAGGCAGCAGCCTGAAGACGGCTGACCGTGGCCATCAACACGTTCAGCTGTTCGCGAACTGTGGCCAGCTCCTCCTGCGTCTGTGCACAGCAGTCACACATCCTATCCATCCTAAGAAATCAATTTACTGTAGAGAGTTAATCAACTTTTAAGTAGACTGCTAATTCACTAAAGGCGGCTGATAGTTGACTAAACTGTGGTTACTAGAAACTTCTTGTAGAAAACAATGAAAATAGCACTACCTGTCTCTGGACTGTATCCAAAACAAACACTAGCACTATTGGCACTGTGGCTGACTAAAGGTACTCTCTATGTTTATATAAACGATTTAGGCGGCAATCTGAGCCGCAATCTTAAATTGTTTGCAGATGATGCTGTCGTTCATCGTCTAGTGACGTCATCAGAGGATCGAGAAACCAACTGCAAAATGATTTAGATAAGATAACTGCACGGTGTTAAAATTGGCAATTTGCCCTAAATAATGAAAAGTGTGAGGTCATCCACATGAGCGCTAAAGGGAATCCGTTAAACTTCGATTACGTGATAAATCAACCAAATATAAAGCCCGAAAATTCAGCTAAATACCTAGGATATACAACTACGAGCATCTTAATTTGGAAAGAACACGTAGAAAATGTCATGGGGAAGGCAAAACAAAGACTGCATTTTATTGGCAGGACACTCAGAAAATGTAACAGATCTGCTGCAAGGGGGGCTGCCTGCACTATACTTGTCCACCCTCTTTTGGAATATTGCTGTGTGGTGTGAGTTCCTTACCAGATAAGATTAACGGTGCACATCGGGAAAATTCAAAGTAGGGCAACACGTTCTATATTATAGAGAAATATGGGAGAGAGTGGCACAGGCATGGTACAGGATTTGGGTTGGAATTCATTAAAACAAAGGCGTATCTCGCTGCGATGGGATTTACTCATGAAGTTTTTAATTATCAAATTTCTCCTCCGAATGCGAAAATATTTTGTTGAGGCCCACCTACATAGTTAGATACGATCATCATAATAAACCAAGGGAAATCGGAGCTCTCACGGAATGAAGAGAAAGCCTGCATATACAACAATTGGTTAATTTTGCTAAACCCTTGCACAGAGGAGGGATTTTGTCTTGAGAAGAGGTGGTGACTCAAGTGGCTGCAGAATCGATCACTGGGTGGAACCAACGACCCTTAACAACAGTCAAGTCCAAGTCATGCCGAAAAGTTTCTAAGTCACCAGTGCATCATATCAAGCAGCTGTGTGGTGGCTCTCAGCATCGAGGTCTGGCGGCAGTGGCTCCAGGTCTTGGTCTACATCTGGCGTCCAACAGAATGTCAGTCATTGCCTTGCTGCATTTTTCATGTCTCACTGACTTTTGGTTGGCTCGTCTCTGTACCTTACGGGCACTGACTGATCACACTGCTTCTTAATATACACTCCTGGAAATGGAAAAAAGAACACATTGACACCGGTGTGTCAGACCCACCATACTTGCTCCGGACACTGCGAGAGGGCTGTACAAGCAATGATCACACGCACGGCACAGCGGACACACCAGGAACCGCGGTGTTGGCCGTCGAATGGCGCTAGCTGCGCAGCATTTGTGCACCGCCGCCGTCAGTGTCAGCCAGTTTGCCGTGGCATACGGAGCTCCATCGTAGTCTTTAACACTGGTAGCATGCCGCGACAGCGTGGACGTGAACCGTATGTGCAGTTGACGGACTTTGAGCGAGGGCGTATAGTGGGCATGCGGGAGGCCGGGTGGAGGTACCGCCGAATTGCTCAACACGTGGGGCGTGAGGTCTCCACAGCACATTGATGTTGTCGCCAGTGGTCGGCGGAAGGTGCACGTGCCCGTCGACCTGGGACCGGACCGCAGCGACGCACGAATGGACGCCAAGACCGTAGGATCCTACGCAGTGCCGTAGGGGACCGCACCGCCACTTCCCAGCAAATTAGGGACACTGTTGCTCCTGGGGTATCGGCGAGGACCATTCGCAACCGTCTCCATGAAGCTGGGCTACGGTCCCGCACACCGTTAGGCCGTCTTCCGCTCACGCCCCAACATCGTGCAGCCCGCCTCCAGTGGTGTCGCGACAGGCGTGAATGGAGGGACGAATGGAGACGTGTCGTCTTCAGCGATGAGAGTCGCTTCTGCCTTGGTGCCAATGATGGTCGTATGCGTGTTTGGCGCCGTGCAGGTGAGCGCCACAATCAGGACTGCATACGACCGAGGCACACAGGGCCAACACCCGGCATCATGGTGTGGGGAGCGATCTCCTACACTGGCCGTACACCACTGGTGATCGTCGAGGGGACACTGAATAGTGCACGGTACATCCAAACCGTCATCGAAGCCATCGTTCTACCATTCCTAGACCGGCAAGGGAACTTGCTGTTCCAACAGGACAATGCACGTTCGCATGTATCCCGTGCCACCCAACGTGCTCTAGAAGGTGTAAGTCAACTACCCTGGCCAGCAAGATCTCCGGATCTGTCCCCCATTGAGCATGTTTGGGACTGGATGAAGCGTCGTCTCACGCGGTCTGCACGTCCAGCACGAACGCTGGTCCAACTGAGGCGCCAGGTGGAAATGGCATGGCAAGCCGTTCCACAGGACTACATCCAGCATCTCTACGATCGTCTCCATGGGAGAATAGCAGCCTGCATTGCTGCGAAAGGTGGATATACACTGTACTAGTGCCGACATTGTGCATGCTCTGTTGCCTGTGTCTATGTGCCTGTGGTTCTGTCAGTGTGATCATGTGATGTATCTGACCCCAGGAATGTGTCAATAAAGTTTCCCCTTCCTGGGACAATGAATTCACGGTGTTCTTATTTCATTTTCCAGGAGTGTATATTAGCGTCAGCCTGAAGATGATGGAGACGCATTCCATAGAAACGTTGCTACGAGACGACGACGCAACTCAGCTGACAACCCGTGAACACTTTATATAAGACTTCTTATTATTACAATGTTATTGGTATACAATTGTTAATGCTTTTCTTGAATAATATAAAGAGCATAATATATAAAAATTTCTCTAATGTTACAGAGAACTGAACGCTTAACAACTGTTAAAGTGGTTCCATATAATGTGTTTCTGCTTAGTTGATGAGAACATAATTTATATAATGCAAATGTCAAAGGAAAACGTAATACAATAAGCGTGGTGAAAACAATATGTAGAGGGAAGTGATATATATGGATGCGTAACATCGTCTAAGTAGCTTGTTGTTGTTGTTGTGGTCTTCAGTCCTGAGACTGGTTTGATGCAGCTCTCCATGCTACCCTATCCTGTGCAAGCTTCTTCATCTCCCAGTACTTACTGCAACCTACATCCTGCTCAATCTGCTTAGTGTATTTATCTCTTGGTCTCCCTCTACGATTTTTATCCTCCACGCTGACCTCCAATGCTAAATTTGTGATCCCTTGATGCCTCAGAACATGTCCTGCTAACCGGTCCCTTGTTTTTGTCAAGTTGTGTCACAAACACCTCTTCTTCCCAATTCTATTCAATACCTCCTCATTAATTATGTAACTTATTGGTTGATATCAGCCCATTTCTACCCATTTCACATGAGAAGGTCTTGTTAGAAGCTCGAGCGTTTGTCATCTGAAATGGTTTGTGTTTATGTATGATTATTGTGTTTGTATGTACTGATATTTCACTTGCACTGTTGCGTATCAGGACACTACATGATATTCAGTAGCTCTTCGTTCGTCTTATTGGTGGTAGTTGTATATTCCATGCGATACTTTAGAGAAATACACCTGGTATTATACAGAATAAATAGTGATTGAGCATTTGATACACGGAATAGATGATTTCCAGGTTTGCATAAGGGATACACTTATGGTTGTAAATTTGTTAGTAGAAATAGAATGTAGTTCATTGCTACTTGAATGCATTTGGATTGTGACTACGTGACATGTCGAGGTTAGGCCCGGCGCTGGCGGCGTACACGAGTAGCCACAGTGGCTAAGGCGGCCGCTGGTGACAAGCGGGAAACCCAGATTCGAATCCCGGTCCGACAAAATCGTCATTTGTCACAAGTATCTCATGCTAAAATACCGTATATTCACAAAATGTGAATCCCATTAAGGGTTTTGAGAGCAGTAATTCATTGAAGACAGTGTCTGCTCCTCCGGACACACGTGCATGTCTGAAGGACATTGTATTGTAATAGATGCAGTTGTCGCATAAATACAGACACTGTCGCGACGAATGGTACAACTAACTGTATCGTTCTTCAGCACAGAGAATGTGTGAACGTGCCACAACCTGCCTTGTAGTAGGTCACCGGTCAGTTCTGCTGCCCATTGGAACGCCATTGCGTCCTCGTTACCCTGTGTGCTACTGAGGAGAATAAAAAGCAAACTGCACAGCTGTCGGCGCATTTGCAAGTCACCCGGTGGGGCGGTATTGAAACGGGAATGGCCGGCGCCATCTGCCAGGAATCGAAATTTGATTCAATCGGGGCGCTGCGTCTATCGGGTGGCTGTAGCAGAGAGGCGTTGACGAGAAATCTACACACCAATCAACACAACGAACACACACACACACACACACACACACACACACACACACACACACACACACACGTACACACACGCACGCACACACATACACACAGTGACTGGGGATAGTCGCATAGCATCACGCTTCATCGGCATTCTCTGAGGTCTGCGAGTGACATCTGCAGATTTTTCTGGTTCCCCTGGGCTGGTGTTCATGTCCTACATTAATGAAGCAGCACGTAGTTTTAGTGGCACTTTATGGGTTTTCACTGATGAAGGAATGTTTAGGAAATTCTATCCTGACACATTTCAAAAATATCTAGTTACAGTACGATAAAATATTAGACCAGTGCAAAAACTAGGAACTAACTGGTAGCACAGAAAGAAGTGCTGCACTTCGCAAGTAGGTAAATACCGGACGCTACCTGGTCAAAAGTAGACACACTGAGTACCGTGACTGTAGTACAAATGCGTGATATGTTCCACGAATCGGAACTAAGAGTCAATCATGTTATACAAATGTTTGACCGCATCAACGTGTACATATACCAACCAGAACTGTCACAAAAGAGTTCACAGCCATACGTCGCATGACCGATTACCTGTAGCGAACAGGCCAACATGCAGAGTTCTTGGCAAAAAAAAAAAAAAAAGCTGGGAAGTAATTAAGTCACTCGCCGTATAGAGACGCCAAAATGTGAACTTTACGAAATGTAAATGTGTGGTATCCTGAAACTACTTAATTAAAGAATTACAACCGCAGTCAGTAATGTTGTACATATATTTGGGATTAACAGTATGTAGAAATACGACCACTTGGTTTCGGCTGTACGTAATCAAATTGCGGACTACAACTCATTAGTAGGATGCTGGGAAAAAGCACTTTGTCTACAAAACAGATTACATTCAAAACACTTTTAGGCCCTTCTGCAATGCGGTATTTCTCGAGTGTGTGAAGCCAGTCTAGCAACTACGAATGAAAATTGACGTCACGTACGTAATAAGAATTTCGGTGCGAATGATGAAAGGGTAGTTTGACTGGTGAGAGACAGTTCCAGAAGTGTTGAGAAATTTTGGACTTTCCCGGTATGCCGGATAAACCTTCGGTACGGATCCTCTCGCGACACCAAACACTTCGCCTACCTTGGTTACGGAAGCACCACCATATGAGCACCAACTACTGAGTCACGTTCGAGCGCACTTTGCTCCTACATAATGAACTTGCAACAACATATAGCACTCTTCAGACCACGACTGAACACTTGTAACGTATCGAGAAGGTGGTCAGACACAACAGCGCAACCTCAAGGCTTGGCTGGCATCCGCATTTTCGTTCAAGCAAGCATTTCTCCATGTTTTCGTCCACCCCCTGTATACTGTCGCGATGAGATGTGAAAGAAAATCTAAGAGAACTTCTTATAATGGCTATAAGTATTTAACAAGTTCCGACATAACTAGAAATTTTTGGCAACTGAGACTTAACGAAAGTAGCTGGAAATACACTGCTTTCCTTTAAAATAGCTGGTATCAAAATTAGTGAGTGGTACCATATCGACTGAATGTGTATCTTAGGCTTTTATTTGTTCATTGTTCTAAGTTTTAGGTGAGACGCTAGCAATAAATTGGATATTTCTGTTGATGATATTGTGAATTTAACCAAGACTTGTGGAGAACATGAGGATATCGTAAACGGGCTACTAGAAACATTTAAAAAAAAGGATGTCTTCATCAATGTACACTACTGGCCATTAACATTGCTACACCACGAAGATGACGTGCTACAGACGCGAAATTTAACCGACAGAGCATTCACACAAGGTTGGCGCCGCTGGCGACACCTACAACGTGCTGACATGAGGAAAGTTTCCAACCGATTTCTCATACACAAACAGCAGTTGACCGGCGTTGCCTGGTGAAACGTTGTTGTGATGCCTCGTGTAAGGAGGACAAATGCGTACCATCACCTTCAGGGCTTTGATAAAGGTCCGATTGTAAGCTATAGTGATTGCGGTTTATCGTGTCGCGACATTGCTGCTCGCTTTAGTCGAGATCCAATGACGGTCAGCAGAATATGGAATCGGTGGGTTCAGGAGGGTAATACGGAACGCCGTGCTGGATCCCAACGGCCTCCTGTCACTAGCAGTCGAGATGACAGGCATCTTATCTGCATGGCTGTAACGGACCTGAGTCAACAGATGGGTACGTTTGCAAGACAACAACCATCTGCACGAACAGTTCGACGACGTTTGCAGCAGCATGGACTATCGGCTCGGAGTCCACGGCTGCGGTTATCCTTGACGCTGCATCACAGACAGGAGTGCCTGCGATGGAGTACTCAACGACGAACCTGGGTGCACGAATGGCAAAACGTCATTTTTTCGGATGAGTCCACGTTCTGTTTACAGCATCATGAAGGTCGCATCCGTGTTTGGCGACATCGCAGTGAACGCACATTGGAAGCGTGTATTCGTCATCGCCATACTGGCGTATCACCCAGCGTGAGCCGGCCGTGGTGGCCAAGCGGTTAAAGGCGCTACAGTCTGGAACCGCGCGGCCGCTACGGTCGCAGGTTCGAATCCTGCCTCGGGCATGGATGTGTGTGATGTCCTTAGGTTAGCTAGGTTTAAGTAGTTCTAAGTTCTAGGGGACTGATGACCTGAGAAGTTAAGTCCCATAGTGCTCAGAGCCATTTGAACCATTTGAACCCAGCGTGATGGTATGGGGTGCCATTGGTTACACGTCTCGGTCACCTCTTTTTCGCATTGACGGCACTTTGAACAGTGGACGTTACATTTCAGATGTGTTACGCACCGTGGCTCTACCTTCCATTCGATCCCTGCGAAACCCTACATTTTAGCAGGATAATGCACGACCGCATGTTGCAGGTCTGTATGGGCCTTTCTGGATACGGAAAATGTTCGACTGCTGCCCTGGCCAGCACATTCTCCAGATCTCTCACCAAGTGAAAACGTCTGGTCAATGGTGGCCGCGCAACTGGCTCGTTACAATACGCCAGTCACTACTCTTGATGAACTGTGGTATCGTGTTGAAGCTGTATCGGCAGCTGCACCTGCACACGCCATCCAAGCTCTGTTTGACTCAATGCAAAGGCATATCAAGGCCGTTAGTACGGCCAGAGGTGGTTGTTTTGGGTACTGATTTCTCATGATCTATGCACCCAAATTGCGTGAAAATGTAATCACATGTCAGTTCTAGTATAATATATTTGTCCAATGAATACCCGTTTATCTGAATTTCTTCTTGGTGTAGCAATTTTAATGGCCAGTAGTGTAATTAAAGTAAAATTTAAGAAGTAAATAAAATTCTCTCGACAAATTACAAGCTTAGATGGTATCACGCCAGGGCTACTGAAACTGGAAGCTGTTACAACATTCACATCGCCAAAATTCTGGAAGCAACATAAAACCATTTTGGGCTTATGTGGACATTATTATCGATTTATTACAGGTAGCTGCTGTCAGTATGTTCACTGTTACAGATATTGCAAAAATACGTAATGAGTATACGAACGAAGGAATTGCAATGAGATTTAGATCTTCTAAAGTGAAAATTATGGCAACTTAAATTAGTGCAGCTTGTGGACTTATCAAACAAATATTTCATGGGGGTGAACAACAGTCAGTATCCCATGAATATGGAACTGTAAAAAATCCACGAAATAAATGACAAATCAGAATACTATACAACTGAATTCGCAAACTACATCTTAAATCTCTCAGAAAAGAAATATACAGTCTCCGAGCCCAAAGCTTTAGCCATTGTGTGGGGTTTCATGACTTTCACTATCACCTGCTTGGAAGAAATACCACTGTTGCTGTTGACGTTAAGGGTACTAATTTTACAAGAATCCGACCACGAGATTTGCTACCTGCCATGCCAACCCCCCCCCATGAACCATGGACCTTGCCGTTGGTGGGGAGGCTTGCGTGCCTCAGCGATACAGATAGCCGTACCGTAGGTGCAACCACAACGGGGGGGTATCTGTTGAGAGGCTAGACAAACGTGTGGTTCCTGAAGAGGGGCAGCAGCCTTTTCAGTAGTTGCAAGGGCAACAGTCTGGATGATTGACTGATCTGGCCTTGTAACAATAACCAAAACGGCCTTGCTGTGCTGGTACTGCGAACGGCTGAAAGCAAGGGGAAACTACAGCCGTAATTTTTCCCGAGGGCATGCAGCTTTACTGTATGATTACATGATGATGGCGTCCTCTTGGGTAAAATATTCCGGAGGTAAAATAGTCCCCCATTCGGATCTCCGGGCGGGGACTACTCAAGAGGATGTCGTTATCAGGAGAAAGAAAACTGGCGTTCTACGGATCGGAGCGTGGAATGTCAGATCCCTTAATCGGGCAGGTAGGTTAGAAAATTTAAAAAGGGAAATGGATAGGTTGAAGTTAGATATAGTGGGAATTAGTGAAGTTCGGTGGCAGGAGGAACAAGACTTCTGGTCAGGTGACTACAGGGTTATAAACACAAAATCAAATAGGGGTAATGCAGGAGTAGGTTTAATAATGAATAGGAAAATAGGAATGCGGGTAAGCTACTACAAACACCATAGTGAACGCATTATTGTGGCCAAGATAGATACGAAGCCCACGCCTACTACAGTAGTACAAGTTTATATGCCAACTAGCTCTGCAGATGACGAAGAAATTGAAGAAATGTATGATGAAATAAAAGAAATTATTCGGATTGTGAAGGGAGACGAAAATTTAATAGTCATGGGTGACTGGAATTCAAGTGTAGGAAAAGGGAGAGAAGGAAACATAGTAGGTGAATATGGATTGGGGGACAGAAATGAAAGAGGAAGCCGCCTGGTAGAATTTTGCACAGAGCACAACATAATCATAACTAACACTTGGTTTAAGAATCATGAAAGAAGGTTGTATACATGGAAGAACCCTGGAGATACTAAAAGGTATCAGATAGATTATATAATGGTAAGACAGAGATTTAGGAACCAGGTTTTAAATTGTAAGACATTTCCAGGGGCAGATATGGACTCTGACCACAATCTATTGGTTATGACCTGTAGATTAAAACTGAAGAAACTGCAAAAAGGTGGGAATTTAAGGAGATGGGACCTGGATAAACTAAAAGAACCAGAGGTTGTACAGAGATTCAGGGAGAGCATAAGGGAGCAATTGACAGGAATGGGGGAAATAAATACAGTAGAAGAAGAATGGGTAGCTTTGAGGGATGAAGTAGTGAAGGCAGCAGAGGATCAAGTAGGTAAAAAGACGAGGGCTAGTAGAAATCCTTGGGTAACAGAAGAAATATTGAATTTAATTGATGAAAGGAGAAAATATAAAAACGCAGTAAGTGAAACAGGCAAAAAGGAATACAAACGTCTCAAAAATGAGATCGTCAGGAAGTGCAAAATGGCTAAGCAGGGATGGCTAGAGGACAAATGTAAGGATGTAGAGGCCTGTCTCACTAGGGGTAAGATAGATACCGCCTACAGGAAAATTAAAGAGACCTTTGGAGATAAGAGAACGACTTGTATGAATATCAAGAGCTCAGATGGAAACCCAGTTCTAAGCAAAGAAGGGAAAGCAGAAAGGTGGAAGGAGTATATAGAGGGTCTATACAAGGGCGATGTACTTGAGGAAAATATTATGGAAATGGAAGAGGATGTAGATGAAGATGAAATGGGAGAAATGATACTGCGTGAAGAGTTTGACAGAGCACTGAAAGACCTGAGCCGAAACAAGGCCCCCGGAGTAGACAATATTCCATTGGAACTACTGACGGCCGTGGGAGAGCCAGTCCTGACAAAACTCTACCATCTGGTGAGCAAGATGTATGAAACAGGCGAAATACCCTCAGACTTCAAGAAGAATATAATAATTCCAATCCCAAAGAAAGCAGGTGTTGACAGATGTGAAAATTACCGAACTATCAGCTTAATAAGTCACAGCTGCAAAATACTAACACGAATTCTTTACAGACGAATGGAAAAACTAGTAGAAGCCAACCTCGGGGAAGATCAGTTTGGATTCCGTAGAAACACTGGAACACGTGAGGCAATACTGACCTTACGACTTATCTTAGAAGAAAGATTAAGGAAAGGCAAACCTACGTTTCTAGCATTTGTAGACTTAGAGAAAGCTTTTGACAATGTTGACTGGAATACTCTCTTTCAAATTCTAAAGGTGGCAGGGGTAAAATACAGGGAGCGAAAAGCTATTTACAATTTGTACAGAATCCAGATGGCAGTTATAAGAGTCGAGGGACATGAAAGGGAAGCAGTGGTTGGGAAGGGAGTAAGACAGGGTTGTAGCCTCTCCCCGACGTTGTTCAATCTGTATATTGAGCAAGCAGTAAAGGAAACAAAAGAAATATTCGGAGTAGGTATTAAAATTCATGGAGAAGAAATAAAAACTTTGAGGTTCGCCGATGACATTGTAATTCTGTCAGAGACAGCAAAGGACTTGGAAGAGCAGTTGAATGGAATGGACAGTGTCTTGAAAGGAGGATATAAGATGAACATCAACAAAAGCAAAACAAGGATAATGGAATGTAGTCTAATTAAGTCGGGTGATGCTGAGGGAATTAGATTAGGAAATGAGGCACTTAAAGTAGTAAAGGAGTTTTGCTATTTGGGGAGCAAAATAACTGATGATGGTCGAAGTAGAGAGGATATAAAATGTAGGCTGGCAATGGCAAGGAAAGCGTTTCTGAAGAAGAGAAATTTGTTAACATCCAGTATTGATTTAAGTGTCAGGAAGTCATTTCTGAAAGTATTCGTATGGAGTGTAGCCATGTATGGAAGTGAAACATGGACGATAAATAGTTTGGACAAGAAGAGAATAGAAGCTTTCGAAATGTGGTGCTACAGAAGAATGCTGAAGATTAGATGGGTAGATCACATAACTAATGAGGAAGTATTGAATAGGATTGGGGAGAAGAGAAGTTTGTGGCACAACTTGACCACAAGAAGGGATCGGTTGGTAGGACATGTTCTGAGGCATCAAGGGATCACCAATTTAGTATTGGAGGGCAGCGTGGAGGGTAAAAATCGTAGAGGGAGACCAAGAGATGAATACACTAAGCAGATTCAGAAGGATGTAGGTTGCAGTAGGTACTGGGAGATGAAAAAGCTTGCACAGGATAGAGTAGCATGGAGAGCTGCATCAAACCAGTCTCAGGACTGAAGACCACAACAACAACAACAACATGCCAAGCCAGTATTGCTCCAGACGCACTGTTGTCACTAACTGGTAGCGTGGAAGCGACGCTGCACAGGATTTGTACAGAATCTACATTAATTTCATCAATGGAGTAACAAGAGAGACGTTTGTCAATAGATTAAAATTACTTCGCAATATATCAGCAGAACAAGATGCAGTCACTATATTAACGGAAGAAAAAGTTTTGTAGGACAACCCAAATTAATCCAACCTTACTGCAGTAAAGATCAGCCAGTATTAGCTAAAGCACCAAAATATTTTGTATCATAGTTATGTCTCAGTTCGATCCATGATATGCAACGAACCATCTGCACACACTTTGGCCCAACGAAATGCACTAACAAGGATACTGTCTAATAGCATGATGAAAGGACTTCTTTCAAGATTTGAAATGTATGAACTGTGCCAGAAAACAAAAGTTTGAGCTGAACAGCAGATAGGTTATGTGCATAATTTAATTATTGACAAAGATAGCCAAATATTTTAAGTTGATAATTATGGGGTATTGTCAAGATGTAAAGACAATTTTACAAACGTCGTCGTTATACTGTAGCTTTCTTCCAGTACATTCACAATGCTGAAGAAACGAGTAGGGTATTATTTTATAAATTTGAATCAAACAAGAGTGTATCAACAGTGGTAATGGATCACTGTTTAGTTTACACTTACGAAAAAGTTGCATGGTAATTATGGTACAAATCAAATTTTAATTTCCACTTATTAACAGGTTCGAATACAGCAGAACACGTTATGCGAGAACATGGGTACTTGTTTTGGACCTAGCGTGGAAAAGACCATAGCACATTGCACGAAAAACGTGACTTCAAAACCAAAATTAAGAGTTTGAATCATAATAGCATTGGTCTCCGGATACATGTGTGTTCACTCAGAAGGCATTGAATACTTTTGAACAATGTTTTTGAAAAGAATGCTACAGAAAATAAATAGCAAAGATAATTTTCACAACCATAGATATGATAAATTAATGCAGCCGTTGTTACATAATCACAAATGACTTTCTCCTCGTCAAATCTAATGTCAAATTTCCTAACGTCCCAGACGACATTAAGAAATTTAATTATTACTGCGATGACCCCGTCTGAATCAAACTATGGAGGGTTCGTAGTACAACACTGCAGGCAAATGATTACTGAGCGTAAAAACAATTAAATTGCACCACTAAAAAGAGGATCTGGAATGGCGTATGTAGATTTTTAATTAATGTAGACCATCCCCTTGAACTGTGATTGGGTTTCACTGTTTAGAATTTTGTGCATACGTAGATAATATTTCTTGCGTGTGATTTGTTTTCGTCTTACAGACAATACGAGACATAGTGGCTGCGCCTTTTTACGTGAATGACATGTCGTGGGTATGTGAACTTCTCCAGACAAATATTTTAGCAGCCAAGAGACGACGAAAGAATGACAACTTTAAAATTTAATCTGTTAATGTTATGTGTTTGTTTTCGTGTTCATGAGATATGCGAGAGGCACGTGATCACAGTGGTGGATAGGCAGGGTACCTACGTATAACGATCCTGCACCCTCTTTGCCATTCGTGGTAATAATGTTCCCTTGTCGTCTTTTGTTTATGGGGAACTGGTAGATTCTGCTAGAGGCTTGGCTGTCTATTGTAAAGTATAACTTCCGTTTCTCTACTAAAAACAATAACATTAACACTCTGAACACTGTTTTAGAGTAAACATAAGAGAGCTGTTAATTGCGTTTGTACCTGCCTGAATATTTAATAAGTTATTTTACTTCTTCCGGAGCGTTTAGCGGGAAAATTAGCGGGTCGTTTTATTCAGAGAGCAAGTATGCACTTCACTTAACTGTTACCTGTGAGTACCGTTCTGATAGTTAATGTTTTGCCACTAAATACATTGAAGCGTTCACCTCTGGACCAGGAGCCATTACTAACTCAGCTTGAGAGTTTGTCTCCTGAAAATGAAGTCATTAGACTGAATTTACGTCCGGAGCTCGTGGTCGTGCGGTAGCTTCCCGCGCCCGGGTTCCCGGGATCGATTCCCGGCGGCGTCAGGGATTTTCTCTGCCGCGTTATGACTGGGTGTTGTATGATGTCCTTAGGTTAGTTAGGTTTAAGTAGTTCTAAGTTCTAGGGGACTGATGACCATAGATGTTAAGTCCCATAGTGCTCAGAGCCATTTGAACCATTTTTGAACTGAATTTACTTTATTCTTTGGTCATGAATCTAAACAAATGAAATTTAAGCAATTACTCTAACAACCCGACCCATCAAAGTTGTGAGTCTCCAATTTCGTACTTAAAAAAAACACACAAACGACGAAAGCATTCACTGCTGATCATTTTCCACACAGTAAATGGTAATTTTAAGATAGGATTTAATCAAAGTATAGTAAGTAGTTGAAAGAAGATGGTGCCACCGTTAAGCATTAAATGTCAATATACTAAACCAAAAGCTCTTTTCAGCACTTTTTATGTTAACACTGTCTGTACATGAATAATGACAGTAGTTTACGTTATAGAGATGAGGAACTTTATGGTGTACAATAACATAGTGATTTACTTTTAAGGCTTATCACACTGCCATATAACTACTGTACTATACCTCGTATTAAGAAATTGTATATATACTTAGGGATATATGCATATACATCGCCATGTGGGTTCATGTCTCTCTGTGAAAGAAATATCGTAGAATTTATGTCAGTTGATATGATGACTGTCGCAAGAGTATCTTTGCCTTGCGGTCACTTTGGTATTGTTCCACATATGCTCGTTTTGGTCCCACCAGAAGCTATGAAGTTGAATTTGTCGTTTGCTGCTGAATGAGCTACATCATCTGGCTCGATTCTTTGATATTACCTTTTAGACAATAGTTGTGGTTGCAAAATTTATGACATGATATGAGTTTTTTATTTTGCAAGTATCAAATTACGATTGGTTTACCGCATGTGTAAATGGATTTTGTAATTTTTACGTTCTATTTTTTCTCTATTTGACGTTGTCATAGTCGCTGGACGATGGTTTAATTTCGAAACCCATCTGAATCAATACGAAATTAGAGAACAGCACTGTTTTATGCGACACATTTCGGCTATTGACTGTTCCCTAAAAAAGTATTTAAGGCAGCGGTGCTAGTTATAGACTGCTTCCGTAACGTGTACCTATTTCAGAACAAGAACGCAATCTCTAGAAGAGCGCACATATACGTGGCCTGATTCAAAGACTACCAGCCGGCCGCTTCCTTCAGTTTAGGCCGCTTGTGGTATACTTCGTCCTACATATAAGCGTTTTACAAAATGGAAACTGCAGGCCACATCTGCCAATCCCACCTCGCTGCTAACCACTAGATCAGCCTATCGCACATTTTCCTTCATCAAAAAGGCGTTCACAAATCGGAATGACAAGGGAAGAAGCTTGGCTATCTCCAGGCCTGACGGCTTCCTAATTTCTTTGTCACAATACTACACTTTTCGTAATAAATAGAATAGAGCACACTTAAAAAGAGCTCAGACTTCACAAAAATGATTGTATTAAATCCTGAAGTATATAACGTTGAAATTGAAGTGCAGTCACTGCTTATAAATATATGTTAATCCTGATGTATATAACATTGAAATCGAAGTGCCGTTATACTTACACAAATATGCTAATGCGTTAACGTGGAACCAATTTACGCTGTAAGTAATTAGTTACAATTTTGGCCACCCGATGCAAATCTGGCGCTGTGGATGCTAGAAAGACGTATAGAAATATTTCCATATGTAATGGATTAGGAACGGGACACGGGCAGAATATGTCGAACAAGTGAGAAACCGCCGCTTACTCAATTTGTTCAACATGAGCACCGGAGACGTCGACGAGATGCTGTATCCGTAATACGAACTGATCAGCAGTTGGTCGTCGCAGTTCAGGTGGAACCTGAACAACGTTTCCTTTACACTGGTATTCAGATCAGACGGAGAGCGAACGTGTCTCAGGTGCGTGCGTTCTTTTAAATGTCCCTGGGGTCAAAAGTCAGATGGATTCAGATCAGGTGATCTTGCAGGCCATGCATCTGCAAAACCTCTGGAGATAACACGATCGTAAAAGGTTGCATTAAGCAGATCTTTGACTAGTCGAGCGACACGAGAAGTTGCCTCATCCTGCATGAAAACAGTGGTTTCCACACAGTTGCGGTCTTCCTAAACAGGAATCGCATGCTGTACAAGGAGGTCTAGATAAAGTGTAGATGTCACTGTAGACTTGACAGGTCTTCTGGGTGAATTCTCTGCAAAAAAGAAGGGGCCGAGATTAAAGGTGCTTGTGAATCCACACCACACAATCATATACTGTTTTGTGGCGGTGTTCGTAGCGACAAACAATTCGCTGTAGAAACGGCTTACGAAGTCACCGCCACACTTTTAATAGCGGGCCGACCGGTCCGCTGGAACAGTGAACAGAAAGATGAAAACCCAAACACTCTGATTAAATAAAAGTCGGTACTTATCTTTATTCACGAAGATACAGAAACACAGTAGTGAACTCCGTGTCTACAGAGATCTGTCTAGTTCGAGTCGGAGCGGCTAGGTCAGCGTCGGCTGACGACAAACAACAACTCTGCTGCGATGAACACACAACTGACTAGCAAGTACACAATTTGGTGGCGAGTATACAACTGAACGGCGAATACAGAACTGTCCTAGCGCTCGCGACTCCAGCGCTTAAGAAGCCAGAAGCCAGCGGTGGCGCGCGCAGACTTGCGGCGATTTTCTGTCTCGCTGGCGCTGCTTATGCGGACGGCGTCCGGACTTTGATGCTGCCAACCTTTTGGCAGCGGGCTCGGGTGGCATTACTGGCTAGGATATAACATACTGCGAGTGCGATCACTCTTCGTGCGCAACACGCGGTTTAACAGTACCCCAAATTCGGCAGGTCTGTTTATTCGCTGCACCCTGTAGTGTAAACTGGGCCTTGTCATTCCACAGAACGTTGCTGCGGAACATGAGGTATCAGCTGAGTCCCCTCTGTACCCTGTACGGGTACCAATGTAATATAGACCGCAAAACTGTCCTTACTGTTGACCACGGGATGGGCAATTCTCGTGACGCTGCACGAGCACTAGCGCTTCTTGGCCACATGCTGCATGCTCAGTTACAGCAACAGCAACCTTGTGAATGATTTCCACCATGACACGATTGCCTTGCTTCCGCAGTTGCCACACCAAGCCCACCAGTGTTGCCGAATTTCGTTGTCATCTTCTTTAAACCATTTAACGTCGTCGGACCTATCCCCAGACCTCTCAGTCGGCGATACTCCCCCAACGCAGCACTGCATTTGCTGCCATTCAAATGAATGAGTCTCACTAATAGCTCATACTCTCTCTTCTAGGAAGCCACACTGCTCACTCACGTTACGGCTTGGCAAATGACAGCGTGTATGTTACCGAAAGAAAGGAAGAATGAATTGATTGTTGGTGTTAATAACGATCATCCTCCTTTACCTCCTCTGCTTTACTGAAGACGACCTGTCACTGAGCACATTTGTTCCGTGCATGCAGTACACGTGAGGCGCCTAGTTGTTTCCACTGCACTGTGTGGAATACGAAGGTTCTGTTATAGTTCACTAGCCTGCTGTCTTCAAGTTGATGTCCCCAGCGCAGAAAACAGCACGCAGGTCGTAGGTTCTGTATCTTTAAGATGAAACTGTCTTTTAGCGAGGTTCTGTTCTGAAATAATGTATCACTTCTTTGGGATGCCACTCGCGTATTTTAATATAGCCCCACGAGGAGACTACATGATCCTAATACAACACCTTCTGATACAGCAAAGTACAAGATCAAACACAATGGTTACGAAAATGTATCTTTACACTACTTGTGGCACGTGTCTGTGCCTCATGACTACCGGAGTGAATCTTTTTATACTGAATACTGGCAAACACATCCAGCCACGGACAACATGACTGTACATCTCGACTGCCTAATCCAGAGTGACGAACAGGAACTTAAATTAAAATTGGAAACACATCCTACGACAGACAACATGTCTGTTCTTCTCGACTGCCTAATCCAGAGTGACGAACAGCCCGAAACACTTCGAGTGCCATACCAGTAAAGGCGTGACCCGAACGCATCCGAAGTGCTTCGTCTGCAATTTCGTCAGTCTTTTGCTTTTTATTTTAATTGTTTTTAACAATTCTAAAATGACTGATTGATAGTCAGCTGTTGAGATATATTTATTTTAAAAAATGTAGTCATTCCAATGAGTAGTTTAACTAATAATGATAACTATACTTTAACATTTTGGCGCCCTTGCTCCGAACACAGCAGCCAATCACAGAGCAGTAGCATTATGCAGGCGGTCTTTCTCACGGGAATGGTACCGAATCTAACATCTGTTACAGGTACCTCACACCACATTTCGTCATCTATATACTTCTTGCATCTCCACTGCTCTGGGAACAGGTTCTTGGAGCCAAATATGATGGCTGACTAAGCCAGAAATATTAAAGTGTATGTGTGACGATACAAACAGTTTACAGCACCAGGTTCGCACCTGGTAGCTAAAACTGAAACTTTTTTTTTCAAGGTAAATCGGTTCCGCATTAACACGTTAGCATACCTAACAAGTTTCGCAACGATACGATATTTGCAGACCATACTTGACCTCCTTGAGCAGCTGCACTTTAACCATACCTAACCGGTATCTCTTTCCGCATAATCATCATTCAGTAATCATTTCTTAATCATGTCGGATATCGACAACACGTGAATGTAACAGTGAGATGCGACGCTGGATGCTGTCTCGCCGAGGGGCCGTGCCCGATGTTTGGTGGACCACTAGACATTCCGTGACCACTATGGCGCCACTGACAAACAGCTGCCTCCCCTACTGCAGCATTAACACCGACCCCGTCACCCCTTAACTTACTGCACATTATCACGCCCTAAATACTTCAAGGATCAGCAGGTCATCTACGTAACACAAAACAATATGTCTACGCTGATGAGCCGGAAGATGATGACCACCGACCTACTATCGATATAAATCCGGCCAGGCGATAGCAGCGTCACGTCGCGGTGAACGACTGCTGGTCAGACACTCGCATGGTGCGTGTAGTATCAGTGAGAGTGCCTAGAATGGGGAAGGAGCGCGATCTATCTGAGTTTTGGCTGAGGGCAGATTGTGATGACCCGGAGGCTTGGCACGAGTATTTCGGTTACTGCACGACCTGTCGGGTATTCGAGGAGTGCTGTGGTGTCTTAAGCACGTGCCGAAACCAAGATGAAACCACGTCCAGACGTCGTGGAGTTGGGCGGCCACCTCTCATTACAGATGTTTTATTTATTTATTGGTTTATTTAACCTGGCAACCAAGCATTCTACTTATTTTACATTCATATGTTTTAGCAGGCATGTTAAACTACATCTAGTACAAGTAAAAGTGAAATAAACAATTACAAAGGCACACTTGAAAAAATACATACATATAGAGTTTATATTCGTAGATGATAAGTACTGTTATAATTAGACACTATGAAAGAGACAGAGTTTAGATAGGAGTGCTAGCAGCAGGGAGTATGAGGGATACTGATGGAAAAGGGAGGAGAAGAATAGAGACATGACGAAACATAATTAAGGAAATGTTGGACGTCGTAGGCTGGTCAGACTGGTAAAATAGGGCACGCGGAACTAACCTCTGACTTTAATGCTGGGCCGAGTACAAGTGCGTCTAAACCCACGCAGGTGCCAGTGTTAACACCAGCATCAGCAGCTACGACTGAAATGGGCACTTGAGCATTGGCACTGGACGTTGGCGCAGTGGCAGAGTGTAGCATGGTTTGGTAAATCGCAATACCTTCTTCATCGTGCCAATGGAAAGGTACGAATCCGTCGTCTTCCAGGCCAACAGCTCCTTGATACCTGTACTGCAGAACAGGGGCAAGGTGATGGCGGCTCCTCCATTGTGCTGTGGGAAACATTCACGTGGGCATACATTGGTTCAGAGGAAGTCGTGAAAGGCACCATGACGGCCAAGGAGTATTGTACACTCGTTGCAGACTACATGCAACTCTTCATGACGATCAAGTTTCTAGACGCCAGTGACGTTTTTCACCAAGATAATGCGCCATGTCAGGAAGGCCAAAACTGTGATGGAGTGATTCGAGGAACACAGTGACGAGTTCTGGTTGATGTGCTCCCTCTCAACTCGCCGGATCTGAACCCGATCGAACACATCTGGGATGTGATTGAACGTGGCGTCAGAGCTCATCGCCCTCATCCCCGGAATTTCCGGGAATTAGGTGACCTGTGTGTGGAGATGTGGTGCCAACTCCCTCCAGCGACCTACAAAGGCCTGATTGCTTCAATGGTACGACGCTTTCCCATGTTATTCGGGCCAAATGTGGACATACCAGCTATCAGGTGGGCTGTCATAATATTCTGGCTCATCAGTGTCCCTGTTTCTTCTCAACGTATATGTTGTGCATTTAATAAAAATAAATGGCCAGTTCATAAAAATGTGAAACAAACTTAAAGTAAGAGTCATTGTCCCAACCAGCAGTCTATCTGATGTACCGAAACTATAGGGAGGAAGTATTTGCTAATCACGGTCATCAATTTGATTCTTCCGTCCATCGAGATGTATTTATCGGTTACCAAGTAATCCGCATTGTTATCTGGTTCATCATGGAGAGGTCTGAAAACGGTGGACTGTGGCGCCGAGTTAGACAACAGGTAAATCAAGAACTTAAAGTCAAGCTGAAGGATTCGTACATGCTCCTGAAAAAGATATACTACATTAACGGAAGACGCTGCTCCACCGTCTAATGCAAACAGTGCTGCCCTCAAATGGCTCTCGTGCGCCCGTCAAGGCAATCAGAGTTTTTATGTAACAATCTATACCTTTCCTGAAACGGAAAGTTAAGTAATGAACGCAATCATTTTAAAAGGTACGGCCACACGCTGACATCTCCCTCCACACAATGGTTAGAGAGCCATACTTATTTCCCACTAATATAAACAGTCAGTTCCACAAGAAAGTGTACGACGTTATGTGTATGAAATAAAAGACACTATCATAAATACACATTTACAAGAAAATACATGTTATTACTAACTGCACAACTACCTAATAGTTAACCCAGTCTCCACCATTGTCGACTATAGCCTGGCACCTTTTTGGCACGCTTTTCACGAGATTTTCTGCATATTCTCTCGGTAACAATCTCCATCCCATCCTGATTTTATATGACAGATTCTTCAAAGTATGTAATGGCTTTCCTTTCGGGTTCGTCGTAATATAGGCCGAAACATTTCGATCGGATTTGCATCCAGAGACATTGCAAACCAATTCATTGTGGACGCTCCATTGTCTTGTTTCCACGCTGTAAAATACGGTGTTTAAGATTATTATCCATTTTCCCCAGTTTTATTCAATTTCTCCTCATCAGCCATTTGATCCACATATCTAGTCTTCAGCATTCTTGTATAGCAACACATTTTGAAATGTTCTGTTCTCTTCTTCTCTGAAATGTTTATTGTCTATGATTCACTTCCTTATAAGGTTACACCACAGACTAAAACCTTAAAACCATCACAAAAGACTTCCTAACATTTAAATTTATGTTCAATGTTAACAAAATTCTGTTTTTTAGAAAATCTATTCTTAATGTTTCCAGTCATTATTTTGATAACCTAGGAATCAAGTTAAATGCTCAGTTAGGCAGAGTATATATATCAAAATCAATAAATGGTCTCTACAGAAAGGTACCAATAGGGCAGACCAAAAGACTTTTGCAGATAGCATAACCTCATCTTCACATCAACATACTTCAAAACAACATAAAGCAAGCTTAAAACTTGAGAACATCTTGACTGAGTAAGGAAAAAAGTGCAGCTGGGCCACGTAAACACTGTCAAATCTTTTCACAGAGAATTTTACAGTATTAAGGTACTAAGAGGAATAAACACCAGTTCTGACCACTCCAACGCCAAAATCAGAACTAAATTCACACCAGAAAGAAGAATAAACTGAAAACCAATGAATAAATGAGAAATTATGATTTACATAAATTAATTAGAAATAATAATTCCCCATGAACCATGGACCTTGCCGTTGGTAGGGAGGCTTGTGTGCCTCAGCGATACAGATAGCCGTATCGTAGGTGCAACCACAACGGAGGAGTATCTGTTGAGAGGCCAGACAAACGTGTGGTTCCTCAAGAGGGCAGCAGCCTTTTCAGTAGTTGCAGGGGCAACAGTCTGGATGACTGACTGATCTGGCCTTGTAACAATAACCAAAACGGCCTTGCTGTGCTGGTAATGCAAATGGCTGAAAGCAAGGGAAAATTACAGCCGTAATTTTTCCCGAGGGCATGCAGCTTTACTGTATGGTTAAATGATGATGGCGTCCTCTTGGGTAAAATATTTCGGAGGTAAAATAGTACCCCATTCGGATCTCCGAGCGGGGTCTACTCAAGAGGACGTCGTTATCAGGAGAAAGAAAACTGGCGTTCTACGGATCGGAGCGTGGAATGTCAGATCCCTTAATCGGGCAGGTAGGTTGTTGTTGTTGTTGTTGTCTTCAGTCCTGAGACTGGTTTGATGCAGCTCTCCATGCTACTCTATCCTGTGCAAGCTTTTTATCTCCCAGTACCTACTGCAACCTACTTCCTTCTGAATCTGCTTAGTGTATTCATCTCTTGGTCTCCCTCTACGATTTTTACCCTCCACGCTGCCCTCCAATACTAAATTGGTGATCCCTTGATGCCTCAGAACATGTCCTACCAACTGATCCCTTCTTCTGGTCAAGTTGTGCCACAAACTTCTCTCCTCCCCAATCCTGTTCAATACCTCCTCATTAGTTATGTGATCTACCCATCTAATCTTCAGCATTCTTCTGTAGCACCACATTTCGAAAGCTTCTATTCTCTTCTTGTCCAAACTATTTATCGTCCATGTTTCACTTCCATACATGGCTATACTCCATACGAATACTTTCAGAAATGACTTCCTGACACTTAAATCAATACTGGATGTTAACAAATTTCTCTTCTTCAGAAACGCTTTCCTGGCCATTGCCAGCCTACATTATATCCTCTCTACTTCGACCATCATCAGTTATTTTGCTCCCCAAATAGCAAAACTCCTTTACTACTTTAAGTGCCTCATTTCCTAATCTAATTCCCTCAGCATCACCCGACTTAATTCGACTACATTCCATTATCCTTGTTTTGCTTTTGTTGATGTTCATCTTATATCCTCCTTTCAAGACACTGTCCATTCCCTTCAACTGCTCTTCCAAGTCCTTTGCTGTCTCTGACAGAATTACAATGTCATCGGCGAACCTCAAAGTTTTTATTTCTTCTCCATGAGTTTTAATACCTACCCCGAATTTTTCTTTTGTTTCCTTTACTGCTTGCTCAATATACAGATTGAACAACATCGGGGAGAGGCTACAACCCTGTCTTACTCCCTTCCCAACCACTGCTTCCCTTTCATGTCCCTCGACTCTTATAACTGCCATCTGGTTTCTGTACAAATTGTAAATAGCCTTTCGCTCCCTATGTTTTACCCCTGCCACCTTTAGAATTTGAAAGAGAGTATTCCAGTCAACATTGTCAAAAGCTTTCTCTAAGTCTACAAATGCTAGAAACGTAGGTTTGCCTTTCTTTAATCTTTCTTCTAAGATAAGTCGTAAGGTCAGTATTGCCTCACGTGTTCCAGTGTTTCTACGGAATCCAAACTGATCTTCCCCGAGGTTGGCTTCTACTAGTTTTTCCATTCGTCTGTAAAGAATTCGTGTTAGTATTTTGCAGCTGTGACTTATTAAGCTGATAGTTCGGTAATTTTCACATCTGTCAACACCTGCTTTCTTTGGGATTGGAATTATTATATTCTTCTTGAAGTCTGAGGGCATTTCGCCTGTTTCATAATATTGTCCTCAAGTACATCGCCCTTGTATAGACCCTCTATATACTCCTTCCACCCTTCTGCTTTCC
The DNA here is from genome assembly GCF_021461385.2 of Schistocerca piceifrons. Taxonomy (NCBI): domain Eukaryota; kingdom Metazoa; phylum Arthropoda; class Insecta; order Orthoptera; family Acrididae; genus Schistocerca; species Schistocerca piceifrons. The sequence goes on along the minus strand of NC_060140.1, from coordinate 861,585,978 downwards.
CTTCTTTGCTTAGAACTGGGTTTCCATCTGAGCTCTTGATATTCATACAAGTCGTTCTCTTATCTCCAAAGGTCTCTTTAATTTTCCTGTAGGCGGTATCTATCTTACCCCTAGTGAGATAGGCCTCTACATCCTTACATTTGTCCTCTAGCCATCCCTGCTTAGCCATTTTGCACTTCCTGTCGATCTCATTTTTGAGACGTTTGTATTCCTTTTTGCCTGTTTCACTTACTGCATTTCTATATTTTCTCCTTTCATCAATTAAATTCAATATTTCTTCTGTCACCCAAGGATTTCTACTAGCCCTCGTCTTTTTACCTACTTGATCCTCTGCTGCCTTCACTACTTCATCCCTCAAAGCTACCCATTCTTCTTCTACTGTATTTATTTCCCCCATTCCTGTCAATTGCTCCCTTATGCTCTCCCTGAATCTCTGTACAACCTCTGGTTCTTTTAGTTTATCCAGGTCCCATCTCCTTAAATTCCTTACTTTTTGCAGTTTCTTCAGTTTTAATCTACAGGTCATAACCAATAGATTGTGGTCAGAGTCCACATCTGCCCCTGGAAATGTCTTACAATTTAAAACCTGGGTCCTAAATCTCTGTCTTACCATTATATAATCTATTTGATACCTTTTAGTATCTCCAGGGTTCTTCCATGTATACAACCTTCTTTCATGATTCTTAAACCAAGTGTTAGTTATGATTATGTTGTGCTCTGTGCAAAATTCTACCAGGCGGCTTCCTCTTTCATTTCTGTCCCCCAATCCATATTCACCTACTATGTTTCCTTCTCTCCCTTTTCCTACACTCGAATTCCAGTCACCCATGACTATTAAATTTTCGTCTCCCTTCACAATCTGAATAATTTCTTTTATTTCATCATACATTTCTTCAATTTCTTCGTCATCTGCAGAGCTAGTTGGCATATAAACTTGTACTACTGTAGTAGGTGTGGGCTTCGTGTCTATCTTGGCCACAATAATGCGTTCACTATGGTGTTTGTAGTAGCTTACCCGCATTCCTATTTTCCTATTCATTATTAAACCTACTCCTGCATTACCCCTATTTGATTTTGTGTTTATAACCCTGTAGTCACCTGACCAGAAGTCTTGTTCCTCCTGCCACCGAACTTCACTAATTCCCACTATATTTAACTTCAACCTATCCATTTCCCTTTTTAAATTTTCTAACCTACCTGCCCGATTAAGGGATCTGACATTCCACGCTCCGATCCGTAGAACGCCAGTTTTCTTTCTCCTGATAACGACATCCTCTTGAGTAGTCCCCGCCTGGAGTTCCGAATGGGGGACTATTTTACCTCCGGAATATTTTACCCAAGAGGACGCCATCATCATGTAATCATACAGTAAAGCTGCATGCCCTCGGGAAAAATTACGGCTGTAGTTTCCCCTTGCTTACAGCCGTTCGCAGTACCAGCACAGCAAGGCCGTTTTGGTTATTGTTACAAGGCCAGATCAGTCAATCATCCAGACTGTTGCCCTTGCAACTACTGAAAAGGCTGCTGCCCTTCTTCAGGAACCACACGTTTGTCTGGCCTCTCAACAGATACCCCTCCGTTGTGGTTGCACCTACGGTACGGCTATCTGTATCGCTGAGGCACGCAAGCCTCCCCACCAACGGCAAGGTCCATGGTTCATGGGGGGGGGGGGGGGGGGCAGGTAGGTTAGAAAATTTAAAAAGGGAAATGGATAGGTTAAAGTTAGATATAGTGCGAATTAGCGAAGTTCGGTGGCAGGAGGAACAAGACTTTTGGTCAGTGAGTACAGGGTTATAAATAAAAAATCAAATAGGGGTAATGGAGGAGTAGGTTTAATAAGGAAGAAAAAAAGTAGGAGCGGGTGAGCTACTACAAACAACATAGTCAGTGCATTATTGTGGCCAAGATAGACACGAAGCCCACGCCTACTACAGGAGTACACGTTTATACGCCAACTAGCTCTGCAGTTGACGAAGAAATTGATGAGATGTATGATGAGATAAAAGAAATTATTCAGATGGTGAAGGGAGATGAAAATTTAATAGTCATGGGTGACTGGAATTCAATAATAAGAAAAGAAGAGAAGGAAACGTAGTAGGTGAATATGGGTTGGGGGTAAGAAATGAAAAAGAAAGCCGCCTGGTAGAATTTTGCACAGAGCATAACTTAATCCTAACTAACACTAGGTTCAAGAATCATGAAAGAAGGTTGTATACATGGAAGAACTCTGGAGGTATCAGATAGATTAGATAATGGTAAGACAGAGATTTAGGAATCAGGTTTTAAATTGTAAGACATTTCCAGGGGCAGATGTGGACTCTCACCATTATCTATTGGATATGAACTGTCGATTACAACTGAAGAAACTGCAAAAAGGTGGGAATTTAAGAAGATGAAACCTGGATAAACTGACTAAACCAGAGGTTGTACAGAGTTTCAGGGAGAGCATAAGGGAGCAATTGACAGGAATTGGGGAAAGAAATACAGTAGAAGAAGAATGGGTAGCTTTGAGATATGAAGTAGTGAAGGTAGCAGATGATCAAGTAGGTAAAAAGACGAGGGCTAGTAGAAATCCTTGGATAACAGAAGAAATATTGTATTTAATTGATGAAAGGATAAAATATGAAAAATGCAGTAAATGAAGCAGGCAAAAAGGAATACAAACGCCTCCAAAATGAGATCGACAGGAAGTGCAGTGGTTCCGAAGGGAGTGAGACAGGGTTGTAGCCTCTCCCCGATGTTATTCAATCTGTATATTGAGCAAGCAGTAAAGGAAACAAAAGAAAAATTCGGACTAGCAATTAAAATCCATGGAGAAGAAATAAAAACTTTGAGGTTCGCCGATGACATAGTAATTCCGTCAGAGACAGCAAAGGACTTGGAAGAGCAGTTGAACGGAATGGACAGTGTCTTGAAAGAAGGATATAAGATGAACATCAACAAAAGCAAAGCGAGGATAATGAGACGCTTAAAGTAGTAAAGGAGTTTCGCTGTTTGGAGAGCAAAATAACTGATGATGGTCAATGTAGAGAGAATAAAAAATGTAGACTGGCAATGGCAAGGAAAGCGTTTCTGAAGAAGAGAAATTTATTAACATTGAGTATAGATTTAAGTGTCAGGAAGTCGTTTCTGAAAGTATTTGTTTGGAATGTAGCCATGTATGGAAGTGAAACATGGACGATAAATAGTTTGGACAAGAAGAGAATAGAAGCTTTCGAAATGTGGTACTACAGAAGAATGCTGAAGATTATATAGGTAGATCTCATAACTAATGAAAATGTGTTGAATAGAATTGGGGAGAAGAGGAGTTTGTGGCACAACTTGACTAGAGAAGGGAACGGTTGCTAGGACGTGTTCTGAAGCATCAAGGGATCACCAATTTAGTATTGGAGGGCAAGAGATGAATACACTGAATACACTAAACAATTTCTGAAGGATGTAGGTTGCAGTAGGTATGGGAAATGAAGAAGCTTGCACAGGATAGAGTAGCATGGAGAGCTGCATCAAACCAATCTCAGGATTGAAGACCACAACAACAACAACATCCTTTCGAAGCATCCAGTTTGCCTCAGTGGAACCAAATAGCTTGTTAACGGACCTCGGAACGCATTTGTGATAAATACTGCACATTTTTCAGCGCTTAAATTGGCTGCAGATATGAACAAAATTTTAAACTGCAACTGACAAAACTAAACTTTCAAATCTCACACAGTTTACATATACACCGTGCAAAAGCGCATTGAGTAGAGATTCGATACCATTCGCACAGACGTCGCTGCGGACGTTACATTTAAAATTATGGCGTACACTTCCTTGTGGAACTGACTATAAACGAAGAGCTGATGAGTACTGCTCCAGCGTTTCGAGTGTTCATTGGTTGAGCATACCTGCAAACTTGGAGGCGCCGCTGAACTAATTGAGCGAACTCATATTCGAGGAAGTCCGTCAGACACTTCCGCCGTGCTGGCACCAATACTTATTCCGTGTATGGTCCGTGAGAGTAGGGCGAGAGACACCGAGACGGTGCGTACCGAGGGGACAGTCGCTTCCCCCTCGCTCAGAGCGCCGCTTTCATACAGCGGAAAATCCACAACATTGGTACGATGTACGCTCGACTGCGTGTTGAACATTGGCTTGTGGATATGCAGACAGACAAGTGGGTGAGCGTACATAATGTGGGAAGTAAAGCAGGGAAAAGACACTTAAGATATTGCAAGGAGTATAAGAATTTTTTACATGTTGCAGCCCTGTCAGCAACTGTGATAAATTAATACGTCAAAGACACGCCTCAGTTAAAAAGCTACCGGTCTTTACCCAGGTTTCAGCTAGAGTAATCTAGCCTTCTTCAGACGCATAAAATAAACTAATACACCCCAGAATAAGGCACGGTCAAACATAAAAAGCTGAAGTAGCGTGGTACCATGTCAAGCTACGTTCCTGAGCTAAGTAATTCTGGCATGTATTAGTTTATTTTATGCTTCTGAAGAAGGCTAGTTTACTCTTACTGAAACCTGGGTAAAGACCAGTAACTTTTCGCAACTGAGCGGATCTTTGACGTATTAATTGCACTGAGTGGTGGGATTTGAGGGGAATGAAAAGTCGTATAATATTGGTAAGGAAAGGTTTGAAAAGGCCTTCATGTTTATGAAAGATGACAAAATGGTTCCTATATAAGAATATACAGCCTACAGTTGCAGGTTAACTTTATCGTTTACCTAGGTTTCAACGTTAGTAATAACGTCTTCTTCAGAACCTGCAAAAAGTTAATATTATAATGTGCTAGTAAATTATATTAGATATGGTAATCCTACAGGATGCAACGCGTAGTACTTACATAAAATATTATTTAAATGCTTGCCTAAAACAAGCCATGTCCTAAGTCAACTTTATAAATTTGATGCATAACCGTAAGGTTTTGTCACTTGTATTAAACAAGCAGCAGCAAATTCACTTTAAGCCCGTTGTATGGGCCTCGTCATGTGACTAGAGACTGCGAACCGCGAGGGATTCGCGGTCTGTCTCACAGAGGGCGGCGCGCATGCGCGAGACGTATAGAATCAAACTCTTATTACGCACGCGTCAGATAACATTTTTGCTATGAATTAATTTTATAGTTTACTATTGTAAGTTAATTACAGTATCCAGCATGACTACGTTTCACATTCTACTACAGAGCCTTGTAAACTGACCATCAAAAATGGCTCTGAGCGCTATGCGACTTAACTTCTGAGGTTATCAGTCGCCTAGAACTTAGAACTAATTAAAGCTAACCAACCTAAGGGCATCACACACATCCATGCCCAAGGCAGGATTCGACCCTGCGACCGCAGCGGTCGCTCGGTTCCAAACTGTAGCGCCTAGAACCGCACGGCCCATCCGGCCGGCAAAATGACCAACAAATCTCGTATGAACATCTGTAGGAAAGGTTCTATTATTACAGAAACTGTAATGGTCACATGCATTATGAATTATTGTAAACCTAATATAGGCTGGAAGCCTTCGAAGTATGCCCTATTGTAAACCTAATATAGGCTGGAAGCCTTCGAAGTATGCCCTATTTTTTAGATACAGTTGATCGTTCAGTAAATTGCCTCTATCTGTAATTAGGTGTGCATAAATTTGTAGTTCCTCAAGCGTGTCGAGTCTATAGCCCTTATCTTCATGATGTAGTAGCTCTATGTCACGTAAAGTTTAGGTTTATGAGCCATTTGCACCAGATGTTCCGCAAAGGCTGACTCCCGTGTTCCTACGCCCTTTATTGGAAGATGTTCTTTAAACCTTACTGCTATAGCTCTGCCTGTTTGACCTATGTAATAACATGGGCAATCATCACACATAATCTTATATACGCCTGATTTCGCTGACTTATCACAGTCTTTCTGAAGGGTATGAACCAAATTTCGCTTTAAACTATTACTCGTCGAGAAGGAAATTTTAAAACCTGAATTTTTCAACAGGCGCCCTATCTTATAGGAGACATTACCTGTATAAGGAACCGACAACCATTTCTTGGTCTGATCTTGGGTTTGAGTATTTGTGTTTACTAAAGTCTTTGTCCTTTTTAGCGTTTTCTTATGATATAATTGCCACACTATCTTTGGATCATAGCCATTATTCTGTGCAATACTCTCGAGAATTTGTAATTCTTTTTCGAAGATGACATCTGACAACGTTGCATCCTGTAGGATGAGCATATCTAATATAATTTACTAGCACATTATAATATTAACTTTTTGCTGGTTCTGAAGAAGACGTTATTACTAACGTTGAAACCTCGGTATACGATAAAGTTAACCTGCAACTGTAGGCTGTAAATTCTTATACAAACAATATCAGTTGCTGTCGCTGCATAAAAATGTTAAAAATTATGAAAATGGTTCCTAGTTTCTCAGATTTTGGCTGTAACGTTTCATCACACGTCTGTGACATTCTCGTATTTATTGCACATGGAACTGGTAGGGACAAAAGCTATTTGACCTAGGGACGCGATTCGTCGCCGCTCCCAAGCGTTCGTAAGGGGGGATGGAACAGAGGCGGCGCGTCGCCGTATCCGTGTTATTGCCTCTGGCGAGGCACGCTGGTGACGTCACGGCCTGGATACGGATGCGGGCACGGCGGGGACCGCCGGTGGAATTCTCTTGTTTCTGCATTCTCAGACGTCGCTAGCGGCTCCATCATTATTCCGCTTTTCCTTCACGTGTCTAAACACTTTGGTCCTCTGACACAGGGCAATCTAAAGGCTGTTCAACTACAGGAACTCGCATCAGATTTGGTCTCGGATGTTACCTGTCACATTTCCATGCTGAGAAATTATTGGCATCTCCGTTCCGTGCAGTTAGCCCAGACGAACTCAACCTATCTTACAAAGCTGTATAATACCAAGAAGCTCAAGATTCGAAAGGCAGCGGGAGAGACTTTATGCAGCACTAATCAAAGTTGGAATAGGTCTACCCTACGGGTATTACGTCAACGTGCGGTGTTCACGACGAAATTCAGGTCTTCAGATAAGTAGGATAAGACTGTATTCAAGCAGTTACATTAACTGAATGAACGTGTGTCGCCACGCCTCAAACTGCATTCATTAGTGTTTCCTCAGTTTCGCGTACTTCTTGGTATTTATCAGCATTTGCTTACTGTGAATCCAAAAAAGACTAACTCGGCAAGAAGTTATTTTTCCATTTCACAAGAGACAAGAAGATCATTTTGTAAGTTTTAAAACTATTCAGTGAAATGTTTATCGTAAATATAAAGCAAATGCACGTTGTCTTCAATATCGTTTACTTCCAAAGGTTATCTTTAGCATTAGATTTCGTAACTACTTCTTGACTCAATATTAACAGAAGCAGCAACTGGTCTTTCCTTATAGCAGCCCAAAGAAAATGTTGACTTTACAAAACATGACGACTTGCTCATTGCACCAGTAAAAATTCCTGATATATTTTGAGTCACTATTCAGACATTGATATGGTCCGGGACAGCAAAGGCATCGACATCGAAGACGCTAAGGGTGTGAGATCCCCTGCTATACTCGCAGGACATGAAACAGTTTAATTTGTGGAAAGGGGTCAAAATAAGTGGCTGTCAGTTGCACTCGAACATACTACTTTATTCATTTGACAAACATTACAAGAGTAAAGAAAACATTTAAAACAGAGCAAGCGAAATATTAATTTTAGAACTTAACTCCCGGCTAAATGAGCCATTCAATCTCACTCCTCAAGGGCAAAACAACTTTAATTTAAAATCGGCTTAAGGCCAATAACTTAAGGCTCAAAAGAGGAATCTGAAATTTAAAAAGCATAAGGCTTTATCCTAAAATATCTTTAAACCGACTGAAGGCCCAAACAATCTCACGCCTTAAGTCCAAAACAACTTTAATTTAAAATCAGCTAGAAGCCATACATAAACAAATAAAAAGGACGAATAAGAAAAGGCTCTACATCATACGGCGCTCAGAAGTTTCCAAGGGTCGGCCTGGAATTCAAACACTAACGCTCGCTTAGGTGAGACAGGCAGTCGGCCCAACAATTCTCAATCCGACGGCAACTCAACCGACAGACAGTCAATGGACCAAGTGACGGGATAACTTCCGCTCCACTCAGCCAGCACACAACAGGGAGTTCAATGGAACAACGCAGAAGGTATTGGCGCCCACAACGAATTACACATTCAGTTGTCAAACTACACACCGTGCTGGACAGCCATAACACGACGAGGAAAATACACTGCCTGAATTAACGTCAACGGCCAGGACAGGTAACCGGAACGTTAACGGCCACGAGGCAGAAGATTTTTCTGGTGCACTTCAATTGCCGCGCGGGATTAGCCGAGCGGTCTTAGGCGCTGCAGTCATGGACTGTGTGGCAGGTCCCCGCGGAGGTTCTAGTCCTCCCTCGGGCATGGTTGTGTGTGTTTGTCCTTAGGATAATTTAGGTTAAGTAGTGTGTAAGCTTAGGGACTGATGACCTTAGCAGTTAAGTCCCATAAGATTTCACACACGTTTGAACTTTTTTCAATTTAAAAATAATCTAGTTAAGTTAAACTCCACAGGAGGGCGGCTAGAACTTCGCCAACTTGAAAACACACGTTATTGCTTGCGGGAATGTCCCAACAACCCACAACGAAATTCAAACGACAAAATGCGAACAGTTGGGGCTGGCTGTTAGATTAAGTAAAGACTCAACTTTCGTCTCCGAATCGGTGAGCCACGGCCCTCGTAGCAATGGGAACAGCCCCTCACACTCCGACCGCGCGTGGACGCCGCCAACAGTCCCGGCCAAACTACGCGCCACGGAGACTTCCTCGCTGCTCCACGCCAACCGACCAACTCTCCAGGCCCAGAAACGGTGAAAGGACCAAATATACGTCGGCCGATGTGACGACGAACCGAACGACCAACCAACGGTCGTCCCGCTGCAATCTCCCTCCGTCGGACAGCTCACGTGTGTCGCCAGCAGCCGGCGAGCACTGGCTGTCGGCGCCTCACCGGCGCTCCGTCCCCGACTTCACTGCTACTGCATCCCGACTGTACTGCTGGTCCGTCTCCAACTGACTGGCAGACACACGACGACCCGGAAATACTATCGGTCGCTCCAGAGATGGTACGACAGTGCACTTATCGATACGCTCTGCTGCTGCCGTTCACGGGAAAATAAAGCAGGAAGTTAGTGACGCCAGTAAATGGAATAAGAAAACGAGGCGACAGTACCGTAAAAGAAGCTGACAAACAACAAATGGCCTAAACAAGAACCGGACACGGCTCAGGCTGGCTACCCAGAAAATAAATATTTATGTCAAACTTTAACACATTCATTTCCCAGAGTAGTTTTGTTTATACTGCTCTATTTAATTATTTTTTTACTTTAAGGAAACTGGATACAAAAGTAGCCCTTATGAAATCAACTCTTCGTTAACAATAATCACGAGACCAATGTGTGGGGTCGTGCCCACTCGTCGTTAATAGGGTGCCTACGGGATGCAGCGTTCTCGGAATGCTATACAACAATTTCAAACCAACAACATTAGTAGTTTTACCACCAGAAAGCAAACTGGCTATACTTGACTATCTTTACAACAATGGCGCTAGCGAGAGTCGACGTGAAAACAGTACAAAATGAAATGAAATGAAATGATCGTATGGCATTTAATGGCCGGGATAACCTCTTCGGGGTAGCAGTAACCACGCTGCAGACCCTGGCCGATCATGTCGGCCGAGGCTGGCAGGAGCTGCGTTTATGTGCAGCTGTCGTAGGGGGCGCGCCTGGCACCGCGCGGTCCGGTTCCGCGCACCATTGACTGCCGATTCTTCACCGCATTCTCTGTCTTCCGTTTCGCTTCTTCATTCCGGCGTTTATGATTACACCGGAACACAATGTACTGAGCTTATTTGTTACTGCTTCTGTCCGAAAGTCAACTGAAACAAAAGATAGAGTTAAGAAAATGAAGATTGTTTCAAAGCAAATGGGTTTTAGTGATTCGTTCGATATTCAATACTAATTTACACGAAACGTTGTTAAGCAGATAGAACTTAAGACTCCGAATTAACCAGATAAAACTTAAGACTTCGAAAGAATTACTTCCAGTAGATTCTATGAAATGTTTACGCAAGTGTCTGATTCACTTAACAGTACAAATATCTGCTATAGAGTGAGAAAATTCAATAATAAGCAACACATGAACCAAATTAGTGAATGGACTGGCTTCCGTACGGTGAAGCAGAATGGCGCCATACTGCTTGCAGCTTCGTCCAACTGTTAATGTGACCCAGCTCAATACCGACAAAGCGTCACGCGACACCCCTCTAACTACAAGATAGAAAAAACCAAGTTGCCAGAACTGGAATCAGCTCACAACAGATTCCGTGAAACTGTGGAAGAAAAACGGATAGCTAAATTTTACCAGTGTTTAGTACAATCGGCATTAAAACTTAGATGAAGCAGAACACGAATTCACTAACTGACTGCAAGAGCTATTGCCGTAAAACAGTCAATTAACTGCTTGCCACCCTTCAAGTGTATACAGACACTGTTTCACTGGATAAGCATTCTAGCCTGGAGAAAACAAAATATCGGACCACGGCCAGTGACATTACAAAAACACGGGGATTCGAACACAGAGACAAATGAGCAGCAGTTCCAATTACTGTGTCACAAATTCACACGCAGTGATGTCGAGCACCTTCTTGCCAGTGGCCTTGGATGAGCAGCCACGCGTAACGCAGAGCCCACTCAGGAGACTGTTGGTCCGGTGGCTCACATTTAATCGTATAAGCAACAGTTTGCCACACATCAAGAAAGTGGCGCTGATTGCAGGGCTTTGCTGTCCAGCCGTGTTTCCACCCAGAGACTCCCGCCTTGCTGACCTAAACGGGAAGCGGTCCACTCCCTCGCAGCGGAGGTGCTTCCGGCGTTGTGTACCCACTTACCGCCATTCCCCCACTGTCCGCACGGCGACCTGCCAAACCATATGTGTAGCAGAGATATCAGGTATCTCTGACCGGCGACAGAGTCACATCGAGCCGCAACACGGCTCAGGGCTGACACTATTCGCTATTCTCCACAATATTCTTTTCTGAAAACCGCCAATAACACTCACTGATTGATATTAATTCTTCACTCTAGTCTTACCTAGTGAGACTGTGTGAATAATAATTCTACTTCTGTATATTAGTACCAACAGTGATTAAAATTTATTTTCTACTTACAAAACAGATAAAAATGACGTACACGACGAAAAATATGCTTCATACACTTGTAATGTTCACTCAGTGGCATACAATACAGAAACTTACGTCATCAATATTCCTTCATTTCCATTTCAATTTTCATAATATCTGAAGGTAATTCACAACAGTGTTTTGTAGTATTTCTTTTGGATGCTGGTCATCAGCTGACTTTGCACAGTGACCTGCAGTTCCTCTTGCTGCACAACTGCAGCACCTTGTGCGGAACTCGTCTGTGACAGAAAGAGACGCTCTGCTTCAATACAGCATTCACACTATCGCGTAATATTTAAAAATAAATAGGTTCAAATCATTTGAAGTCGCTCAGGTGTGAAAACATGAAGATGTTACAGTTACAAAGCTTCAAACACTGCAGATACTTAGACAACGATAACCTGAGCACTATGTCACTCTGACTGCGTATCTGGAAGGAACGGATATCTGACTCCAGACTAGTCGTATGAAAAGCTACCAACGGATGGATCTCCTGACATCTCTGCGATTCCAATTAGAAATGGCAGTTATTTACAAACCTGTCGAACAGTTTGACCGTTCTATGTTTGAGTGCAGCGTGGAGGTTTACTAACGAAAAGCACAAATTGTGGATATTCAATAGTATTAATGTGCATCTCTTCCGATTCTTTTTACATGAGCATTATTTCACCGAAAATAACTTATTAAAAGCAACTGTAAAAATCATTACAGAGAAGAAGACGCAATGCTCGGTTCAGATCGTGATCTCAGACAACTATCTGAGATCGTAGGGTCCAGGCGAAGTTTTATGAAGATGAATAGTGCAGATACATCTGTCTGAGTCTTTATAGTGTCTGATGATACCTCCACCCTTAGGAGACGAAACGTTAGAAACGGAAGTATGTCTTTGACCACAGTCTAGTGCTCACTTAACAGCAATGATCATCGATTCAACACAAACCTGGACCATACAATTAGCAATAAATTATTTCACCAACCAGCTATCGACATCAGTGAGGATAGAATAATAGTGGATGACTAACGGAGAATCAGAGGTAAAAGTGGAGTTGACGTCGGTATTTAAGTAGTGAGCAAGTGAGATACAAATGGCTTGGAACCCCGCTCCCCAGGCCTGCCTGGGGACCTGATACGGACTTCCAGTGTCAGGCTACACTTGGCCTTGGGCATATGAGATGTAAGTGCGAGGGGCTACCACGTTACATCTGAGGTAACTGAGTGAGGTCAACCTGTTCCCCATCCAGCATCCCTACCCCTGTACATGATAAGAATTTCTTGTGTCATGTACAGTTAACCTTATGAGGAGGTACCCTGTTACAGTTGCAGCATTTGGGGATAAGAGATGACCTTGACTGTGAGTATCAGATTACGCATTCTGTCCACACTTGCCTCCTCGCCCCCGTCCCCCCCTCCCACCTCAACACCCACAAACCTACCCACCCAACTGAGGCACTCCCAGTACGAGACGACTTTAACCTTGAGCATCATGTTTGACAGCCTGCTCGTACAATCTTCCTCCATCCCCTCCGCCCTTGGACCAGTAAAATTAAAGCATACCCCCTACCCCTCTAAGGGCCGGCTGCGGTGGCCGATCGGTTCTATGCACTTCAGTCCGGAACCGCGTGACCGCTACAGTAGTATGTTCGAATGCTGCCCTGGGCATGGATGTGTGTGATGTCCTTAGGTTAGTTAGGTTTAAGTAGTTCTAAGTCTAGGGGACTGATGGCCTCAGATGTTGTGTCCCATAGTGCTTAGAGCCATTTCTGAACAAATGCCACACGCGATTTATAAGCAAGTTATGCATTATTTTACAAAAAATATGTTGCTGAACGGATCATAAAGGTAACCGAATACCATTGCATCATAGATAAACAAAATCGACTGTTCCTACACCACTCCTACACTGCTAGTGTGTGTGTGTGTGTGTGTGTGTGTGTGTGTGTGTGTGTGTGTGTGTGTGTGGGTCTATGTGTTAAAAGAGCTCGTTGTTAGAAATAGTGATGTCACAGAATACTGCACGAATATCTTATTAAATTTATGACTCCATACAAAAATTTGGCCGTTTACCGATTTCGAGGACAATCAACCAAGGATACAGTATGTACATCAAATTTACCACAGCGCTACGAAATCCTAAGGTACAACAACGACTGCCGAGTAGACCACACATCTATGCCAAAGCGGAGGGAGCTTATAGTCAGGCTGGGGCCAACCTCGATTGTGAACACCACGCTAGCAGACAATACAGAAACAGCCGAACAAATTTACATTATTCAATCAATGTTTGTGCAAGTCCTCCGATGCGACCTCCGTAGTTACTGGCAGAAAACACGTGTTACGGAATCAAGACATCAGGGGTGACCATCACAAACCACGCAAATATCGACAAATAGGTCCTGACACGCCAACACAAATTCGTGGGCGTCTCTGCAGATAGGTTCCATCTCCTACTCCTTTCTCTCTGGACCAATAAGAAACAAGATTCCCCAATCATCCTGCTGTTAATGCTAAAGAAAGCCTGTGGGTGACATTAGTCTTGGTCAGTTAGCGATCCTAGGCAGAAGTGAAAAAATTGAGAAGACACTTAGCCTGCCACAACGGAATAGTTTAAACAAATAAACTATGTGTTAATGAGGTGTAAGGCAATTACAACACTTGTAAATAACTTAAGTAAAAGCCTGAAGCATATACACATCCAAATGAAACTGAGGAGTTGACACAGTGCCCCGAAAATAAACTAATTCTACATCAAAGTTATCAACTCTCCGCGATCATGGCACCTCTGCTGAGCTCACCGCTATGTGACAGAAGTGACATTCCTGTGCCATCTGTCGATAAACCATCGTGGTCTGCAGTCCCCGCAAAAATCTCACAATGGCATGATTGTCTTGGGTACAGTGCAAGGTATCTAAGAAGATGAAAGGCTCTTTACGATGCATACATAAAACATTTAGCACACTAAATACAGAAACGTAGAGAACATAAACTGAACAGCCAAAAAACTGGTACACTTGTCCAATATTATGTAGGGCACCCGCGAGCACGCAGAAGTGCCGCATAACGACGTGGCATGGACTCGACTAATATCTGAAGTAGTGCTGGAGGCAACTGACACCATGAATCCTTGAATCCTTCAGGACCGTCCATACGTCCGTAAGAGTTCGAAGGGGTGGAGATCTCTTCTGAAAAGCACTTTGTAATGCATCCCAGATATGCTCAATAATGTTAATGTCTGGCGAGTTTGGTGACCAGCGGAAGTGTTTAAAATCAGAAGAATGTTCCTGGAGGCACTCTGTAGGAATTCTCGATGTGTGGGGTGTCGTGTTGTCCTGCTGGAATTGCCCAGGTCCATCGGAATGCACAATGAAAATGAATGGATGGAGGTGATCAGACAGGATGCTTACGTACATGTCTAGACGTATCAGCGCTCCCACATCACTACAACTGCAGACACCCCACATCATTACAAAGCCTCCACCACCTTGACGACATTCAGGGATTCATGAGGTTGTCTCCATACCCGTACACGTCCATACGCTCGATAAAGTTTGAAACGAGACACGCGCGACCAGGCAACATGTTTCCAGTCACCAACACTCCAATGTCGTTGTTGACGGTAAGCTTTGCGGTCATTAAGGATACACGAGTGCACCTCCGGCCCCTAAAGCTCATATCGATGATGTTTCGTTGAATAGTTCACACGCTGAAACTTGTTAATGGCTCAATATTGAAATAAGCAGCAATTTGCGGAATGAATGTACTTCCGTCACGTTGAATGATTCTTTTCAGTTGCTGTTGGCCCCTTTCTTGTAAGATCTTTCTGTGTCCGCAGCAGTGTCGGAGGTCTGATGTGTTACCGCATTCCTGATATTCATGGTACCCTCGTGAATGGTCGTACGGGAGAATTCCCGCTTCATAGCTACCTTGGAGATGCTGTGTCCCATCGCCTGTGTGCTGAGAGTAACGCCATTAACAAAAGAAAGATTACTCCCATGGCCACTATGGGACATTCTCCACCACATTCAGTCCCATTTGAGGAGCCCGAAGTGTTTGTCTCTTCAATATATGTTAAGCGCCTAGCTAGGAGAAGTACTGAAATGTCTCTGTAACGTTACCAACGGTATTCAAATTGTGAATAACACTCGCTAAATGGCTGTCAGTGACAGCTGGGCAACGCTTGTATTGTAGTGAAAAGATCATATATGGGCATAATACTTGGAGCCTACAGTGCATCGCAGCAGCGCTGACTGTGGGTGAGTGCAGGATGTGGTCACTGTAGTAATTCAACAAGGACAGCACACTGTTGTAAGCCTGATTAGCTTGCTGAAACAACAAACTTGGCAGTACTGTATTGATTCATGGAGCAAGGGGCAAGGCAGATTTCGGCACTGACAGTGGCAGTTGTGTTTTAAGATATGTGAGTGGTATTGTGTATTGTGTCTACTGAACCGAGGACCTAGAAACGACGGAGAGGCTTCGTCCCTCGTAGCCCTCAGTGATTCACAACGCCACAACAGGCCACAGCAGTGCACCCACCCCATCACCGCCCCACACCGAACTTAGGGTTATTGTGCGGTTCGGCCCCCAGTGCACGTCTCATACCAGACAAGTGTAACCCCAATTCTTTGCGTGATAGAGTAATTATGTGTACACATAATGGATACAGTGTTTGTGCAGCAATCGCCAACATAGTGTAACTGAGGTGGAATACGGGGAATCAGCCCGCATTGGCCGAGGTAGATGAAAAACCACCTTAAAAACCATCCATAGGCTGGTCGGCACACCGGATCTGGACATTAATCCGCTGGACGGATTCGTGCCAGCGACCGGCACGCCTTCCCGCTCGGGAAGCAGCGTGTTAGTCCGCGCGGCTATCTGGGCGGGCTATGTGATTGGTGCTGGCGCATGTGCATAACAAGTACACCGCTGCTGATTATAAATACTGGTAAATGGTGTAATAGAACTATTCTGACTCTCATTGACCAACCAGCACAACGGGTCTTGCCCTACAGGAACGCCACAGTGGCTTGCGAGTAGATGTAACTGGTTTGAGGCCACAGTAGAGCCACAGTTCTGCGCATTAAGTCATTTCCTGGTCATAGTGCCATGACGCGCCTGGCTATACCAGGTTATCTCCAGCATCACAGCTGACTTCTGCCCAGGGGACAAAGGTCCCCTTTCTATACACTCTAGCCACCGCCCACTGTCACTGGATGGGAATCTCAGCACAGTGAGCAACTCTCACCATGACACCATCCGATGAGGCCAGGGGCGTAGAGCCACAGCTGCATCGATTTCACTCATATCTGGTCTGAAATCCACACAGCTGGTTTATGCATTGAGGTTGCTGGTGTGGTGCAGTACTGCGTCGGTAATGTGGGCTGTATGGGCAGTCAGCCCAGCAGACTTCAGTATCCAGCCAGCCACTGATCCAGTGTATCAGGCAACACAGATGCATCAATTAAAGAACTTGTTGCATTTGCAACTACCCTTCTCTGTAACCAGCCGGGGTCCCATCTCAACTCCACCACCTGCTCGAATGATCCTTGTTCATAGCCACCCGACCTTGAACCTTGAGATGCTATAGTTTGGCATCAGAATTTGGGACATTGTCTTCACACAGCATGGAATCTAGACCGCGACTTACAGTGTTAACACAATGTGGTGAGTGATCAATTATTTTGGTTATTTATTAGAGGGTGTAACAAACATGGAAGCAAGATGTGACTCATTTTAGCTCGAAGGTTACCTTGTTTAGGCCAGAGAAACCGATTTACTTATTTGAGTTTGAAGGTAATGGTAGATACCAGTGTTTGGTGCCCTTAAGATGTACACATTGTATCTTAATTGGGTATTTTGTGCTATGCATAGAGTGAGTGCCTTTAATATGTTGTAAACGTTGTCTTTGTGGTCATATTGAAAGGCACCATAGAGAATCTAGATGGCTCATCATATGATGTAAACACTAATTTGTAGTTATCTTTGGAATTATAGTTTATTTTATTTGTATTGTTGTGTTATTCTGTGTGATGGAGTGTAAGAGTTTTGTAATGGCAGATGCAGGGATGAAAGGTGTGTCAGATCCGGGAGCAGTGTCGATACTGTGAGTAAAAGTAGTGTAGCTGAAAGTGGATAATACACAGCCACATGGGAAGTTGGGAGTTAAAGACAAACAGCAGTGCTTCACATTCAACATCACCAGGTGGATCCATGTGTCACAGCATTCACTGCTTCCTTTTCTGGAATATCATCTGAGGATGTGGGTTCATTCTCAGGGTAGCTTAAAAGGACAGCGGAGATGGGTGGTTGGATAGAGAGTATTGAGACATTGTCGGCCCACAGCATGGCGTCTGGACCACGAACTACAGTGTCAACACAGTCCAGTGAGTGATGAACTACTGGGTTAGATTTAGCAAAATTGTGATTAGTAGGAGACGCAAAAACGTACAAGAAATATATGGAACAATTAAGGAATGTAGAAAGCTTTGATCAATTAAAGAAAAGGCTTTTGCATACTTATAAGAAGTAGAGCCGAGTGGAGGTATATTTGGGAACAGTTGAGCACTATTGTGAAGTGACACGTGGAAAGTGTAGAAAATTTTCGGATACATTCAGGAAATGTAATGAACACACATATCCAATATTGTTGCAAGAATCGGGGGAAAAGGCGCTCGATGCTTTTCTGAGGGGATTGCTGTAGGACACGTCAAGGATGGCACATGCAGAGGTGCCAGAGGATCTGTGTTCTGCTCTTAGGTTAGTGATGGAGTGCAATAAAATTAATATGTCTGCAGGGTTATAAGAGAAATGTGTGGCAATCTCTCTAAACATTAAGTGTTACAGAGACGTCTGTGCCGCTAGCCACAGGGAATTAGAAGAAATGGAAGAGATCAGCAGCAGAATTTTGGTAATGGACATCCAGATGGATGAGAAGGTGCCATGCAGCCATTAAACGCCAGAGCGCACCGACAGTATACCTAAAGGCGTTCCTGTACAACACATATGTATGCAGAAGTAGAGCATGTAGTTGGAGGTATTATATGAGGAAAAAGTTAAAGTTTTCGCCGGATGCAGGAACACATGTGTCGGTTGCCAGTTGAGACTTAGTGGATCGAAGGTATTGCAGCCTGTCACCTTAAAGATTACCTGAGGTCATGGATAACGATATTGGACCTATGGGGTTGGCAGACGTAGATATTCGTGTAGGGGCTTTTCAATTTCAGCAGTGTGTGGGCGTAGTACTCCATGTTAGTGAGAACTGCTGCATGATCTTTGAGTTTGACTCTTTTGCATCAACATCGTGCTAAAACTTACCTTTGTCAACATACAGTAGAACCTAATAAAATGTCATTCCAGCTAGGGGAAACTGTTGTCAATGTAAAATTTTTGCAAGGAGAGTCTAGCATATTAGACAAACACGTTGAACTGCGAACAACTGAACTAGGGATTGATTTGCATGATGGTATGTCAGATGGCACTGGGAAATTGGTTTGCCTGAATATGGAGCTAGATCTACATGTGTGTCTGTTATGTGTTGTGGAGCCTCTGGAGCAAAACGATGTACTGGATACAGCAAGTTGTTTCATTAGGAGATGTGTTTTACATGTGCTGGAGAGCTATGGTAGGAGAATGGTATCCCTAAATATAGGCAGTTTTGGCGCTGAGAAGATGAACTTAAAGAAGGGGATGTTAGTAGCAACCTGAGACATTTCGGATGATAGTGAACGGTGCACAAGGCGTATGATCCACAAGCAACTGCAAGCAACTATTAGGATTCCATTATATAGGAAAGTGGAGCAACCAAAGAGAATAGAAAGACAGCAAATGGAAGAAATACTGTTAATTTGGGGATTCGATTTATTTTTCCCGCGTTTTCCATTGTTAGCAATTTGCTTGATCTGGAACTGAATACCGAGAGAGAACGAAGCACCATTATATCAGAAACCATATCATATTCCTAGGTACTTACACCCGATTAAGGAAGATTTTTATTAACCATCGGTTAGGTGACAGGACAACAGAAGAGAGTAACAGTCCATGGGGTGCGGGAATTGTGGTCGTATCAGAGACAACTAGTGATGGATCTAGGGAATACCGAGTCTACAATGATTACCAACACTTGAACAAGACCGTGACAGATGCGCACCCTATCCCAGAAATTATTGAGACAGTAGTTAATCTGGGCCAATATCAATATTTCTTGCCAATGGAACTGAAGAGTGGTTATCATCATTTCTAGGTTGTTCCTGAAGACTGATCAAAGACAGAATTTTCGGCACCACAGGGGCACTATCAGTCCAAGAGAATGCCATTTGGATTTAAAAAATGCATCTGCAACGTTTCAGAGGTTGTTGGATGGTGTGTTGAGAGGGCTGAAACTGCGTCAGTAACTAATTTACATTGATGATATCGCCGTAGCAGCGTAGACAATGTCGGAAGGGATAGTTTAACAGATGGAGCACTGCATGTCGGACAGAGAGCACAAGGAAATGCCATTACATATTAGAAGAGGCAGGCTATTAAGGCCACGTAATTAGTAAAGATGGAGGACAGACCTGAGGTTAGTACAAGCTGTAGGGGAATTACCAGTGTCTAAGTCGATCAAGCGACTAGAGTGTTTTTTGGGGATCTAAAATTATCATAGGAAAAATGGTTTGCTGACACAGCGCAACCATCTAAGCAGTTTCTAAGAAAAGGTGTTAAATTCATATGGACAGAAGAATTGAAGAGAGTTTTGACATTCTGCCAGGTTCTAGTATTTTCGATCTTTCAGCAGGAGCTTATCCTTTTGTGTGACACATCTAACCACTCTATAAGATGTGTTTTAAGTCAGGAAATTATCGGTGAAGAGCACCCTGTAGCTTATGCATCAAGCCAGCTGAATAGTTCTATTCAGTAAAACAGAAGGTGACGTTAGGCCTCATTTATTGTGTCATTTGAGATGACCTGTTGTGCAAGGTACATGGCTAGTACTGTGGGTAGGATTACCAGCAAAGTTAAAGGAGGAGATTTTAAAGGAAGCACATGATCACATGTTATCCGGTCATGGAGGGTGCAGCTCAAGGAACTGGAGGGGCAGCCAAGACATCCTGGTGGTAAGGAAGGAAAATGTGGATCAGCAAGTGAGGAACTGCATTCAGAGTGCACAAAGAGCTATGATGAGTCATAAGCGAGAGGCTACACAAAGTCTCAAAACGATCTGAAATGCTAGGGATCGATGTATTACGACCATTGATTCATACGCCAGTAGCAAACCCGTTCATATTATCAATAATAAATTAGCTTTCTTGGTACATGGAGGTGGCTTGGCTGGTATGCTGAACCAGCAGTTAGAGACAGTCACACAAACAACGGTTAGTAATGAATGTGTGAATTTTGAGTACCAGATACAGTAACTACGGACCAGGGTACGAATAGGAGCTGTGTTGATTACTGCAAGTGAAGAATTTAAGAACTAGTCCTCCTCATCCACAGGGAAATGGTAGAATGGAATAAATGCGTAGAATAATGAGAAATTGTTGAATTACTATATGAATGCACCTCATATGTACTGTGATACATATATAAGGTATATTTTGTCAGCATATAATCCAAAAGAAGGCATGTGCACTGGGTTGCCCTGTACGAGGAAGTGTATGGACATAAAATGCCGTCACAGTTTAACTTAATAAAGATGAAGGAAGGTGAAGAAGGAGAGTCAACATACATGTTTTGCAAAAAAAGTATGACAGGTATGGTAACAATTATAGAAGGTGAATGCGAAGGTACTGGAGGACAAGAGGAATCAGTGAGACATACAGCAAGTTTGCTGCAGTATAAGGTAGGTCAATGGGTGATATCCAGTCCTTACACACAGAGAGAGAAGATGAAGCAGTTACTCACAAGATATCAAGGACCTGCTCGGGTGGTGGAGGCTACTTCACCAGTCAATGTGAAGATCCAATTATTAATAAGAAGAACAATAGTGCATGTTAGACATCTACGACCATTTTGAGGTAGTCCAGATACGAGTCAAGGAGCATCAAAGATGAAGCCAGAGATGAACGCAATGCGAAGGAGTTGGAGTAAAGCACAAGATATGTGGTTGAACCTGTAGACGAACTGCGGTATGCATTTAGGTCAAGATCAGGGGAGTTTTCCGGGGGTTATTTTGTTTATAAGTTTGTGTATACATAGTATTGTAGCGAATAAGTTACGTTATTACAGAGTTTTTTCTGTTGTTTTGCTGTTTGTGAGTAGTCCAGCTAGTGACAGCCTTTTGAGGAGGAAGGAAGGATAATATTTGTCCCTGTCCTCAGGTCATGACAAGCTGACACAGGGGAGATGCAGAACCAGGCGAGGAGGTTGTAACAGACATTCGAAGAACTACAAGAAACTGCTAAGTGCAGGGCGGTACTCAAGGAAATGTCAAGGGTGTTTCATAAACTACTAAATCCTACGGGCAACTATGGGAACAAATGAAACAAGTAGTCGACGTTGTACTGAATACTTCGTGGAAAAGGGGATTGTTGGATGCTGTAGATACAACTCTGGAAATGGCAAATAAAGATGATATTAAAGAATGAAATAGAATCATGAAAGCAGTAAAAAAACTGGTGGAGTGAAGTCAGTTATCAGAAGAATGGTATGCTACACAGATAGAGGATTTGGAGGGTGAAGTGGTTAACGATAACGGGTGTTCATCAGAATATTCATTCTGTTCAATCAGGGCGGCACAGACGTGATGATGAGATAGGTCACTGGCGGGGGAAACACGATATCCCCTGTCAAGGTCAAGTGTAACTTGGCACCAGAACTCCCTGACCTTGAATAAGTGGCGTTGTTGCTTAACCTGATCCAGAGATGACAGGATATTTGCGCGCCAAAACCTACGTTGTCAACGTAAGACGGTTAGTTGTGTCACTTATTCGCGTCACTGGCTGCTACCGGTAAACTGGTGAGAGGGCGTTATATCGAAGCCTGTGCTCCGAGCCAACCTTCAGCTCACAATCCCGCTGGTTGTTGATTGTTGTTCGTCGCCTAGAGACAGAGACAGCGAGGACAGAGGTAACACGCTCGCTGCCAACAGCATGGAGCAACAGCTATCCGACGAGGGCGCCAACCAGGTGAGTGGTTATGCTGCTCAAGTCACGTTGCCCCCCTCCTGTCGCTATCTGTAAACAGGACGCGGTTAGTGAAGCCCTGTCGGATGGGCTATGAGCGGCTCAACTAAAGATCGGGATACAACCCGTGAAAACCGATGACGTCATAGGTCATTCGTAGACATTAATGGCTTTACTTTCGAGCCA
Source organism: Schistocerca piceifrons (assembly GCF_021461385.2). Classification (NCBI taxonomy): domain Eukaryota; kingdom Metazoa; phylum Arthropoda; class Insecta; order Orthoptera; family Acrididae; genus Schistocerca; species Schistocerca piceifrons. The sequence goes on along the minus strand of NC_060140.1, from coordinate 861,563,478 downwards.
TAGATAATATATCAGTTGTCTGCTGTGGATAAGCGCCAGCATTGTAAACCGAAAAAAATGAGCTAACAGAAGACGCTAGACATTGCACTGACTTAAATAATTGGTTCTTTCCAATTCATTCGGTACTTAATTTGGGTCAGTTCTTAGTGTCTGATTCCTCCAGTCTGCTTTGACTAATGGCGTAATGTGTGATGTTATTTTGTTTGTGCCTCAGATTGGTGTCAATGAATGTTACATGATTTCTCTGGATCTCCTCGTTACGCGCGTATATTAAAATTTCGGTGTAGATTGTTTTGCATTCATATCGTCATTTGTTTTCGGCATCTTTTGTTAATGGAAGTAGTAGTGATTTTTAAGAGCGTGATTTCTCACGCAATTGCTTTTCGTTATAGGTGAGTCAGTTGTGTTTACAGCAAAAATTCTCCTTCAGAAAATGACTGACCGATACTCAATTATAAGATTTTTGCAATCATTGGGCGTTATTGCAGAATTTTGCAAGTGCAGTGTTTGTGGAAATTATATGGTTTTGACAAAGGTTCCATTATCGCGACCTTCCGACGGATATATGTGGAGGTGCAGAAAAAATAATATAGGGAGATCTATATGCAGGGGGGCGTGGTTCGAAAGATCGAGGCTGAATTTAGAAGTAACAATCATGTTAAGCTACTATTTTTGCTATCAGTATTCTTGCAAATCTGTCATGCATGAAGCAGGGGTTTCGTGTGGCACTAGTTGACTGGTTTTCATTTTGTAGAGAAGTCTGCGGGGAATTTATAAAGTATAGGGGATCATTAGGGGGGGGGGGGGGGCAGGGGTTACAATTGAAGTAGATGAGTCACATTTTGGAAAGAGAAAGTACGAACGGGCGCATGAGGTTGTTGGGCTTTGGGTTTTTGGAGTAGTAGTTTCTGGAGGGGATTGTGCTGATGTTGTATTCAGGATCGTACCAAATCGTACAAAGGAAGCATGGACATCTTTAATGGAAGAATATGTGGAAGAAGGTTCCGTAGTCATGTCGGGTGGGTTTGCTTCGTACAAGGGGTTGGGTGAAAGGGGTTATCATCATTTGGTCGTGAATGACAATATTCAGTTTAAAGATTACAAGACGGGGGCATATACCAGTACTATCTAGGGGTATTGGGTGGCAGTAAAATCTGTTATCGGGCGGGGAAAGAGAAGGGTTTCAGTGATGCAGGGCAATTTAGATGATTACTGTTGGAGGAAGAGTGTTCCTAAAGATTATTGTGTATTTCTTGCATTTATGAAAATAGTCAGCAAAATGTACAAGTCTCGTTTTGTTAGTTAATATCGTTTGGTTACAATGGTGGCCCTAGGCGGTTGCCGGTTGCTGTGTGGGGTGGGGGGGGGGGGGTTATGTGATTGACTCGTGATATCATTTTCTTCATTATTTTAAAATGTTGCATCTGGTAGAGGGCGGGTGGTAGGGAAGAACTGATTTGGGTGGTACCTCTTTCGTGCCTGGTAGTTTGTGTTTCTTATTAATTTTTTCATTTCTTATTCTGGACTTTCCGTACTTCGTTACAGTTTGATCTCCTAACACTATGATTTCTTGATATGTCCTTATTTTGTTGTTCTCGCCAGCGTCGATATTTCACTCCTTTGGAAGTTCATGTGCGGTAAGTTACTTTTTCTGTAGCCGCTGTTATGTTTTCCTTTTCGATGTTTTTGCTATACTTCTCTTAATTTTACCTTCATTCCTGATGTATCAATTTTACTGAATGTTATTTTGGAGCTACTGCAGCTGGTGTCACGTTCGTGTAATATAGTTATCTGTTCCAATGTTTGGTCATTTTTTCGTTTTATTTTTTTGAGTATTCTAACTTAATTTCTCCCCGCCCAAAACCCCAAATATCCTGCGCTTCTCCAGTTCGAATCAATAATCAATAATAGAATTAACGTAATTTTGCAGTAGGACGATTTCACCATGCGCTATACTGTAACACAGTTTATGGTTCTCCGTCCCCCCACCCCACTCGGAGAAATTACGGTAATAATTCTAATTAGGCACAAATTTTTTACACTTCTGTTCTTATTTATTTCGGTCGTCTTCAACCCGTTTACATGTAATTGTACTCCGTCTTCAGGCCACAAGTGGCCATCGGGACCATCCAACCGCCATGTCATCCTCAGTTGAGGATGCGGATAGGAGGAGAGTGTGGTCAGCACACCGCTCTCCCCATCGTTATGATTGTTTTCTGTGACCGGATCCGCTACTAGTCGGTCGAGTAGCTCCTCAATTGGCCTCACGAGGCTGAGGTTTACATGTAAGTCTTGTCTAAATAATAATCGCGTTAAATGTATTATTTCATCGCATGCTATATTTTTGTTTACGAGTATGATCCGTTCCTTTCATAGATTGCCGATATGCAGCATCTTTGACGTCATTGGTCAAAGCCGACGAGTGGCATCAGGCACTAGAATTTATTCCTTAATTTCATTCTTAGTAAGTTTGAGATAATTTGGAAGAATAGTTTTTCATTTAGAAGAATTTTCAGTTTTTCGTTTTCGTTTGTAGGCATGGATTTATCTATTCCCACGAATATAGAAGACTTAAAGCAGGCTTTGAGCGTAGACATGATGGCAACCATTCGATTTTTGCAAATGTCTGTTCGTCTTGCTGATTCCGTTCGATGTCGTGAGTGCGGCGAACGTAAGTGTGTCTGCCCGTTGTCCTCACGATTTATTCGTATGGAGGAACATGGTTTGAGAAATCGAAACTATCCTTGAGGGATATAATAAAAATTACGTACTGTCGGTGTTTGAGGTATCCTGTGTGGCTGTGTGTGCATGAATGTCGTGTGAGTGAGCGTACCGGTTTAGACAGGTATTCGTTTTGTAGGGAAGTTTGGGGGGAATATATAAAGTATAGAGGGCCTTGGGGGGGGGGGGGGGAGTGTTACAGTTGAAATCGATGAGTCTCATTTTGCAAAATCAAGTACAACAGGGGGGAACCTGCAGTAGGATTATGGGTTTGGGTGCCTGTAATTTCAGGTCCAGAATGAGATGATGTAGCTTTTAAGGTAGTTCCTAATCGAACGAAGAAAGTCTTGATGAAGTTAATTGAAGATCATATCCCACAGGGTTCTGTAGTGATTTCCGATGGTTTTTCATCCTATAACGATTTGGGAAGTAGGGGTTTCAGCATCTTGTTTTCAATCATAATATTGAATTCAGATCTTCATCAGCTGGAGCTTGTAAGAATAGTACATGAGTCATTTGTCTGCCATAAAATCTGTTGTAGGGAGGGGTAAACGACGCATTTCGACACTAGAGCCATTTAGATGAATATTCATGGAGGCGTAGTGTACCTGATACATATTCCCCGTTAAGTGTTTCCTTAAACCTTAAACGTGTTGCGCAGGTGTTTCGTCCGTAATTTGTTAATTAATTTCAGGTTTGGATGGGGGTGGGGTAACTGATAATTAAGGAGAAGGGTGGGTTTGGTCGGGATGGTTCACATATTGATTTGGATTTTTTGGGGTTGATCCATTATTCTTCATTTTATTACGTCAGATAATTTTCTTCTGTGAATATTTTTTATTATTTTACTTCATTTCATTGATGTCAACTTCTGGGTTTACATATTTGTATGCATGTGTGAGTTTTCGTGATGTTGTTTTTATTGTGTATGTGGGTATGTGATTTTTGTTGATGTCTTTCAAGTCGAACTTTGGTTTCTTGCGAAGGAGTTTGCGTATGGTACATTTAATTTTTTATTTTTATGTTGTACTGGATTTGTGTATTTCGATGTATTTCTTTGTCTATTATACTGTTCTGCGTAAAGTATGGGTTTGTCAACTGCAGTATCAAATACAGATTTTGCAGTTGTTGCCCTTTTGCCCTTTCCCCGTACCAGTACCACTACGATTTTTCGCTTCTATACTAGCACCACTGAAGGCGAAAAGACCGACATACGAAAAATTTGTATCCCATACTTCAGTTCTCGTATACAGGTTAACTGAAGTACGGTATACTGGTCCTAGCTAGACGAAAAAAGCGACATATGTAACACTGATGTCATTTACCTAAATAGGTTAACTGAAGAACAGAATACAAATTTTATTGCTGTTGCTTTTTTTTTTTTTTTTTGTTTTCGCTAAAAAGAATGTGATGACTTTCAGTCGGGATAATTAATATCGAAGGCAAAAAAAATCTATGTGTGTCGTCTTCTTCCGCCTTCGCGTAGTTGAAGTGAGGTACAGGTTACATATGTCGGCTTCTTCTTTTTCGTTAGCAGTAGTATCCTATTCCTCAGTTGACCTATAAAGGTACGTAGATCTTTTCGCTTCGCTAGTAATACTATCTACATAAGAACAGAATGTTAGTAGTAGCGGAGCCGAAAGAAGAACACCTGTAAAATTTGTATTTCGCTCTTCAGCTGACCTTCATATTTGAACTGAAGAATAGGATACTAAGCTAACGAAAACGAAGAAATCAACGTACATTAAATTTGTATCCCGTATTGCAGTTAGGCTATACAGATCGATTGAAGCTCGATGTACAATTCATATATATGTCAACTGAGGTATTTTATGAAACTTCCTGGCAGGTTAAAGGTGTGTGACGGACCGAGACTTGTGCTTGGGTAGCTCAGATGGTAGAGCACTTGCCCGTGAATGGAAAAGGTCCCGAGTTCGAGTCTCGGTCTGGCACACAGTTTTAATCTGCCAGGAATTTTCATATCAGCGCACACTCCGCTGTAGAGTGAAAACCTCATTCTGAGGTTTTTTATGCTACCGCTACTTCTATCCCTGTTTATTCTTTATTTTCTACAAAAGTACTAAGACTCAGACAAGCGATATCCTTAACATTATGGTCGAACTATTACTGAACGTGACATATGTCTATCATCTGTTTCCTCTCCTGCATTCCTTTGTTTATGAACACTCGTCTCTGCCGTTACAAATGGTTCAAATGGCTCTGAGCACTATGCGACTTAACTTCTGAGGTCATCAGTCGCATAGAACTTAGAACTAATTAAACCTAACTAACCTAAGGACATCACACACATCCATGCCCGAGGCAGGATTCGAGCCTGCGACCGTAGCGGTCACGCGGTTCCAGACTGAAGCGCCTAGAACCGCACGGCCGCACCGGCCGGCTGCCGTTACATCTGCGTGATGAATCATCTCTGGCGAATTCTGACGTCAGTTGTCAAAGCCGACGGGTTGTCGTTCTTCAGTAGTCCTCTATGAACCAAAGCTGAGATTCACGTGTGGACGGCTATTGACCGATCGCCTGGTGAACAGGCTGTGACGAGAGTGGTCGGTCAGAGCTGCCTCTGGACGACGCGAAGCGACCGCCGGTACGACTTGTGCAGTAGCGTCTCCACGTTTGCCGACTCGCAAACCTTTTCTCATTTTGAAGCACGAAGCGACTTGTGATTTGCGGTGAGACTTGACATCTTGGCGCAATTTCCACGGAAGAAACGCCGTGCTCGGCTTAGTTTTCGATACAGTCATTTCAGTTTTGAACATTGGTGTAAATAACTTGGCGTTCGTGACGCCACTCCAAATTGTGTATTGAGAAATACTGGTATTTAAAAAAAAACTATCAAACTAAATCTCATTATACTGTCCATTCTGTCAGTGACGTATATTTGTGTTTTAACGAACACTATCCGAAGGTAGCTGTGTGCTACATAGTTACAATCTTTATTTTATTTTTATTTTCATCACTATTCAAAACACATTCTTCCTTACGGGATTTACGTTAAACACCTGGCTCTAGTACCATAGAAGTTATTGTTTATCTTAGCACAGGCTTATAGTTCAGTCTCCTTTACCGCGTCAGTGTTCTCCATCTGTACCTTTCCTTAATGATTCTACGGAGGACATCGTTATTTCTAATGTTATCAGTCCATCTAATTTTCAAGATCCTTGTATCGCACCGCACCTCGAAGGCTTCGATTCTCTTTTCTGTTTACTGCAGTCCATTATTAACTTCCAAACAATGCTGTTCCAAAATGTACATACTCAGAGATTTATTCCTCAAAATCAGGCCGGTGTTTGATGCTATTAGGCAACATTTTCCCAGGAATACCGTCTTTGCCGGTGACAGTACTCCTTTTCCGTCGTTCTTGCTTGCACCGTCATGTGTTATTTTGCTTCCAAGGTAGCAGAATTCTTTCACTTCATCTACTTCGTGGCCTCCAATACTGATGTCAGTCTCATCACTACTCTCAATCCTGCTACTCCTCGTTACTTTCACTTCTCTTCGGTTTACTCGCAAACCATAATGAGTGCTCACTACAATCTTCATGCTGTTCAACCATGGCCGTACCGACGGGATGACGAGATAGGTCACTGACGACGATGCAGACACAGAGAAGAAGCAATAACTGACAGGAAAAAAAGAAGAAGAAAGGATGATGCGTTAGGAGTTAACCGGTAGAGCTCTACCTCAGTTCGCCTAAACCTATTCTGCCTACGAGAAGAAGTGTTTCCCTCAGCCCTTGACACGTAGCATCGTAAAGAAACAACTACAACCGAACAGACATCTGTCACTGACTAAGTTTTCTGCCACTCACACTGGTTTTCTTTTACTGCTTCGTTACGGTAGTGTAGAATCTAAAATTTCAACGAGCGGATAACGAAGCAACATTGTCATTCGATCGAAAGCTTCAGATTTTGGCCAATTTCTGCTTACTAACCGTTGAATCGAAGAAACATGGAAACAAGGCTGAGGGATATGTTACTAATCAGATATACCAGAAACAATTATACAATGAAGCTAGTTACTTAAATTTCTATTTTCACTTTCCGGTGAAAGAGCTAATGAAAAGCAGTGACACGTCTTCACATCTGGATATTTTCAACCTTTTTTTCCAATTATTGGTTTAGAGATGCTTATCCAAACATCGAATTGGCTTTGAGGTTATTTAAGAGAATGACGAAAGCTACAGCATTATGTGAAAGCAGTCTCAGCAAATTAAAGACGGTAAAAACTATTTACGATCAAGCACGGTTGAAAGTAGACCGTCGTCTGTATTTACTTTGTCAATAAATAGAGGTAACTGGCTCTGAGCACTATGGGACTTAACAGCTGAGGTTATCAGTCCCCTAGAACTTAGAACTACTTGAACCTAACTAACTTAAGGACATAACACAGATCCATGCCCGAGGCAGGATTCGAACCTGAGACCGTAGCGGTCGCGCAGTTCCGGACTGAAGCGCCTTGAACTGCTCGCCCACTCCGGCCGGAAAATAGAGGTAACTGTTAATCCTGACTTCAAAGACATAATCAATGAGTGTGCTTCGCTCAGATCAAGGAAATAAAACGTAAAATTACGTAAAGAAGTATCTCTTAATTGTAACCCTTTTATCTTAATTTCTAATATGTAATTCATGCACTGTTAATAATCCATGGGGACAAATTAACACTTGCTTTTCACTATGCAGCACACACAAACCAAAGTACAGAAACTGTCATAAACTATAAGTTATTAATTTGCTCCTACTTCAACATTTACAATTTGTGACTTATTCAGTTCACTATAATTAAATAAATTTAAAATTTACGAAATCTGCGTAGAAAAATGAAACAAAAATTGATGGTGGGCGAGGGGTCACTGTTTCGACAGTTTTGACAAGGACACAGGAAGGATCAGTTCTGTACGTCTCTGCACTCAAGTAGTCCTGCAGTTGTTTCTCACGTTCACTGTGGATAGCAATACCATCAGACAATTATATCACTGATATCCTTTCGACCTGAATTTTAAACTCACTTCTTCAGTCCTCCTTTTATTTCCGTCATTACTTCTTTTATGTGTAAATTCAACGGTAAGGATGGAAAATAACATCCCTGTCTTACACATTTTCTAATGCGGAAAATTCCTTTATTGTCTTTTATCCTAATTTCAAACTCACTGTTTTTGATTATTTTGTATATCACCAGTCTTTCTTGACAGTTTTTCTGAGATTTTCAAACATCTTAACACATCCCGCACTACCGACCGCTTTTTGTAGGCCGACAAATGCCTTGAACATGTCTTGATTTAAGTCTTGCTTCCATTATCAAGCAGAACGACAGACTGCAATCATTGGAAGTTCTCTGGTATTAATTACCCTACTTAGAGTAAGGTCTGAGATTAACATAAGCAGAGATCGGAAGCTTAAGCATTACACATCATTAAATTAAGCACGTAAAATGCAATTGTATGTAGCTAAAATAGCCAGTGAAAGGAAATACAGAAAAGCTTTATATACCGATGTCACAAAAGTCATGGGGTACCTCCTAACATCGTGTCGGACCTACTTTCTCCCTGCATAGTGCAGCAACTCGACGGTATGGACACAACAAGTCGTTGGAATTCCCCTGCAGAAACATTAAGCCATTCTGCCTCTATAACCGTCCATAATTGCGAAAGTGTTGCCGGTGCAGGATTTTCTGCACGCACTGACCTCCAGATTGTGTTACATAAATGTTCTATGGGATTTATGTTAGGCGATCTGGGTGATCAAATCATTTGCTAGAACTGACCAGAACGTTCTCCTAATCAATAGCGAACAACTGTGGCCCGGTATATAGCGCATTAGCATGCATAAAAATTTCATCGTCGTTTGGGGACATGAAGTCCATGAATGGCTGAAGGTCTTCAGTAGCCGAACATAATCATTTCCAGTGAAAGGTCGATTCAGTTGAATCAGACGACCCAGTCCATTTCATGTAAACACAGCCCACACTATTACATAGCCACCACTTGCTTACACAGTGCCTTTTTCACAACGTGAGGCCATGACTTCTTGGGGTCTGCGCCACTCTCGAATCCTACTACCAGCTCTTACCAACAGAAATCGAGACTCATCTCATTAGGGCACTGTTTTACAAATGTCTAGGGTCCAACTGATATGGTAACAAGCCTAGGAGAGGCGCTGCAGGCGATGTCGTGCTGTTAGCAAAGGCACTAGCGTCAGTCGTCTGCTGCCATAGGCCATTAACGCCATATTTCCCTGCGCTGTCCAAACGAATATGTTCGATACGTTCTTCGTACGTCCCACATTCATTTATGGTTATTTCACACATGTTCCATTTCTGTTGGCACTGATAACTCTATGAAAACGCCGCTGCTCCCGATAAATAATGATACTATTTTTGTACAGCAGTTAGTAAATATAGGAAAACGTCCTTTCAGCTTCTCCAAATTTGATGTTTGTTCTATAATGGCATGCAGTTTCGAACAACTCCGACAGGTGGCACAGCCATTGTGAACCATCAAAATGGCATCTACATAAGTAATGTGCTGTTATTTAATTTTTGGTTGCGCAAAAAGAAACTGTTGTGGATGCCCATGAACTTTGCATGTAGTGTACGCTAGCGATACAGGTGATAAAGAGTATTGATGGACGATGTATAATGACAGTTAAAGAGTAGGGAAGCGCAGAAATTAAGCTCCATGGTAATCCACATTTGGGATGTTCTGTCACAGCCACTGCGCCAGACATGGTGAACCACACTGAAAGAGTACTGTATATTCCCTTTCAACTGTTTCAAGTAGTTTAATATTCTCTTGGTATCGAGTCATGCTTGCAGTGATATCTAGTACTGTATATTCCCTTTCAACTGTTTCAAGTAGTGTAATATTCTCATGGTAACGAGTCATACTTGCAGTGATATCTAATGTAGACTTGGTACTACCATAAGCATCGAGAGAGGAGGTGGACGTTTGTATTTTATTTTTTATTCTTGTGTAAGTGTGCACTTCCTGACATTTTTCTTGATGTGTCTTCAATCAATACTTTAATTTTGTTCCATCAGCCGCCGTTAGCCTGTTTGGTTTGGCAGACTCCTCAACACATTCCGGAAGTTGAAGAAACTGGCGGTTAGCACTATTGCGTGTAAGGGACTGCCGGAGAGGAGACGTTGGCTGTAGAAAGGAGCAGGTGTGCGTTGTTTAGTGCTGTGAAATAAGAGATCTCCACCATCACTGTGAGCATGTGAAATATTTAAGTTGGTATATTAATCAAAACGCTTCCTTTCGCGCGAAGTGCTTTACCAGCTGAGCTATCCAAGCACGACTCACGACCAGTCCCCACAACTTTAATTCTGCCAGTACCCCATCCCATACCGTGCCTAAGCCGTATCCCCCAATATTCTTTCTTCCAGAAGTGATAACCTTGCAAGGTTCGCTGGAGAGCTTCTGTGGAGTTTGAAAGATAGGAGATGAGGTACTGGTAGAATTGAAGCCGTGGGAACGGGTTGTGAGACGTGCTTGTATAGCTCTGTCGGTAGAGCACTTGTATGCCAAAGGTAAAGGTCCCGAGTTCGAGTCTCGGTACTGCACACAGTGTTAATCTGTCAGGAAGTTTTAAAACCAAAGTTGGTAGAAAAAATTCTACAATATCGCACAGCGGCGGGCATTATTTGGATTTGTGACTGTTTACAAATTTAAAGTGGCACCTGAGCAGAGGATGTTGCTTGAACGCACTTGCAAGAATTTAATATTATGGAGTAGGATACCTTAATTAATGTAAGATGAACACCATCAAAATCAAAACGAGGATAATGAAATGTAGTCGAATTAAATCACCTGATGCTGAGGGAACTAGATTAGGAAACCACACACTTAAAGTAGTAGATAAGGTTTGCTATCTGGGGAGCAAAATGACTGATGATGGTCAATGTAGAGAGGATATAAAATGTCGACTGGCTATGAAAAAGAAAGCGTTTCTGAAGGAGAGAAATTTGTTAACATCGAATACAGATTTAAGTGTCAGGAAATCTTTTCTGAAAGTCTTTGTGTGGAGTTTAGCTGTGTATGGAATGAAACGTGGACGATAAATAGTTTAGACAAGAAGAGAATAGAAGCTTTCGAAACGTGGTGCCACAGAAGAATGCTGAAGAACAGGTGGGTAGATCACTTAACGAATGAGGAAGTGCTGCATAGAATTGGGGAGAAGAGGAATTTGTGACTCAACTTGACTAGAAGAAGAGATCGGTTGGTAGGACATGTTCTAAGGCATCAAGTGATCATCAATTTAGTATTGGACAGCAGCGTGGAGGGTAAGAATCGTAGAGGGAGACCAAGAGATGAATAAACTGAGCAGATTCAGAAGGATGTAGCTTGCAGTAGTTACTTGTAGATCTATAAGCTTACACAGGACAGAGTAGCATGGAGAGCTACATCAGACCAGTCTCTGGCTGAAGACCACCACAACAACAACAACAACATTAATTACAAAAGTCAGATCACATGTGGTCGTAATTAGATACACAGGAGTAGGAAATAGGAGTACCAAAATGTCTACATCTACCTCTACGTCATACTCCGCAAGGCGGAGGGTACTTTTCGTACCTCTAACTGAGCCCTCCAATCCTGTTACAGTCGCGAATAACGCGGTCAAAGAATAATATTCGCTAAGCCTCTGTGTAGGTTCAATTTCCTCTAATTTTCTCCCCTTGGTCATTACCCGAGATGTATGTGTGGGGGGGGGGGGGAAGTAATACGTTGTCCGACTCTCCCCGGAAAGCGCTCTCTCGAAATTTCAGTAGTAAATCTCTCCGTGATGCACAACGCCTCTCTTTTAACATCTGCCAACGGAGTTTGTCGAGTATCTCTGTAACGGTTTCGAGTCGGCTAAAAAATCCCGTGACCAACGTACCGCTCTATCAATACTGTCCAGACAGATGAATAATAGTCAAGAATGGTTCGAACAAGCGCCTTATAAGCCATTTCCTTCGTGGATGAGTTACGTTTCCTTAAGATTCTTCCTATGAATCTGAGTCTGGCATCTATTTGTTTTATGTGGTCATTCCACTTAAAGTCATTGTCGATAGTTACCCCTAGATGTTTTGCGGTAGATACTGTTTCAAGCGGTTTGTCATCAATAGTGTAGTTGTGCAGTAGTGGATTTCTTTTCTTATATATGCACAATAAGCTTATTGACGTTGAGGACCTACACTGTTCACCAATTCTATGGTGGTTATTCTGTAGATCCTTACTACCTTCTGGCGTTGCTACTTCCTTACAGTCAATCACATCATCTTCGAACAGCCTTAGAGAGCACCCGAAGCTTTCTACCAGATCATTTATGTATACTGTAAACATTAGCGGTCCTATCACACTTCTTGGGGTACTTCTGAAATTACCTTAACGTCTGTCGATTTTTTCCCCTTTAAGAGCGACGTGTTGAGTTTTGTATGCAAGGAAGTCTTGAATCCAGACGTAAATCTGCTCCGATACTCGAGGAACCCCTATTTTTGTAGCGAGAATCCAATAATCAGAGCCCATAACATGGGGATAAATAGCGGCAGCTTCTCCGAACCATTTTTGTTCAAAAATTTTATAGGTCTCCTCTCAGCATGAGTGCCATTATCCATGCGTTACAATTCTGTAACTGTCTCCATCACAAGATTAAAAGAAAGCCGTTTGATCTGAGCCGTTGAAGCATTTTGAAGCCAGTGGACAAGCTCTTCTGTCACGGATTGTTACAGGTGACGATATCTGGATGCATCACTCGGCTGCACAAGGCTGGCATAGGCCACGGAACGTGGTTGGGAATATATCGAAAAAACAGTATATGTAAAAGAAATTTTGACTGAGATTTTCACCAAATTCTAACTCTTATGAATAAATATGTTCTGAGAAAAAGTTGTGGGTCATTATTTATTGATCGACCCTGGTAAAAAATTCACGATGAAACTTTTTAAAAAAGGCCAGGTAGATCTCCTCAACGAGTTAGTTAACAGAAGACTGGTTGACACACTGGATCAGACTGTGTATGGGAAATATTAACGATTAATGAGAATCACTTCATCTGTATTAGTAAACATTGGTTAGTGTCACGACCGATATAGTTCGTTAGAATACCATCAGGTGCCAATATCATGACTTAAAGAGTCAGATTGCATTACATAAATTATGGTATTGGCACAATTCAGCAACCCGATGGTGTTCTAACGAACGAAATTAGTTGTGAGCTAATAAATGTGAATCGATACAGCTGTGGTCGTTGTCATTAATCTTTAATGTTAGTGCCACGCCTGAGAAGGAAGCTGAGATTGAGGCTATGTGAAGGCAAGAGTCGCTTATCTAGTTTATGCTGGTCCAGTATCTGGAAAGATCAAAGGCTTCTACGGAAACATGGCATCCAGTGTATTTCGCTTCTGACAACAAAGATAAAACGTCTTCTTTGTAATGCGTACTTGTACCGCACTCCGTGCGATTACGGCGTATGTTACGTCAGACTGCCTTTTATAGTTGTCGAGGAAGGATATTAGGATCTTCAGCTAAACACCCGGTGAAAATATCCAGCAAATCTGGTGTCGCCAAGTACTACGTTTGATAAAGGCAAGAAATGTGATACGTGTCGTGGAGCAAGCTTCAAGCTTCTTGCATTCGTCATTGTTTTTTGTTTTTTTGTTTTTTTAGTTCAACAGTTTTGGAACAAATTTCAGAGCCAAAACAAACAAAAAAATCTATGGCACAAGGCAGATGATATGCTAACATCATCAGCGACTTCTCAGTTTTAATTCGGTGATCTTTCATAACAATTGCTTTCAATTTTTCGACGATTTCATTAGTTGGTTATGGGTTGTTGTCCAGGTTGCTCCACACCGTCACGATCTTCATTGAATTCTTCGAAATACTTACACCACTCCTAAATCCTTGTACTTCTAACAGCATATTCACCAAAACTCATATTCATCATTTGTAAAACTTTACTGCATTGTATTATGTTATTACAGCAAAATTTCATATACTCTCTCTAATCCACTTTTATACAAAATAAATAATCGCCGCCGGCCGCTGTGGCCGAGCGGTTCCAGGCAATTCAGTCCGGAACCACGCGGCTGCTACGGTCGCAGGTTCGAATCCTGCCTCGGGCATGGACGTGCGTGATGTCCTTAGGTTAGTTAGGTTGAAGTAGTTCTAAGTCTAGGGGCTGATGACCTCAGACGTTAAGTCCCATAGTGCTTGGAGCCATTTGAACCAAATAATCGCCGAAACTAACAAAACTTAAACCTGTTTTACAGATGACAACAGGCTAAATATCGCACATAGGTAACAGAGTATAGATACTTTTAAGACATGTTTACCAACACAAAAATGTAAACAACTCGCGAATGGGGGTAATATAAGATGTGACATAAAATTTCAGTTACGTTTTCAGGACTGCTCGTAAATGAAATCATGCAACCAGGGGATGATATTTTTTGTAGTTTGGGATTTTAAGACCATGCCTGGTTGCACAGGGGAAACAAATAAACATTAATATAAAAAGGGCTTGTAGTGGTTGTTGTAAGTTAATGCTATTTTGAAAAGGAAACTTGTGATGTGTCTGAAAAGAAAGCGTGCAACCAGTCTGTGTGACCAGTTTCGACATATGATAGTGAGAGGTTGTAAGTATAGAAGGAAGTGAGAGCTGTTGAGGGTTTAATAGAGAGATGCAGGTCGTAAATTACCAGGAGGGGCAGAAAATCTGACAAAAGTATCACGGAGCGGAGTCGAGTGAAAGACTTAGTTATGACCACGATGAAAATATAATGGAGATGGGGTGGAAAGTGTAGTAAGGCTGTTTGTCGGTCGGATTCTATGACACAGAAAAGTACTGAGGTAGTGATCTATTGGAAGATGCGCGGGTGACGTAAGAAAAACGAAGGATTGACTGTGATGTCTATGGCTCAAGACATGATGGATGTAAATGTATAGAGGGGGTCAAATATCTAGGAGTGGATGTAGTATGATCACAGGCCCAAAGTCTTGTCTTGGAACGGGAGGAAGATGTTATCCAGGTACCTGTACGTAGGATGTGGGTCACTGGGTGACGGTTTTTCTCGGAGAGATGTGCGGATGAACGGCGAGTTTAGGCTTTTAGCGTGATTCACCTAAGTGGAAGGTATCGTTTAAACTGTTGCACGCAGACCAGGGGGCTTTGTTGCATTATGACTGCATATGGTACACATTGGCTGCTTCTGTCGCCCGTTGAAATGGCGCTCCAGGAGTCAGTGTGGAAAAAGATTATTGATAATTTTGGCAATACGTGGCAGTTTCCTAACTTTACAAGCGTTGCCGACGGAAAACATATGTTCCTAGAAGCTTCGCAAAACAGTAGAAGTGTCTGTTACAATTATAAACGGCCACTTTCTATATTGCTCTCGGCATTTGTGGAACCGAACTATAAAATTTATTTGCATTGATGTTGGAGGATGCGGGGAAGCCATTGATAGTGGGCTGTTGGCCAACTCAACAATGGAAACGATGTTTGACCGTCAACAAATGAACGGTCTAGATGCAGCATTACCTCCCATAGGTAACGAGAAAATACAGATTGTTACAGCTGGAGAATCAGCATTTTCCATGAAGAAATATATAATGAGACCATACGTTCGAAATGTAGCCTCTTGAAACGTATCAGAGGCTTAATTCAATTACCGCCACTCACGCGCCACATGGAGAATACGTTTGGACTCTTCGTTCAAAGATACTGAGCACAGTACAGCCGACTAAAAGTCCAAGCTGAAATTAGGGATGTGATTGTTCTTCCTTGTCGTCTTTTAAATAACTTTTTGAGAAATGATGTTTCACAACATCAACTGGATAACTACATTTTCCCATACAAAACGTCTTTGAACCTCTACAGCATGTTGACACTCACCCCAGCTCAGACGCTAGCCACGTTCGGCAAAAATTAAACATAATTTTACCCACGCTGGGCAAGCGCCATGGCAGAAATTCATAATCTTGAGTGACAGAAATTTGTGACAAATTTCTGAAACGACTTAAAAAGTACAGCAATATTACCACCTGTAATAAAGGTGTGACATAAAGTCACGTAGGAGCCTAGTGAGCTTTTTAGTAAATAGGCATAGATTTTTAGTTAAGCTGGCTAAGCTGCATAAAAAGTCTTACAGCCGGTGAAAAACGACTTTAGTGATCACGAAGTATGCATGACGAGTTTCGGAATTATTTTCATCTTCAGAAATCCAAGTCCAAAGCTATCACAATGATAAGTTGGATAAGTTGCATAAAACGTTGTACAGCACGTGGAGAATGACTTTACTGATCACAAAGTATGGATGACGAGTTTCGGAAGTATTTCGATCTTCACAAATACAAGTGAAAAGCTGGCAGAAGGGCAAGAGCGTTACAAGCTGTGCACGTAACGTGACGTGGGAGACAAGTCATGACAGACAGTTTTGTATCCCGCAGCGGCGCGTGGGTAGGAGCAGGTAAAGGTGAAAATCTCTCGGTACTGAAGTGAGAATTAAAATCACCTTTACTCTAGCAAAAAGAATGCATAACTTTGCAATGGGGTACGAAGTGTCCCGGCCGTCTGCTCTTCATCAAATGGGCAGAATCTCCAGTGCTGCTCGTAGAGCTGAACAGCGCCTGCTAGAGGGCGCTGTCGTCGTTGTCTGTCGTAGTGCCAACTTAACCGGCACCTAAGCCGTGGCATGGTTACCATCGATACCACAGACAGAGCATGTTACGTACACAGCTTGTAACGCTCCTGTCCTTGTGCTAGCTTTGCACTTGGATTTCTGAAGATCGAAGTAACTCCGAAACTCGTCATGCATACTTTGTGGCCAATAAAATCATTATCCACGTACTGTACGGCTTCTTGTGCGACTAGCCAACTTAAATGCAGATCTACACATGATTACCAACTGTTTTTTTTTTGTTTTGTTTTGTTTAAGTCAAAAGTGAAAAATAAATATTGTTTGAGTAACAGCATTGACACTTATTCATAGTACAGCTCTAATCTTCCTTTTCTTTGCTCATTTTATTATTACTTAGTAGTTTTAATCCTCTAACAGAAGCAGAAAATAGCTAAAGAGGAATAGCTCACTCCAAAGTACTGATTTATTTGTGCGATCATGTACTGACACATTTATAAATGCGTGTATTACTTGAAATAATATTATTAAAAATTAGCTGCAGCCCCTTTTTACTGCTGTTGTTTCTGCAATGTGTAGTTTGCAGCATACCAGATTTCGGACGTTAGCCAAAACTACTGCTTTTCGAAAATCGTGTTTTACGTGGTATACAAACTGCGTGTAGATCATAAGGCTTACAGCTTTATGGAAACTGACAATGAAAGCGGAAGAATGTGAACCAAGTATGTCAACAAACAGCTCCATGTTGACTGGCTCTCACTGTTGATTTCCACATCACGTGCAGCTAACTTATACGATGAACACTCATTTCTTAAAGCATGTGTGCCACAATTTTTGAAAAGCGCTGATGATAGCTGCTTCAAATTGTAAACTGCGAATTTTTGGCAATAAAAAATAACTGATGTTAATTACTCTTATTAATACTGTTACTAAGGCAGAATAGTACAGCAGTTCCCACATTCAGAACACAAGCGATTTTGCTGGTCGCGCCATGTGGCATTGGAGTTCGTCAGTGGGGTGAGGAGAGAAGTGCGATGCGAGAGTGACGCTATTTGAAGTGATATCGACTACAGCCTCTTTTACTTTCTTTTCATCAATAACAAGGATAAAGAAGAAGAGGAGCGTGATATTTTGTGGTTGAATGAGTAAACAGATGAAATAATGAAGTAAATAGTTTTCGGATTAAAGTTTCTATTCAATTTTAATTTTTAATTTTTACATACCTAATTAATTTTTAAAAAGAAAAAGAACTTTATTACATTCAGTCTTTTGATTGAGTTACCCAGAAACCGGCGTTACTTTACTGTTGTAGAACAGCTCCAGATCCTGTTCGGCCTGCTTCATGTGAAGAGTTCAAGAAGAACAGAAAACTTTGAGACAAATGACTATTTTCATATCGGTTTCCTCAATTCTTCAACATTTCAATTCCTTTTGTATTAAAAATGCCGAACCGCTCTTTTTTTATTTCCACAGTGTAGAGATCGAAAAACAACATAATTGTATCTGCTGTATCTTCGAAAAATGCCACTCATTTTCTTTTCTACTGTGGCACTTGGGGCGATTGCCGTGGCTCACTCCTCCTCTTACAAAATAGCCAGTGTAGTCTCCGGACTGTTATCGGCGCTTCAATGCGAGATCGAAGACCCTTGGCTTGTGTTTATAGGGCCAGCATGCCTTAACGTTGTAGATCTTGTAGAAGAGGAAGTATCGCGATCCACCGAGGATGTACCTAACTCAATATCCTCATTTTGTTGTCCATTCACAACATCATCTAGGGAAGAGTCTCACGGTTTCGAAGAAACGGAATTAAAAACTGCATTTCGATGTCCAGTCTCCATTTTTTTATCTCCTTTGCAGCCTGGTCGGATGTGGTTTTGAGTTTAGCGCGAGCCAGAATAATATACGACTTCAGCAGTGGCCATTTGCTTCTGCTTTCATCGCCTACAAGTAAACAAAATTATAGACGAATGTGAAAAATGTTATCACTGTTACCTTCATGAAGTAGAACAAAAGGTAACACGACCAGGAAAAAAAAACCCTGGAATTTCGGGACTTGTTAATCTTCTCACCGACGTCCCTCCATGTATTGTCTCTGACAAGAATACTGTCGTAATTCTTATGCGAAAAATCCTAGAGCTGTGCTTGCTGCCATATTACAAGTGCCTCGTCCACGTTTAGGAAAAAGACTCACAAGGGAACCTCCCCATCGCACCCCCCTCACA
The DNA here is from genome assembly GCF_021461385.2 of Schistocerca piceifrons. Lineage (NCBI taxonomy): Eukaryota > Metazoa > Arthropoda > Insecta > Orthoptera > Acrididae > Schistocerca > Schistocerca piceifrons. The sequence goes on along the minus strand of NC_060140.1, from coordinate 861,544,897 downwards.
TTTAGTTATAAGTTGGCAGAGTGGATAGGTCTTGAAAAACTGAACACAGATCAATCGAGAAAACAGGAAGAAGTAATGTGGAACTACGAAAAAAATAACCAAAATATGCAAACTGAGTAGTCCATGAGCAAGATAGGCAACATCAAGGATAGTGTGTGCTCAGTAGCGCCGTGGTCACGTGGTTAGCGTGAGCAGCTGCGGAAGGAGAAGTCCTTGCTTCAAGTCTTCCCTCATGTGAAAAGTTTAATTTTTTATTTTCAGACAATTATTATCTGTCCGTCCGTCCGTCCGATGGGGACGCTACACCTAAACAAACATCGAAACAAAACATATGTTTTGACAGAGCACAGGGAAAACTGTGCGACTGTGAAACTGTTGCATTCATTTGTTACAGTTTATGTGACAAACTCTTATGTTTTAACTTTTTTGGGAGTGATTATCACATCCATAAGAAAACCTAAATCGGGCAAGGTAGAAGAATCTTTTTACCCATTCGCCAAGTGTACAAGTTAGGTGGGTCGACAACATATTCCTGTCATGTGACGCACATGCCGTCACCAGGGTCGTATAGAATATATCAGACGTGTTTTCCTGTGGAGGAATCGGTTGACCTATGACCTTGCGATCAAATGTTTTCGGTTCCCATTGGAGAGGCACGTCCTTTCGTCTACTAATCGCACGGTTTTGTGGTGCGGTCGCAAAACACAGACATTAGACTTATTACAGTGAACAGAGACGTCAATGAACGAACGGACAGATCATAACTTTGCGAAAATAAAGAAAGTACACTTTTCACTCGAGGGAAGACTTGAATCAAGGACCTCTCGTACCGCAGCTGCTCACGCTAACCACGGGACCACGGCGCTACTGAGCTCATATTATCCTTGATGTTGCTTATCTTACGCATGGACTACTCAGTTTGTATATTTTGCTTATTTTTTTCACAGTTCCACACAACTTCTTCCTGTTTTCTCGATTGATCTGTGTTCAGTTTTTCAAGGCCTATCCACTGCGCCAACTTATAACTAAATCGGACGGGGGTGCGATGGGGAGGTTCCCTTGTCAGAGCCGTGTGAGGTCAGACAGGGTACGTGCTTTCGAGAGAGATTCGTAGCAGTTCGGACAAAGCCGGAAAGAGCCGAACACTTAACGACCACCAACAGGCGGCGTACCGGCGTCTGGTCATACTTTCCAAATGACTTGTAGTGTTCCCGCTGCGCACCTGTCATCTGTGGTGGAATCTCTCTCCCGACGGACAGCGTACATCACGACAGGCACACGGTACAGACACAACAGCGACACAGCAGGCTGTGTGGAAACGAGGTACTCGATGCCTAATCAAAGAGGAGAGGACGATTCAGTCGCGATCCCGTCCTGGCTGACACAGTCTGCACACGGTAGCCTATTTATTTATTTATTTCTTTAACAGTACAGAGTGACCCACGGCCTTGAAATGTAAGGTGGGTCGTATGCTTCTGAATCTAATAGCAAAGACTTCTCATTGTTACAGTATTATTGGTATACAGTTGTTAATGCTTTTTTAAAGTAATATAAAGAACGTAATATATAAAGATTTCTCTTAGGGTACAGAGAATTGAATGCTTAACAATTGTAAAAATGGTTCGATATAATTTCTTACTACATAGTTGATGAGAATATAATTTATACAATGCAAATGTGAAAGAAAAATTAAAAAAAGAAAATGTAGCACAATGAGCGTGGTTAAGAATAGTTTGTAATATATAGAGGGAAGTGATAGGCTGTATTTGTATGAGTAATACAGTCTAAGTAGCATGTTGGTTAGTAATGGCCTATTTCTATCTATTTCAAATGAGAAGGTCTCGGTACAACCTCGAGCTATTCTCATCTGAAATGGTTTGCGCTAATGTATGTTTACACAGATTATACAGATTAAATGCTGATTGAGCACTTCAATCATGGAATACGTGAATTTTAGCTTCACGTGAGAAATAAACTTATGTTTGTAACTTGTTAGTTGAAGTAGAATATAGTTCGTTGCTACTTGAATGGATTATTCCTTAAGTAACTTAATACATTTCTAATATATGAAATTCATTGATTATAGCTTTGAACAGAGAAGAGAATATACTTTTGTCTGCACACAAGAAGACGAGCAATACATTGCTGCTTGTGTGCAGTATACTTTAAACACTATGCAGGGTGCCATTGGGGAGGAGGAGCCTCGGAATAAAAGTTCTTCGAGCCTTCTCCTCCCAAACGACATTACCTTATTACTACAGTCTTAGTATGTGGTGCTGGTGTTTATTTGTTTTATGATTGTTGTGTTGTTTGTGACTGTTTTGTGGCATGCAGTGACATACATTGTTAGTTTTGGTCCCTTACATGTTGATCCCTTGTGAGTCATGTTCACTTAGTGTTCCCTCCTCGGTTTCGGAATCTGTGGTCGTGCTCGTGTCCTCCCATGTGGTTTTTTGTGTTGTTTGTGCTTGTCTACGCCTCCTTCTATATGGGTTTTGGCGCTCGTATTCTTCGTGCTGAGTGTTCGATAGAATATCAGCTACACTATTTATTGTGTTCCAGTAATCAGGATTACGTATTATTCTGGCGATGTCATTGTCATTCTGTATAGCTCTCACCTGTGCTAGCGTGTTACACAGCAGTGTGACATGTCCTGGTGTCCCAGTTTCTCCGCATACGCATACTTCATCGCTAGTTAGTCCCATACGGTTTAAATGTACCGGATACGGCCCGTAGCCTGTCAGGAAATGGACCATGCCCCGGCTTGGGTCGACATGTTTCAGTTGTAGTCTTTCGTGTACATCAGGAAAGAAAGCGTGTACTCGGCGACCCTTATCGGATGCATCCCACAGTCTCTGCCATGTTTGAATCCGCCATTGTTTCATTTGTGTTTTGTTCATAATGATGGTTCCCGTAATTTCGGTGACTTTATCGAGCCTGTCCCCCTTAAGCCAGTAAACTGCAGCTCTGTAACGTATTGTTATGTCTATATGGCAGGTCCCCATCACAACGCAAAGTGCCTCTAGTGACGTGGTGCTGAAGGCTCCGCTCATTCTCAGGAGTACACTACGCTGACCTCTTCTTGCAATTGTCTTGTTAGTCTGTATGTTCAGTCTGTGAGCCCAAGCACTTGCGGCGAAGCATGCGATGGATTCAAATGTCGCAATGTGGTAGGACCTTACCGTCTTAATAGGTAATTTGTACTGAGTTGTGTTCAGTCTTGCTAATTTGTGCATAATTTTGGAGGCTTTGTCAATTGTCAATTTTATATGGTGGTTGAAAGACTGTTTTTCGTCTAGATCCAGACCGAGATAACGTGTGGCTTGCTTCCTCTGTATGCTTGTATTGTCTGATTTTAGAATTGGATTCCTCTGTAGTGTCCCTCTGAGCAGCAGCCAATGTGGAAACCGGCGCCGCTGACCGGCGGCTGTGCTCTTCCGCCCCCGCAGGGCTGCGTGGTGCTGACGCGGCGGCTGATGGTGGGGGCGGTGCGGGCGGTGACGGCGCGGCGGCAGGTCGCCTCCGCGGAGGCGGTAGCGGGGCAGCTGGCGGCGACTGCCCCCGTGGAGGCGGACCGCGCCCGGCTGCTGGACACCGTGCGGCGCCGCCTCCGGGCGCTCACCCGCGCCGGCTACCTGGTGCGCCAGGGCAACGCCTACAGGTATGGGGGCAGGGGGCACGGGAGGACCACGCACCGTGCCCTCCGAAAACAAAACGGTGATAGGTGTTGCTCTTGCAGGTAGTTTACACAGAACCTTCGCACAGAAACAGTATCCGGTGCCAAGAGGCATATTCCATAAACACTTGTAGCAACTGAGAACTGTGAACACTACAGAAATGCAGATGACGCCACCTAGACAGAACAGGAAGCAGCATTCTAAAATCGCTTTAGTGAATACAATTATAGGGAATAGGCAAAATAATGTTATAAGTGGGCCGTTTAGGTTGCTAACGCCACGTAGCGGTCTGTGTGAAAATCACTGACTGTGCTGTGTGCAGTCTGTGGCTGGTTGGCATTGTTGGAATATCCGCTATTGTAGTGCTGGGCAGCTCTAGTAAAAATGCAATCCGGAGTAATAGCCCCTCATTCGGTTCTCCGGGAGGGGACTACCAGAGATCTCGTTTCAACAGTTCATAGGAAGAAAGGAAATAAAAAGAGCTATAGTAGAATTGGAACGTGGAACGTCCGCACCTTACTGCAGATGGGGAAGCTCGAAAACCTTAAGCAAGAAATGAAGAAAATGAAGTTGGATATACTAGGAGTGTCTGAAATGAGATGGCCTAACTGCGGAGATTTCTGGAGTGATGAGCACAGGATAATTCACACAGGAACGATAGAAGATAGACCTGGAGCAGGTGGGGTTGGAGTAGTTATGAGTCGAAAATTGGGGCAGAGAGTGAAGGGATATATACAATATGGAGGAAGGATAATACTTGTCAGTCTGGATACCAAACCTACAGAGACGGTTGTGATACAGGTCTATATGCCTACCACAAACCAGGAGGATGAGGAAGTTGAAGCTGTATATGAAGAGCTAAATGGAGCCTTGAGAGGAATCAAAGGAGAAACAAATTTAATAATCATGGGAGACTGGAACGCAATAGTAGGAGATAAAGAGGTACAGCCAGCTGTTGGACGCTACGGCCTTGGTAAAAGGAATGATAGAGGAGACTGACTTATAGAATTTTGTAACAGGAATCAACTGATAATATCGAACACGTGGTTTCAACATCACCCCCGTAGAAGATACACCTGGAAGTCACCAGGGGATAGAGAACGATACCAAATTGATTACATTCTAGTCAAAAATAGATTTAGAAATCAACTAAAAGACTCTAGAGCATACGCAAGCCCAGATATTGTGAGTGATCACAACATGGTTGTTGCGGAATGCCGACTCAAGTTCAAATGCATAAGGAAGAAAATAGAAAATGGAAAACTGGATATACGGAAGCTTGGAAACCGTGAGACGCAGAAGGAGTTCCAAGAAAGGGCTAAGGATCTAATTCAACAGCATCCTATAGAGAATGTAGAACAACATTGGGAAAATATGTGAGATGGCCTAATAAAAGCAGCTGAAGAGATAATTGGAAAACAAAAACCTGAAAAGAGGAAGGAGTGGATAACTGATGAAATAATACTTATGTTTGAGGAAAGAAGGAAGCTCAAAAATAATGAAACGGAAGAAGGGAAAACGGCATACCGACTGCTTAGGAACAAAATCAACAGGAAGTTGAAGCAAGTAAAAGAAAGATTCCTTGAAGACAGATGCAAAGAAGTTGAAGACCTTCTGAAGAAAGGGAACCTTGAATTAGCATACAAAACAGTGAAACGCTTCTTCTCAGGAGGACAAAGGATTAGATGTAATGCCCTAATAAGAGAGGATAATAAGATGGTGTATAATCATGAAGATATAGCACTTACGTGGAAGGAATACCTAGAGAAATTATACGGAGGCAACGTACAAGATGACATGATTGAAAAGTGAGGACGAAGTAGATAAAGATGAACTAGGAGACAGCATACTAAGGTCTGAATTTGATCAGGCACTACAGGCACTTAAGCACGGAAAAGCACCAGGAATTGACTCATTGCCTGCAGAAATCATCAAAGCAGCTGGAACAGAAATAAAAGATAAATTGTATAAATTAATCTGCCAAATATATGATACTGGAGAGCTGCCTGAGGACTTCAAAAAGTGTATTATTGTTCCATTACCAAAGAAAATACCAGCAAAATCGTGTGCACAATACAGAACCCTCAGCCTAACATCACATGCATCAAAAATTTTGACGACCATCCTCCTCAGAAGAATTGAAGGGAACGTGGAATGCATGCTCACAGAAGACCAGTTTGGCTTTAGAAGAGGGAGAGGTACGCGAGAAGCCATTATGGCCCCAAGGCTCATAATAGAAAAAAGAATGGAAAAAGGAAAGGACACCTACATAGCATTTATTGACCTCGAAAAAGCCTTTGATAAGGTTGAATGGAAAAAACTATTCCAGATATTGAGGGAAACTGGAGCTAAGTACAAGGACAGGAGAACGATATGGAACATATACAAAGAAGAGGTGGCAATAGTGAGATGTGGGGAACATCAACAACAAGCAAAAATTAAACAGGGTGTGAGACAGGGATGTGCACTATCCCCTGTCCTCTTTAATGTGTACATACAGAAAGCAATGGACGAGGTCAGAGAAAAGTTAGGACAAGCTAATGGAAGCAGGATACAGGGAAAAATAGTTGATATGCTGCGTTTTGCGGATGACATTGCTGTCCTAGCGGAAAATGAGGAAGAATTACAAGTAGTGTTGGAGGAAATGGAAAACACTCTTGCTACACGGTACAACATGAAAATTAATAAGTCAAAAACAAAAATCTTAGTTGCAAGCAAACAAAATAATCAAGTAATTACGAATATAAGGCTGAATGGAGAGAAGCTGAAAGAAATACAAGACTTTGTCTATTTGGGAAGCAGAATAACATCAGATGTTCGTAGTAGGAAAGATGTAATAAGTAGAATAAATCAGGCAAAGATTGCATTCTATAAAAGGAAAGGACTCCTCACATCAAATATGATAAGTCTGTCGTTAAGGAAGCGGTTAATAAAGACCTTTGTTGGGAGTGTGCTTCTCTACGGCAGCGAAACCTGGACACTTGGAGAGGACGAAAGAAGAAGGATTGAAGGATTCGAAATGTGGTGTCTGCGGAGGATGTTGGAGATTCCATGGACGGCCAGGATGACAAATGAAGAAGTCCTGCAGAGAGCGGAGGAAGTTCCAGTTCTTTGGAAGACGGTCAAGAAGAGGAGAGATATATGGATGGGACACATTCTGAGACATGAAAGTCTTGTCCACACTATAACGGAAGGCCTTGTGGAGGGCAAAAGGGCAAGAGGCAGACCTAGAATAAAGTACATAAGCCAGATAATGCAGGACCTAGGATGCGGAAGTTTCACGGAATTGAAGAGGCTGGCCGACAATCGCACTGAATGGAGAGCTGCTGCAAATCAATCTTAGGATTGGCAACTTAAGAAGAAGTGTTGGGCAGTTGGATGTGAACAGTGCGTAGTGTTGGGCAGTTGGAGGTGAGCCGCCAGCAGCTGTGGATGTGGGGAGAGAAATGGCGGAGTTTTGAGAGCGGACGATCTGGGCGGGTGTCCGTCAGAAAAAGGAAATTTGTAACACTGGATGTTATGAACTGATATATATGACTTCTGAACGCTATTAAGGTAAATACATTGTTTGGTCTCTATCAAAATCTTTCATTTGCTAACTATGCCTATCAGCAGTTGGTGCCTTCAGTAGTTAGAATCTTTTACTTAGCTGGCAGTATTGGCGCTCGCTGTATTGCAGTAGTTCGAGTAACGAAGATTTTTATGTGGTAAGTGATTCATGAGACGTATAGGTTATTGTTAGTCAGGGCCGTTCTTTTGTAGGGTTTATTGAAAGTCAGACTGCGTTGCGCAAAAAAATATTGTGTGCCAGTTTAGTGATGATCGGAACAAGTAAAGAGAAAACTGTTTGAGTACGTTGAGTTTTGCTCAGCTGTTTGAAAATCAAATAACTTAGAAGTTTACCAGCACAGTCATTGATAATTTTTCACAGAGGACGTTTCAACATGAACACCAGTACTTACTTGGAAATGGTTTATTAACAATGGATTGGTCCCCCATTTGCCCATAATACAGCTGCGATACTTCTTGGAATGCTGGCGTATAATGATTGTATAGTCTCCAGTGGAATTTTATGCCACTCTTCGATCAGAACCTCTTCCAACTCCTGTAGTGACGAGGGAGGCAGAAATCTGCTCCGGAGTCTGCGCTCCAATACCGCCCACAAGGGGTCGATAATGTTCAAGTCTGAGGACTGTGCTGGCCAGAGAAGACGCTGCAGTTCAGTTGCATGCTCCTCATACCAGACTGTAATGACCTGTCTGTGTAATCGGTGCATTATCGTCCTGAAATATGGCATCATTGTTGGGGAACAACATTTGAACCATGGGGTGCACCTGATCACCTAAAAGGTCCACATTATCGTTGGCTGTAACACGGCCTTTCAGAGTAATGATGGCACCAGCAGAATACCATGGCATGGCTGCCCACACCATCGCACTTCCAACTCCATGCTTAACCGTTGGAATCAAGCAATCAGAATTGTCCGCTTCTTTTGGCGTTCTCCAGACGTAAATCCGGCCCGATTTTGGAAATAAGAAAAACTTTGACTCATCGGACCATATGACGTGTTCGCACTGAGCTGTCCAGAATTTACGCTTCTCACACCATGTCTTTCGCTTCTTTGTGTTGGTTGTCGTCAGTAATGGCTTCGGTATAGCAGCTCGTCGGTGAATATTCGCTCGGCGGACGGTGTCGATAGATACGGTTCTCGAAGATGGCTATTGACCTCCGCAGTCGCTTTAGCCGCCGTAGTTTTGTGTTGTTTTGGCACAATTCGTTTCAGCGTACGACGATTTCTGTCATTTAGATTTGATTTGCGCCCACTGTTACGTTTACACGATGATGTCGTTCAATGTTTTCCGTAGGCTGTCATGACTGCTGAAACAGCTCCTCTTGAAACAGTTAGTAAGTTGGCTGTCGTGGTTACTGATACTCCACCTAATTGGGCTCCCACAATCTGCCCTCTTGGGAACTCTGTTAGGTCTTTCATTGCACGTCGACTTCGGCCTCCGATTGCAAATACAAAGCGTGCACTACTCGTAAACAACCTGCACTGATGACAGTTCACATTGTTTTGCCTATCCCCTGAACATCAACTTTGTAGTGGTGACTGTGCTGAAGAGGTTCGATGGACGTAAATATAAGGACCGGTCAAATAAAACGATTCATATGGGAAAAGGGTGGGAATTTAAGGAGATGGGACCTGGATAAACTGAAAGAACCAGAGGTTGCACAGAGTTTCAGGGAGAGCATAAGGGAACAATTGACAGGAATGGGGGAAAGAAGTACAGTAGAAGAAGAATGGGTAGCTCTGAGGCATGAAGTAGTGAAGGCAGCAGAGGATCTAGTAGGTAAAAAGACGAGGGCTAGTAGAAATCCTTGGGTAACAGAAGAAATATTGAACTTAATTGACGAAAGGAGAAAATATAAAAATGCAGTAAATGAAGCATGCAAAACGGAATACAGACGCCTCAAAAATGAGATCGACAGGAACTGCAAAATGGCTAAGCAGGGATGGCTAGAGGACAAATGTAAGGATGTAGAGGCTTATCTCACTAGGGGTAAGATAGATACTGCCTACAGGAAAATTAAAGAGACGTTTGGAGAAAAGAGAACCACTCGTATGAATATCAAGAGCTAAGTTGGAAACCCAGTTCTAAGCAAAGAAGGGAAAGCAGAAAGGTGGAAGGAGTATATAGAGGGTCTATACAAGGGCGATGTAATTGAGGACAATATTATGGAAATGGAAGAGGATGTAGTGGAACATGAAATGAGAGATACGATACTGCGTGAAGAGTTTGACAGAGCACTGAAAGACCTGAGTCGAAACAAGGCCCCGGGAGTAGACAACATTCCATTAGAACTACTGATGGCCTTGGGAGAGCCAGTCCTGACAAAACTCTACCATTTGGTGAGCAAGATGTATGAGACAGGCGAAATACCCTCAGACTTCAAGAAGAATACAATAATTCCAATCCCAAAGAAAACAGGTGGTGACAGATGTGAAAAGTACCGAACTATCAGTTTAATAAGTCACAGCTGCAAAATACTAACGCGAATTCTTTACAGACGAATGGAAAAACTAGTAGAAGCCGACCTCGGGGAAGATCAGTTTGGATTCCGTAGAAATATTGGAACACGTGAGGCAATACTGACTTTACGACTTATCGAAGAAGAGAGATTAAGGAAAGGCAAACCTACGTTTCTAGCATTTGTTGACTTAGAGAAAGCTTTTGACAATGTTGACTGGAACACTCTCTTTCAAATTCTAAAGGTGGCAGGGGTAAAATACAGGGAGCAAAAGGCTATTTACAATTTGTACAGAAACCAGATGGCAGTTATAAGACTCGAGGGACATGAAAGGGAAGGATTGGTTGGGAAGGGAGTGAGACATGGTTGCAGCCTCTCCCCGATGTTATTCAATCTGTATATTGAGCAAGCAGTAAAGGAAACAAAAGAAAACTTCGGAGTAGGTATTAAAATCCATGGAGAAGAAGTAAAAATTTTGAGGTTCGCCGATGACATTGTAATTCTATCAGAGACAGCAAAGGACTTGGAAGAGCAGTTGAACGGAATGGGCAGTGTCTTGAAAGGATGATATAAGATGAACATCAACAAAAGCAAAACTAGGATAATGCAATGTAGTTGAATTAAGTTGGGTGATGCTGAGGGTATTAGATTGGGAAATGAGGCACTTAAAGTAGTAAAGGAGTTTTGCTATACGCGGAGCAAAATAACTGATGATGGTCGAAGTAGAGAAGATATAAAATGTAGACTGGCAATGGGAAGGAAAGCGTTCATGAAGAAGAGAAATTTGTTAACATCGAGTATAGATTTAAGTGTCAGGAAGTCATTTCTGGAAGTATTTGTATGGAGTGTAGCCATGTATGGAAGTGAAACATGGACGATTAATAGTTTGGACAAGAAGAGAATAGAAGCTTTCGAAATGTGGTGCTACAGAAGAATGCTGAAGATTAGATGGGTAGATCACATAACTAATGATGAAGTATTGAATAGAATTGGGGAGAAGAGGAATATGTGGCACAACTTGACAAAAAGAAGGGACCAGTTAGTAGGACATGTTCTGAGGCATTAAGGGATCACAAATTTAGCATTGGAGGGCAGCGTGGAGGGTAAAAATCATAGAGGGAGACCAAGAGATGAATACACTAAGCAGATTCAGAAGGATGTGGGTTGCAGTAAGTACTGGGAGATGAAGAAGCTTGCACAGGATAGGGTAGAATGGAGAGCTGCATCAAACCGAGTATCAGGACTGAAGACCACAACAACAACAACAATGGGAAAAAAGTAACTAAACTGTTTATTGCTTCATAACAATGACCGTAAATGTTAACACATGAATCGCACTGTGAGGAAGGAGTGTCAGTGCATTCATGTAAAAATATTTTCAGTTGCCTACGGAACCACGGTCGTGCGCGGGCGTGCATCTCATCGTCCGAAGCAAATCACGGCAACGAATGTCTCTCTGCAGGGCTCCAAAAATATGGAATTCACGTAGGGAGAGATCGAGACATCATTTATGGAGCATGTTTAAGGGCGTCGCAGTGAAACCTCTCCAGAGTACACGAAACAACCTCTGCAACATGTCAGGGGGCTCGCAACGTTGTTTCGATCACTAGACGTCACGAGAGTTGGATCTGTGAATATAAAAGGATGTCACCTGAGTAACAAAAATCCATGATGGCCGTTTGAGCCCTTCTTTAAGGGGACCACACCCTGCCTATCTAATCCATGTTAATTTAGGCAAGTGTTTGACCCATTTCTGAAAAAACTATCTGATGTAGGACCTTAATTTTTTTACTGTATGTTACATGGATGCTAATAGAGTCAACTGTACTAAAATCTATTTTATCCATTTTACAGTTTTTAAGAAATACGTTTTTACATTTATTAACAAAAAAATTAAGTTTTTTTTCTGCAGAAAATATTTTTTTGTGAACTTCCTAATGGGGGAATATTAATGAATGTGGTACCAGAGGTGGCTTTTTATGTTATGCAGAGTCTCTGAAAATTTCATTCATTTATCTGTGATAGTTTCTGATATAATGGGGCATATGTACTGAAATTGTAGTTTGTGGGAAATTGATTAAAAAAAATGCTTTTGAAATTTGTTACTTACATTTAATTAAAACTGTACTGATGCACATTATGGCCCTTCTTTGGCCTTTAGCACGTCTTCCAGCTTCTTTTTCACCTTTCTGGATGTTTGTCTTGCTTTCTTGGCCATATTAGATGCAGACCTGTCTGCATCGGCTATCCTCATTTTATCGCAATGTTGCAGCTCAGTGGTCATATTTTCACCAGGATTAATTCCCAGCTTTTTCAGTACCCAACCCTTTCCAATATTACCACAACTGAATGTAATAACAACATCATGAGCTCCTAGTTTCATTGTATGCGTGCCTATAAATACAGTTTTAGAAAGTCGGTTCCACATTATGCTGTTGAAACATTCATCTGGGTTCTGTGTCTGCCCATGCAGACATTTCCTTAGAAGGTCAGGATGAGCCAAGTCTCTGAAAATATGTTTAATTGCTGTAATTACAGCAGCAGGAAGAGAATGCTTGTGAGAATAAGATTCTCTAGTTGCCTGAGCCCTATTGTATTTGAACCACGAAATTTCTCCTGATGGACACAATCCATGACGTGGCTTATCATCAGCAGAGGACTTATGGAAGAATATGGCCCAAACATCTCTCTTCATTGCCTACAGGTTTTCTTTATTTCTCCTAATTGCCTACCCATAGTACACCTGCAAGTTTTCTATTTCAATTTTAGTTAACCGACCCTGTCCGGTCAACAATTTTCCATCTTCTAATGACTTTCCTCTCATAACAACAGTATACCTGCAAGTTTTCTATTTCAGTTTTAGTTAACCGACCCTATCCGGTCAACAATTTTCCATCTTCTAATGACTTTCCTCTCATAACTACAGTTGGTTTTCTCAGCCTTATTTCCAAACGTTTTTGAACATGGCCTACACATTCTATTTCGCTAATAATGGCTTCTCCATATGGTTTAGAACTGACAGTGGGTGAGTTGACAGTGGGTGACAGAAAAGTGGGCGTGCCACATAAACACATGTGGTAGGAAAATGCTCTTTAAATGCTCGAAAAAAATTTTTCCAGCAAAATCCTTTTCAAAGTACCTAAATAAAACATTAATCTATCGAAATATGATGAAAACCGAAAATCGATTTTTTTCGACCTGAACCACGGTGTGGTCGGTCCACTTAAACCCGCCCAAGTCGACTCTTAGTGACGTGACTGTGAAGTGGACACGTAAAGGAACAGCCGCTGCTAAATCAAGTCCAGCCAGACCTCAGGTATTGATGGATTCGGCCCGTAGAGCATTGCAGAGAGCGGCTATAAAAAATCGCATAAAATCAGCGGAAAGACTTACCTGTCAGTTTCAGAGGGCAGCCAGCACGATGACTGTGCGTACGGATTTTAGAAAAACGGGGTACGATGGTCGAGCAGCTCCTCATTGGCCACATTTCCTGTAGTCAGTGTTAAGTAACACTGCAGATGGTGTAAAAAGTGACTTCACTGAAGAGTAGACGACTGGAAACAAGTGATTTGGAGCTATGAATCGCGTCATACCATGTAGCAACTCGGCGGAAGGGTTCGGGTTTGTCAGAAATGGTTCAAATGGCTCTGAGCGCTATGGGACTTAACTTCTGAGGTCATCAGTCCCCTAGAACTTAGAACTACTTAAACCTAACTAACCTAAGGACATCTCACACATCCATGCCCGAGGCAGGATTCGAACCTGCGACCGTAGCGGTCGCACGGTTCCAGACTGTAGCGCCTAGAACCGCTCGGCCACCCCGGCCGGCTTGGGTTTGTCGAATGCCAGGAGAGCGTCAGCTGCCATCAACTGCAGTGCCAACAGTGACGTATGGAGTAGGTGATATTACAGTACGGAGGTGTTTTTCGTAATTGTGGTGTGAGTGGTTCCCCTTCTGTGCTTCAGAAAAAGCTAAATTTGGAAGGATATGACGTTTTACAGCATTGTGTACTGAGTAAAGTAGATGAGTAGTTTGGAGACCATGAGAGTACCAGCACGACAGTGCAAGGCTTCTGGACGATAACATTCTCGAAACATTCCCGAAATGGACTGACCTACCCACAGTTCCGACCACAGTGGCACGGAACACCTTAGGGACTAGTTACAACTGGAGAGTCCAGAACCCAGCGACGAATATCACAACCTTCTCTGGTATCGCCTCTTGAGGAAGAATGGGTTGCCATTTCTCCACAGACATTCAGAGCCCTTATTGAAAGTGTTTTCAATGGAGACCAAATTGTCATAAAGGCGAAGGGCAGATACGCCATTGACTAATGTCCACTTATAGGTGACCAGAAGTCTTTGAACAGATATCGTATACCAGCAGCAGCCGTTTTATCAATAAATAGTTGTCACTCATGGCTTCACTTACATACCAGTCGTTTAGTTATGATGACACATAGTAAGTACCATAATCTATTGTATGTGCAATAACATCAGCTGCCCTCATGTGTCTGGCTGTTCAGGGAAACATAGCTCGTGATGATGTGCTCCCCACATCCATTCCCACCTGCCTATCTGATGATGAAGTGGCATGTACAACTCTATTGAGTTGGGTTGGGTTGTTTAGGGAAGGAGACCAGGCAGCGAGGACATCGGATTATGGAAGGACGGCGAAAGAAATCGCCCGGACCCTTTCAAACGAACCATCCCGGTATTTGCCAGGAGCGATTTAAGGAAATCACGGAAAGCTTAATCAGGATGGCTGGTCGCGGTATTGAACCTTCGTCCTCCCGAATGCGAGTCCAGTGTGCTAGCCACTGCGCCACCTCGCTCGGTTTACAACGTTATTGGCAAGTGGTGCATGCAGAGAGCTGGTGTCATCATGTTATTGAAGTAGCTATACATAGTACAACTTCTACATCATACAAGAATTCAATAATGTTTTATCCTGTATTGTGGTATCTGATGTAAACAAAGGTGTTCCATTCCCCGCTTCACCTTCTTAGATGTCGATTTTTCTTTTTTTTATTTCCTAAAGTGGCCTACGTTGTTTCTCAGCGTTCAAGCTATTTCCGTACCTATTTTCATCAAAATCGATTTAGCGGTTTAGTACTGAAAAGATAACAGAGAAACACGCTCTCAAATTCATATCAGTTTGGATTTAGTAATACTATTACTGTGCATGCAGCAACTGACACACTTTCATTGGTCACGGTACACTTTTCGTTTTACTCAGTCACAGTATCGTCAATGGAGGATTTTAATCATCTGTTTCTTACTTGAAATGTGGATGTAATGTCTTCATTTGCGTTACGCAACAACTTTTCTTCTTTCTCCACTGATCTTGTGCATTGAAAATAAAAGACACTGACGAACTGTAAATAGGGAATAACGAAACGCAACAAGGGTGATAGTGAAGTCTACTGGTAAAGCAACATTTTTCGGACGGCCACCCACACAGGCCGCGGGCGCCCACATCGTGGATGTCAGCGCAACTCGGAATGACGAGGCTGGAGAGATAAATAGACGCTGCAACTCCTGCGTTCGCCTCCGTGCACCGACGTACTCTGACTGGGCTTTGTAAAACAAATTTGCTATTCAGACTGGTAGTTCTCGCCATTGCCTGTATCCATCGTGATAGCAATTACAACACTTTTCACATCAGTTAAATCGACCAACCATAAAAATTGTTTTCTCTGCCTTTTCCACATTACTACAAGTACTTCCAAATTTTTTCCGCCTCGTTCAAAATAGCTTGTAAATGTCGGGGTTGCAAATTGCTGAGAATGGAGAATCTGTTTTCCTCGTAACAGATTTTGTAACCACTATGTTTTATAATTCGAGCAGCCTGGAGATATGAAAAAAATTTGATTTTCATAGAGATCATCACTGATTTTCACAGAATCAGGATGGATATAGTAGGTGTTTACACGGTCAACGATGTAAACAAATGCCGCGAAAGCAAAGGAGTAGCGTATTTTCACTCATGATGTGAGAAGTATGCAGGCAGTAAGATCCAGCTAGTTTCTGTGACTGTCAGACGTCTACGGTACTGAGCGTTAAAACTACGGTACCGCATTCCAGTGCGACAAGACAGAGTGTCAAGCAGGTACCCATCTACATTCAGTGTGTAAAGAATGATCACGCAACTGGTTTCTCATTCATAAATTGCATTTGAATTTTATTTATTTGTGTTCTGTCTCGTAAAATAAGGAGAAATATCAGACATCACGTTATGGATTTCGGTACAAGCACCAAGAATGACATTAATCGCGACGTGATTTTGCCTAATGCGTTGTACAGGATTCCATGAAACCTAGGCGTATATGTTCAGCGCCATGCGGCATCTCACTAGTCGCACATGACTAGCGACCAAGATGACGGGCATATAGACATCTACATGTACATTTCTACTCTTCAAGCCACATTACAATGTGAGGCGGAAGGCACGTGTGGATTCGTGACTTCCTTGTACCATTCGCGAATGGCTTGTGAGCAGAATGTTTATCTATAAAACTTTAGTAGTGGTCCAATTTATCGGATTTCTGGTTGCGATTCTTTCGCGAGATATATACTGAAGCGCCAAAGAAACCGGCATAGGAATGCGTATTCAAATACAGATATACATAAACAGGCAGAATAAGGGGCTGTAGTCAGCAACGCCAGTATAAGACAACATGTGTCTGGCGTAGCTGTTAGATCGATTACTGCTGCTACAATCGTATGTTATCAAGATTTAAGTGAGTTTGAACGTGGTGTTATAGTCGGCGAACGAGCGATGGGACACAGCATCTCCGATATAACGATGAAGCGGGGATTTTCCCGTACGACTATTTCACGAGTGTGCCGTGAATACCAGGAATCCGGCAAAACATCAAGTCTCCGACATCGCTCCGGCCGAAAAAAAATCCTGCAAGCACGGGGCCAACGACTACTGAAGAGAATCGTTCAGCGTGACAGAAGTGCAAGCCTTGCGCAAATTGCTCCATATTTCAATGCTGGGTCATCAACAAGTGTCAGCGTGCGAACCATTCAACTAAACATCATCGATCTGGGCTGTCGGAGCCGAAATCCCACTCATGTACCATTGATGATTGCACGTCACAAAGCTTTACCCCTCGCCTGAGCCCGTCAGCACTGACATTGGTCTGTTGATGACTGGAAACATGTTGTCTGGTCAGACGAGTCTCGTTTCAAATTGTACCGATCGGGTGGACGTGTACGTCTACGGGCCTCATGAATCCATGGACCCTGCATGTCAGCAGGCGACTGTTCAGGCTGGTGGAGGCTCTGTAATGGTGTGGGACGTGTGCAGTTGGAGCGATATGGGACCTCTGATACGTCTAGATACGACTCTGACAGGTGACACATCTTAAGCATCCTATCTGATCGCCTGCATCTATACATGTCTATGTCCATTCCTACTTGGCCACTTCAAGCAAGACAAGGACAATGCAACACCACACACGTCCAGGAAGACTCGATTGAGTTTAAACACTCCTGCTGGCCACCAGACTCCCTAGACACAAACATTATTGATCATATCTGAGAAGCCTTGCAAAGTGCTGTTCAGAAGAGACCTCCACCCATTCGTACTCTTACGGATTTATGTAGGATTCATGGTATCAATTCCCTCAAGCACTGCTTCAGACTTCAGTCGAGTCCATGCTACGTTCTGTTGCGGCACTTGCGCGTGTTCTCGTTAGCCCTACGCAATATTACACTTCTGTACCAGTTTCTTTGGCTCTTCTGTGAATGTAGGGGGAAGTTATAAGTTTCCTCACATTGCCCAGAACGTACTGTCTCGGAATTTCAGGAATAAATGTCTCCGTGACTGACATTGCCTCTCTTGTAGTGTCTTGACACTTGAGTCTTTAGAGCATCTCAACAATGTTGTCACGCAGAGTTAACGATCACGTGACGAAACTTGCCCTTCGTCGAATCTTGTCTATTTCTTCTATTAATCCAACCCGTCAAGAATCTCAGACTGATGACCAGTACTGGAGATTCCATCGAACAAGTGTTCTGTAGGCCACCGAAAAAGTGATCCGGAAGCTAGTTGTACGCCTACACATACATACATTTTCCGCAAGCCACTATACGGTGCACGCGGAGGCCATCTTGTATGAATACTACTCATTCCGTTTCCTCTTCCATTCGCAAACGTTTGGAAGAATAACTGTCTGATCTTTGTAATCTTTAAGCGAGATGTACGTTTCTGGTGCCAGAATCGTTCTGCAGTCAGTCACTAATTTCAATACTTGCATACGTAAATCACCGTCTTTTATAACTGGCGAAATGACACTGGTTTTTCTCAACACAGAAACGTGAGTATATTTAGTGCAATGAAAATCTTCTGTGTTAAAACCCAACATACTCTAACAATACCACCACTTGCAAAGTAGGTTAGAAATCAGATTAATAATGTTGCTCACGCAGCATATGTTCACTTTATCGGGCAACAACCAAGTTATGGACTGTGGATGGTATCGTCAGAATGGAAATAATGAAATCACTGTAAAAAAGTCATTAATTTTGGCACTTATCTTGAATGGATTCCCACGTAGATATCGTCGAAGTTGTTATGGCTCATCTTGTTGATTCTAGGGTGATTCCACTTTGACTGCAAGAAGGTCCAGATCTGTATTTTAGCAATATTTGAAGACCTAACAAATGCGTTTTTCAGGAAATTCTTAATGATCGAACAATCCCAGATCAGAACAATGATATGGCAGAAATAATTTCTGACTTGGTGTTCACGATCCACATTTTTATTAAACTTCTTGTAAATTCACATATACTTCTTCTTAATTATCACATAATCAAGAAATCAGTTTTGTACCAATCTTCATATATTTAATTTCCATTTTAACCAAACACAAGATTTGACTGTTCTTTTACAAAGCGAAATAACAACTTAACTTCTGCAAAGTGAAACAAAGACTGCTCTGTGCGCATTCGCGCCAAAACGGTTACAAGTAAGTCAAAGACTATGACAATCTCACATAAATGAATACAAACAAGAACCATATCACTGTAATATATCGATACATCGGAGTACCACTCGGTGACAAATCTGGCAGCATTATTGTGAAATACTTTGCTGTGTTCTTTTCATTTGACCTCACAGGGATCCCAAGGACTCGAGGAGTAAACAAGAATGTTTCTCACAAGTGTCTAAAGGCGTAAATTTTCCCCATTCACAAGTATTTTCATTTTCTTTTTCCATGTTAATAATGTATAGTTTTCTATCCCAGTCGAAAGGACCATATTTTGATAGGCGGGAATTCTGTATTTTATTGTACGAACTGCACGTTTTGCGCCAGCTAAAGGGTGATACTGTTGTGAGCTTGAGACTGAGAGTTTAGTGGACTGAGAGTAGCCGTTGCCGCCTGAGGGAAGTGTGTGAACTCTAACCTAAGGCAGCGAAATGATGACGAAGAAGTTAAAAAAAAACAGCAAGCGAGCAAAGCTCTACATTCTGGCCGTGACAGCACAATCGGGATCGAGCGACCGCCGTGTCCTCCTCTACAGGGGCGTGGCGGCAGGTCAGCATCTACATCTACATAGATACCCCGCAAGCCACCGTACGGAACGTGGTGGAGGCCACCCTCTACCTCAACTTGTCACTTCCCTTCCCACTCCACTCGCATATAGAGCGAGGCAAAAACGGCTGTCTGTATGCCTCCGAATGAGGCCTAATTTCTCGTATTTTATCTTCGTGGTCCTTACGCGCAATGTACATTGGTTTCAGTAGAATCGTTCGGCAATCAGCTGCAAATGCCGGTTCTTTAAATTTTCGCAATAGTGTTTCTGGAAGAGAACGTCGGCTTCCCTCCAGGGATTCCCATTTGACTTCCCGAAGCATCTCCGCAACTCTTAGGTGTTGTTCGAAAATACCGGTAACAAATCTAGGAGCCCGCCCCTGAATTGCCTCGAAGTCTTCCTTAAGTCTGACCTGGTACGGATCCCAAACACTCGAACAGTACTCTAGAACAGGTCGCATCAGCGTTCTATATGCGGTCTCCTTTACTGATGAACCACTCTTTCCTAAAATTCTCCCAACAAACCGAAGTCAACCGTTCGCCTTCCATATCACAGTTCTCACAGTTCCGCCTGACATCGGCTTGCAACATTATGCCCAATATTTAAATGACCTGATTGTGTCAGAGAGGACACTAGCAATATTGTATCCGAACATTACAGATTTGATCTTCCTGTTCATAATTATTAACTTACATTTTTCTACATTTAGGGCTAGCTGCCACTCATCTCACCAACTGGAATTTTTTTCTAAGTCGTCTTGTGTCTTCCTAGTGTCACTCAACTTGGACATCTTACCGTAGACCACGGCATATTCAGCAAACAACCGCATATTGCTGCCCACACTGTCTGCCAAATCATTTATGTGTATAGGGAGCAACAGCGGTCCTAACACGGTACCCTGGGGCACTCCTTACGATTCCCCTGTCTCTGACGAACACCTGCTGTCGACAACAACATACTGAATCCTATTAATTAAGAAGTTTCCTACCAACTCTCATAACTGTTAACTTATTCTATATGCTGGTACCTTCGTTAAAACCTGCAATTGAGCTCAATGTCGAGTGCTTTCCGGAAATCTAGAAATGAGGAATCTGCCTGTTGCACCTCATCCATAGTTCTCAATGTATCACTTGAGAACAGGGCAAGCTGAGTTTCGCAGCCGGGCGCGGTGGCCGAGCGGTTCTAGGTGCTTCAGTCCAGAACCACGCGGCTGCTACGGCCGCAGGTTCGAATCCTGCCTCGGGCATGGATGTGTGTGATGTCCTTAGGTTAGTTAGGTTTAAGAAGTTCTAAGTCTAGGGGACTGATGACCTCAGATGTTAAATCCCCTAAAGCTTACAGCCATTTGAACCATTTTTTGAGTTTCGCACGAGCGATGCTTCCTAAAGCCATAGCATGGCTTTAGGAAGCATCGCATTCGTGCACATAGGCTTCTCAGTCTCAAGAAAGTTTATTATATTCAAACTGCAAATATGTTAAAAAATTCTGTAGCGGACAGAAGTTAGGAATATTGGTCTGTAATTTTTCGCTTCCTTTCTTTTACCCTTCTTATATATTGGAGTCTTCTGAGCTTTTCTCCAGGCGCTTGGAACTCTGTGCTGGGCGAGAGATTCGCGATAAATGCAAGCTAGGTAAGGGGCCGGTGCCGTAGAGCACTCATTATAAAACCGAACTGTGATTCCATCCCGACCTGGTGATTTACTTGCATTCAAATCTGTGTCCTACATACGGGAACCTGTTCGATGGTCAAATGACGGTATGTTTGTACGATTCTCCCGTGTGAACGCGAAATTAAAACTTCAGTTGTCGTTTTGCTATCTTCAACTGCGAAACCAGACTGGTCAACAATTGAGATAATGGAAGCCTTGGACCCGCTTAGCGATTTTACGTAAGACCAGAATTTCCTCGAGTTCTCTACCAGGTTTTTTGCTAGGGTGTGACGGTGGTAGTTGTTATATGCTTCGAGCATAGATCTTTTCACAGACGCGCGAATCTCTACTAAACTTCGCTCGTCGTCATTTACGCGTTCCCATTTGAACCAAGAGTGCAACAGTCTCTGCTTCCTCAGCATCTGGCGAATTTAGTTACTAAACCATGGTGGGTCTTTTCCAGACTTTTCCACTTGCTAGGCATATAACTCAGACCACTGTTTACAATCTGCTGAAACTTCGTCCATAGTTCCTCTTCATCCACCACAATGGAAATAAGTGATGCCAATTCAGTGTCTAAGTGAGATATTAATAACTGCTTATCTGCGCTGTTCAGCAGAAACCCTCTCCTAGTCTTCTTCATTGACTTATTAATTTAAGTATTCATAGTTGCTATAATGACGTCATGATCGCTAATCGTCACCAGTCTCCAGGCCGTTTACGGCTTCCTCGACTTTCAGCTGCTACTCCTCGTCTGAGAGCAGCTTCTCACCTCAGATGGCGTCGCGAGGTGAGACGAACCAGAGCGCCCCTCATCCTGGTCCTGCCAACACGGAGAAACGCCTGGAGTGGAAGTACTGTACAGTACTCTGAATGAAACAAGGCTCCATCACACACCAGTCACACGCGCTCACCACTGAGCTACAGAGGCGCACCTACAAGCAATAGAGAAGGCAAACACACACACACACACACACACACACACACACACACACACATATATATATATATATATATATATATATATATATATATATATATATCTACATATATATAATATATATATATATATGGACAACGGCTCTGTTTTGTTTTTCTTTGATCAAACATTTACGTTGTTCACAAACTGCAACACCTTCTAAACTTTCCACGCTAACTAATGCCATATAAGCACGGTCTTTTTCTAATGTGTTTCTGACCAAAAAGCGATTCTGATAGCTGTGTAACATGCCCGGGAGTACAAATGGCTGTCGTTTCGACCGTGCGCCCTGTCCACACCACGTACCTGAAAATCCCGCGGCGGTCGTACTGTTCTGCCCTGCACTGCTGCTGGCTTGCCTCAAATTGTTGTTGCTGTTGTTGTGGTCTTCAGTCCCGAGACCGGTTTGATGCAGTTCTCCATGCTACTCTATCCTGTGCAAGCTTCTTCATCTCCCAGTACCTACTGCAACCTACATCCTTCTGAATCTGCTTAGTGTATTCATCTCTTGGTCTCCCTCTACGATTTTTATCCTCCACGCTGC
Organism: Schistocerca piceifrons; assembly: GCF_021461385.2. Lineage (NCBI taxonomy): Eukaryota > Metazoa > Arthropoda > Insecta > Orthoptera > Acrididae > Schistocerca > Schistocerca piceifrons. The sequence continues at coordinate 861,522,469 of NC_060140.1, read as the reverse complement.
CCTCCAATGCTAAATTTGTGATCCCTTGATGCCTCAAAACATGTCCTACCAACCGATCCCTTCTTCTAGTCAAGTTGTGCCACAAACTTCTCTTCTCCCCAATCCTATTCAATACCTCCTCATTAGTTACGTGATCTACCCACCTTATCTTCAGCATTCTTCTGTAGCACCACGTTTCGAAAGCTTCTATTCTCTTCTTGTCCAAACTGGTTATCGTCCATGTTTCACTTCCATACATGGCTACACTCCATACAAATACTTTCAGAAACGACTTCCTGACACTTAAATCTATACTCGATGTTAACAAATTTCTCTTCTTCAGAATCGATTTCATTGCCATTGCCAGTCTACATTTTTTATCCTCTCTCTATCTTCGACCATCATCAGTTATTTTACTCCCTAAATAGCAAAACTCCTTTACTACTTTAAGTGCCTCATTTCCTAATCTAATCCCCTCAGCATCACCCGATATAATTTGACTACATTCCATTATCCTCGTTTTGCTTTTGTTGATGTTCATCTTATATCCTCCTTTCAAGACACTGCCCATTCCGTTCAACTGCTCTTCCAAGTCCTTTGCTGTCTCTGACAGCATTACAATATCATCGGCGAACCTCAAAATTTTTATTTCTTCTCCATGAATTTTAATACCTACTCCGAATTTTTCTTTTGTTTCCTTTACTGCTTGCTCAATATACAGATTGAATAACATCGGGGAGAGGCAACAACCCTGTCTCACTCCTTTCCCAACCACTGCTTCCCTTTCATGCCCCTCAACTCTTATAACTGCCATCTGGTTTCTGTACAAATTGTAAATAGCCTTTCGCTCCCTGTATTTTACCCCTGCCACCTTCAGAATTTGAAAGAGAATATTCCAGTTAACGTTGTCAAAAGCTTTCTCTAAGTCTACAAATGCTAGAAACGTAGGTTTGCCTTTTCTTAATCTTTCTTCTAAGATTAATCGTAAGGTTAGTATTGCCTCACGTGTTCCAACATTTCTACGGAATCCGAACTGATCTTCCCGGAGGTCCGCTTCTACCACTTTTTCCATTCGTCTGTAAAGAATTCGCGTTAGTATTTTGCAGCTGTGACTTATTAAACTGATAGTTCGGTAATTTTCACATCTGTCAACACCTGCTTTCTTTGGGATTGGAATTATTATATTCTTCTTGAAGTCTGTGGGTATTTCGCCTGTCTCATACATCTTGCTCACCAGATGGTAGAGTTTTGTCAGGACTGGCTCTCCCAAGGCCATCAGTAGTTCTAATGGAATGTTGTCTACTCCCGGGGCCTTGTTTCGACTCAGGTCTTTCAGTGCTCTGTCAAACTCTTCACGCAGTATCTTATCTCCCATTTCATCTTCCACTACATCCTCTTCCATTTCCATAATATTATCCTCAATTACATCGCCCTTGTATAAACCCTCTGTATATTCCTTCCACCTTTCTGCCTTCCCTTCTTTGCTTAGAACTGGGTTGCCATCTCAGCTCTTGATATTCATACAAGTGGTTCTCTTCTCTCCAAACGTCTCTTTAATTTTCCTGTAGGCAGTATCTATCTTACCCCTAGTGAGACAAGCCTCTACATCCTTACATTTGTCCTCTAGCCATCCCTGCTTAGCCATTTTGCACTTCCTGTCGATCTCATTTTTGAGAGGTTTGTATTCCTTTTTTCCTGCTTCATTTACTGCATTTTTATATTTTCTCCTTTCATCAATTAAATTCAATATTTCTTCTGTTACCCAAGGATTTCTATTAGCCCTCGTCTTTTTACCTACTTGATCCTCTGCTGCCAACAGATACCCCTCCGTTGTGGTTGCACCTACGGTACGGCCATCTGTATCGCTGAGGCACGCAAGCCTCCCCACCAACGGCAAGGTCCATGGTTCATGGGGGGTGCCTGAAATTATCTATCTAAATATGCAAGCGGGTTTAGGGGAGCCACTCAACGTAAAAACACAACACTGTTCTACGTCTGGTATGAACAGCTATCTTCTGAGATAATAAAAGAAAACCGCAGGTTGCACTGTTTACATTCTAATTCATAACTGTTTATCCCAATTAATGGATGATTGCCAGTCCACAATATCACTCAGACAAGCGTGAGCGTAACCGACACCACGCGGGTAATTGTTGATGATGCGGAACCCGAATGATTGCACGAAAGCTCTTACGCTCGTCACGCATACACAGATATTTGGTACCTGTCCTCTTTGACTCTAGTAGTAAATTTTAACACTGTTCACAAAGTTAGATTTACAGTTCACAGTTCTCAGTTTTACGAGCGTGCACGTAACCGTCGCGGCGCGGTTGATTGTTGATGATGCGGAACGCGATCATCTTGTTTGCACTCTTTTATGGTAACTAATTTTTGCTGATTCACATTAGTTCATTCTGAGAGACCGAACATGGCGCGGATGATTGATACTGTACGGTACAACACGCAACGAGAGGGTACACAAATACGTTATCGGCGGCACTGCTTATTTTTAAATACTTCTTGACGCACTTTCTTCTGAATCATTTGCATATTTTAACACTTTACTGTTATAGCACTTTAGCAACACTTCAACTTCCATACAAACAATGCCTCTCACATGCAGAGCTACCCACAACACAACATAACAGTTCCGTGTCCGGTGCTCGACTCTGCAGACGCGCCTGCCCGCAAAGATACTCCGCAACCAATCCAGCCATATAACAGTACACTTACATTCCCGCACGAAAAAGTTTTCGAATTGTCGAAGAGAATATCGAAATCTAGATAATTCCCTACTGCAGGGGGTTCAAGAGATGGCGTGAGGGGAGGGAGTGTATACGGCCCCATCCCACTGGCATAGACCAATTGCCACATTGTGGACCAGATGTGAATTACTTACAATCATGGAAACATAAACAACAGTTGTCAAATACGCAAAGTTTTATATAATAAATGATCCTACCTACAGTGCAGCCTGTACAGCAAAACTCACTTACAGTACAGTGGATATACAAATAGTTAATACACTTAGACACAAGAATATTAAGTCCCTGAAATATAAAGTTCTACAAATACGAATACAATAGGTTAGATATGAGAGGCAGATGCCTAAAAGAAAGAGATAAAAAAAAAGTAGAAAAACACACGCGTTCACTGCTACTCCAAGTAGACAACATCATTGGTGACACTGTTGTTGTTGTTGTGGTCTTCAGTCCTGAGACTGGTTTGATGCAGCTCTCCATGCTACTCTATCCTGTGCAAGCTTTTTCATCTCCCAGTACCTACTGCAACCTACATCCTTCTGAATCTGCTTAGTGTATTCATCTCTTGGTCTCCCTCTACGATTTTTACCCTCCACGCTGCCCTCCAATACTAAATTGGTGATCCCTTGATGCCTCAGAACATGTCCTACCAACCGATCCCTTCTTCTGGTCAAGTTGTGCCACAAACTTCTCTTCTCCCCAATCCTATTCAATACTTCCTCATTAGTTATGTGATCTACCCATCTAATCTTCAGCATTCTTCTGTAGCACCACATTTCGAAAGCTTCTATTCTCTTCTTGTCCAAACTATTTATCGTCCATGTTTCACTTCCATACATGGCTACACTCCATACGAATACTTTCAGAAATGACTTCCTGACACTTAAATCAATACTGGATGTTAACAAATTTCTCTTCTTCGGAAACGCTTTCCTTGCCATTGCCAGCCTACATTTTATATCCTCTCTACTTCGACCATCATCAGTTATTTTGCTCCCCAAATAGCAAAACTCCTTTACTACTTTAAGTGCCTCATTTCCTAATCTAATTCCCTCAGCATCACCCGACTTAATTAGACTACATTCCATTATCCTTGTTTTGCTTTTGTTGATGTTCATCTTATATCCTCCTTTCAAGACACTGTCCATTCCATTCAACTGCTCTTCCAAGTCCTTTGCTGTCTCTGAGAGAATTACAATGTCATCGGCGAACCTCAAAGTTTTTATTTCTTCTCCATGAATTTTAATACCTACTCCGAATTTTTCTTTTGTTTCCTTTACTGCTTGCTCAATATACAGATTGAACAACATCGGGGAGAGGCTACAACCCTGTCTTACTCCCTTCTCAACCACTGCTTCCCTTTCATGTCCCTCGACTCTTATAACTGCTATCTGGTTTCTGTACAAATTGTAAATAGCCTTTCGCTCCCTGTATTTTACCCCTGCCACCTTTAGAATTTGAAAGAGAGTATTCCAGTCAACATTGTCAAAAGCTTTCTCTAAGTCTACAAATGCTAGAAACGTAGGTTTGCCTTTTCTTAATCTTTCTTCTTTGGTGACACTATTAGGCAAAAAATAGAGAACCTTCATCAGCAATAGGCCATCAAAATCCAGCAAAAAAAATTATTTACTACTCACAACACTGCATCACAAGGGAGCATTCTTTGCATTGAAAGGGGTGGGGAGTGACTGTAGCGTCGATACTGCGCCACCCGGCAGATGTGCATTATAGTCGTCAGCTCGCCACTCTCGCCTCGCGGTAATCTGTCCATTGGCGTACATGAAACAGGTTAACGGTGCTCTCAGTGTTGCCATAGCAATGCCTATTCAACTTAGCCCTAGTCTGTTACTACTACAGTAGACATTACGATTTTCTATATGACATAATAAACACATAGGCTATTAAGAAGAAAAATATATGGATGTCCTCTAAGTTAAATTTAGTTACTAAGTAAGTGGTACAAAAAATAATAGCAATTGGATAGCACAACCTACATACACTAGACGCTAGTAATCACTCAAACCATAACACTGTATGGGGAAGAATAAGTGTAACACAGATAGTCTAGATTAAACAGATAGAAAGCGAAAATAAAAATAATGATATTGCATGTGATGGGAACACATCCTAGTTAAATCTCACACGATTAGAGTGTCCTCATAAAACCTCATAATAATCATAAATCAATGTTTGTAGTTAAGGACAATAGCAGCTGACATGTGTACAGTTCCCACATGTCACATAAAACAATCAGTCATTAATCTTGCTCACTATAGTATGGTTTAATGTTTTCCACGTGGTGTTTGCCCTCATGTCTACCTGATTTCACACGAACCAGTTCAACAGTATTAGGACATTTGATATCAGTAATCCGATATGGCCCTTGGTGTACATGATGGAACTTCTTAATTTCTTTGTTCAGTTTGCTAGAACGTATGTGGGTTTTGATTAACACAAGGTCACCGACTTCATACTTAATCGGTCGCACGATCTTATCATGTTTTTCTTTCCGCTGTTGAGCCTCATCACGTAATTTTTCCATGGCCAATTCAATTTTTCTGTCCCATGATTCATCCATAGTGGCAGAATCATTCAAGATATTGGAGAATATACTTTCAGGAGGTTGGTTCAACAGGATTTCACATGGTGCAAAACCTGTCATGGCATGAGGTAGGCTATTGATTATACCCTCAAAATCTGTTATATACTCTTTCCATTTGCTATGTTTTCGACTACAGTATGTCCTGCACATGTGGTTCACCTTTTTCATGACTCTCTCAGCTGGATTTGAGGCTGGTCTATATTTGGCTATCAGAACTTGTTCCAAACCATTCCTCTGCAACATTTCCTTACATTCCTTTGATACAAATTGTGGGCCATTGTCTGATAGCACTTGTCTTGGTTTGCACACCTGCGTAAAATAGTAATTTTCCATTCTCGCTGATATTGCCTTACCAGTTGCTTTCCTTACAGGGTACAACTTGACATATTTTGAACACACTTCTAACACCACCATAAGCTGCATGAAATTGCCACGGGACTTAGGCAGTGGACCAAGCAAATCAATGGCCACTATGTCTTTGATTCCATCAGGAATTATGTGGTGCATAGGTCCCTGATGGCTAACAGTAGTTGTCTTAGTCTTCTGGCGCACATCACAGGTCTGTAATATCTTCCTAATCTTTCTGCTACTGCCAAAGAAAATACACTCCTTCCTTAGTTTTTCTAGACATTTGGTTGCGCCAAAGTGGGCATTACTGTAATGTGTGTACCACACCAGCTTCTCGATAGCATGTTCCAGAATGCACAATTTCCAGTCCTGCGACGATTCATCCACACAATGGTGTAGAATGTTGTGATGAATTAAATAATGTTTCCTCAATTTATCTTCTCCAGCACACCTGGATCTCACCTTCACACTCTTCAATGCAAGATCTTCATTTTGCTCACATCGGATATTCTTAAGTAATTTAATAACAAATGACTCATACTGAATGCCCTTGATCAAATTAATGATTAATTCCAGCCCTTGTGGTCCATTAACATTTATATCATCAACGCCAGGTGGCATCCTCGGATGTGCATCAGGTGTGATGTTTTGGTTCCCAGGTTGGTAGACAACACTAAACTGATGTTCCTGTAAGGCAAGCGCCCAGCTGGTGAGACGTCTATGGTATAATTTGCCATCAAGTAGAAAAGTCAATGCCTTATGGTCTGTGACTACCTTGGTGGTTCTGCCAGCCAGTTAATATCTGAATTTTGTGAAACCCTACAGGACAACAAGTGCCTCTCTCTCTGTGACTGTATACTGCCATTCCCATTTAGTCAGAGCCCTACTTACAAATGCGATTGTTTTAAGATTATCAGAGTCCATTTCATCCAGTTGGTATAAGTGCACTCCTAATTCATAGTCTGAGCTGTCACAAGCCAAGTAAAATTCCTTGCTCAAGTCTGGGTGCGAAAGCACCTTAGGATCGCACAGCTGTTGCTTTATTTCCTCGAACGCACATTGGCATTCATCTGTCCAATCCCGTAACACCTTGTTCTTCAGCAGATTCAACAAATGTGGGTTACTAAGTGACTGACCACTTATAAACTTCCTGTACCATCCACATAAACCAAAGAAACCTCTTAATTGCTTCTTAGAGTGTGGTGCAGGAAAATCCTTGACCGCTTGTAGTTTGTCCTCATCCAGTTTGATCCCCTGTGCATTAACGATGTGATCAAGAAACTTAACCTCACTCCTTCCAAAATCCTACTTCTCTAAATTCGCTGTCAATCCTGCTTTCTCAAAGGCCATAAGTATTTCTTCTAGCGTTTTAACATGCTCTTCCCAGTTTGTAGTTGCTATCAAGTTGTCATCAACGTAAACAGTGACCTTCTTACTCAACTGCTCGCCCAGCACCTCATCCAATGCTCTAACAAAGGCAGATGTGGAAATATTAAGGCCAAATCGTAGCACACGATACTGGTAGCTTCTTCCTCCATACAGGAATGCAGTGAGGGACCTTGAATCCTTATGTAGAGGGACCTGCCAGTACCCTGATCCCAGATCAATACTACTGAATACACTTGCCCCATAAAACTTTTGGAGTAACTCTACCAAATTCTCAGGTCTATCTCTTTCTGGAATAATAATTTTATTCACTGGATGAGCATCCAATACTACTCTGACATCGCCAGTCCTCTTTTCCACAACGAACAATGGGTTGTTATATTGGCTAGTTGACCTTTCTATTATTCCCATTCTCAACATTCTCCGAAGCTCTTCCTTGACTGCTTCACGTTTCGATTGAGGTATCGCATAAGGCCGTACAAAAAATGGTTCATGCTCCTTCACTTGTAATTTGCACTCAGCTTCTTGATTATACCAGGTTCACTTGAAAAAACCTGCCTGTACCTTCGCAGGACCCTCATTAATTCTTCTTTGGTCTCACAGTCTTCATGCTCTAATAACTAGAGTTTCTGTTTGACAACAGGTTCAATGTCTTCCATGCTGATCTTGCCTTCCCATCTCCACTGCTTCTTGCGCAGAGCTTCTGAATCTCCTTTCACAGAGCCTTGTGGTGTTAGTTGCAGATCGATATCACAGCATATCTTAGTCGTTCCAACTACTTCTTTGACATTGATCCTCTCTTTAAAGGCTATAACAACTTCTGTTCCTCCTTTCTGCACTTCCACACATCCTTTTCCAAAGTTTGATTGAGCCTTTTGTTCACTTAGCCAGTCGACCCCTAAGATTATGGGCAACACCAACCCGGGCACAACTAGTGCTGACACATCATAATCTTCATCGCCAAGCTTCATTGCGACTAAGATCTGTTCCTTAATAACATTGATCTTTGCACCAACATCACCAGTGATACATATTCCATGAACAGGAAAATTGGGTATCCTCCTTCCTTGTTCCAACCACTTCGTATAGAGCTTCTGACATACTGCATTGATCTGGCTACCAGAATCCACCAAAACATCGATACGAGTACCAAAGATTTCTGTTTCAATGTTAGGCTGTATAGATTCCTCACGCCCTTCCCAACTTCTTGCAATAGGTCTTCCACAACCGCCGTCACATTACCCAGCTTGTGAATAGACATAACTATGGGCCCTCCTTCCTCCGTTCCTGATCGGGCCACACCAGGAACCTCCCCTAGTTTTTCGGTGTTCCTTGCCTACGCTGCCTGTCTGGGCTATGATTTGAGCCTCGCACCTGGTCATGTAATACATCGTGCCCTGGGTTCCGATATCTATAGCCACCACGGTGTCCTCTGTGACCACCATGGCCACGGAACTACCGCCATGTCTCCTGCCGTTATTATTCCAATATTCGTTGTTCCCTGGTACTCTACTATCACCTTCTTCTCCTCCTGTTCCTCGTGAATCGTACAACATGTCTAACTGTCCTAAGGCTGACTTCATTGCCTCTATGTCATCTCTAGGGATTGCTAGCAACTTATCCTGAACTCCTGTCGGTAGTTTATTTATGATCAAATACACTATTGCTTCTGTCGTCATCGGTTCATCTAAATACAAGTTCCTCTCATAATAATATTGGAAAAACTTCTTTAAGTTCTGGTCACGCCCTCTCTCAAACCTTCTACCTTGGTATAGACTGTTACGTACTTCATTTTGCTTCTGTCGTGACCAATATTGTTGCAAAAATTCTTTTTCAAATTCAGCAAAGGTTGTACACTCATGTCTTATTCTCAAGCCCCAGGTACCAGCTTCATCTTCCAAACTTGCTGCAACAAAGCGTACCTTTCTCTGCTTATCCCATAATTCAAGTAACACGCCCTTAAATTGATCTAGGAAATCTCGGGGATGCCACCTGCCATTTGGTTCGAGGTTCTTAAAATTCCCTATGCCAAGGAAGACCTCATCATTTTGTAGACTGATTAAGCTACCTCCGGCAATGCTTCCATCACGTAATAGTGATTTTATTTCACTCTTCAACTGCTGACCGACCTGTTCTTTAGTCTTTCCTACCTCACTGTACACCTCTTCTACTCGCCGTGCGTACGCATCCTGGTTTAGCGCAACAGCTGATATCCTGTGTTTCCTTATGGTATCTTTTACCGGCGCTTGATTCTGGTCGACGAGTGAGTCAACAGAAGATTTCGAGCTGCATAGCGATTTTACGTGGGGCCATCGTTTCCTCATATCCTTGGCAAGATCTTTCGCTAATGTATGACGTTGCGAGTAATTGTATGCTTCCCTCATTGATCTCTCTGACAGCGGCACGAATTTTTTGCTAACTTTTCTCTGTCGACATTTCCGCTTTCTTCTTTGTACCGAGAGTGCTACAATTTCCATTTCATTCGCGTTTACCGTGAACCACTTACTCGCCTCATAATTTCCCAGAGTGCGATTTACGGTCCGTTTAAACTTTGCCCATTTTCCACCATACGAGAACTAAATGATGTCCATTCATTTCCTACGTAGAATTATAACCCTCACTTACCCGACTTTTTTAGCAAAAATACTCTCCAAACCTCCCTGATGGGTTTACAGACTTCAGTAACCACCGTGTCCGCCCCCGGTAGCTGAGTGGTCAGCGCGAAAGACTGTCAATACAAAGGGCCCGGGTTCGATTCCCGGCTGGGTCGGAGATTTTCTCCGCTCTGGGTGTTGTGTTGTCCTAATCATCATCATTTCATACCCATCGACGCGGAAGTCGCCGAAGTGGCGTCAAATCGAAAGACTTGCACCAGGCGAACGGTCTACCCGACGGGAGGCCCTCGTCACACGACATTTCAGTAACCGACGCTGACCATAAGATCCTGACTTTTTGCAGCTACGAGGTGAAAAATACGTCTGTTGTCAGTCCGCTGTAGAACTAGCCGCACAAGATGACTGTCTGTCCGAGCTGTTTGCAAATAATCTGAAGACGTGCCAAAGTACTGTCGTTAGTGTAAAGTCATCTCCAGCTCACGTTTCATGACCTGGGCATTTTCGCGCTTCTGAGGGTAGGCTGTCTTTGAATTATTCTGTAACTGTTACGATGAAAACGGGTGGTCGATAAAAACATCCGATGATTGACTTGAGTTCAATTAGGCCTGTTACTCGCGTGCCGATAACTTCACAATCACTTAGTTTCGACCACGACAGACGTAATAATTTTGTCTACTGTACTGAATACTCTTTCGCCTATGGAATCTAGTCTGGCTTTACAATATAGTTACTTGTTTCGAAAAATATTTCAGCCCTTTCTACTTCGAGTTTCAGCCGGCTGTCGGTTCCGACTATAGCTTGCAGTCGATAAATTTCCAGGATGGGAGTAATTTTAGGGACGTTGTCAGGAATGCTTCGGTAACTCATCAGTTAAATTTTTGACATTCGAAGTGTCTTTACTTCGTATGCAGTCGGACTTCCCTCTCTACGTGTCGGCTGCCCAGCGTTCTTCAGAGAACATCAAGTTATCGCCTCACATAAAACACCGTCACGTGTACTCCGCAACCCGAGCAACTGGCTGCTTCCTTTGTATAGCGCACCCTTGGCCTATCAACAGGAGTCTTAGAATTGCACATTTCATAAACCAAGTCCAGAAATATGCAGCTAAGACCGTTATAGAATCGAAAGAGCCTGTGGATGAGACCGCACACTGATCTCCAAAACAAACAACTTCTACCAGTCGTGGGAACGATACTGCAAACTGTAAGCTCTGCTCGCACCCAACGAGCGAGACCAGTAGTTTTCACCGCTTCCACCAGTAGCCCTAACGCAGTGTGGATGGCCACAGAACCTAATCATCATTGGTGTCGACGTGAGCCGTAACTTGTAAACGACTACACGCTGCACCCTTGATGGCCGCAGGTGGGCTTCCTCCACATCTCAGATGAGGCCCATGGCGAAAAAAACGGATTGCTCATTTGGCTTCTTTCCATCCGTGAGCGCTATTTCCCTAAGGTGCTCCATAACGCGGCACTGGAGCTGCCGGTAACAAGCAAACCCCTCCTCTTGTGTGCCTGTTCCTATCCTGCTGAGGGAGAGGTCACTTATCGACTCACAGGATCGAAGATTTACATACCCTTAACATTCTTCCAGTGAATCACAACCTGGCATCGTCTTTCCCTAAAATTTGTTTTATGTGGTCATTCCACTGTAGGTCTCTCTTGATTATTACTTCTAGGTATTCGAAAGTAGCTTTGATTCCCGTGATTTATTGCCAGTAGTGTAATTGTACAACTGTGGACTTCTTTTAGTGATGTACGTGTATTTACATGCAGGGTCAACTGCAAGTCAACGCACGGTTTATCTTTGCAGGTCTTCCCTCAGTTCGCTACATTATTCTGACGTTGTTACATTCTTAAAGAGAATCGCAATCTGCATTCACCCTCATAGAGCTTCAGACGTAATTCACTATACCATTTATATAAGGTGAATCACCTAAAACTTGCAGTGCATATATTGCAGATGTGGAAAATGCTAGTGATGTGCGATTTTCACAGAATGGATTGATAGTCAGAGCCTTGTAATCTTAGCCAATAAAGAGATTGTAATAATACACAGAAAGCGTATTTTTTGTGCAAACATACACAGTTTTAAATGGAACAATACATACTGACAGTAACAAACTATAACTAGGCTAAACTACAACGTCATTGGTGTTCGTTGCAGGACTACAGTGCGAGTCGCTTGCGAGATATCGTATTTTGAAAAGTTCCCACACCGGCATCTGCACGATACCTGTGGTATCACACACTGAAGAACGAAAGTGCACATACTTGTTGTTTGGGTTCTTGTCAGACAATTAAACAGAGTGTTCAAAATGAGCACCGGCAGCGACAATATGCGCTTCCAGTCTGGTATGGAACGACTGCTGCACAAGTGCTAGCATTTCAGCGTAGATGTCCAAACAGGCTGCAGTAAAACGTGTTGCATATCATCGAGTTTAGTTGATACATTCTTTTAGACAGCGTCTTTCAGTTTTCACCACAGACAAGGGTCTACAGGCGTCAAATTCGGATGACGTGGCGGACAAAGTGCAGTTCCTCTGCTTCCGAATCCAACGATTTGGAAACAATTTGTGAGGACAAGCTGTGGTACTTCGTGCACTATGGACTGGACGGCCATCATGCTGGTACCACAGGTTCCTTCTAGTCTTCACAGGAACGTCTTCTAGAATCCATGGAAGATGGCCTGTTAGAAGGCTGCGATAGTTTTGCACGTCCAGTGTTCCGTCGATGAAAACTACGAGGCTTGGAACTTTAATAGTGGCAACTATTTATTTACAGCTCGTACAAAATAGATAAGTGTTTCAAAGTTTTACTGGCCTTCAAAGTAGTCACCAGAACTGTGTATAACCCGTTGCCAGCGATGTGGAAGTCGTACGATACTCTCAGCAGTGCCAGTTGCGTTGACAGTTCGAGCGGCGCCGCCTATTGCCCGACGGATTTGTAGCAGTTCTGAATCGAATGTCGTGAAGTGTTTCCTTCAATTTGGAAATCGGGTTGAACCCACGAGGGTTTAAGTCAGGGAAATGTAGTAGGTGGTATAGCACTTAGCAGCCCCATCAGTCAAACAAATCAGTAACAGCTAGCACTATGCGTGTTTGAGCATTGTCCTGCAAAATGATGTCAGGTCCTGCAGGAAGTGTCATCACTTCTGTCTCTATGCTGTTAATTTTTGGAACAGAATCTACGACCAGTTTAGAGACAGAAGTGATGACACTTTCTGACCGTCATTTTGCAGGACTATGCTGAAGCACGTACAATACAAGTTGTTACTGATTTGTTTGAGTAATGAGGCTGCCGAATGTTATACCACCTATTGCACTCCCCTGACTTAAGCCCTCGTGAGTTCAACTCGATTTCTAAACTGAAGGAAACACTTCACGGCATTGTCTTCAGAACTGCTACAAATTCGTCGGGCAATAGGCCGCACCGCTCGAACTGTCAACACAACTGCCACTGCTAAGAGTATCCTACGGCTTCCACATCGCTGGCAACGGGTTATACACAATGCTGGTGACTACTTTGAAGGTCAGTAAAACTTTGAAACACGTATATATTTTGTACGAGGTGTAAATAAATAGTTGCCACAATTAAAGTTCCAACCCTTGCACTTGTGCGCGTCAGTGTTCCGTCTATGACAAACGGGCCTGTTAGCTGATGGATCCTTATACCACACCACTCGTTTGCACTCCATGGATGCCGACGTTCACCCTGCGAAGCTAACGGAGATTGTCAAACTGACCAATACTGCTTGTTTCAGCGGTTTACCTGGTTGTGATTGGTAAATGTCGCTTCATCACTAAACAAAGTATATGATACATTTGGAGTATTCTGTCTTAATGCTCATGTACACGAAGTTAACACAGTTCTCATAATAGTTTCCACGCTGCTCTTGATGGAGAAAGATGTGATAGGGATGTCGATGGAGAATGCATCGGACACTTGCCTGACTCAAGCCACTTCCTCGTACCATTATGCGGGAGCTGACGTGTGGATCAACTTCGACAGCAGCAAGGGCATTAATTTGTCCCTCTTCTGTCGTCATTTGTTTCATTCTGTTACGTTGTCTAGGTGCTACATTATCACTTTCACGTAGCTGGTTGAAGAGGTTGATAAACAGTTACCGAGTTGCTTGACGTCTATTGGGATATCTTGCAGCACACACCGTACAACAACAAACGGCATTCTTCCTACACTGTCCATACACCACGAGTATGCATTGGTAACTCCCATCCTCCAGTCACAAGCTACTGCTTGGACTGTCACACACTAACTGAGTAGCAAGTCGCAGTGCACTCAGGGAACACACAAGCACACTGTAAGCAAACAAACAAAATCGTTCCTAGCAACTACGCAGGTTGAATGGCACAAACAAGTGTCGATGTGAAAAGTTTTCAAAATACGATATCTCGCAAACGACTTGTACTAGACTCTGCAAAAAGCACCACTGGGATTTAAATTTACCTTACTTTTAGTTTTTTCATGTCAATGGCATAGTTGTATTTAAAAAGAGTATGATTGCACAGAAAACACACTTCATAAATATTATTACACTCTTTTTATTGGGTAACAATACGGGCCCCTGACTACCAATCCTTTCTGTGAAAATCTTACAACAATAGCATATTTTATGTGATTCACCTCGTATACAGGGTGTCTGAGAAATGTTTTGCAAACTCAGAGGAGCTGTAGAGGGTGGCTTGAGGAACAAACTGCTGATAGGAACTCTGCCCGGGAACGTCATCCAATGACGCTACAGAGCATCGAAACTATAAGCAACGCCGCCTGTCGCTAGACCACCCCTTCGGCCGCAAACGTGACTCGGTATGCCTACGTATCGTGGGCGGAACGTCTGGCAGTGTTGTTTGTTATTCTGTGATGAACATGGTGGACGTTCTCAGAAACGGGTTCCTGTCATCGATTTGTTACTCAAGACACCCTCTGTAGCCCCTCAGAGGTGCAAAACATTTCTGAGACACTGTATATGAGAATTTTGTTCCTTCCAGATACCTTTACATTATTAAGCCATCTTAGTCGTTTTTCTATTCACTGATCACTTTTCTCACAATTTGCCATTATGACAAAAGGCCAGGTAAAACACAGTAAGGTAGCAATAGAAGTGATCGGCATTGTAGTTGTAAATTGTCGTAGCTGTGTTGGGAAAGAACCACAGTTCCAAGCCTTAATAGAAAGCACTGAAGCTCAAATAGTCATAGGTAAAAACATGCCAGATTTAAAAGAACGCAAAATCCCCGAAATTGGCAAAGTTTTGCAGAAGTTCGAAATACAGCGCGTACTTCAATGCTAGATGCCTTTAAGAATTTCTACAATGAAACTCTGTCTCGGAATCTGGCAGAAAGCCGAAAGAGATTCTGGTCATATACGAAGCACACCAGTGGAAAGACGCAATCAATACATTCACTGTGCGTTAAAAACGGGGGGACTGATGACCTTCGCTGTTTAGTCCCCCTTAAACATCCCAACAACCACCACCACCGTTAACAACGGTGATGTCATTGATGACAGTACCACTAAAACAGAGTTATTAAACACGGTTTTCCGAAACTCCTTCACCAAAGAAGATGAAGTATATATTCCTGAATCCAAATGAAGAACAACTGCCAAGATGAGAAACGTAGAAGTAGATATCCTCGGTGTAGCAAAGCAGCTTGATAAAGGGGAGGCCTCCGGTCCAGATTGTATACCAGTCAGGTTCCTCTCAGACTATGCTGATACAATAGCTCCATATTTAGCAATTATAGACAACCGCTCGCTCACAGAAAGATCCGTACCTAAAGATTGGAAAATTGCTCAAGTCACAGCAATACCCAAAAAGGGAAGTAGGAGTAGTCCTCTGAATTGCAGGCCTATATCACTAACGACGTTTTGCAGTAGGGTTTTGGAACATATACGGTATTCGAACATTATAAAGTACCTCGAAGAAAACGATTTATTGACACATAGTCAGCACGGATTCATACAATATCGTTCTTGTTAAACACAACTAGCTCTTTATACTCATGAAATAATGAGTACTATCGACAGGGGATGTCAAATTGATTCCATATTTTTAGATTTCCAGAAGGCTTTCGACACCATTCCTCACAAGCGTCTTTTAACCAAAGTGCGTGCCTATGGAATATCACCTCACTCGCGGGACTGGATTTGCGATTTCCTGTCAGAAAGTTCACAGTTCGTAGTAATAGACGGAAAGTCATCGAGTGAAACAGAAGTAATATCCGGCGTCCCCCAAGGAAGTGTTATAGGCTCTCTATTGTTCCTGATCAATATTAACGACATAGGAGACAATCTGAGTAGCCCTCTTAGATTATTTGCAGATGATGCAAAATTATTTAGATCAGATATCTGTATGGTGCGAAAAGTGGCAGTTGACCCTGAATAAAGGAAAGTGTGAAGTTATTCACATGAGTACTGAAAGAAATCCGCTAAATTTCCATTACGCAATAAGTCACATATATCTGAAAGCTGTAAATTCAGCTAAACACTTAGGGATTACAATTACAAATAACGTAAATTGGAGCAATCACATAGATAATGTTGTGTAAAGTACTGCTGTGCGGCGTGGGATCCGCATCAGGTGGGACTGACGGATGACATCGAAAAAGTTTAAAGAAGGGCGGCTCGTTTTGTATTATCACGAAATAGAGGAGACAGTGCCACAGACATGATATTTGAATTGTAGTGGCAGTCATTAAAACACAGGCGTTTTTCGTTTCGACGGCATCTTCTCATGAAATTTCAATCATCAGTTTTCTCCCCCGATTGCGAAAACATTCTGTTAGCACCCACCTACATAGGGAGAAATGATCATCTCGATAAAATATGAGAAATCAGGGCTCGCACAGAGAAATGTAAGTGCTCGTTTTTCCCGCTTACCGTTCGAGAGTAGAACGGTAGAGAGACAGCTTGAAGGTGGTTCATTGAACCCTCTACCAGGCTCTTAATTGTCAATAGCATAGTAATCACTTAGATGTAGATGGTGTTCGTGGTGTGGCTAAAAGGAGGAACCGTATTACGCTCTTCCGCGATGACTCGTTTGGGGTATCGAATTCAGTATTTCAATTTTCTCCCCCTAATCTTCCGTTTTGTTGCTAGCATGATCACTGAGCGACTGAATAGATGATTTCGATCGGCTTACTGACTTTACATAATATCAAAACTTCTTTGTGTTTTTGGACAAATCGTTTGGCGAAATTTCACTTTCAAATTCACTGAACGCTGCTCTCGTTGCTCTCCTTAGTTCGTTTTCACTTCGTTCAGCTTTAGTAGTTAGAAGGGCTTTGATTTCACTTAAATGTATGTCGAAATTCTCTTTGCTTTCTTACCAACGTTCTACACGTTTATTGCACCACCTTTCGTCTTTCCAATTCCTTAACACCTAGTTTGGGACATACTTGTCTGAGGCTTACCGAAAAAAAATTTTAATTTTTATCAGTTTGTGCTTCAAATCGTCATTGTCAGAACTGAATATCTAATGCTGAGTGCTCAGATACTCTGCAGGTTGTATGCTGTTACTCTTACTATGCAGGAATGTATTTCTAGCTTGTGTGTTGTGTATTAAAACAGGGGACCTAGAAATGACGAAGAGGCTTCGTCCCATCGTAGCCCTCAGTGGTTCACAACCCCACAACAGGCCACAGCAGTCCACCCACGGCACCGCCGGCCCACATCGAACCCAGGGTTATTGTGCGGTTCGGCCCCAGTGCACGTCTCATTCCCGACGAGTGTACCCCAAAATCTTTGCGTGATAGAGTAATTATGTGGACACATAGGTGGAGACAGTGTATGCGCAGCATTTGCCGACGTAGTGTAACTGAGGTGGAATAAGGGGAACCAGCCCGCATTCGCCGAGGGGGTGGAAAACCACCTTCAATACATCTACAGGGTGGTTATTTCTACCTTTCTTAACACACCTTGTAGCACCAGTAAACTCATGATCACTGATAATCTTCTCTAAGGTAACTAATTTGGAAAGGTCAAGTCTGTTTGCTGCTGCGAGGGGTAGGATGTTGCTCTCGCAAGATGATTCTCGATCTATATGCTCGAAGTAATTTTCAAACATGAGATTTAGAATTACTTTACACGAATCCCCATTTCTGATTGCATGACTTTTCCGTTCTATATTTCGCAAACTGATGTCACCTCCTATTACATGGCATGATCAGGCAATGTATTCACTGCATTCCGCAAGTCCTCTCTGACGCCTTCTGTCACTACAGCCCCAGGTGCAGGTGGTCTATAGAAGAGTCTGATGTTACACCCACATCCGACGCCTATCTTCACACTGATAATTTCACATTCGGAATCTGTAACAACATGACTAGGCGTTACCGAATCCTTTACTGAAATTAATACGCCGCCACCATTGGTGTATAACTTATCCTTGTGAGATACATTACAAACTGAATTTACGATTTAGGTGCTATTCACTACAGATTTCAACTGACTTTATGTTCCTAATACTATCTGCAATGAGCAATAGCCGGCCGGGGTGACCGAGTGGTGCTAGGCGTTACAGTCTGGAACCGCGCGATCGCTACGGTCGCAGGTTCGAATCCTGCCTCGGGCATAAATGTGTGCGATGTCCGTAGGTTAGTTAGGTTTAATTAGTTCTAAGTTCTAGGGGACCGATGACCTCAGAAGTTAAGTCCCATAGTGCTCAGAGCCATTTGAACCAATGAGCAATAATCGAAACTAATTCCGAGATGCTCCTGCATATTCTGATGTTATATTAACCTTTTCTGTTTCCGATCTGCGAGGAGAAACGTTCCCGGAGAGTAATGTGACTGATCTATCTCGAATATCGGCAGGCAACTTACCACTTATACCAAGAATGGATTGCCCTAAAACAGAAAAAAACACTATGAGCACACGACATGTACACTGTCACCCAAGTAGGTGATTCAATAGTATGGTGCTTACCTGATCTATTGAGAGAGCCCAGAATTTTCTATCCTGTAGCGGAGGACGATAAACACACATCTGACATAGCTGAAAAATCGTCTGAATCTCTAGTTTAGACTTCCCACTTGGCATCAAACCACAGGATGACGACAGACTCTGGTTACGATACTGTAAGTGGTGAGCTGATGTTACTCCCTGTATGCGACGCTCGGCCAATTCAAATCGTAAAACCACGCCACATAGTTTAAGCCAGGAAATGGGCTTTTCTGGAACTAGACAAATGTCCATAAGTAGAGTGCGACAAGATTCGAGCATCACAGATTGTTACTGTTGTGTGGCTTCCGCTGATATGTCAGCATCCCCTCCCAGGCCATGTTTATAGATAAAAATAATTTTCTGCAAGTCGGCAGTCAATACTGAGCCACAGTGGCCCAACCCCGCCCCGCCCACCTCTGACGACCTCCTTTCTCCCTCCAGGCTGCCCACGGCCCGCGAGCGCGCCAGCGCGCAGCTCGGTCGCGCCTCCAGCAGCTGGCAGCGCCGGCAGCAGGTGAGGCCCCCGAGGCGGCGCTCCAGCGGCTCCAGCGACGGCAGCTCAGATGTGGCCCACGACGCCGGCAGCCGCGGGGTGACGCCGTCACTGCCGCGGAACAGCTCCGGCTCAGAGAGGTCAGCGGCACACCCCTCTCGCATCCACCACCGACGCCGTCACCACCACCATTATCACAACCGCCTCCATAATTTTTATCACGACATAATCATAATCGTACCCGACCCAATCACAAACATCACCTCCACTACCAACAACAGCACTTTTCCCACAACCACCATTATCATACCCACCCTCACAATAAACACCATGAACACCAGCTGCAGCACCAGAAATTTGATGTGCACTCCTGCATATTCTTTCAGTTCTCTTCGTGTGTTACAGCCTATAGTGATACACACTGTAACACGCCCAGGAGTACTAATGGGGGTGGAGGTCCCTTAAACTGGTTGTCGTTCCTGATCGTGCGCCCTATCCACACCACGTACCTGATAATCCCGCGGCGGTCGTACTGGTCTGCTCGACACTGCTGCTGGCTTGCCTGAAATTATCTATCGAAAAATGCAAGCGGGTTTACGGGAGCCACTCAACGTTAAAACACAACACTGTCCGACGTCTGGTATGAACAACTATATTCTGAGACGATAAAAGAAAGTCGCAGGTTGCACTGTTTACATTCTAATTCAGAAGTGTTATTCCAATTAATGGATGATTAACAGTCCACAATATCATTCGGATGGGCGCACGCGTGTCGCAGGTGTCTGTTGATGGTGCGGAAGCCGAATGACCGCACGAAAGTTCTTACGCTCGTCACGCATACACAAATATTTGTTACCAGTCCTCCTTGGCACTAGTAATGATATTTTCACACTGTTCGTATAGTTAATTTTTCAGTTCTCAGATCTCACTTGTACGAGGGTGCGCGTAACCGTCGTGGCGCGGCTGATTGTTGATAATGCGGGACGCGATGACCGAACGCACGTTCTCACGCTCGCTGCAAGACACTGGCACTTGACTGCACTCTTTCATGGTGACTAATTTTTTACTGATTCACGTCAATTCATTCTCGGAGTTGAACACGGCGCGGATGATTGATACTGTACGGTACGACACGCATCGAGACGATACGCAAATACGTTATCAGCAGCACTGCTCATTTTTAAATTACTTCTTGACGCACTTTCCTCTGAACCATTTCCATATTTCATCACTTAACTGTAATAGCCGTTGTAGCAACACTTCAACTTCCATACTAACAATGCCTCTCACATGCAGAGCTACACACTACACAACATAACAGTTCCATGTCCGGTGCTAGACTCTCTAGACGCGGCTGCCCGCAAAGATATTCCACAACCAAACCAGCGATATGACAGTAGGCTTACAACACCACTAATATTTGTTAACCACAAGTTCTCTGAAGACCGTAGCGGTCTTGCGGTTCCAGACTGCAGCGCCTTTAACCGCACGGCCACTTCGGCCGGCAAATACGTCCCACCTCCTGTGGGAATCTCAGAGAGTGAACATGGAGGAAGCGGACAGAGACTGTGGGTAAGTGGCGCTCGATGGAAATGTTGACCGGCCATGAGGCGTGCCGAGTAGTCTGCAGATGGCGCAGTGGTTAACGCACATGCCGGGTAACCAGGAGATCCTCACTTCTAATCCGGTGTAGTAAACTTTTTTACTCGTCGCCGCTGATTGCGCATAATGTCCCGATGCAACTGACAGCAGTGATGCCCTCCATTTCCTTTCCTTTCTTCCCCTCTCCATTTTCAGTTTACAAACACTGATTTTTTCAGTTCTTCACTGCACAAGTCTCCGTTGTTGAATCGTGTCCGCATCACAAATTTATGTATGATTCTTATAAGTATAATGTAACGGCCTTGCCGCAGTGGATACACCGGTTCCTGTCAGATCACCGAAGTTAAGCGCTGTCGGGAGTGGCCGGCATTTGGATGGATAACCACCCGGGCCGCCATGCCCTGTTGCCATTTTCCGGGGTGCACTCAGCCTCGTGATGCCAGTTGAGGAGCTACTAGACAAAATAGTTGCGGCTCCGGTCAAAGAAAACCATCAAAAGGACCGGGAGAGCGGTGTGCTGACCACACGCCCCTCCCATCCGCATCCTCATGTGAGGATGATACGGCGGTCGGATGGTCCCGATGGGCCACTTGTGGCCTGAAGACGGGGTGCTGTGCTTATAAGTAAAAACTGGTATTTTACACAGACTTTCTGCTTCTAATACATCAGGTGCTTACTTTTCAAAGCAATATTTAGTGAATGAGAAGCACTATCACTAATCAGGCTGTAATGTGTGTCTGTTTGGGTGTGTGAAATTTACTTTGGGCCTGTTCTCTGAGAATGTGACCACTGAATCTGACCGCCTTGTAACAGTGCAGTGTTCATGTACACACTCAATTAACTATCCTCAAATTACAAGAGTAACTACTGCAATGTGAATAAAGTCATCCCACTGAAAATAGGCATTGTCTTTAAAAACGGGTACAGTCGTTCTTACTCCATACTAAATCTGACTCGAAAGCATCAAAGAACAAGTAAGACTGCCCAAGAATACCACTCAGTTGCCTAGTAATTCGTACTATTACTCTGAAAAATCAGTCTCAACCCATCAAGTCCTTAACTGAAGTGAAATTATTAATCTGCCCATGACAATAATAATTAGTAACGCAAGGAATTATGTCCGTGGCTCTGCTCTGTGACTTGGAGACTTGAACTGTATCCAAACGCCTCTCAGAAGCTGAATATCACATATGGAATAGTTTCAGAAACATGTGCTGTACTGTGATACAATTGTGACCTTAGGAATGACCTAGGGGAAATGCAGAATATTCTACTCGGGTCTGTAGTAATTAAAATTATCAAAACAGGGAAATGGTGTAGCAATAACTACATTTATTGTTTGTATATGATGCATGAACTATGGATACTAATTTATCATGGTTGATTGGACTTAGCGTGGACACAACCCAGTAATGGAGCATGTATGGTAGGGTTAGTCATTTTATCTCGTCCCTTGATGTAATCTGTGGTGCGTGAGGGCGTAGGCTGCCGGCGTATTGTCGGTGTGACACTTATGGTGCCCGGGCAGCACAACATGGTGTCGGCAGCCAGCAGTTTTTATCTGCAAGTCTCCGTGCACCTGGGGGCAGCTTTGTGGGTAATACTCAGAGCAGCTTAACCCGCATCCACAGCTTTATCCTAGTCTCTTTTCAGGTAAAACCGTAATCCATCAGTCAGAAAGACCTTGTTTTTCAGGGCTGCAATGGCTATTCACTGTCTCCCAAAGCTCATGTGGAGTCTTTCGTCTGCAGTGGACTGCAGAGGCGGCGTCCATTTTATATTTGGAGTTATAGGTGAGTTGGCCAAAAACAGCTGAATGATAATATACCTGAACGTTGGATCGAATGGAAAACCTTCTGACCCGGAATGGGAAGTGAGTAGATTACGAAATGACTATGGACATCAGGATGAACACAGTAATCAGACTCAGAGTCTGGAAACCAACAAGAAGGCAGCATGGCTACGCTTACCTTTGGTTGACTGGGCTCTCCTTGCTCGATTCTTGCTTCAGTTTTAAATTTCCCATTATACTAATTACATAAATCAGAAGCTATTACATTGACATACATGGTATGTTTTGTAATACGCTAACAAACAGTTAGTTCTTGCACATTTTATCAAGGATCGTTAGTATTGATTTTTTTGAAAGATTAGTCGAAATCATTCTCAAAATTCCTTGAACATCAGGCAGTGTGGTAACTCATATTCACTTCTCTGTTCGATAATATCAGTGCCAACTTTCACGTGTCCGTTGTGCTGCATCTACTGGTAATGACAGCATCTTCCTTTCATATGAATGACATCCAATTTGTTTTCTATTCAATTAGTGACAATAGTAATGGATATCTTGTACATTATATTTGATGTTTGTGTCTTGTCTTTGCCCTTTATTGCAAAGTAAGATAACCGGACAGTGTTCGAGCTTTAAGAAATTTTCTAAACAGATGTTTTGCATTAGCATTCTCTCACATCCCCTTTATTGCAAAGTAGAATAACCGGACAGTGTTCTAGCTTTTGAGAAATTTTCTTAACAGATGTTTTGCTTTAGCATTCTCTCACATCCATACGTTGCTGCTGCAGTTAACCCTCTCCATTTCTTCATTCTTGATAATTTTGGAACTTCGTTTACTCCAACAGGTATTCATCATTTTTTTTAAAAACTGTATTGCATAACACATAGCTGTACCTGCTCATTTTAATTAAAGGCGGTCGATTTTGGTCATGACTCTGCCCATCCTTGGGTCACCTGCAACAAAGGATAAACAACTAAGTGACAAGTGTATACAATTATTACAGAAAGCCCCTTATAAAACACAATTCCTTACATACACATATATTACACTTGTCATTACAAGGTTATACTTCCAAAAAGCTATTTAGGTATGGAATACACAGTTGAAATATCCGATGAAACTCTTAAAATGTTCCATTCTTGGTTCAGGTGCCCGTGTGTAAGAGTCAAGTCACGTAACCACGAAACACGCTTGTGCCAGCCCTGTCCTCTCAACTTCAACTAAACTGCCCAAAGAGCTTATGCTAATATCTCTAGACGTTCCATAGACACATGACTGTCGATGTGTCTCGTCTTCAAGCATGTCAAAGACGTCGGAATCCTCTGAAATTCAACCGGCCATGATCCTGGCGGAGGTTCGAACCTCCCTCGGCATGGGTGTGTGTGTTTGTCTTTAGGATAATTTAGGTTAAGTAGTGTGTAAGATTAGGGACTGATGACCTTAGCAATTACGTCCCATAAGATTTCACACATATTTGAACATTTTTCAACTGGCCATTTCATGAAATAGGTTTTGTTTAATTTATTTCTTCGTTAGTTATAATTAATTATGTAATTACATGATTGCAGTACCAACAACAAAAACATTTAGACCATACGAGCTGTTAACTTCCAGGTTACGACAGTAGCTTCGCACAAACGTCCCTTTCATTCTGTGCGAGGCTTGCGACTGAAATAACAAGCAAGCACAAATTTAAAATTTCAGAGGCAGTTCTATATTGTTTACCTTCCTTCATCTCAAGTTCACACAACAAACAGCAATATTCGTTTGCGACAGTAAATGCATGTTTATGTTACAATTTTGTCACTCTCTCTGTTAGAGCCCTGAGACTGATAAAAATATCCACGCCCTGAAGATCACGATGCCAAATACACTCTCGATACTTATCGACTACAAAGATATAGCGAAAAAACACAAAAAAGTTTTGTACTAGCATTACATGTGAAGGTTAATGCAGGGAGCAATCCCCCGTGATGTTTCATCCCTCCCCTCCCCTCTTAATCTTACTTTGTGGTGTTATAAACAGGACACTGTAAAATTGGTGCAAAGAAATATATTTCTTTGCTATCCTGGAACAACGAGAAATCGAAGAATAAAGTTGAGAGTCCACACATCACATACATACCCATAAAATAAATAATATCACAAAATTCATAAACACTTGAAATTCCTAAATATTTAAGACCCTTCTCTATGCCCCACTTAATTGGCAATTGCATCTACCAAAAGTACGATTAAACTTCCGTTAACGGTCATTCGTTGACAAGATGAATTTCAACATAGCATGACAAACGTGACGCCCAAAATCCATTGAGTCTGGCCTTCTTCTCCCTCGATATGTTGAAGTGTTCCATCTGGCACACACGGGTCCTTGGTCTCTTCCACCCCATCATCAGTGCTGCAGCAGTAGCTCGTTCGCCACTGAGCTGTAGTCCCATATCCTCTCCAGTGCTCCATGAATGTGAAACACAACCAGCGAAGAAAAACGCTGGCATTAGTATTTGATTCATATATCTGTCCGCTAAAAGATAAATAGAAACCTCTCTTGCCTAGCGAGACATTCATCAAATAATATTGCTCATACAACATATATACAATTATATTATACATCAAACTGTTTAATGAACTGGATCCCCTTAAACACATAGGTACAGTGTACATGCCTTCAAAGGGATGAATAAGCAGAGTGCTTACTTACTTCCCTTCAAAGGGATGAAAAAGCAGAGAGTGCTTATATCTATCACAGCCCCCTCACATTTGTCTTATGCACTATTCAGCCTTCCTCAGTTTAGACAATATAGCAAAATTACTCAAAAAAGTAATTGAGGCAAACACTACTCATACGTATTCTACTAAAAAGCTTTCTTAAATGTACGAACATAAAATGTGAAACATACAAAACCACACACTTCATCACTTATAGGCACTCTTTCTGCTGTGATAAAGCAGATTTCAACAAATTTCTCCAATTTAGACACTGACAATTTCTGTCTCATTATTGACTTGCCAAGTGATGAAAACTTTTAACTCCTCAATTTATTTAAGTGCAGCTACCGAAATTGTCACTTATTTTTCGCCTTTGTTGATAATGTATCTTCACATAGTCGCAATATATGATACCAAATTAAGTAACTTATTTGTACCAGGAAATCACAAATTGCTCTGGCACTTCACTACTTGTTTTACTCAACATGTTAACTTTTAGTACATTTGCACAATTATATAAGGTGTGTTTGCAGAATGATTGCCATTTTAAACTAGTCACCTTTCCAAAACAGATTATTCTTCCAATAATTTGCCAAATTTCCCTCCAGAGGAACCTCCCTTACTTTATGTGCTCCATTCAGTTATGTTTGTACCAACCAAAACATCTCTCACGTGATGCATGATCACTTACCTTAATATTACCTCCTCCCTCCCTCCCCAGACCCCCCTTCTCTCTCTCTCTCTCTCTCTCTCTCTCTCTCTCTCTCTCTCTCTATGTTGACTCTTTGACTCGTATACTATCAAATATTTGCTTCTTTTTATCATGTGTGCTTCCATTTCTGAACTGAAATACACTTCAACCTCCCCCTCTGTTTTTTCTGTATCATGACTTCTTAACGAATTACTCTCACTTCCACATCACTCTTCAGTTTACATCACCAGTTATCACAAATTTCACATCATCGACATTCCTTGTCATCCTCTGCATTACATCACACACAAACAGTCATCCTCCTCATACCTCCTAGTCAACCAACTTCATTAATATGTTGCCAAAAAAATTACAAAACATATAGACATTCCCTCTCGACACAACAGTCCTAAGGAAAAACTTTCAAGTTATCTCAGCTGCAATTTGAATCACGCAGTTCTCCAATGGCTTCAGCTTAATATTTGAAATTATAGATGTTACATCTAACAGGCTGCATGACATACTTTCTGCCTCTATACGTTTTACAAATCTATGGTGTTTCTCAACCATAATTCCTTTTAGGTTTCGGTTAGGTCAACAAATATGCATTTTCATGAGTTCCTGTATTGCTTCAAATGGTCCATGATGCACATGCTGAACTTTCTTCATTTTGAAGAATAGTTTGTTTGATGATTCCTCAGCATTAGGAAAAAGTAGGTCCTCAGTTTCAAATACAGTAGATTTCAACCTATTACCATGCCATCTCTTTCTTTCTCTTGCTTAATTCCTCATTTGATCCATTACATTCATCTTCTTAGCTCGTCAACAGCCAGGAACTCAGTCTCTTCCTTCGGCAAATTTCATCTACAGCATGAGCCCACATGGAATAAACCCAGTGGGCTCACATTATTTACAATACGAAATATTTCTAAATTATTTATAATGGTGTCAAATGTAGACATATAGTTGGCCAATGAATTATATATTTTATGGCAGTAGGTCTTCCACAACCTATTCAGCTTCCTCACAACTCTCTGTCATGTTTCCTCTTGGGAAACCGAAATTCATTGCGTTTTTGTGTCATTTCCGTACAGCCACTGCTTGAACCACTTAGGCACAAATTCAGTCCACAGTTAGACAGCAAAACCACCGGTTTATCCAACTGAAGTTGATAATACATTTCCTGTTTATCAACAAGAGGCCTTGCTTTTGCTCTCTTTTTTATCCAGAGTTTGACATATTTTGAAAATTCCCAGCTTAGAAAAAGGTAACTACACCTTTTTTCTGGAACAGGTCAAATGCCAAACAAATCTACTGCAATTAGTTTTTTATGTCTAGATGTCAGTATACCTTTCCTAAACCTCGAACTGGTGTTGTAGTTGCCCTCACTTCCTGGCACTTATTGCTAATCTCTTTCATAACCTGCACCAAAAGCTGTTAAATTTGACATTATCTTGAAGCATGGAAATACTTTGCATTGCTCAAAATGTCCATAAAACATTTACACATTTAGTTAATCAGTTTCTCCAAAATCTGGTCTGGGAAGCACAGATTACAGTCTCTCACTTCATCATCCTCCTTCCTAAAAGAAAACGTTTGTGCAACTTGTAATAAATTTTGACCTTTGGATAATCATCCAAGTTCAAATGATGCCTGAACAACTTCTGTGTTTCATCTGAATTTTGTTTACACCTAATATTCCGGCACAACCTTCTAAGCAGTCTCGCATCTTCAAACTTTTCAGACTGCAGTATGGTTATCAAACACTTGTTCTGCACTCTCTCTTGATCATCCAAATAAACTCTTGGCATTAAAGACAAATTTTCTCCTACGACATTTTTATCACCCCATATCTAATGACAAAGTATCTACGATGAGATTCTCATAACTGCTTATCTGATGTACATCCATTTCATATTCCTGCAGATACAGCACCTATCTATTGAGCCTACTACATTGCAACCAGCAAATTCTAAGGAAGCTCTTTGCCCAGTGATTCTTAATACAATTTTTTTGTTTCTAAATAAGCAGTGTTCAAAGTTTTGGAACACCACACCACAGTGAAGACTTCTAATTCAGATACACTTCAGTAATTCCTTTCTGATGCTGACTATAGAGTCTACCAATTGCAGTTCTCCAATGCTCTATTATTGCTTCTGCTGTGGGTACATTCTAGAATATTTCCATCCCCAGCTCATACACATCATCCATACTGATACAAAATGGGATACTAAAATCAGAATGGTACTGTATTTTGCCACAGAGTAGTTGCTTCTTCAAACTTCTTAACACTTGTTCACATCACTCACTCCACACCTATTTAGTTGCTGCATTAGACAGTGCTCACTTACAAATTGGCGATGAATAAAAAATAAATCCAACATTATCTTCAATTGCTTAGTGGTTGTGGGTGCTACAAATTCTTCTTAATCTTCTGGTTCTCAGGGTCTCTTGCTACCTCCAGTTCATTGATAGCATGTTCCAAAAGCTTCACTTCCTCCTTCACAACTTCTAATTTTACTTTCATACCCTCCCTCTCGTCCAAAGCAGATAATATATCATTCAACGAATTACAATGATCTTCCCAATGTGGACTCGAAACCGAAATGTCATCTACATAAACATTACACCTCCTCAACATATGCCTACCCAACACTTCATCCATTGTCCAAATAAAATGACATATCTCTTCATTTAACCCAAATTGGATCAATCTGAATTGATAGCGTTTTCGTTCATGCAATTAGTTTGCAAGCTTTATGTTCCAGTACCTGCAACTAATGTCCAATGACGTCAAGTACTTGTCCTGTGGAACCTTTGTAAAATATCCTCCATGTTGTCTAGTCTATCATTTTGCCACTTTACAATTTCATTCAAGCGCCATGCTTTAATGATTATTTGTACACTACCATCTTTCTTCCCCACAAATACCAAAGCATTGTTATAAACACTTTTTCACTGCTCAACGACACCCCAGTCTAACATTCTGCGGATTTCTTTATGTAACTCTTCCTCTCTCAAGATAGGAATGGAAACGGGCTTTACAAATATATGTTCTCTTTCATCTCTAACTTACACTAAAAACCCATTCACCATTCCTGATCTATCAAAAAATTCCAGTTTATCTCTACACAGAAACTGTCATAAGTCTTTTCGCTGTTTGGCTGTCAATTCTCTACAAAGATTTCCTTCTGGTCACCCAGCACAGCTGCTACTCGGGGCCATATTCTTTCCTCACTTTCATTATACACCATTCGCATATGGTTACATCTTAAGGGTAATTTCATCTGTTCTTTTATCTACAATTTTAACAAATGGAACTTCCTGGACCCCACCACTCAACTCACAGTGAAACACCCCTTTTGCAATGTCAGTGTTCCCATTCAATCTTTCGAACAAGTCTGCCCGAAAAGTGGTTTTAACTTTAATCGAGGTATCAGCAGTATTATTTCCTCTTCTGACAATTCAGCACTAATCTGCTGTCTCTTGCCGCAATCGACTATCTCTGGACAGTTTACACCATTACTTTTGTGTATCATAAAGGTTTCCCACTCTTTCCAGCAAGTTCTGATTAAAACATTGTTTTAGCTGCCCCGCAACAATTACTCTGTCCGTGACTGACACATAACCAGAATGTTCGGATCTACAGACTACCACATCATCCCCACTAGAGACAAATTCCTGCATAATATCTTCCGCTTTCCCTTCCCCTTTCATTTCCTCTCCCCTTTCAGACATCCTCTCCTCTTCCATCTCATATTCTTGTCTCAGACCTTCTTCCACTCTATACTCACTGCACCCTGTTTAACCTAACTAATAACTTCACATTTGCTGTTTTCCTTTCAATGACTTATACTACCTCGAAACTCTTGCCAGTATACCATTTCCATGTTGCTTTCATCACACTGTTCTATTCCATCTTCCTTTCTCACCAAGGGCCCAAATTTCAATCCTTCATCCCCAGAGAACTATCCATCCCTCAGTCTGAAATTACACCTTCAGCTACCTAGTTATTCCTATTTCCTAATGACTCTGACTCCTCCTCCCGTTTCGCAACTGAAAGAACCCTCTACTTTGTGTCTCTTCTCATCAGTATCCTGCTCCCCATATGATCCTCACTATTTCCATTTTCTTGTGGCTCTCTCAGCAATCTTGCTCTTACCCGAGGCTCATCAGGAACTATTTCTTTCCTGCTTCTGCTCTCTCAAGTTGAGGTTGCCCCTCACTTCTGTCTGGAGTTCAGTTCTAAAATTCGTATCCATATTTTGTGTACACCCCTGTGAAGACACTTATGCAAGCTATCTGGCATCGTCTGCTGTCACTTCTGTTACTGATTTCCATTCAGGTTACTCTACATTGAAGCCTGGCATCCAGCATGTTGCGTCACTCATACTTCCTTGATACATCACTGGGATAAACTTCCTGAGTTCTTTAGAGGAAATTAATAAATCCACCAACACTTTCTCTAAGTATTGCAAGTACCATTTGTCTTATCTGGAAAGGGTAATTTGTTCCCAAGACCCAGTCTTACTGTTTCAGCATCCAGTTTGTTACGAATACTTTATCTTATTAACTGACTGTTAGCAAAAGGCCCTCAAGCTACCCTTCTGGAGGTTGTATCTCTCTCATCCCCAGAAATCTCTCAACATGGATTTCTATGTATCTTTAGACCAAAATCCAGTCAGATACACAGATCCAAATTCAGATACAGACTCACAAAATTTCGTCACTTCAGCCACCCTCCTATATGCCTCACCATTTAGATGACTATTTATAAATGATACTTCTTTGTCTCGACAACACTTGGGTAATGCGTTATGAAAATCTTTCAAAACCTCTACAGGATTTGCACTTCTGACAGAATCAAATATACAATACTTTTCGCAGTTCACAGCAGCATTTCACCATTGTACTTGTAATACTACTTCTGTATCTCTTAATAAATACTTGTCAAACACATTTCTCAATATTCATGCGTTTATTCTCTAACTCCTGGGATAATTTACTTACTTCTACCTTAACCGCTTCACGCTTCCCATCAAAATTACTTTGTGCGACTTTAATTTGCTGTTTAACAAAGAATATAGCATTGTTTGGCTAACTCTTCAGATTTTTTAAGACAGTCATTAGCTATCACATCTATCTGCTTGCCTTTCAGTTCACTATTTGTATTTATACATTCGATTCTGATAGCTACAGTATCCTTCTCGACCTCATCTCTGTCGTAATTCAGCTCCAACTTCACAGATTTCACTTCAGACTTAACCGAATCCACACTGGTTGCAAATGAATCTACTTCACAATTAAGTGAACTAATTTCAGATTTAACTAGACTAGTTTCAGGTTTAACTGTGCCTACTTGCTTTCCAATACTATCAATCATCTGTACCAACCTCGTATACCGCTTCAGAACCACTTTTGTCTCCCCAGTATTACGATAGTAATCTTGCTGCATTACACGCTTTAGCTCGCCATTAGATACCCGCACACACTCTTCAATACTACCATCTCCTTGTCACACAAACCTGCCATCGTTACAATTACCCTCTGCTACTGATTCTTGTTTAATAACCTCCTGTACTTGATTCGTTCCATCCATACAAACATTGCCGCCTTTCACACTCACGCTGACCCATTTGACGTGCCAGGAACAGCTACTCTGCCTGTCACCTGCGTTTATTTACTGCCGTTACGCCACCCCGCGTGTTGAAATGGCTGTGATGGAAAGGGAGCAATGGACGGCAGTATGCTCTCTGCGCAGACGCGAGTCTGCCCGCACTAACAGCTTGGTACAGGCCAAAAGTGTCTTGAGTGCTGCGCCCGCAACCATAATTCCTATCCCCATGCATAGGCCCCAGGTACACTCAGACAATTGGAAAATTCGAATATGGTGGAACTACGCCAGCAGCAGCCATTTCCCTATATCCCATACACACGCAGTAGTCACTCACAGACTGTTGGCTGCTAGCACACCACGTCACATACGTGACAGCAATCAATTACATCACCATTCACAGATCATTGGTCATATAACTTACCCGCATTTATCGTTTTTTAATAGATTATTAAACTGCTGAAAGCAGGCAACTCCAAAAAATTCTCAGAACATAATGAATACAAAGATATTACAAAACCACACAAGAAACATATTACAGTAACAGTCTGGCGGAGTTGTCAGATCGGTTACTGCTACTGCAATGGAACGTTATCAAGATTTAAGTGAGTTTGAACGTGGTATTATAGTCGACCAATTAGCGATGGGACGCAGCATCTCCGAGGTAGTGATGAAGTGGGGATTTTCCCGTACCACCATTTCACGAGTGTACCGTGAATATCAGGAGTCCGGCAAAACACCAAATCTCCAACATCACTGTGGGTGGAAAAGGATCCTGCAAGAACGGGACCAACGACGACTGAAGAGAATCGTTCAAAGTGACAGAAGTGCAACCATTAAGCAAATTGCTGCAGATCTGAATGCTTGACCATTAACAATAGTCAGCATGCGAACCATTCAACGAAACATCGTTGACGTAGGCCTTCTGAGCCGAGGCCCATTCTTGTACCCTTGTTCACTGTGCAACACAAAGGTTTACGTCTCGCCTGGTCCCGTCAACACCGACGTTGGACTGTTGATGACTG
Source organism: Schistocerca piceifrons (assembly GCF_021461385.2). Taxonomy (NCBI): domain Eukaryota; kingdom Metazoa; phylum Arthropoda; class Insecta; order Orthoptera; family Acrididae; genus Schistocerca; species Schistocerca piceifrons. Next base: position 861,489,890 of record NC_060140.1, on the reverse strand, counting down.
GAAACATGTTGCCTGATCGGACGAGTCTCGTTTCAAATTGTATCGAGCGGAAGGACGTGTACAGGTATGGAGACAACCTCATGAATCCATGGACCATGCATCTCAGCAGTGGTCTGTTCAAGCTTGTGGAGGCTCTGTAATGGTGTGGGGCGTGTGCAGTTGGAGTGATATGGGACCCCTGATACGTCTACACACGACTCTGACAGGTGACACGTATGTAAGCATCCTGTCTGATCACCTGCATCCATTCATGCCCATTGTGCTTTCGATGGACTTGGGCAATTCCAGCAGGACAAGTCCAGAGTTGCTACAGAGTGGCAGCAGGAACACTCTTCTGAGTTTAAACGCTTCCGCTGGCCACCAAACTACCCAGACATGAACATTATTGAGCATATCTGGGACCCTTTGCAACGTGCAGTTCAGAAGAGATCTCCAGCCCCTCTTACACTTACGAATTTATGGACAGCCCTGCAGAATATGTGCTGTCAGTCCCCCCCCCCCCCCCCCCCCCAGTACTACTTCAGCATTAGTCGATTCCATGCCACATCGTGTTGCAGCACTACTGCGTGGTCGTGGGGGCCCTACACGATGTTACGCAGGTGTGCCAGTTTGTTTGGTTCTCCAGAGCACATACTGGGACACCCCTCGCGGCATTTCAAAGCATAGTTGCATTCCAGTAACAAAAAAAAACATACAAATTAAATGTGAACTGCAAAAAACTGTGTTCAGAGGTACCTGGTTTAACTGTAAAGTAAAGTGTACTGAAGCCAACGTCATGTAATTACAGGCTAACAAATGCATCACAGTATTCAACTACACTGTATACTAAAATCTGATGCCAAAAACGTCTTTGGGAGTGGAGTAATACAGTGTGATTAAATACTTTGATACACTTATGTTGTGACTGTTGGCAAGTGTGTGGGGAACCTCTTTATTTTGAACTGCTTAAAGAGGTAAGTTTGAGAAAAATAGTTGTATGTGTTTTAGCTTCAGACATACGTTTATTATGAAATACTTTGATGGATTTATTAGCCAACAACCATACAACGCTGACATCAGTACATCAAAGGACCACTCACTTTATTTTAACGGTTCACTCATATAGGAAGGTAAACAATGGGTTTTCATACTTTGTTGTATGAAACTGGCTTCAGTGTATCATTATAAAGTCTGAAATACGAAACTCTGATGATATGGGTGATATTAGCGCTATACCTAATGAACTGTAACTTCTTAATTGTTACTTTTTTTACTCGACTGGAGTTTATTGTGCAACTTAACTGAATACATTGCTACCCAAAAACAAGTTCAAAGTGCGTTCTCAGTAAGTCATGTATCTCTACATCTGTTTGTGTGTGTTGTTTCAGTTGTTTTTATTTATACACGTTTGTAAAGTTTTAGTGATTTTCTTAATAGTAATACTATAATCTAACCCCATAATTAATAATAGCTAACGAAGAAGTCATTACTGTAAAACCTAGTTCGTGCGATGACCTGTTGAATTTCAGAGCATTATGAGATGTTTGACATATTGGTAGGCAGAATACATCGGTAGTCATATATCTCTGGAATATCTAAAACCTCTGGCGTAAGCTCTTTGGACAATTTACTTCAAGCTCAGAGAACAGAGCGAGCACAAGCGTGTTTGATGTTTATCTGAGATGATTGTTATACAAGCTGAGCTGCATTAAGAATGGAAAGACTAGGATGCAATAACAACAGTCTGGAAAAGGATATGTTGCTAACCACGACACAGAGGAGGCATCAAATCGCAGACAATCACAATGAAAAAGAACGCTAGAAATATTTCTGCTCTTGGACAAAGTCCTTCCTCAGAAGCAGAAATCTCACAAACATTCACACAACCACAACGCACTCATAAGTAGCCACCGCCATCTCGAGGCCTCAGGCCCAACTACGGGTAAGTGTGATGTAGCCAGCAATGTAGTTGAGATGGGTAGGCCTACTGGTCGTGAGAAAGAGCTGTTGGTGTGGGAGGGGTATGGAGGGCACAGTAGGTGTAAAGAAAAATGCTAGTGCTGCCTGTGGGGCGAGTAAGACATAGTGGGGTCAGGACGGGGCTGCCAGATGCAGCGACAGGATCTGTGTTGGGGACAGATCATGCTGGGTTTGTTGTAGACCATCCCTGCCTCTACCGGTGCCTACAGTGGAAAAATGTCTTCGCCACTAACACTACCAATCTGACTAACCACAAACGAACTTTTGACCCTACTTGACTCAATTTACTCCTCCGCCTCACTGTGAGCCATAGCCACTGCGCCCTAATCATCCTGTGAAAGCAGCCACGAGTTTAGCTGCAACCACTGCACAGCAGTCTATTAGGGCATGACAAATAACGACCTGTCTGCCCACATGAACCTCCACCGCCAAACTGGGGCCAAGAGATAGCCAGACCATCTAGTTACTGTACATGCCTTGCAACAGAATGTGTGCCACTTCAATGACTGCTTCAAGCCTGTGGCATTTGGATTCTACCCAGCAACACCCCAGCTCTCCTGTCTTCCACAGGTGGTAAGTCTTCCTAAAACATATCCGTCAGTCACATAAATTTCCTGTCCCTGAACCTTGCTAGTCTCTATCCTCTATCTGGCTTCCCTCTTACCCGCTCCCACTGTACTACTATACTACAAATGCTTTTCTCCCCCCAATACTGTTGCAGAGTCGCTTCCCCTTCTCCACTTCCTCCCTTTCACCCTACCTTATCCCCTTCGTCCCTGCAGCACAGACTCCCAGTGCTATATGTATAGTAGTTTGCGCTCTTATCTCCTTCGTCCCTCCAACACAGACGCCCAATGCTATACCTATAGCGTTATGCATTCCTGAAGTAGGTAGCAGTGCGACGTGTGCTGTACAGAGAGAGAGGTGGAGGACACTTTGCGACATTCCCAGTCTGCTCCCTGTCGGTCACACTCCAACAGTCGCCCACCCTGCTACCCAGCAACGATGCAGTGAGCTCCGCACTGGACCACAGTTTCTGCTTCTGATTCTCCCTTGCAGTATTTATGTACTTTGAAAATTACCGCTGTTGAGTTTTAAAATACACTGAGGCGCCAAAGAAACTGGTATAGGTATCCATATTAAAATTCAGAGATATGTAAACAGGCAGAAAACGGCAATGCGGTGGGTAACGCCTACGTAAGACAAGTGTCTGGCGAATTTGTTAGATCGGTTACTGCTGCTACAATGGCACGTTATCAAGATGTAAGTGAGTTTGAACATGGTGTTCACGAGCGATGGGACACGGTAGCTCCGAGGTAGCGCTGGAGTGGAGATTTTCCAGTACGAGCATTTCACGAGTGTACCATGAACACCAGGAATCCGGTAAAATATCAAATCACCGACATCGCAGGAGCCGGAAAAAGATACTGCAAGAACGGACCAACGACGACTGAAGAGAATCGTTCAACGTGACAGAAGCGCAATCCTTCCACAAACTGCTGCATATTTCAATTCTGGGCCATCAACAAGTGTCAGTGTACGAACCATTCAACGAAACATCATCAATATGGGCTTTCGGACCCGAAAGACTATTTGTGTATCCTTGATGACAGCACCACACAAAGCTTTACGTCTCGCCTGGGCCCGTCAACACTGACATTGGGCTGTTGATGCCTGGAAACATGTTGGCTGGTCTGACGAGTCTCGTTTCAGTTTGTACAGAGTGGATGGATGTGTATGGATATGGAGACAACCTCATGAATCCATGGACCCTGCGTGTCATCAAGGGGACTGCTGAAGCTGGTGGAGGTTCTGTAATGGTGTGGGCCATGCGTAGTTGGAGCGATATGGGACCCCTGATACGTGTAGGTACGACTCTGACAGCTGACATGTGCGTAGGCATCCTGCCTGGTCACCTGCATCCATTCACGTCAATTGTGCATATCGACGAGCTTGAACAATTCCAGCAGGACAATGCGATAACCCACACGTCCAGAATTGTTCCACAGTGGCTCCAGGAACACTCTTCTTAGTTCAAACACTTCCTCTGGCCACCAATCTCTCCAGATATGAACATTATTGAGCATATCTGGGATGCCTTGCAACGTGCTGTACAGAAGAGATCTCCACCTCCTCGTACTCTTACGGGTTTATGGACATGCCTGGAGGATTCATGGTGTCAATTCTCTGCAGCACTACTTCAGAAATTATTCGAGCCCGTGCCACGTCGTGTTGCGGCACTTCTGCATGTCACAGGGCCTTACACGATATTAGGCGCGTGAACCAGTTTCTTTGGCTCTTCAGTGTATTACGTGTGTTTTTTTATGCCACTCATAATCAACACTATGGTGGCTAAGTAAACTTACTGTATCCAGACTAGCACTAAAATCGATGCTAAATGTTCCACGTGTTTCCCAAAGTGTGTCCTGCAGGCAGGTATGGCAGAATGACGCTATCGGCTAGAGCTTCACATGGAGCACTTCCTTGACACAGCACATCGCCCCACCGTCCTCCTCCTTGTGGTCACAATGCTATAGCAGCCCTATCCTGTCCCCACACTGTCCTTACGCATTCCAACAGGCGGCACTAGCATCCTTCCCCACCCCTATCTTGCTGCTCTTCCCCCTTCCCAATCTACAACCTTAAGAATGAAGCCATTAAATAGCTTTGCCATATGAGGAGCCCAATGTCCAGATCTTGTGTGTCGTTAGCCTGCGGTATCTGTCATGTACTGATGATTATGCAGCCAAGGCTGAGTGCTACAACGGGAATACCTCAATTTCGTGACATACTATGATTATATTAGTAATAAAGTTTATTTTTCCAACGAAAATGGAATTCATGGAGTGCCAAAAAATCCCGCAACGTAATTTCAAATGAAATTTAGGAAACTAACAAATGAAAACAATTTTCTGTTTATGCCACAGGAAAAAGAACTTCTGACAATGGTGAATCGACAGTCGCTTACACTAAAAGTACAACAGAAATTTTATCTACCTGGCATCCAACTAGATTTTCTAGCGTTTTTCTGACGGCCGGAGACTGTGTGGTACTGGTGTGTAAGACTCACACGTCTCTCGCGGTTGACTTACGTATTGTGCACAGCCGATCTTCTTTTCAGGGCAGACGGCTGCATCGTTTTCCACAACGCTTCTTCTCCGAAGATTTCATACTGGTTTGGGGAATTATATTGAACTACTTCTCTACTTTGGAAATGATCTATTACTCTCTGAATAGTTTCATATCAACTTGGTTGTATTTTCTTCTTCACAATATAACAAACACATAAGTTTCACGTGCGTTTTCAATTCTCGCAAATCAACCCCGTCGGGAAAACATTAGTACTTAACATATAACATTACAGTCTATTTAGGTTTTAATAACCGCTGTTAAAACTGTTCTTGCTCCTAGCAAGTCAAACAACAGAGTCTATATGAGTCTCTAGATAAAACGTATTTCATTTCTTCCCAACAGTCACTGCTATTTCACTGTCAAAGAGTGTCCCCTGATTACTCCTTGGACCGGACATACGGCTTCCAAGGTGTACGCGGCCACCACTCGTCAGCGCCGCTCTCTGACGGAGCTCCTGGCTTCTCGTCACAGCTGTCCCTCCTGCACACACAGATATGTGTAGCGCAGTGAAACGGCTCTCTCACCCTCGTCCTTAAAATATCGGGTCTTCGAGACGGTGAAGAGCCAAATGTTTCTAGAATTTACCCAGAAATTCTCGAAGCACTACAATCTTCAGTGAATAACATCAGCTGTTCTTCTTACACACTGAGTGAAATGTTAAACGACAAATAATGAACGAATTCACCAATAAACAAACTTTCAGCATACAAAAATAATTATGAATTAACTCATATAGTCTATAACGCTGAAATTCCCTGTGGCTCTTGGTTTGTATCTTCAGGCATTACAAAACTTAATACAAACATTAAACCCAAAGAAAAAATTGAAGTCATAAAGAGTAATTCTTTGAAACACACAAAAATGAATAATTCTAGTGAACTAGTGGAATTTGTTATATTTGCTTGCAACCGAATTACTACTTCCCTGCTAATGATGTAATATGAGGTATTCTGTCAGAAAAATGAATTTGCAAGGGTCAGCTCTTTGAGTTGGACAATAGAAGATACATTCATCAAATACAATGCGTGCAAATTATTTGAGCAGAGCCCAAAAATTGAAACAAAAAGTATTTATTATAAAAATATATATTACTGACACTGTAATATTTCATAAAGATTTCAAGAATTAATTCATAACATTGCCCAAATCGTATGAATTGGAACACAAAGAGAACAAATTAAGTAATTTCGTAGATTCAACAGCTACAAAATATAGTGGAAGATATTGGTGTGGCATGTATATAGAAAAGACACAACTATGGGTACTATTATTAATACCAAATAGTGCCATCCCTACTAATACAAAAAGGCTATCTTTATGTCAGTGAAGCTAGAGTTATGAAATTAGTATTGATGAGTGTAGAAATTGATAAGGAAATTCTAACACAAATTGTGAAAGCCAAAGACTTTAATTCTGCAGAAACAGACGACATTCACAAAAGGAATTGCAAAACTAAGTGCAACACACACAAATTTAATTTCGTAAGCATATCATAAATGGGAAATATTTCAGACATTATAACAACTTATTTCATATAAGGAATATTAAGATAATTTTCGTTACCAGAAACTCACTATTTCTGAAATTAGAAGACACTGCAGGTGACCACGTAGAAAATTTCATCAGTCAGGTATTTACAACACAAAATGAAATGACTGTGGATACAATACATAGGCCGTATTTCCTTCCTTTAAGTCAAATAATATACCTCTCTTGTGAGAAGCAGAAAGTACGGTCGTACACTGCATCATTTAAATAGTAAGCCTTCAGTAATGACTACCAATGAGGATTTAAAAGTATTACATACTGCCCAAAGAAGTACATCCTTACATATGTTAGAAGAGGTAGAAATTTATGGTCAGAGCAACAGCTGAACCAAAATTTGTTTAACAAGCAATCTGGCTCAAGGAGAGACATTTTTGTAATCTTTTTTTCTGACGTCCTTTACATAACAAAATAGTATGACACAGTGAAAGCTGCATGTTGTGGATTACAACGGCAATAACTTGTTGAGTACGACGCTTGTTGAGGAGCAAATTATAAGCATGAAAATACAGCACACCAGTATTTTGGTTCTCAACGCACTAAACGTAAAAATCTAAATTTATTATATAGTAACATGATTTTAACGTTTTTGTAGACCTTTTACGAATTGTACTGTCAGTGGAAGCAAGCAGATGTATTATGAGGGGAGATTGCAGTGGGATGATGCCGCCAAACACCGGGTGCTGGAGGGACCAAACGCGTAGCCGTGCTCGTCCACCAGAGATGTTATGCATGTGTCATGGAGCAGAGATGTTGTGCCTGCGACAGTGGGACGAGATGACTAACGTCGCTACTAAAACCAAGTGGCTTCCACTTTGCTCTAGCGCATAGAGTGTGGAATGTGTGTGGCTTGAGGGTGATGCATATGCGCACCAACATACATCGTCTGCAGAAGTGACGTGACGATGGACCGAAGTAAGTTTTGTGTACAAGCGTTCTGCAGAATTAGAGAGTCATTACATCACTAGTACACGATAAATCGTAAAGTACCGTGGATTTTGTTCACGTGTTTCATGGACATCTTGACAATTTGCAGTCAATATCTGGAATGAAAGTGGCATGAAGCCTTGAAGAGATAAAAGCAACGGTATTTCCCTTGTTTACGAGAAGTGTCACAGTTGAGACGTCGCTAGTTTCTTGCTACAGGAGAAGAATGGTTAGCCGCCGCAACTATCAGGTTTCACGTCGCACTTTATGAATTTGTAAAGTTTTCATCTTAATAAATTATTCTGCTTCCGCAGCACGAAATCGCAAAGCCAATGTGTACCAGACACACATCAAATATGGAAATAGGGCGTGCAGAAAATTGGCTGATTACCACACAATGTCATTTTTTGGGTGACGAAATTACTTTCTGGTTCCTAATGTTTCATATTTATTCATTTTTCCGGAATTGTATTGTTGATCGCACACTCTCAGTCCCCGTGAAAGTATTGTTATTATTGTTTAAGCACACTGGTTTGTAGATCCGTACAATCTCAATGTAATGACTCGCATTCCAGGTGCAAGTAGCTCTACATGTGTATACACTCAGTGGATTGACCGGTAGCATACTACCGAACTTTATCTAGCACTAGTAAATTGAGTATACGGGCATGACATCACACACGTTAGCACTACGATACTAGTGCTCTGTTACAATGTATCTCAATCTTTTCAGCAAGTAATATAGCTCTTTCTGGTATAGTAGCTGGATTTAGGCATTTGTGATGCATACGTCCGAACTCTTTAGTATATCGATTTGTATCGATAGCTGCAATAATTTTTCGTCATTATTATTACTAATGTAAAGCAGCTTTTTTAAATACGAACAGTCGAGATCACATTTAAGTTGTTTATTTTAATTTTTAAGTGACCGGTTTCGATCTTCTAAGAGATCATCGTCAGATCTCATCAGATCTTACATTGGACAGGTCCGTCTGAGCAGGCATGGAGAACACTGCTACATACGGCTAGGCTGCCGGTAGTTTTTTTTCGTTGCGTTTGGTCTGGGCGGACGTCACAAAGACATCCGTTCAAGTAGATCGTTGATTCCTTTACTCAGGTTTTTTATTACAGAGGGCGAGTAGCCCTGTGACGGAACATGCTGAGCCACCATGTCGGCGTTAAACAGCGGAAGCACAGGCCATTGTCTCTGGAATAACCGCATTGGTAGCCAATGGCCGTGAGACTTGGTTACATTGTACGAAGAACATCTAGGTGCGTAGTTGTTAAGACTTTGGTCCTCGACAAGACAACCAAGAATATTTTGATGTTATAAAGAAAACCGTACGTTATAAGAAGCGACGAAATATAGAAACAGTCTTAGGTCTCAATTAAAAGTGGGCTGCCCTCTACAGGGCCTTTCAGTAAACGTAAAAGTAGCAAACGCGCTTGGTAGGACGTCATCGTGGTAACCAAGAAGACGATATACGTCCTACGACTAGTCAAAGATATTACGAATTCCCATTGCCAAGAAGGACACCAGCTAATTAACCATGGAAACGATGTGAAGTCGATAAGTATCGTGATCTGGCAGCAGATGTACGTAATTATCTGCAGCTAATGGGATACACTTACATAGTGGGTGTTTTACGTAAACTGGTTGCTTTTAATGTCGTTAAGTTTGCCCATATGTAATTGTTCTTTGTTTAAATGGTGGAGTCATTGCTTACAAGAAAAACACCGAACTAATGCATGGAGTACAAGACATACATCAACTTCATGCCAATGTAAGATACACATACACATGATTAATGAACTTAATTCCGGATCAGGTATGGAGGTTTCATATAATTACTACAAAGTATGCTGGGTAAGTCAAGGGGTATGCCTGGTACGATTTTTAGATTTAAAACTCGCTATTGTTGAATTTACGAAGGAAACAGAAGTACAGGATCGAAAACTGAATCATCCGAAATGGGTTGCAGATATCGAATGTTAAGTGCACTTGAATACACGTTGTCCACAGTAAGATATCTGCAGGGTGAGAAACAGCTTCTTTCTGAAATGAAGCGGATAAATTTAGAAAGAAAATCGCATCGTAGGAGGGACACATTCCAATAAACGCAGTTCACTTTCCCCACTGGTGTTGAAGGAAATGCGAGGTATGAAGAATTCATTGTGACCGTAAAACAGTTACGAGTACAGAAGGATAGTTTTTTAAACGTTGAGGACACTGCCAGTCCTACATCTATTTTCGAGCTGTTATTGAGACCGTTTGCCATTTTAGCTTAAAACGCCATTTTTAATGTGCAGATGTAACTGATTCGTCTGCGAGGTAATTCCCACATCAAAGACATAATCCTTTAACGTGAAAAGTGTGTAGGACGTCTACATTGCTTTCGTTTGGTAGACTTTCCACGTTTCCATAATGTGCTGCAAAACTGCTACAATATTAAAGTCAACATGTGTGTGTGTGAAAGACCTATTTTCGATTATGAAAGGAAATAAGTCACGATACGTGGCAACCTCAGTGCGAAAATCTATGAAATTGTCTGTTTCTGTCTGAATGCTGACAGTTTGTGCCCGATAAAAATTATGTCTTTGGCGTGCCAAAAATAATTAAGTAATATTGAAAATTTCTTTGTTGAGAAATGTGAAATATAATTCTAATCATACCGAGAGTAACTGCATTGCCATTTAAATGCGTCTTGTTCACAGTTTCCCCTCTTTCCAATCGATGCACTTAGATAGCATGGCGCGACGAGGTGATGGGGGAAATGTGCAGCCAGCTTGGGCGCTATGGCACAGGTGCCAGGGCAAAGCCCAAGGGCCGGATTCCTGCTCGCCGCTGCTCTAGCGGCATAAATGTATGAACATTCACCATAGCACGTTGTCTCGGCAATGTAAATGCAGCTTGAACCTTGCATCTGTCACACGGCAGATGGTGGCTTTTCAGGGTGCCTGCAGTTACTTTCGCTTTATTTAATCAATTTGAATGGAGACATAAAAACAGCATAGCTTAATCAACGCTCACTAATGCTCTCGTGTTGTTCTATGGTAATTTTCGTCTAATCTGCAAATATATATGCAGGTTTCTAAACGTTTAGTGTACTACATACTACACGTAGGATGGAGCAGTTTGAGCTTCACCTTTTATAGCTCGCAAATTTGTATGGATAGTCACCAGCTTGTGGTGGGATGGATACCACTGGTTAAAGACACAGCAGCTACAAGCACTGGCTCCTCATGTCGACACGCAACATTTATTTCATGCCTTCACTCAGATTATTTTATTTCAATTCTGTGCTGTGAACGATTTGTCTCTGATTGTGATCAATTCGGTCTTCTGTATTTGAGAAGTCAGCTTGATGATGGCTCTTGTATAACCAAAAGCACCTAGAAGTATAAAAACTGCAATTATTGTACTGCAGACTGATACTTTGTATTTCTGCTATGTAAAATAGCTGACGTCCCAGCATTGTGCAGAAGTTTCTCTATTTCGCTTTACACTAATATGCAGGTGGCACTGATCTTTTTAGTATCAGCTAATGGTTTAAGAGAACTTGCTGAAATGCTCTGAGGTTAGGTGTTTCCTACTAGCGCGTTTGTTTCCTTTCAGTCTCATGAAAATATGCTCTGCAATACGGCAACGTATCTCCATTGCTCTGTTTCGGCTCTTGAGAAACATCTACTAAGTCTCAGGCAGCGTGATTTGATAATAATAGTGCAGTGTTTCTACATCTCCAGCGGGGAACTTGTAATAAAAAAAACGACAAAATATTTATTGTCTGCAGCATAAACAGCATCAGTTAAGGCTGCGAAAGACCACAACATTAAGGTCACTCAATGTGTAACGACAAGACATGTCACTTGCAACTGAAAAAATGTTATGGTGATCTTTTCATTGGCAAAAGATTTCGAATCAGTGCTCCAGGCTGATCTCCGGGAGTGGACTATAAGTAGAAGATGACGATGAGAAAGCAGCTGAATAAAGTCATTGAGGGCGTCATGTTAACCCCCCCTCCCATAATAACCCATAACACACAGCTACAAAAGAAAGTGCTAAATTTTCTGTTACCATTTTTAGGAACGAAACAACAAGAGGATTTATAAAATTCATTGCTTGTATGAATACTTGGTGTCCGTTCTTTTGGACATGCCGTAAACAGCAAGCACCAAGCGTCAACATAACTGTTTCCCTTCGGTGAGGAATGAACCCGGACGCGCATTTACGTTCGACCACCAGAAGAAATCTAAAATTAGTGGGCGTAGATGCCGGCCGGTGTGGCCGAGCGGTTCTAGGCCCTACGGTCGCAGGTTCGAATCCTGCCTCGGGCATGGATGTGTGTGATGTCCTTAGGTTAGTTAGGTTTAAGTAGTTCTAAGTTCTAGGGGACTGATGACCTGAGATATTAAGTCCCATAGTGATCAGAGCCATTTGACCCTTTTTTTTTTCTTTTGGGCGTAGAGGGCGTAGACGGCGACTGCGGACAGGTGGCGATAGGTGTAAATGTGAGTCGGCCAGGGAGACTGCCGAGATAGTTGGCACGTTTGCGATGAACACTGTGTCCGGATGACGCAGCGGTTAACAAAACTGCCCTGTAAGCAAGCTGATTCCGCTCAAGTTCCAATGCAGCTGATATCATTAGTACTTTTCCTTACTCCACTGTCCCCTTTCAGTTTGCATAAAGTGCACAGTTTGATGATGGAGGCAGTTCTCTTGGTATTGTGGACGTCGTGTAATAAAACACTACGATATGTCCTCGCCTGACAGTGACCTGCTTGAAACATCCTTACAGTTAAATGACTTGAGGTTCGTAACCAGACATTTACAAGTAACCAACAATCGCACACAAGCTGAAGCACAAGTCGGGAAGCTGTGTGCGTGAAGCGCAGAGCTCTCTGCCCCCAGCCGGTGCCTGCTGGTCGGCTGTATGTTTGTGCGTGTATGTGTGCGCGCGTGTATGCACGTGACATCGCCGCACCGCAGGTCGCGCAGCCGCCTCCGCAGCCGCAGCAACAGCCGGCCCCCGCAGCCACAGCCACTGCCGCCCCCGCCGGACCGCCGCCCCCGGCAGCCTCGCCGGCCGCGCCGCCCCTTCCCGCCACGGCCGCCGCTCCACCCCCGCTATCGCTGCCGGCGGCGCTCTTGACCCGCCCCCGTGCCTGTGTGACGTCTTCTCAGTGCGCTCCCGTCTGAATTTCTGTCTATCGGCTCTATGTACTGAGGGAAATAAAATTCTGTACACACTCTTCTCGTTGTATATGTAATGTAATACAAAGGAATTTAATTTTTCAATGATTAATGATAGTAATAATAAAACGGTTAAAAAATTTATATTCAAATCCCATCTATTCTGCAAGGACGAAATTATACTCTGCCATTTGCGTACTATCTCGCAGTTCCTTGGAACCAAAATAATGCGGCGACACCACTTGAAATATCATTTCTCTCACGAAATAAACCAAAGCTCGTAAAGAGTTAGTAGCAATGGGAGAACAAAGATTAAATATAAATGTGTACTCAAGAAAATCTATGTTTACCTTATTTCCTGCTTTCTGATGAAAAGTCACATTAGTATAATAACGTGATCCCCTGAACACACATCTCATGTATACGTACAGTTGCGTCTGCATCAGTCGAAATCTGCATCTTGCTCGAATGAAGACACAGACCTGAAGAAATACAACATCCGAAATCGAGAAGTCTCGCATCGGTGAAACGAGTGCTGGTCGGTTATCTCAGGTCAACGACTTAATACAAGGTCACTGCAGATGGTTCGTTGGGTTTTGGAGGACTGTGTCTTCCAAAGCATTACATAAAATGTAATGAATGATACATTGCCCGAAAAGGACGTTTTCAAGTTTCTTAAAAATGTTACAATTATTCCTTGTGGTCTGCTCGAGTTACGCTACAAGCATCTACGTGGTAGTCAAGTTCGACACACAGACACTCGAGCTTGTTCCTGTCCGATGTCTACCAGCACAGCAGTTCGCGATCGTGGGGATCAATTAGTTGTGTCGCCAAAGGTTATACGTAAACATTGATTTTCATGTACCTACTAAGATAACAATTGCAAACTGCAAAGTCGGTAGACATTTGGGGGCCCCCCTCAAGAGTGCCAAATCATCCTGAGTGCAGCCCTAATCCATCGCTTCGGAAGTTGCTCGTTCATCTGGCGGCGCACTATTCTACGCCAATGAGGTGGAGCTCCATTTTGATGTAATGCAAAGTTTGAGATGTAGGCTACCAGTTTATTAAACAACCAATTTTATAACATGTTAGGTACATTCCACCTGCACGCATTGTTACGTGAAACTGCACAGACAATATTTTCCTGTGGTACGTCTCTTTCAGTCTTGTTGTAGAGAATTTCAGGACAAAATAGGCTGGAGTGAAATAGCAGGCGGAAAAACACGGTCTGAAAATTTTATGAAAGAATTCCTAAAAAGAATCAACTGTGATACTACATCACTGTTTCAGAATTTATCTGAAGAGTTTATGAGAGAATTTCGGGATAACGTATATTGGGATACTAAATCATATGGTCAAGTATTGTCTGAATATTATGTAATGGAATTTAAAGATAAAGTTAACAGGGAAAAATTTAAGCTGTCGAAGTTTTATCTGAATCATTCATACAAAAAATAATAGATCTTTGTGAAATAATAAATCAGTCTAAAGGTTACAATTATTCTATGAGTTTAATTCATCAACATCATCAGTTTGTAAAAACATAATGTAACAATATTTTTCATTAAGAATGTACTGATAAATGGTTAGTAGATCATTCTTCTTGTCCTGTGCGCAGAATTTTCGATAAAAAATTTGTGAATTGAGGACTAATTATATCATTAATCAATAGTTCTTGTGCGTAATCACTTTAAATACTGAAATAGTTGTGCCAATGAACAATCGTTAAAGTTTCTTTTATTCTATGATATAAATATACTGAATTATAATTAAGTCTCAACATTTCTTCACAAGTTGTACTCTATACAATTGCTTTTGTAAAGTTTTTCGTTGAAGTCTAATAACTTAATAATTATACTCTAACTTTTCATTAAATAATTTTAAAAGACCAAAAGTCGGTCTAAAATTCTGATCAAATGTTTGAGGAATAACATGAGGTAATAAAGTATTTATTTCTCTGTTTCTTTCTTGCACTATTTCTAAGGCATTATCATTTATTCCATTTAAATTTTCTGTATGTTCATCCTTAATTTAGTTTATATTTTCTAAGTGAGTTATTTGATCTTTAATTTTATGTTATCAATGTTTATAAATCGAAGGTACAACTTCTTCATGAATCCAATTTTGAGAATTTTCTGCTAGTATCATTTTTGATTTCATGAGTAATGAACATAGACCAGGTTCCTGAATAAAATTTGTGTGTGGAATCAAGAGTGACTCTTACTCTTCAAATCCTTGTACTTTACCTACATTTTCCTCTAGCATGATCTGATATTGCCTATCTTGCGTTTGTAAATTCTAAAAAGTAACCACAGCTTTAGATTTGAACTATGGATCATTCTATTCATCAATAATCATAAATAGTTGCCTATTGTTGTATGTAACCTTGTTGTTGATGGGGTAGATAACTGGCTACATTCAATAAAAGTAATTTTATTAGAATTTTTCATAATTAAAATAGTTAATATTGGTTTCATTGATACATTTCATATTTAGGTAGCACCATTTAGTTACTCTTCAACTATTTTAAGCACATCTTATAATATTTTAAGTCTATATAAGTGAAGTTACTTTATCTACTACTTAGATGTGATGTCAAAGATATGAAAACCGATTATAGAACTAGTGTCTATAAATGGAATAAGAAAATATATAAAATTGTATTATAAAAGAGCAACTAAAAAGGTATTACAAGAAACAAAGGCTATATTTCATTTGTGGCAAAAGTATATTGACATTCAGTTTCACCAAGATAACTGTAGGCTGATATTTTCATTACAAATAAAAGACATGTACATAGTTATGAAACATATAGTCAACGAAGTTAATGGGATCTTGATGGAAAAAGTGATGTATCAGGTCATACATTTTTCCCAATGTGAATAAGCATCCAGTGGAAATACATATGGATGATGATGAGTTGTGGTACTTGGTGATCGATGGGAATACACCAAAAGATAAAACAAATCTATCTGAAGTCTTGGTTTATGGGACTGGTCATGCACTAGATTGAGAACACACAGATGTTGATGGAGCAATAATGCATCCATACTATAATGGTTCACTTTTAGAATGATCTCAAGATGATATCGATGCTGTTCAAATCTTCTATGGTAAAAAAATATTGACAATACCACATCAACACCAATAAGAATTCCAGTTGTTTCATTTCAACCAATCGAATTTTTACATAAGATTATGAAGTTCATTTATTATTTGTGAATGGAATTTTATATATTTTGCATCAGAAGTTCATGGGACAGGCAATGATATGAAATAACAGCTAGTGACTAACTGGTTAACATTTTTACCACAAGATTTACAAAAAATAAATGGAATATATCAAAGACTATATCGTGAAGTTGTTTTAGTTGTTGACACTATGATATACATTGTAAATTTGAATACCTTATAATTAATCCCAGGATATTCGCAATTACTATCTTATACAGTTTTATGTCAAGTTTTTAAATTAAATGGTGTAGTAAACACATATTCAGGTAAAACATATATATTATTTAATGATTTTTTCTATGCAGAGATGGATGGATGTAGTTTGTAACGTCCCTTAGCAAAAGACATATTTTGTAGTAAAGAGAAAATATTGTGCATCATATTCTGTTATTGTATGGAATTATGTATTTTTTTTATTATTATTTATTTTAGATAATATCTGTGTCGGCGAGTACTGAAACCGCACAGACGATAAATATCATACAAAGATGAAAAAATATCACTAGTATAAATAATACAGAATGAACATTAATTTCTTTGTCTTCCTCTTGGAGTTACGGGAGTAAAATAGCCTGTGTCGCAGTTGTACATGCTAACGTAGTCTTCTTTTGTCATGGTTAATCGATGTACGCCATTACGTACTCATTTTTAAAAAAGGTGTGAATTGTAGATAAGTTAACATATTTGAATGTTTTGAATAGAGTTATTTAATGAAACCTTGCATTATTATTTGTAGTAGCTTGCTTAAATTATTATCCCATCCTTTTAAGACATTTTCAGTTATTTAAATATTATCCGTGGTGCAGAGCTGCGCTACGAACGAACAAGCCGCTGCCGCGGCGCATTCAAACTGCATTAAAAGAAATCGATCATACCGCAAAGAAGCGGGAAGGTAATAGTGAAATAAAGTCATCTCTTTCAGCTTCCGGACTTGCAGAGCAGAGCAGCAGATTTTATGATGTGTTTTGCAGGTTGACGCGGGCTGCTGATAATATATTGCTAACAGTACAAAAGAGATAATTTACCTTCATAACATAATAGGAATTTTGTTGTGTTTAGTTCTGGTCTGGCAAACCTTATAGTGAAAACGTATTTTTCTCCGACAATAGTCTCATGTTCTTGTGCTAGTCGTGGTAATTATTGGTGTTTTACGCTTAACAAAAATCCACTGCAAAATGTTGAACAATCTTTGCGAACTGTAACATCAGTATTTCATAACAAAGTAATTTTCATTTTCAATAACTATAAAGTAGGGAAGATATGTTGATTTTTTATAGTGAGTTACAGTAACCAAAAATGTTCCTTTAATAGAAAGCCAGATACAGAACAATAAGAACCCAATATATTCTGTTTTGTTGAAAATTAATGATTATAAAGAAATTCTTGGCACAGAATTACTAAAAGGTATCTCGTGGCTCTTTTCGCATATGCGTTATTACGCGAGCAATAACAAAAACAAAACCAAAATAAATAGAGAAGAGTGTATATAATTTACGACAAAGACGCGAAAAGTTTTAAAAATAAAATTTTTGGGACTATAAAAATATGATTTTCTGTACTGCCTGCAAGAGTAAAGTTTGAATTTAGGTACATTAATGGAGTGTTGTATTTTTTTAAGGACAATACATCATATGAATATAATGAATTCACAAAAAAATTAGTTAGAGCTCGTACAGCTAATTTATCTTTATTTGCTACTGACTGCAATAAACCATCAGCATTAGTTCCCAAGGTAATAAACGTATTAAAAGATACCTTGCAAAATACAAGAAAATTTTACTTTTCCTAATAAAATTTTTTCCCCACCTAAATGTACATATAAATGGAAGCCATCCAATCTAAACTCTACAAATATGTAAAACTGACAAGTCAACTGACACTTTCACTTCACAGAAGTATACAAGACATGGTTGTAGGACAATGTGCAAACATTGTATAAATGAACATCATATAAGAATATGCAATAATAAACGAATTCCTTGTCTGTATGGAAAAAATATTTCTATATATTACCGACAACGACAGTTCAGGTGTACATGCCTCCATATGAAGGCCCATACGAAGTTGTGGAAAGGAAACCAAACTTTTTTGGACTCAAAATGAATGACCAAGTAAAAAACGTTTCCATGGACCGATTGAAACTTGCATGTTTGCTAAATGAAAACGTTAAATTGCCAGAAGATACTCCGGTTTCACCACCCCCCAGGACAAACAACATGAAGGTAAAAAACCACGAAGAAGAACATGAATAGGTCGCGTAATTCGATTTCCTGGAAGACTAGTGGAAGTGGTATAATGAATTCTGACCGTCTTACTGAGAAGTGTGTGATGTGGGAGAAGATTGCTCTGCAATATGGTGTTTTGGTGTCTGGTAGTGTTTTGACATCGATGAGGTTGGCTTCAGAGATATATGTTCTGTGACGTCACAAGAGACAAATGAAGATTGTCTTGTTTTATATAGTTGTAAATGTATCGTTGCCTAAGTAACACGCCGATTCATGTCTTATAAAATTATATAATAGATAAGTTATAAGTTCTTATTTGTGTGTGTTTACCTCGGTTAGACACCACCAATAATGGAATAGGTGAAGATGAAAAAATATGAAGTATATGAGTATATTGAAAGGGTAATGCAGTACCTAAAGGGAAATGAAAATCTAATAGTCATGGGGGACTGGAATGCAGTTGTAGGGGAAGGAGTAGGATAAAAGATTAGAGGCAAATATGGGCTTGGGACAAGTTATGAGAGAGGAGAGAGACTAATTCAGTTGTGTAATAAATTTCAGTTACTAACTGTGAATACTCTGTTCAAGAATCACAATAGGAGGAGGTATACTTGGAAAAGGTCGGGTGATATGTGAAGATTTCATTCAGTTTACCTCATGGTCAGACAGAGATTCTGAAATCAAATACTGGCTTGTAAGGCATAGCCAGGACCAGATATAGACTCAGATCATAATGTAGTAGTGATGAAGTGTAGTCTGAAGTTTAAGAGATTAGTCTCGAAGAATAAATACCCAAAAAAGTGGAATACGGAAATATTAAAGAAGGACGATATACACTTAAAGTTATCTAAGGCTATAGATTCATTGATAAGAAATATGTCAGCAGGCAGCTCAGTTCAAGGGGAATGGACAACTCTAAAAAGAGTCATCACAGAAGTTGGAAAGATAAACATAGGTACAAAGAAGGTAATTGCAAAGAAATCATGGGTAACTTCAGTTGATCGTGGGAAGGAGGAAATAGAAAAATGTTTTTTGGAAATTCAGAAACAAAGAAATACAAGTCGCTGAGGAATGAAATAAATAGGAAGTGCAGGGAAGCTAAGTCAAAATGGTTGCGTGAAAAATGTGAAGAAATAAAAAAAAATTGTCAGAAGGACAGACTCAGCATACAGGAAGTCAAAACAGCCTTCGGTGACATTAAAAGCAATGGTAGTAACATTAAGTGTGCTAAATGCAGAAAGGAGAGCGAAAAGGTAGAAAAAGTACATTGAGAGCCTCTATGAGGGTGGAGATTTGTCTGGTGTGATAGAAGAAACAGGAGTCGATTTAGAAGAGATAGTGTATCCATTATTAGAATCAGAAATTAAAGATCTGTGGAGGACTGAAGATCAAATAATGCTGAAGGGATTTATAACATTCCATCAGAATATCCTAAATCTTTGGGAGAAGTGGCAACAAAACGGCTATTCACGTTTGTGTGTAGAATGTATGAGTCTGGCGACATACCATGAGACTTTCGGAAAAATAACGTCTACACAATTCCGAAGACTGAAAGAGCTAACCGTACAGCGTAACGATAAGCGAGGGCACAAAGATGAAGAATGCAAGAGCAAAGAAGGCTGTGAGACGACGTCAGCCAATAGCCCACTGACAAGGACCAAACCACGACACGAGCACCCTCTAGCTGAAGAGAATATTAGCGTGCTCCTGCCAGCCTCAGTCAGACAGGACCAGACCAGGACTTACAGACAGCACAGTAGTAGACCTACACTACGATAGATAGTAGTTATTAGTGATCCATTCAACTGCTTACATGGACGTTGTCTATAGCGAAAGTCCGGCAGGTGTGGCCGAGCGGTTCTAGGCGCTACAGTCCGGAACCGCGCGACCGCTACGGTCGTAGGTTCGAATCCTGCCTCGGGCATGGATGTGTGTGATGTCCTTAGGTTAGTTAGGTTCAAGTAGTTCTGGGTTCTAGGGGACTGATGACCTCAGAAGTTAAGTCCCATAGTGCTCAGAGCCATTTGAACCATTTGAATCTATAGCGAAGGACATTACTTGTTTGCATGTCGCCCATCGCTTGCGACACTGTTGTAAATTCTAAGTTAAGAATTGTGTACCTTCTTTATTGTAATAAAAACTATTAATGTGATTTGCTTGAATTGTTATGTAGTATTCCAAGGATTCAGCATCCTTTAGGCACCTTATACGAGACGAGAGGGCAGGACCCCATTCACATTGTCGACGAGGATTTACAAACAAACCCCGAGCCTGACGCTACGGAAATTTGCTTGCTGGCGCCTTCATTCATTTTTGCCTTTACTTTGCAGGTGCACTTATTTGGTTTACCAGTTTCTTGTCGTTTTTGCTAATCAGTGTTTTCAGATGGGCATTGTAGAAATTTTCTTTGCTTTTGCCCTTCTATTGCTTGCTTGCCGTTTTTGTTAGTTGTATTAGTCTCTCCCAAAATGCCCATCCCACCTGTCCCGCCCCTTGTTCAGGCGCCACAGCCACAAGCATTAGATCCCACGCAGCTAATGCAGATGTTTCAGTTCCAGACGCAACAAATCTCTGCACTACTCAACAAGCGCAGCAGCTACTGGCCAACACTGCACGCCCGACGGAACAAGCACCACCTAGTGCAGCTGCTATACCACCTTACCGACAATTTCGTGACCAAGAAGAGTGGTTGTCCCAGTTCGAGGCACATCTAACTCACAACGTACCAGTTACTGTGAAACTTTTATATCCGTAATCAACAGTGGGCAGTGCAGTGTTCCGCCTCATTCAAAAACTCTTTCCTACTGCCTCTCTGAGTGAACTGTCTTATGACGAACTTGTAGACTTACTAACAAACTATTATGACGAACAAGTGAATGTGCTGGCAGCTAGATATCAATTCTTTAAATCCAAAAAACGGTCAGAACAAACTTATCGCGAGTGGGTAACTGATTTGCAGGGTATAACAAGGAAATGCAAATTAAATTGTGGTTGCAGTACTTTATATTCAGATATTATGTTGCCTGATGCGATCATGTACAATGTGCCTGATGTCAAACTCAGAGAACAAATTTTGGAACAGTCCGATCCATCAATTCAGCAGGTAATGGAAATACTGGATCAGCACGATTCAGCTGCGTTGTCGGTTCCTAAATTTGAGCGGCCAGCTATTTGTCGGGTTGCGTCCCTTAGTTGCGATCAGCCCATTCGGCGGCAGCAGCAGCTCGTCACGCCGAGCAAACAACCTTCCACACCACGTAAGCAGTTCGCTACACAGGTGAACAGAATTAAATCTTGCCCTCCGTGTTATTTACTGCACAAACGCCAAGGCTGCCACTCCCGATAAGCTCAGTGTTACATTTGTGGTAAGAAAGGACATGTACAACCTGTGTGTTTGCAATGGAACAGGCATAAGAATTTGGCCCACTCACAAAAGTCTAGTCACAAGTCCCATACCATTAATGCAGTATATTCCAAGTCCGCAACAGGCAAGCGTGTAGTTTCTTCAGTGTTGCCTCTTTCACATTGCTAAATCGCCATGCATATGAATTGTTAGGCTACCCACGCCTGTCTAAAACTAGCATACAACTGAGTGCTTATAATGGACAAGACATTCCCATTCTCGGAACATGTATTTTGCCTGCTATGTATCGCTCACGAACAGTGACTTCTACAATGCTACAATCACGCGATGGTAAGAACATATTTGGTCCTGATTCTTTTGATTTGTTTGGCTTCTTTATTCAGGACAATATGTTGTCTGTGTCTGCATTCAATGCCAAAGAATTCCCGGAAATCTTTTCTGAAGGTTTAGGCAAAGTTAACAATTTTGTTGCACATATTACAATGAAATATAATGCTCAGCCGAACTTTACGGGTCTACAGGCCACCTACAAACTGTCATTGACACTTATCCAAAGCCACGCCCAGAGGATCTCATGGACAGATTAGGCGCTGAACGATACTTTTCAAAAACTGATTTGCGCGAAGCATATCTTCAAATACCGCTCGATGAAGAAACTCAAAAAGTGGCCTTGTTTAAATATTTGCGTTTGCTTTTTGGCAGTGCTTCCGCACTCCGTTATCATTTTCCAACGGTAATTGGAATATCTGACTGCACAAGTTCCCAACTGTTCGAACTACTTGGATGATATTGTTGTGGCACGTCGTACACCTGAAAAACATATTTCAAATTTACGTGATTTGTTTCGTGTGTTATCTGATGCCAGACTAACGTGTAAACTGGGCAAGTGTGATTATTTTATACCTGAGTTGCAATATCTTGGTCATGTCAAAAACAATCAAGGTATACGTCCTCTTCAGTCGCATTTCTTAGCCATACGAGACTTGCAAGTTCCTCGCACTATCACTGAATTGCAGTCAGTTTTAGGGAAAATAAACTATTATATTCGGTTCATACCGAATGCTGCACAAATCGCAGCTCCATTGCATCGTATGCGTCGAACGAATGTCCTCTTTGTTTGGACAGATGAATGCCAAGTAGGTTTTCAAAAACTTAAAGATGCGTTGCTCACTTTGATCCTGACAAACCATTTGTACTCCAAGCAGACGCTTCCTCTTACGGAATCAGCGCAGTGCTTTCGCACAGAATTGGTGACAAAGGCAGGCCTATTGTTTTCGCATCAAAAGTGTTGTCCAAAGCTCAGTGTAACTATTCACAAATTGAAAAAGAGGCATTGGGTATTGTGTGTGGTGTCACCAAATTCCACCACTATTTGTATGACAGAAAATTCTACTTAGTAACGGATCACAAGCGTTTACACTCCTTGTTTCATCCGACGAAACCGATTTCTGTACGAACTGCCAAAAAATTGCAAAGATGAGCTTTGTTGTCTCAATACCAGTACGAGATTGTGTATCGTCCGACGGCTCAGCATAGTAATGTGGACGCACTTTCACGTCTTCCGATTGGCCCTGATACAAACTTTGACGCTTCTGCTGCATCGTAATGTCACATTGATGCTCAGGATTTTGAATTGCTTCAGTCATTTCCGCTGAACTATAGGAAAATTGCACAGGCCACGGAAGCTGATTCAGATCTGAACATTTTGCTAACATATATTCGTGCATCTTGGCCTCGTTCCTTGCATAGCATAAAGAATTCTGTAGTGCGCCGGTAGTTTGCACGTTGGCATAGCCTCGCTGTGCAGAAGGGTGTGATTATTGTTCAAAATGACAATGGACAGTCACGTGTGTTGATTCCTAAAACTTATCAAAAAGAAGTGTTGCAGTTATTTTACCAAGGACACTGCGGGATTGTTCGTACGAAACAGTTAGTGCGTCGACACTGTACTTGACAGAGTATGGACGCCAAAATAGAACAAATGACGTCACAGTGTCACGCATATGCGTAAAATTCGTCCGCTCCGCCACAAAAATTCTCTGCTTGGCCTAAGTCGCATTCGGGAGGACGACGGTTCAATCCCGCGTCCGACCATCCTGATTTAGGTTTCCCGTGATTTCCCTAAATCTCTTCAGGCAAATGCCGGGATGGTTCCTTTCAAAAGGGCACGGCTGACTTCCTTCCCCATCCTTCCCTAATCTGATGAGAACGATGACCTCGCTGTTTGGTCTCCTCCCCTAAAACAACCCAACCCAACCTAAGTTACAATCGCCATGGCAACGTGTGCACGTAGACTTTGCGGGACCTTTTTGGAACACTCGATGGTTGATTGTGGTTGCTATTGCTGCAAAAATGAACTCGACAACGTCACGTAGCACAATTCAGGTGTTGTCATCGATTTTTGGCTAGAAAGTTTACCTGAAGTAACAGTGTCAGGCAACGGCCCTCACTCACTTCACGTCACATGAATTTGAAACATTCTGTGAATGCAGTGGAATATAGCATCTAACTAGTGCACCGTTCTATCCGCAGTCAAATCGGGATGTTTTGTCAGAACCTTCGAACAGCAGTAGCCAAACTTCGCTCTGCACACACCAGGGATCAAGCATTGAACTGTTTCTAGCTTCATATCGTTCGCACTCACGAGATGGATCATCCCAAGCGGAACTGCTTCACGGCCACCGCCATCGGACACTGCTCCACCTGCTCCACCCTCCTCAGCATCCGTCGCCGCAGGAAGGCCGCAACTATCGCTTAACGCCGCATGATTTTTGTCTATTACAGGGATTTTAGCGGCAGCAGAAGGTAGGCGCGAAGCGAGATTGTCAGTCGACTTATCGCTTCCATTTATCTTATTTCAGGTGCAGATGGCTTGCAGCGCCGCCATCAAACTCAACCTCGGGTCTGTCATGTGCACGATGATCTTTTAGTCTCTCTTCCACAGATTCACGGCTCCAGAGGTCAGAGCAGCCACAGCAGCCGCCGAGGGTGTCATCACGGCACTGTGGAACGACCCCATGGAGACGGAGTCTTCGCCTCCTCCCCCTCCTCTCGTCCTGCCGATGGAGCTGTACCCACCCACACAGCAGCAGTCACCGCCTTCTTCATCTGCTTCATGGCAGCAGGAGCTGGACGCGTACCTTTCTCATCGTTTCCCGGTGGACGTTTCCGCCAGATAGCCCGGATGGCGGGGTACGGCCGGAAACTTGACGTCCCCTGCAGCCACAGCTTACGGCCCGGCGATGCGGCCACACTCCTGCCCCCCCTCCTCCCTCCCCACCCCCATCCCCGTGGTGGTCGCACTCCCTACACGACGATCGTCCGTCGCTTTGGGGAGGGAGGAATGTTCCAGCGTAACGATAAGCAATGACACGAAGATTAAGAACGCAAGAGAAAAGAAGGCTGTGAGACGATGTGAGCCAATACCCCACTGGCAAGGACCGAACCACGACAGGAGCGCCCTCAAGCCGAAGAGAATATAAGCGCCGCTCCTGCGCGCCATGGCCGGATAGTACCAGATCGGGAGTCATAGACTAGCACAGTTCTAGACCGACACTACGATAGCAGTTATTAGTGATCCATTCCATTCCATTGCTTACATAGACATTTTCTATAGCGAAGAACATTACTTGTTCGCATGTCGCCCATGGCTTGCGACACTGTTGTAAATTCAAATTTAAGTATTATCTATCTTCTTTAGTGTAATAAAATCTATTAATGTGATTTGCTTCAATTGTTGCATAGCATTCCGAGAACGTAGCATTCTTCAGACAAGTGCGAGAATTATCGCACAATTAGCTTAACAGCTCATGCATCTAAGTTTCTGAGAAGACTGATATAAAACTTCCTGGCAGATTAAAACTGTGTGCCGGACTGAGACTCGAACTCAGGACCTTTGCCTTTAATTTGCCAGGAAGTTTCATATTAGCGCACACTCCTCTGCAGAGTGAAAATCTCATTCTGGAAGAATAATATACATAAAAATGGAAAATAAAATTGAGGATGTGCTAGTTGATGATTAGTTTGGCTTTAGGAAAGGTAAAGACACGTGAGAGGCAATTCTGACTTTGCAGTTGATAACGGAAGCAAGACTAAAGAAAAATCGGGACACGTTCCTAAGATTTCTCGATCTGGAAAAGGTGTTCGACAATCCAAAATGGTGCAAGATGTGAGAAATTCTGAGAGAAATAGGGGTAACCTGTAGGGGGAGACGGGAAATAGACAATTTGTACAAGACCCAAGAGGGAATAATAAGACTGGATGACCAAGAATTAAGTGCTCGGATTAAAAATAGTGTAAGACAGGGATGTAGTCTTTCTCCCATACTGTTCAATCTGTACATCGAAGAAGCAATGAGGAAAAATAAAATAAAAGTTTAGGAGTGGAACTAAAATTCAAGGTGGAAGGATATCAATGATACGTTTCACTGATGACATTGCTATCCTGAGTGAAAGTGAAGAAGAATTGTATGATCTGCTGAATAAAATGAACAACCTTATGAGTACAGAATATGGACTGAGAGTAAATCGAAGAAGGACACAAGTAATGAGAAATAGGCGAAATGAGAACAGCCAGAAACTTAATCATCATGGTCACAATCTAAATTAAGTTAACAAATTATGCTAAATAAGCAGTAAAATAAGCAATGACGAATGGAGTAAGGAGTACATCCAAAGCAGACTAGCAATGGCAAAAAGGACATTCCTTTCCAAGAGAAGACTACTAGTATCAAACAAAGGTCTTAACTTGAGGAAGAAATTCTGAGAATCCAAGTCTGGGGTACAGAATTCTATAGTAGTGAAACATGGACTATGGGAAAACCGGAACAGAAGAGAATCAAAACATTTGAGATGTGATGCTACAGACGAATGTTGAAAATTAGGTGGACCAATAAGGTAATGAATGAGAAGGTTCTGTGTAAAATTGGAGAGGAAAGTAAAATGTGGAGAACACCGATAAGGACAAGGGACTGGATGATAGGACATCTGTTGAGACATGAGGAAATGACTTCCATGGTAGTAGAGGGAACTGTAGAAGGCAAAAAGTGTAAAGGAATACGGAGGTTGGAATGCATCCAGCAAATAATTGAGGATATGGGTTTGCAGTTGTTGCTCTGAGATGATAAAGGAGAGGAATTTGTGTGGGCCAGATCAAACCAGTCAGAAGACTGAGGAACAGAATTGTATACATATTATTACAAAAATCATTTACAGTGAATTCGAAGTGAACAACATTTGAAGATATTGATGAAAAATGATGAACAATAGACTGAAAGTAAAAAAAAATGTTTTGACTGTGAAGAAATTAAAGATTTTGATGGTTTTTACTCAATCTACCATGTAACACAAACATAAATATAGATGTAAGGCATGTGCTCAAGAAAATATAAAAAATAAGATATGTAGTTGAACATCTTGTAAATTATGTAATAAAAATTACTAATTATTTGAACTCAAAACTAGTGCTAAAATCTTGTTTTAGGGGCTACTGTAAATTAAAGAAATCAGAAGTAATTAATTTAATTATTTTACAAGATTTTCCATTTCCTCAAGAATTGTTTCAAAAGAGTAAGAAAGGCCAAAACGTGTAATAATTTGACAACAGTGTTTTTGAAAAAGCTCGATGTCCAACACAAGAATAACTATTGAGACTAGATCAAATTTATCTATCTAGTAGTGAGCTATTTGAGCAAGAAAATGAGAATAAATGTCGAAAAATGATATTTCAGATTAAAGAAAAAATCTAAATTTAATGAAAAATTTAAAGCTTGGCCTGTTGACTGAAACTTTGTCTCCAGTGATGCTAATACTTGTAAACTTGATACTGTTTTTGAGATAATGTACTGGAAGCACTTAATTCTATGGTAGAAGTAGCTAAGATGGAAATAATTTTAGAAAACGAGGTAAGCTGAATAGAACAGCAGCAAATCAAAAGTTTTTTATCAAATTTCACATGTTATAAAGCACCAGATAATACTGAACAATCTGTTCAAGTTTTATTCAATAATATCACAAAGTTATATTAACATATGATGAGTCTATTCATATAGCAAACACTATATTTAATATTCAAATGTTAGCAATTCTAAGAGAAGCCAAAGTTAATAAAATATTAAATTTAGCAGATAATAAAAAGGCTAAAAGATGCATTACCAAAATTAATAATAGTGAGAACCTGTGTTGTACCTAGAGCAATAGTAGCTGCATTAACACATCACACAGACTTTGTCTTAGGCAGAGAACTAACTACTGGTGAAATTAAGAATATTAGAGGAGACAAATACAACATACAAAAAGAGTTAACCCAGATAATACGTAACCATTTAGGTGAATACAATGAAGAAGGACTTACTCTAGACGATATTAAAAATATTGAGAAACTGTTGGTTATTGGATTGGGGGCTGTTTGGGGGAAGAGACCAAACAACTAGGTCATCAGTCTCATTGGGTTAGGGAAGGACTGGGAAGGAAGTCGGCCGTGCCCTTTCAAAGGAACCATCCTGGCATTTGCCTGGTGCGATTTAGTGAAATAACAGAAAACCTAAATCAGGATAGCCGGATGCAGGATTGAACCATCGTCCTCCCAAATTGTTGGTTATTCAGATAAATGTTGTATGTGCTGAAAATTTCAATTAATAGTCTGTCACAGTCCTTAGAGAGCAATAAAAATATATCTGTATAAAAATCAAAACCATTTTGGTGTAATTAACAGTATGTCAGCATTCTTAGATTCATTGTATTTCTGTGATAAATGTAACAGAACACATAACAATAAAAACTCGTTGTTGTGTTAATGGAGAATATGAAAACTATTGTAGTTTTGAATGTTGTAAGTTCAATAAAGTATTTGCAGGAAGACAGTTTAAGTGTTGTAAAAAAGGATACCCAAAGGAAATTCCTGGTGCCCATATCGAAAAATACATGTGGTTTGATTTTAAAGCTCAACAAGAAAAAGGAATACAAATTGCAAATCTTGTAATAGATCACAATTTTAATGGGGAAACTGTTTATAAATTTAAAACAAATGATGAATTCTGTAGGTGGATGATATTTAATAAACATAATGATTATACATTTATAGATTATTATGCTAAAGATAATGATTCACAGTTCATTCTGAAGTACTGTGTTAAAAATACAATAAAGCCCTAAACCATCTACACAGGATCAAAATTAATATTACTGGAGATAAAACAATTATCCTTCAAAAGTATAGGGAGCAGTAATTTATACAAGGAATACTAAATTTTCAGAAACATTTGATCTGAAAGATTTAAAAAAAGGTTACTTCTCATATTTATTCAATATGCAGGGAAATGAAAATTACATAGGACTAATTTCTGATATCAAATATTATTGTATTGATACCTTGAAACCAAAAGATAGGGAAATATTTCTCAACTGGCATAGTAAAATGGTTAAAGAAAAGATATATGGAATATGGCGAAAGAAATTTATGAATACAGTAAAGCTGATGTGGATATATTAAGAATAGGTTGTTTAGAATTAGGAAAACAATTCCTAGAAATAGCTAATATAGATCCATTTAGCTGGAGCTACAGTAGAAGGCTTTGATAAGGAAATCGATACTGTTTATCACTACCATGGCTGTTTCTGGCATGTTTGTAAAAAATGATTTAAAACTGAAACAATTAACAACGACAATCGAGGGTCAGTGGATGATTTGTATCAAAAGACATTTACAAGAAGTACAGAAATAAGAAATTCAGGATGTACTTTAGTAGAGTTTTGGAAATGTAATTCGATCAAGTCAGCAGTGTATAAGAAACTCAAGAAATATAATAGATACTTGAAGTTATCAAACCATTGAATCCAAGATACGTTTTTTTTGCCTCATCACACAAACATAACAAAATTGAGAGCTAAAGCAGATAACAATAACACAAAAATAAAATATATCGATATATTTGTTTTGTCCAACATTATTGTGTAGGCCATCCAAGAAAAAAGAAATACACTCCTGGAAATTGAAATAAGAACACCGTGAATTCATTGTCCCAGGAAGGGGAAACTTTATTGACACATTCCTGGGGCAGATACATCACATGATCACACTGACAGCACCACAGGCACATAGACACACGCAACAGAGCATGCACAATGTCGGCACTAGTACAGTGTATATCCACCTTTCGCAGCAATGCAGGCTGCTATTCTCCCATGGAGACGATCGTAGAGATGCTGGATGTAGTCCTGTGGAACGGCTTGCCATGCCATTTCCACCTGGCGCCTCAGTTGGACCAGCGTTCGTGCTGGACGTGCAGACCGCGTGAGACGACGCTTCATCCAGTCCCAAACATGCTCAATGGGGGACAGATCCGGAGATCTTGCTGGCCAGGGTAGTTGACTTACACCTTCTAGAGCACGTTGGGTGGCACGGGATACATGCGGATGTGCATTGTCCTGTTGGAACAGCAAGTTCCCATGCCGGTCTAGGAATGGTAGAACGATGGGTTCGATGACGGTTTGGATGTACCGTGCACTATTCAGTGTCCCCTCGACGATCACCAGTGGTGTACGGCCAGTGTAGGAGATAGCTCCCCACACCATGATGCCGGGTGTTGGCCCTGTGTGCCTCGGTCGTATGCAGTCCTGATTGTGGCGCTCACCTGCACGGCGCCAAACACGCATACGACCATCATTGGCACCAAGGCAGAAGCGACTCTCATCGCTGAAGACGACACGTCTCCATTCGTCCCTCCATTCACGCCTGTCGCGACACCATTGGAGGCGGGCTGCACGATGTTGGGGCGTGAGCGGAAGACGGCCTAACGGTGTGCGGCACCGTAGCCCAGCTTCATGGAGACGGTTGCGAATGGTCCTCGCCGATACCCCAGGAGCAACAGTGTCCCTAATTTGCTGGGAAGTGGCGGTGCGGTCCCCTACGGCACTGCGTAGGATCCTACAGTCTTGGCGTGCATCCGTGCGTCGCTGCGGTCCGGTCCCAGGTCGACGGGCACGTGCACCTTCCGCCGACCACTGGCGACAACATCGATGTACTGTGGAGACCTCACGCCCCACGTGTTGAGAAATTCGGCGGTACGTCCACCCGGCCTCCCGCATGCCCACTATACGCCCTCGCTCAAAGTCCGTCAACTGCACATACGGTTCACGTCCACACTGTCGCGGCATGCTACCAGTGTTAAAGACTGCGATGGAGCTCCGTATGCCACGGCAAACTGGCTGACACTGACGGCGGCGGTGCACAAATGCTGCGCAGTTAGCGCCATTCGACGGCCAACACCGCGGTTCCTGGTGTGTCCGCTGTGCCGTGCGTGTGATCATTGCTTGTACAGCCCTCTCGCAGTGTCCGGAGCAAGTATGGTGGGTCTGACACACCGGTGTCAATGTGTTCTTTTTTCCATTTCCAGGAGTGTATAAGCCAAGATGTTTTTCAGAAAAATAGTCTGGGTTTATAAAATGTAAATCAGTGGCAACTTTAGGATTCAGTCACCTTTATGTACCTGCACGAAGGATGATTGATAAAAATTAAAAAACTGCTATCTCTTTTATGCATAAAATGTGCGGAAAAAAGAATAAATACATGTAATCACAATGATTACGTAAGAAGTTTTATTGGAGCTCACACAACTGATTAAGCAAATAAAGCTATTTAAAAAGGATATAAAATTCTACATATCTACAATGTGTGTAATTTTAGAACTAAAAGCAATGTTAAGTTTATTAATTATGTGAAACACTTTATTAAAATAAAATTAGAACCTAGCGCCCCTTGACTTCAAAACTAACTTGTATACAAAATATATAAAACTAAACATATGTGCTGGCCGGAGTGGCCAAGCAGTTCTAGGCATTACAGTCTGGAACTGCACGACCACTACGGTTGCAGATTCAAATCCTGCCTCAGGCGTGGATGTATGTGATGTTCTTAGGTTAGTTAGGTTTAAGTAGTTCTAAGTTCTAGGGGACTGATGACCGCAGCAGTTAAGTCCCATAGTGCTCAGAGCCATTTGAACCATTTTTAAAGATATGTATTGACTTAGATCCTGATAAGACAGAAGAAAAACCAGAAAAAGGGCTGTCGCTAAGATATGTCTAAATTCATTATGGAGAAATTGTAGACAATATCAAAATATGTGTAAAACTGAGTATGTGATAAAATTTTGTGAGATACTACTAGGCGAACGATTAGATCATATAGATATAAATGTTATTAATGACAATATAGTTCAGAGGAAATAAAATTTCAGGGATTATTATATGGAAAATAACATGGCTACAAATATTTTTATAGCAGTATTCACTACACACACAATATTTACTATTTGTTACATGAATGTTGGCTGTTACAGCATCATCATCAGGACGAAGGCATAACAGCCAAAATCTGGTTCGTTTAGCAAATAATAAATATTGCAGGATGTTACAGTAGCGTTGTGTGTGTTTCATTCATAATGTATAAAATAATCTGCTGTAACTGATGGAACATTCAATGAATCCATATTCATTTCATTTCAACAAGTATATCTCTCTTGGAATGAAGAGGTTATAGTCTCGTAGATAGATACTGTAAAGGGTTAGAAATAATTTATTTTTCTCAGAAATGAATAATTTTGAACATTGATGAGCTTATTGCATGGTGCATAACGAATATTATGTTAGTAAAAGTAGGTTCGTATTGCTTAGAGTATCTTAATTACGAGGCATATTCAGAAAGTAAGTCTTCTAGCATCTCAATTTTTAAAAGAAAATTTCTATTTGAAAAAGTAGATATTATTGATAAACTGATTCACTATTTTTCCGCATAAACGCCATCCCGTTCAGTGGATGTGGTGCGCCGTGACAGAAGATTCTTTACACGCTCCTCGAAAAACTCTCCCTCCAGCTCCATCCGCCTCCTCTGAACCGCTTTCTGCACCTGTTCAACTGTTGAAAAGTTGATTCCACTTATGTGTCCCTTCAGGAAGACGATAAAGCTATGTGAGGATGGACGTTGCCGTGTCACAAGCACACCCCTCTCGTCGGTGTTACCCTCCTTTTGTTCTGACTGCTTCTTTCTAACATTCTGCGTGGTGTCTGTTTGTTCTATATTGTGTCTCCCTACCACTCTGAGCGTGTTTCTTAGGGAATTGACTAGTTTGAACCTGGGACCTGTTGCTGGTAAGGAGACGCCAGACCACACATGACATGTAGAATTCAGAAGAGTTCAGTGAGACTAGCGATGATATAACCAAATACTTAATGATTTCAGCGTCAGCTCCACTGCACTCCGTGTAAAAGAATCTTAATAGTAACTAAATTTAGTGGAAGGGGTTCAAGATTTTCCTATTTTTAGTTAGCTGGTAAAATAACGTCGAAAAAGCAGTTAAGTTTACCATTAGAAATTTTATTCTACTCACAAAACATTGTCTATAAATTGCACTATTGATAAAAGGAAATGTTTTAATACAGTATGGTAAAAACCAACTGCGTTCAACAAAAATGTGAACGAATATTCCCTGAATGGGTTTCCAAGTTCTACAATGGATCAAAGGATGACCTATTCCATATCACGTCTGTAATCTAGGTTTAAATTGAGTTTCAGAAAAGAGAAAACTATCAAAATGGTCTACAGTGACCCTCAATTATCTTTAATTACTAATCTAACTTGTCGTAAATTGCAGTGGCTGATGTGGCTTCTTAATAACTATATAACAGAAAAATCATCACATTTCAGATTTTTACTTCAAGTGGCAAATGTGAACACTATGAGCTTTAATTGACGATCGACACTAGTATTACGCAAAAAGGGGGTGTAACAGATGAGACTTCTGCAGTTCTGAGTGAAGCTTTATGCACTGTTATGTGGCATCACGTGCGTTCATTACCTTGTTGGTGTTCGTCAGGGGGCGGCGGGCAGCACAGCTCTGTTCACCTCGTCGCCTCGGAAGTAACTCTCTCCGAACTTCTTCTTACTACAATTTACCATAGTTGGTTTAAAAAAAAACTATCTGGCTGTGTTTTCATCTGACCAATCAGGGTCTCAATGTTAACCTTAAGCTCCGCCTACAAAAATTCTGTCTATCCAATGAGAAATGTTACATTTTTCGTGGTGGGACAATGTTTTTAAAGTTTGTAACGTAACAGAGACGCGAAAAAGTCTCACGCTAAAACTTGCAGCTGGTGTGGTCATTTTAGTGTTATCATAAGATCTATACTCTTCTTCTGGAGGGCTCTATCTTTTAACATAGGCTGGGGGGTGATCCTAGCGGTTAGCTGGCGACGTGGGTGTCCGTTCCTTATCGTAGGGCCTTCCAGCTTAACACGGTTCTGCTCTCGGCTTCTGTTCTCGTTTCTCCCCTCGGAACTGCGTTTGTCTCACAGTGGGAAGGTATGACATGCATTTAGGCATTCTTGTATTAGTCTGTGGTATTCCATTTGCTCACTCGTTACTCGTATTACTTTGGTTAATTTAATGTCACGATTTATTCAGAGCTATGTGACATATTACTGGATTTGCTTATCATGTCAGGGTTTTCATGAAAAGTGTTGGATTTGCACCTTACATATCACCACCCTTCGAACTTAATTTTTGTACTGAAGTCAGGCAATGATTGAATCGTTGTCTAAGCCAGTCAAAAATTATTCCATTATCTAAATTTTGTTGCCTACTGTTTAGCCACGTTATTTTGTTCTATGTTAGTTTGTATTACTAATTTATATTTTTATATTCTTCCACATTATTATCAAAAATATGTTTATATTGACAAAGGAAGAGTATTTTTATTCTATTATAATTATTATTTTTAAATTGTTTTCCTTCTTTATTTAATTCTGAAGTTTGTTTTTTAAGAAGTTTGTTATCGAAAGTGAGGAGTCTTTCACATCGATTTTCTCAGAAACATTGTTTTTATAAATGTAGTAATTAAGTAAATTCTATTCCTAACACATTTTCTAAATATCATGTACAAGTAAAATGTTTTTGTTTCTAGACACTCATTTCAACATTGTTACACTAACAAATAAGAATTATTTCCAAGAATTGCTTTGACAAAGATATATACATACACAAGTATTTAAATATTATCCTAACAAATGGTACAAATGTTAAAAAAAAGGGAAAACATCCAACAAGATAATTTTTTATTCTTTGTTTTTATAAGGAGAAAATAAGTAAAATGCAGTTATTCTTTTATTTTTATGAGGAGAAAGTAAGTGGCATATAGTTTTAGTGTTTATTATGCCTTACTTTTGTTCTTTATATATTGTCCATTTCAGAACTAATGACTTATTTTTACCGATAGTCTATTTTTTACTTAAGTCCATAGTCAATTACTGTTATTTTGTAGTTTATTAGCTGTCTGGTGTGCTTAACTTATTTAGTTTTTCACATGTTTCTTTTGTACAATTCCTACATCACATAATTTGATTTCACACATTCACACAATCCTACGAATGTTTAAGAATGAGGTTGGCGAATGTTTTTGCACAAAGGCGATGGATTGAGAGAGATGGATGTAGGCAAGTATTTGATGTGCAGCTTCGTTCGTCATTCCTTGTTGGCTTTGCAAGTGTGTGTTGCTGTTGTGGAGGTCCCATACTGGAATGGAGCTGTGAGTGCAGAATCTGGTGGTTTACTGGATTTGTATATGTGAAAGTCATCGTTATGTGTCGCTGAAAGCGGTCGTATTTCGTTGTAATACTTCGCAGACGACTGGTTTACAATAGGATAGGGATTTGGGAAGGTATGTCGTCTATTCTTCACCCATCTTCTTTCTTGGTCTCAATCTTGCGAATCTTCAACTTCTGTTCTTCCTGCTTTTTCTCTGCTTCTTGGTTCTTCTCTGTTCAGGATATGGAAATATTTATTGATAACTAGTCGCTTTGAAGTTCTCCTCTTAGTAACAGTTTGATAAATTGTTTGGGCATGTCATTTTTACTTTGTGGAAGTTTTCTTCAGTTTCGTGCATCAGCGTGCTGTTTAATAGTAGTAGTGTGACTTTTACACATTTTTTTTGCCAGTGGTGGCTTGCCCAAGTGGTCTTTCCTTCAGGCTGTTTTTTGCTCGCTCCACTGAGTCGGGGCATTCGGAGACACTTGTGGCATTCAGTGTCCTGTTGTGTCTCTGCAGGGTTCCACCACTGTGTGGTTCCATGTTCTGTCCCAACAGGGTTCTGCCAGCCTGTGGTTCAGCTTGGCAGCAGATTTATTTACTGCCCACTTTTGCTACAAGGGCCTTCTGTTGGTCTTGCTTTCCTTTCCCTTCTCTCGATGCTTCTGCCTTGTAGGAATCGTGTCTTGTTAATTACGTCCTTTCCTTTCTTGATACTTCTTGCGTTGCAACTTGTGGGCCATTGCATCTCGTCCTTGCTGGATTTTTGCAATGGTTCTTACAAAAAGTTTTACTTATAATCATCTAACATATGTCTAGTACCTACATTGTTTTATGCCTTCTTAAAAGCTTTACAAATTTCGGCACCCCTTCCATATTACAATTCTAAGATATTTTGAGTCTTAACATCTACAAGAATCCCCAAATTCGTTTTTTTTTATTTTTGTGTTGTGTCGTGGTGTATAGCATTTTAGTATTTCATGCTGTTAGACTATCTACACTTTATCCCTTCATCTTAATCTATGGTACTATTGGTGTTATTTTTGTTTTTGTTTTTATTGAAACTACATTCTTTTTCCCACCTTCCTCTCTCTTCATTCTTCTTTCTCCTGACGATCTTATCTGCAACATAATCTTGAAATATTGTGCTGATTATTTACCAGTAATAAAATTAATCTTCAAACTTGTACTGAAAGTGTTTAATACTGCCAGTCTTAGGTAAAAATACCTCTGCTTTATCTTGTAAAATACCCTCTAATTCTCTTTTACTGTGTTCCAAAATACCTTGAACTTCTTGCAATTTTTCGTCGATTTCTTTATGGACTTCTAACATGAGTTGAGGTGATTCCCCCTTTTGTGCATACCATTCTAATTCTTCATCCTCTTTATCTCGCGTCATTCTTAATTGTTTGTTTATAACTGGTATTTCTTCTAACTTTAGCTTTTGCTCAATGACAAGTGTGACATTCCTGAATGTTACGCTACCTTTCCCCATATCTATTATCGCTCGTATCTCATTTAAAAAATCTGCACCTATAATCAAATCTACAGTTAGTTTAGGTATAATCACGAAGTTGGCTTCGATCTTTTGACCTTGACACGAAAGAGTTAACCTTGTTTGTCTCGTAACTTCCGCAGCATTGTTTCTAATAGGACCTCTTACTTTAATCGTACGTGTTTTCAGAACTGGCAATTCCTCATTGGCATTACACTGCATGAATAAATTTTCTGAGATCGCAGTCAGTTCACTTCCGCTATCAATTACAATATTGACTGGGATATGCTTTACCATGGCCTTCACAGTTGGTTGAATTTGAAAGGGTTGGTTCCGTTATTCTTCTTATTGCATCAACGAATCCTTCACTGAATCATACATGAGTCTTTTTAGTAATTTCCCTTGTGAATTCGAACTTTCTGTAGGATAAGCTTCGACTGCTACTTCTCTCTCTTTTATTTCCTCTTCTCTATTTCTTCATTCATTTACGCTTTCTTCAACATCCTCTACTTTTTCCTCATCCTCGTCTATCTTCTTCTTCTTCGTCGCTACTTCCACATAATCGCATCTAAATGCCCTAATTATCGCTTCATAACTTCCTTCATTATATACGTTGGGTTGTGTGCCCACTCGTAAATTATTTTCAACTTCTGTCGACTGCACATTATTCTCATTGAATTCGCTTTCCCTGGTTTTCATCTCAAATAGCTCTTCGTCCTTTCCTCCTGCATTCGTTGTGCATGCCTCTGGTAATTCAACTTCCTCGTCAGTATTCTCCCAATTAATTTCGTCCCAACACGGTAATGTTCTTTTCTTGTCTTCGTTTTCATCTGGTCCCTGCGGATTTGCTTCTTCCTTCTTCTCTTCTCGTGATAAGATTTTTACTTCTCTGTTCAAGGTGCTGCAATTGTCCTGGGTCGGTGCGTCATTCTCTTTGGCATGGGCGCTTAGCTGTCAATTCGAACGTTTATCGGGGTTTGGTGGTCTTACCTCCACCTCTTCTATCTGTATTCTCCTTTCTTGTTCAGCTTGTTGATAGTGGTTTCTTTGTTGATAATCTATTGTCGTTTCTTGGTGCGAAGTTATCACGTGGTTCGTAATTATTGTTTCTTCGTACTGTGTCTTGTGGATTCCACTGCTTTTTGCTTTCGTTTTCACGTGCGCTTCGTCTTTTTCTTACGTCATCTTCCGAAAATATGAACTCTAGTTCCCTTAGAATACCTTTAAATGCTTCGACGTCATTGCCTCCACGACCCACTAATGATTCCTGGTATTTCAATGGTAGCTTCATCGCGCATAATTTAATCAATTCTCCGTCACTGTATGGTACATCTAAGCATTGATTTTTCTTTGCCATTAATTCGAAAAATTTCAGGAGACTCTTCTCTCCTGAATTTTCAAAATATGGGTTCTGTAATAATTCGTACTTCACTCTGTTCTGTGCTTCGCTGGACCAATATCGTGAGAGAAACTTCTCTCTGAAATCTTCGTACGATCGGCATGTCGCTGCAACATTCTGCATGGTTTCTGCGACTGTTCCTGACATGTGTGCACATATAAAGTCTAATCTGTGTGCTAACGTCCAATGTTCTGGTAATCCTACTCGGAATTGATCAATAAAAGTTCGTGGATGTAATGAGTTTCCTTCTCGAAAGTGTTGAAATTTTCTGACTGTGAGGAAATGATCGTTGTCGTACTTCGTCATAGTTCCATATGAAATTCGCGATTCTTCGCCACTTTTGTTTCTGATAATTTCTCCCGTCGTTCTTTCTGGTTGTGGTAGATCCATTGGATATTGTCCACTGTAACTTTCGCCTACCCTTGCGTCGTATCGTTGGAGTGGTACGCAATAATTTTCTTCCATCGGTTGTGAACGTGTAGCTGAATGCATTGCACTGAACTCTTCGCGACCTGGCTTTCCATTGTCAGGTATTGGTTCGGTATCTTGTCTGGCTAACCTTGCTGCTTCATTGCACGATCCAAACTGTCTTGAAACATACGTTTATGGTTCCGCATGTGTTTGTGATGACGTTTGTTCATCAAGAATTTCGAAACGTGTTTGTTGCTGTGCAGGCTGTCTGATTTCACATATGTTACTTTCCGCCTGTGATTGGAATCGCAAATGCGTAATATCTTCGTTGATTGCTTGTTTTTGCGGTGCTGTTACAGATACGGATGTGGTTGCAGACTCAGTGCTTGTTCGATCCTGTTCACTACGCTCTTCAATTGTTTGCAACAACTCTGTTCGCAATTTCTGAAATTGTCGCTTCGTTTGCGCTTCTATTTTGACTATGCGGTTATCATATCTTTTCAGCGCTGCTTTTGTGATACGTTTGTGTAACACACTGTTTTCAACAACTTCACGCGCTGTACATGCTGCTTGTCTAGTAATTTCGTTTATCTGTTTCTCTAGTTTCTTGACTTCTCCCTGGGTGTTGTTACGTAATGTTTTGATCTCGCCCTGAATGTCATTACGCAATGTTTGTACGTCCGCATGTACCTTGTCAATGTCTGTTCTCAATTGATTGTGACCTGTTATTAAGTGTCCTATAACTTCTCGAGATTCTTTTGCCTCATCTTCAATATGACTTAGGTGTAACTGAATTTTTCTCGTGGTTTCTGCATTCTGATTTTGAATTTGGTTCGCTATGTCTTTATTTGTTGCAATAATTCTGCCAGATAAGTGGGTCCTATTGCGTTTTCTTCCGATGTCCTACGCTCTGTGTTTTCCCCCAAGTGTTGGTTCGCAACCGATTGCATTGAACTATGCTGTGACACGTTTCTGCTCGCATCTCGCATTCCTTGTACTCTGTGGTGAGGGAGCTCTGATTACTTGTACTATGGGTTCTACGTATTCAAGACGCAAGTTAGAATCCTCATCGACTGTCTCTTTACTTTACTGCTCCTCTGTCGTATGCTGACTTACGTTTTCTATGCCTTGACGTACATTATCCTCGTTATGGTGCGTTATATGTCCTATTTCTCGCGATACTGCATCATCTGTCCTCTATTCTCTGTCCATTTTCATGCTGGGTCTCTACCTCAATTCGGTCAAGGTCTCGATTTGCCATTGCTAATCTTTCCGAATCCCTTATTTTCTGTTTTAAAAGCAATTCACGCGCCCTACTTCGAGTCAACATGCCCTCATACGATCTCACGCGTTTCATAAACTTTTTGTTCACACGACTTGACACTTATTATACCCAAGACTGACAATCCATTCACTTACTTGTTGGGTCAGAACCAACTTGTCAACGATGTATCCGCCACCTGTGCGCTTGCATTGAGGAGAAAACTTAATTCTAACAATTTTTAAAATTCATAACTTAATTATGCTATTGTCTCTGCTAGAATGTCTCACTATCTTTCGCTGCAGCTACTGTTTTCAACTATTTATGCCTTTTAAAAAAAATTTTTAACGGGATATTTTTCTGACCTAGTTAGGCATGTGGTCGACCTTCAATCATGGTATTTTACCATCCTGGCAGGGTCGCCATTTTCTAACATTCTGTGTGGTGTCTGTTTGTTCTATATCGTGTCTCCCTACCACTTATGCGCAATGATGCTCTGAGCGTGTTTTTTAGGGAATTGACTAGTTTGAACCTGGGACCCATTGCTGGTAAGGAGACG
Organism: Schistocerca piceifrons; assembly: GCF_021461385.2. Taxonomy (NCBI): domain Eukaryota; kingdom Metazoa; phylum Arthropoda; class Insecta; order Orthoptera; family Acrididae; genus Schistocerca; species Schistocerca piceifrons. The sequence goes on along the minus strand of NC_060140.1, from coordinate 861,449,616 downwards.
CCAGACCAGACATGACATGTAGAGTTCAGAAGAGTTCAGTGAGACTAGCGATAATATAACCAAATACTTAATGATTTCAGCGTCAGCTCCACTGCTTTCTGTGTAAAAGAATCTTAATAGTAACTAAGTTTAGTGGAAGGGGTTCAAGGCTTTCCTATTTTTAGTTAGCTGGTAAAATAACGTCGAAAAAGCAGTTAAGTTTCCCATTGGAAATTTTATTCTACTCACAAAACATTGTCTATAAATTGTAATTGATAAAAGGAAATGTTTTAATACAGGATGGTAAAAACCAACTGCGTTCAACAAAAATGTGAACGAATATTCCCTGAATGGGTTTCCAAGTTCTACAATGAATCGAAGGATGACCTATTCCATATCACGTCTATAATCTAGGTTTAAATTAAGTTTCACAAAAGAGAAAACTATCAAAATGGTCTACAGTGACCCTCAATTATCTTTAATTACTTATCTAACTTGTCGTAAATTACAGTGGCTGATGTGGCTTCTCAATAACTATATAACAGAAAAATCATCACCTTTCAGATTTTTACTTCAAGTGGCAAATGTGAACACTATGAGCTTTAATTGACGATCGACACTAGTATTACGCAAAAAGGGGGTGTAACAGATGAGACTTCTGCAGTTCTGAGTGAAGCTTTATGCGCTGTTATGCAGCATCACGTGCGTTCATTACCTTGTCGGTGTTCATCAGGGGGCGGTGAGCAGCACAGCTCCGCTCACCTCGCCATCTCGGAAACAACTCTCTCCTAACTTCTCCTTACTACAATTTACCGTAGTTGATTTAAAAAAACTATCTGGCTGTGTTTTCATCTGAGCAATCAAGGTCTCAATGTTAACCTTAAGTTCTGCCTACAAAAATTCTGTCCATCCAATGAGAAACTTTACACTTTTCGTGGTGGGGCAATGTTTTTAAAGTTTGTAACGTAACAGAGACGCGAAAAAGTCTCACGCTAAAACTTGCAGCTGGTGTGGTCCTTTTAGTGTAATCGTAAGATCTATACTGTTCTTCTGGATGGCTCTATCTTTTAACATGGGCTGGGGGGTGGTCCTAGCGGTTAGCTGGCGACGTGGGTGTCCGTCCCTTATCGTAGGGCCTTCCAGCTTAACACGGTTCTCCTCTCAGCTTCTGTTCTCGTTTCTCCCCTCGGAACTGCGTTTGTCTCACGGTGGGAAGGTATGACATGCATATAGGCATTCTTGTATTAGTCTGTGGTGTTCCATTTGCTCACTCGTTACTCGTATTACTTTGGTTAATTTAATGTCACGATTTATTCGGAGCTATGTGACATACTACTGGATTTGCTTATCATACCAGGGTTTTCATGGAAGGTGTCGGATTTGCCTGACACCTTACACCTTTTAAGGTTTTTTACGGACTCAAAACATCGTTGTGCATTGATGTTCTCCCCCTGAGGCATAAATTCAACGATAATGCTGCCTTTTCGGTCTCAAAATACTTAGGCCATATCTTTTTCTCCCCGAATCTGTGGTTTTGAATTTTTTGGCAGATAGGGAATTGGTGTGACGCCACTGTGACGACTCTGCTTTTGTCTCAGGCTAGTAGTGAGCCACCCACGTTTCACTCCCAGTCATCCCAGTCACTGCAGAGTTCATAAGGTCCTCATCTTCCAGTTCAAGTCGCTTAAGAAACTAGCGGTCCCTAGTGACCAGATTTTTGTTCGTTTTTTTTTTTTTGTGCTCCTCTGTCAGCTGTTTTGGAACCCATCTTCCAAAAAATTCTGTGTCTTGTATGAGAGAGTTCTGCAGAGTTGTGGAAACATTGCAGAAATTTCATCCACTGTCAATCGACAGTCTTAACGAACATTTTGTCCGATTCTTCGCACTAACTCATAAGCCAGAATGGGAAGTCCACCACTGTTCTTTTCGTAATCATCACTTTTTATGTCTCCACTAATCTTTCTAGACATCTTACACACACCCCTTCCGTTCATAACAACTTCTCCTTATACTGTTTTGATTCGCGAGAAAATTTCAGTACGTGTTAATTCTTTCGGGAGTACGAAGCAGATCACAGCATATGGCTTGCCCTTGGCGGGATCTCTTACCGACATCTTCCACGGAAATGGACGGTACAACATCAGTTTTCGTACTAACGTGTTCCTGAGATGCTCGTTCTGGTCAGAGCATCTCCATCTACCATTCAGTATTGCCAACCCTCAGAAAACAAAGAAACCCAGTCTGTTATGGTCACAGCACACTTCCTTCCTGAATATGCCTCTTATTATCTTTTATTTTGCCAAAATCTTCCACTCTCGTTTATAAATACAATCAGAGCATCTCCTTCTACCATTCAGTATTGCCAACCCTCAGAAAACAAAGAAACCCAGTCTGTTATGGTCACAGCACACTTCCTTTTTTAATATACCTATTATTATCTTTTATTTTGCCAAAATCTTCCACTCTCGTTTATAGATACAATCAGGATACTGAATGTTGTGTAACTATCGGAACCCAGATATTTCTAAATGTTTCAGAATTTGGAAACAAGATAGTGTAAGGGACAGAGAGAGAGCAATACCCACCTGCCACCAACTGCTGCGCAGCTGCTGCCGGCTGTTTGGGAGTTGGCAGCCGCGAGTTTCCGCGGAATTTCTGCCACCATCACTTATTCAGGGCCCTCGCAGGCAACAAACACGGTCCAGGCGCCGAGCATTCTGTTTCATTACGAGTTACTCGCACTCTGCGCATGCACGTCTCTCAGACTTCGGTAACACAACTTTTAAGTGGCCAGTAGTTCGTAATGATTAGTGTATCAGGCCTTGACAGTGTTAAATAACGACGTTCACGTAATAGATATCTTTCTTTTTATTTCAAAAAAATTTAAATGTTTGGTACATATTCATCTGAATAGGTTTATACAATGACGAAAAAAAATAGCAAAACGAAGAAAGAGTTGCCGGTCGGAGTGGCCGAGGGGTTCTAGGCGCTACAGTCTGGAACCGCGCGACCGCTACGGTCGCAGGTTCGAATCCTGCCTCGGGCGTGGATGTGTGTGATATCCTTAGGTTAGTTAGGTTTAAGTAGTTCTAAGTTCTAGGGGACTGATGACCTCAGCAGTTAGGTCCCATAGTGCTCAGAGCCATTGAAGAAAGAGTTGTGCGACAAAAACTAAAGTTAGTAGCAGTGTTTAGACATCTGAAATATGTTGTCTACTCATGTTTCACACCAGTTGTATAAGAGTGGTGCTAGTACTACCACTATCACGATGCGAATCAGGTTTTCTATAAATACACGCTGTAACAGTCATGAGCGTTAGCTACGTTTGGGACTGGACGTGGTGAGTTGACATTACTCGAGAATGCATTTAAGGAGGCAAAGACGCCACTATCAGTACTTCACTGCGTCGGAATGGGGGCATCTGTTAAGCCTACAAGTAGCTGGATGTTCCTTCTGCGATACTGCAGAAAGACTTTGCAGTAATGTAGGCACTGTACATGATTGCTGTCAGCGCTGGTCATGAGAAAATACGGTCGCGAAAAGACTGGGCACCGAACAGCCACGTGGCACTGCCGAGATCATCTTCTTAGGCAAGTGGCTCTGACGGATCGTACTGCATCTGCAACAGCTATTTGAGCAGCAATTGGCAGCACAGTGACACAATGAACTGTTGCAAATCGGTTACTTCAAGTACAGCTCCGAGCCAGACACCCTGTAGCGAGCCTTCCACTGAACCGAAAGGACCGCCATCTGTGACTTCAGTGGTGTCAAACGAGAGCTCATTGTAGGGAATGGTGGTAGGTCTGTTGTGTTTTCTGATGAAAGCTGGTTCTGCCTCGCTGCCAGGTGGTTCGACCTGTTTCTCTGCCATTCATGAATAATATTTCACGGGGTGTTCTCCAACAGGATAAGTCTTGTCAGTATATCGCTGTTGTAACCCAACATGCTCTACGGAGTTCGACTTGTTGCCTTGGCCTGCTCGATCATCAGATCTGTCTCCAGTCGAGCACACGCCAACAGGATAAGTCTTGTCAGTATATCGCTGTTGTAACCCAACATGCTCTACGGAGTTCGACTTGTTGCCTTGGCCTGCTCGATCATCAGATCTGTCTCCAGTCGAGCACACGCCAACAGGATAAGTCTTGTCAGTATATCGCTGTTGTAACCCAACATGCTCTACGGAGTTCGACTTGTTGCCTTGGCCTGCTCGATCATCAGATCTGTCTCCAGTCGAGCACACGTGAGACATCGTCGGACGACAGGTCCAGTGTCATGCACAAACAATATTAACTGTTCCTGTATTGACCGGCCAAGAAATGTAGGTATGGAACTCAGTCCCATAGACTAACATCTGGCACCTGCACAATACGACGTATACACTTTCGCATGCTTCCTTTCATCGTTCTGACGGTTACACAGGTTATTAATGTACCAGCATTTCACATTTGCAATAGTTTATCTCGCGTTTACATTAACCTATGATGTTGCAATGTTAATCACTGAAATATGTTACCTAGAGAAATATATTTCCGAAATTTTATTGTTCTACATTAATAATATTTGGTGTTCCAATTTTTTTCCGTCAGAGTACATAATGTAATAACTTAAAGCATGGGATATGTTTGAGCGTTATGGAATTAGAGGAGCAGTACATAAATAGCTCCTATTATGTCTGGTGACTGGGATACAAAAGCACACCAACACCTCTGTTACAGTATCCTTACATATACGTTACCACTTTTGCCGGTTTAATATTACAGATTCAAAAATTTTAACGTGGACAGTTACTGACGCATGCAGAGGTCCAGTTTCACTTGAGCTGTGGCACCACGCATCAAGTGCCCAACCAATGGACATGTGTTGCAACACACCAAGCCACGTTTCCACAACTAATAGCGAACTGAACGGTTAACCACCACAGAACCACAATAATAAGACATGACAGTGCACAAGTGCCAGAGTGGCTCCTGGTCAGGATTCATAAGGATGTGGGCGTCTGAAACATATACAAATGAAACAGGAAGTTAAAGAGGTAAAGTGGTCTATATTTTGAAAATATGAGTGCAGATGGATGTGATTTGTGGTTGTTGAACAGATCACAAACAGGCCATGAGAGGCGATTAAGTACAGAGCAGCATCTGGGAGTGAGTAGAGAGAGAGAGAGAGGGAGATAGAGAGAGAGAAGTACGAGAATGCCATACAAGCCAGGAGCTGGGGACATAGAAAGTGAACGAGTCTCCACCAATGCCCTACGAGAGTCCTGGCTACGAACACGTGATTGCCCTCCCATGCTCCCTATTGGGCCTATAGATGTGCCATGCAGAAATGATGTCTGTGAGCACCCTTACCTAGAACGAACCATTTTTATCCTGAAATGAGAACTGAGACTGACACATAGGCCACAGAGGTTAGTACCAGAGTACTGGCAATTAATTAAGTGTGAAGAAAACATTTTTCAATTATTAGTCAAATAGAACCAGTGGCCCTAGACTGGTGGTGGCTTGGACATACATCCTCTTTCCATAAAAGACGTGTTGCCCAGACGAGGGCCTTAAAATCTAGTGATGAGATACAGTTGCTTTTTCGCAACTGTCAGAAAGGGGCGTACGGTTGGTCAGAACTTGTACATTAGTGCTGATCTGCATAGAGGCTTTTTTGGTGGCACTGACCACTGCAGCTGGTTTAGGGCAGTGTAAGTTGGCTGTGGGATATGGGGTTGTTAAGCGTTTGGGCTCCAAAGGACAGCAGGACATCTCATAGTAGTCAGTTAGCTCGAAAGCCAGAAGTGGTTGGGCCCCTGTAATACTTGTATGACTAACGTGAGCCTGGAGCCATGGGAAGACGTTACTCAGTTGTACGACCTTTATTGCTAAGATAAGCACCCCGTAGCAAATAATTAGAATTTAAAACACTATGACCTTAATAATGAGTCACATTACAATCACATTCTATAGCTACTGGGAGAAACATTTAATCTATAAATATAACAATCATTAATACACAAATAGCATAACCACGAAAACCAGTAATTGTCCATGACAATGCACATCTCAGTACTTGAAAAGTTGCCAAATGCTGAGATTTAAAGGAAACAATAAAGTACTTGAGATATCCAAGAACGAACTATAATGACTAATTCCCAACAGCTCACCATTCTTGATGCATGGTAGGCTCAACACGGAAACTATACTGGACTAACTAGACAAACTGAACTACAGCACTTATACATTGCAATTTTTCAGCAAAGTGACCAGAGAATACTCAAATATACTCTTTTTTTTTAAGCACACTAGAGCAAGTCATGCTCCACCAGATGTTCATTTTAGAGGCACAGATGTTGGAAGGTTCACATCTCCACATACGAGTTACATAACACTAATCAGTACCAGATTATTTTACCTGTAGATAAACGTAAAGAAGTACAAGATATCTTTAATGTGATTCAGCAGCCTTGCTGTAAATTAGGCTCTACATTCTTAACTACCCATACATTACTCATTTCTGACAGTTACCAAAACGAAGGTATCTGTAAGCCTTACACATTAAATATGTGATGTCTAATTTTTCAGACTATGTGACATACTCCAGCCACTATGAATCAAGATGCAAAAGAATTAATGATAGTAACTGTCAGTGGGCATTGATTAAATCAATAGAGAAAGCTGAAAATCTTGTCCTAGACTGGGATTCGAATCCAGCTCCCCTGCTTACAAGGCACATGCACTGACCGTGCACCATCCAGATACAGTCGTCATTTTAACTGCATGGACTATCTTAGCATGCCTCATGTTAGATCAAAATTCTCAACTTATCCATACACTACCAAATTAGTGTCCGTTGCCCATTGCCATCATTACTCGTGACATTTTGCCCATTCCCATCAGTTTGAACCTGAAGGGATCATTGAGCATTCTCAGTTATGTATGTGGTGCTTTTTCTTTCAGAAATGTGTAGAAGGACAGACACCACACACATAGATTAACTAAGGTAATGCCTTGATTTACACGTTAACCATTTTCCTAATTGTTGCAAATCTTGTGTAAGATGCCTTGTTTGTCTACACCAAAAATCTTCTAAGAATGTGAAATTCTTTAACGTAAATTGAAAATTATATAGGAACCTTGGTATCTATGCGTTCCGTATAATCACCTATAACTTGGAGTAACAGTAATACAGAATCTAAAATTTAGTTAATAACGTGTACTTTCACAGTACTTAAAGTTCAACAAAGGGAAGTAATGTACTAATGGATTTACCAGTTCTGTTTAAAATCTTAAGTAATTAATTCATGGGGTAAATGACGTTAATCATAATGAATACATTCCACTGATGTTACTGAATTGTGTAATGTATTGAAATTACTGTCTGCAGACACAATATGAATTATATTTGTTAAGTGCATTGTGCAAAGAAAAGTTATTTCTACCAGTACTTCACAAGATGTGCAGATCTTACTAAATATGTACAAAAATCTATATTCCAGTTTTACAAAAGCTAACTTTCTAACACTAAAATTCCTAGTATTTCTGCATAGTTGGTATGTTAATAGGCATAATCACAGTATTTCCATGATACATCACTGTTTATGTGGTGATCCTCAATAATTAAATCTACTTTCATGTAAGTTTTATTCACAGAGTAATTAAAAAATAATTCTTTCAAGTGTCTGTACTATTGACCAGAATGTTAAGCATCATTAATATGGATCTGGTACAGTGCCAACCATAGTCCTTATGAGAATAATGACAAAACATTCACCACAGTTTTATTGAAACGCTATAACTCTTGTATAGGTTTACTAAAAGTATAAAATAACAAGACTGCAGTCTCACTCTTGACAGGATCCCTATTCGCTGAGGCAAGAGGTGTAAGCCAGCAACATACCCTAGGTCTGTAGCTGGTGTCATTTGAAATGGTCAACATTAGCCACATACAAGAAACAGGCGTGCAAGGCTCGTCACACTACTAACATATCATGATTGCAAGGCCACAATGTAGGGACACGTGCAGAGAGTAGGAGGGTAAGGAGGAATGGCACCCTCGCTGAGCTCCGTGCTCATGCTGGATGTGTGCACACTGGTGAAGGGGAGCGTAGCAGCGGTGCTGCACGTGGCTTGGGCTTCGTCCTGTTGGCTGGCGTGATAGTACCACTGTGAAAAACTCCCTGATCCATAGGGAGAGTACAACAGAACAGAGCTCTGCACATGAGGATCTGGAGTTCATTTCTAGGCTAGTGGCAGAAATCAAAAGGATGCAACTGCCCATTCAGTTTACAGTTTTGCAACAGAGAATCAAAAATATTGTGCAATGTATTTAGCTCACATGCCTTGCATAGAACTGACATCAGGAGTCTCAAGGGAGATAGGTGTGCTGGATTCTTGTTCAGAACGTTTGTGGTCCATGTGAGATTCACTGACAAAAGAGTGTGAAAATTTCAGTAACGACTAGTACAGCGAACTGTACTTACTCTACTGATCAAAGAGTGCATAGGTATTTACAGTATAATTGATATCGATTTGACTCTGGGTGCAGGAGATCCCTACATCTTTTAATACTTTGGAGGGTACTAAGTTTGATTCATGGTAGATCAGCAGGAATTATGGCTAGCTCTGGTGCCAGATGACTGTGGCATGACTTCAACCTGTAAAAATGCATGATCACTATGTGACATGCTAATTGTGGCTTGGCTTTCAAATGTGACAAAAGATACAAAATCTATTATAGACACTCGTAAGATGAAGTAAATTTTTTCATATTCCCTTTTCTTAATAGTTCCACATGAAATCCCAGTCACCATGTTAATAGGATTATAATAGGGAAAAATAGCACTTCATTTTAGTTGCCTAAAGGTTGTACTTAAATTATTTTGCTGCACCCATCTACAAGTATTTTTGAGTCTAATGGCTACTAATTTGACTGCACTTGAGTCAGTCCTGGAAGGGATTATTTAACTCGAAAGAGAAACTGACTTGTCATCTGCACAGAAGCTCAAAAAGTGAGTACCCACTCAACTCGGTTATCCAGCTGGTATAGGCAATATTTGTTCCAATCATTGGACATTTCTTAGCATAATAAGAAAGCCTCGTTGTTATTGTCTTGTGCACAATTTCAACCTTGTCATTTGTTTCAGGATGAAAAAGGGTAATTCTTCATTTCTTGATCGAAGAGTCCATGGGTGTTCTGCCAGTTCATAGGGTCCAACAAGCACAAAATTTCGGCCATCATTCATGTCACTATCGTCACGTGCCATGTGGCCAGATGACCATCGTGTCGTGCACGTAACAGAAAAAAACGAATAGATTTCCATCCAGATAACGCCAAGGCTTCCTCCTCGAAGTACTCCATTTACAAATTCGCGACCACAGGCGAGAGTGGGCTGCCCATTGCGACTCCTTCCAAAGCCAAAGGAAGATAACTTTTCCTGGACGTCATGGTCCAGAGAAGAGCTGATGGCACATTGGGTCGATGTGTGTACTGGAAGAAAATGCACACTGATCTGTATTTGCTTGCAAAAACCTGCCACCACGCTTCTCAGAGAAATGAGGTTCTAAAAACACTGGTACATAGGGTGTGCAGCATCTCAGACGCAGAGAGTCTGCCTCTGGAGCTGGAACACCTCAGAACCGTATTCCCAAAGAACGGGTACGTGAAATGGCAGATTAGACTCGATCTCCTCCCCAGTACTACAGTACAACCTTTCGAGATGGAAGAAGTCACGGAGGAAGAAGTGGCCATTGCACTTATTCCGTACACTATCGGGGAAAATCGGTCGCATATTAAAGGAACACCGAGTTAAAACAGTCTTTTTCCCGCCCAATAAAACATGAGCGTTATTGGGAAGCGTGAAAGATGATCTCGGCTTGCGGAAGGCCGGCGTATATCAGATTTCCTGTCAGTGTGGTGAGGCTTATATTGGACAGAAAGTGCGCACTATCAAAGATCGGTGCCTAGAACGTCAAAGGCACACACGACTCAAGTATCCTAACAAGTCGGTGGTCGCAGCTGACTGTTTGGCCGAAAAACAGAAGATGAATTACAAGTGTACCAAGATGTTGGCTCAAAATTCTAAATGCAGGGACATCGTTGTCAGAGAGGCCATCGAAATTCGCACCAGCGACGAGTTCACCAACCGAGACTGCGGTTATAATCTTAGCAAAGCGTGGGAAACAGCACTGAGTGTAATTAAGAAGATACTCAGCAACGAAAACGATCTGGTGAGCTGGGCGGACGTATCAACTACACCGACATTGCCAGAGACGCCGACCCCAGCATCACCGCGACTGCCGACTTGCGCACGCGGGCGCAGACCGCGGAGGGAATGGCCCGTGGGGGGAGGGGATATAAGGCGGCCGCCCGCCCTCAGGAGCTCAGTCCGTTAGCGCACCGGACGATGGCGACATGTCTGATCGCCGAAATATTGTGCCCGTTAGACCCTATGAACCGGCAGTACACCCAGGGGCTCTTCAATCAACAAATGTGCCGGGAGAAACCGAAGAATTACTACATATCTTGATTTTGAAAAACTTCCAAACTTCCACAAATAAACAAGACATAAAATTTGTTTTCTGGTCTGTAAGAATCACATCAGCGTTGCCAAAAAACAAAACTAAATGTGTGACAACTGCTTTTTCTACCATCTCAGCAGATGTATCAGTGATTGATACCAGTACTAGATACTGCCAAAAATGATCAATAATAGACAATTTTTACTCGTTTACAGGCTATATTTTTTAAGTGTTCTAAAATGTCCAAGGCTTTGATCAGATAGTCTGAAGGTCTCAGGTAGTGTTTTCAGCGGAATTTGAGATTTGAGATTTATCTGTCGCAATCTCTGTGCAGACCGAATGCAAGCACAAATATAGGTTTAAGGTTCTGGTTGTCTTTTCACCATTACCTCATCACTAACAGCGCACTGGTGGCTTGCTTCCCACCATGAGAAGTGCGAATGTCATTACACAGGACTTCTCTTCTATTACCAACCTAATTTCCTGTCGAGTTTTCTGATATAGGTTACTATTTTTGGACACGGTGTCTGAAAGAGTAGCAGATTTCTGACATTATTTGTCTTATTGCTGCGCTTCCTGCAACTCAGCAATAAGAACCTCATCTGTTTGTCGGACCGAACATTTTTGTTTAGGGTATTGTAGGGAAGCAGCCTACTCACGCTAAAGTAAATTCACATCAGTTTAGCCGGCCGAAGTGGCCGTGCGGTTAAAGGCGCTGCAGTCTGGAACCGCAAGACCGCTACGGTCGCAGGTTCGAATCCTGCCTCGGGCATGGATGTTTGTGATGTCCTTAGGTTAGTTAGGTTTAACTAGTTCTAAGTTCTAGGGGACTAATGACCTCAGCAGTTGAGTCCCATAGTGCTCAGAGCCATTTTTTTCACATCAGTTTCCATTGTGTGCCAGCCAGTCTGCTGTAACTAGCTCTGATGTCATAAATGTTGCGCAATACCTTAAAAATCAAGCAAATGACCTAAAACTTTTCTAGCATGTCAGAAATAATACTAAATTAATGTGTGTTAAATATCAGTTCGATAACTTCAGCCATTTTCGAAATTTGGACTTTTCTGAAAAAAATCATTGGCGCAACAGAAAAGAGCTAGAGACTTCAAAATTTATATTTAGATTCATCTTTCATAATGATTTAATAAAAACAGTACTTTGGATTTCACAAATTAAGATTTTAGTGGAAATTCATGATTTTGTGGTTTTCGTCTCAAAACTGAAGGAAGCAAGATAGATTAAGTAGGCTAGTAAATAAGGCTAGGATGTTTAGATTTAAATAGGTTGGAGGTCCGCTATGACTATGAAGATGTGAAAAGTTTCTTTTGAATACCTATAAAATTATAGCGATAGCGGAACTCAAAAGGGCCAGTTCAGAGCTCATCTACTGCGTGCAGTGTAATTTAATTAATTCTCTCGCCCAAAATATTTAACTTAGCTGCATCAAAATTTTATTATCAATACTGACCTGCGTGCTGAATGCACGTTTAAATTAAGAGCTTCATCGGCCATCAGCAAAAGAAGCTATAAATTATTATGTAACTTGAAGTGGTGCGTTACTAGCCCAGCGGCTAGTCGAGAGAGCCGATTTGATCAGGCGTTCCCTTAGCCGTCCGCACCGCGGCTTTATATATAAGAACGTTGCGCGAGGAAGCAAGGCCCCAGTTCTCTCCAGACGCTGAATGACACGCCATCTGTGTCGGGAGCCGCGTCGCATCAGTGTCACTGCTACAAACAGCCTCGGGTGCCGTATTAAGTTACTAGAGATATGCAGAACCATGAAAACATTTCATGTGAAGTGTTAATTCTGGGATGATTTTCATTATCTAGCTTCAGTTTGCGTATTGTCGTATTTTCACGTGCCGTCGCGGGACAGACATTCTACCAAATATTTAGCGTGGCGTTTGATGAAATATTTTCATCAAATTATGGCGAGCATTCATTTCAACATTTAATTCGGACATTTATAGTTGCATCAGCGCATTAGACTCTGAACTGCTCTGTTAGTTAGGTTGTAGGGATACTTGTGTTTTTTATCAGTGAATTTCAGAATATACTCAACTATTTTGGAAAACCGTTTTTGATTAGAAATCCCGGTCAATCTTCTAATTCCTTAGAGCTATAAGCTGCAGCTATAATGACATTCTCAGCTAAAGTGGGCACTAGGATCTCTAATTACTGGTTCCATGTTTTGTTAAATCACTTTCTGGGTGCTAAAAAAGTAAATAGAGAGCCAGTGTTGAGAACGTCGAAAGACAGCATTAACAACATTCTAAAAGCCAGAAACTGATTCTACATGCAAGTGTTTATACAGCAAATTAGTTTTTTTTTTTTTTTTACAAACTTATCCGCCGCCCCGCATATGGTGCATCAGCCGGGAAATCAACTAAGTGAAAGTGATTTTTAACTATTCGGATTCGCGAGTGAAATGCGACACGCAACTGAGTATAGAACAGTGAATGTGTTACGTGTGCATGTGGACGACGCAATTGGATTAACAACGCATCTGGATTGACGGAGCTGGCACTGAGTCTAGCGGTGCTGCCGGCATCGCGAGAAGCCAGTCTCGCCGCACCGCAGTCGTCCGCTGGAGCAGCCAGCGCAGCGCCTGCAATTGCGGGCCACGCAAACACACAACAGCCGTCGGAGAGCCGTCTGCAGTTCAACGTGCCACGTCGCATCAGGAATCCTGGTACGCCGAGCCGGCAACGTCATACGTCGTGCAGAAGGAACAAAGTTAAGTGAAAAGCTGTTAAAAATTTTACTAACCTGCACTAAAAGACTGTCGGCGATGGAACCGCTAAAAGAAACTGAGGTTAAACTTATATCAGAACCTATGTCTGTTGAGGGAACTGTAAATCCAGACAACGGTTCAAGTGTAAATATGCATGAAAGTAGTAATGTTAAAGTGAAAAATGAAGTAATGTCTCCTGACAGTAGTGTGCGAAGGGGCAATGATTCAATAATAGAGACCCCTGTAGTAAAGCGGAAAGTAGAAATTGTAAATTTATTGGATGATAGTTTCTCTGATGAATTAAAAATGAAACAGTCATCAGAGATGGTAGAGTTTAAGAAGGAGAAGTTAGATATGACTAATCAAGCAGAAGTTTCATTTAGTTTTGATGATTCTGGTGTTGGGGCTAGTTTTTCGTCACCTGAGTGTGATAAAAAGCCAGCTACTGAGCAACCCAAAGATGCTGGGGCTGTTGATTTAAATGTTATATTACAAGCAATAGCTGCCAGTAACGCAAAAATGACAGCTGATTTAAAATCGGATATAATTGAGGCAATGAACAATAAATTAGAATCCAATAATGCTGAATTAAAGTCTGAAATAACTGAGGTCAAAAGCAGTAATGCTGAATTAAAATCTAATATAATTGAGGTAAATAACAGGATTGTGGCCAGTCAAACTAATTTTAATAAACGATTGGAGGTAATGGACGATACCTTCAAGGCTGGTTGCAATAAGTTGAAAGAGGATCTAGACAGTTTGAATTGTAAAATTGATTGCAATCATGAGGATATTAAGAAAAAGGTTGCTCAACAGTTTTCTGAAATGTATAAAACAGTTAAATCCGAAGTTGCTGAGGTTCGCAAAGACTTCCAAATGGAAGATGCGAAGCTGGAGCACAAGTTAACAGAAAAGATCGAAGCGGAATCTGAACTGTGCTCAGATAGATTTAAAGATGTTAATATTAAAGTAAACATATGTCAAGCAGACGTAGATGCAATCAAAACTGATACTACTCATATTGTACAAAGAGTAGATAATGTTGAAATGAGAGTGGAAAATATAAGTACTAACATTGCTAACATTGAGAGTAAAGCAGCTTCAGTAACTTCTGGTAATGGTAATGTACAACAAGTTGTAGCTGCAAACGCCGCTTTTATCGGGTGTCGGCAGTTCTTGCGGTTCGATCCAGATAAAAATATCCATCCGCTAGATTTCTGGAACGATTTTGAAGATGTGATTCCACCAACTTGGTCTGAGCGAGAGAAAATCTCATTTATTAGGAGCCATTTAGCAGGTGACGCCATGCGTTGGTCAGCTGATGTTATGTTGAAGTGTAAAACATTAGCGGAGTTTAAAACAGCTTTCATTAATGAGTATTGGTCTAGCAATAAGCAAAATGAAGTGTTGAGAGAATTTTGGAGTGGAAAACGCTTCAATGCAGGCAAGGAGTCCATTAAAGAGTTTGCTAGGTCATGGATTTCACGTTTATCACATTTGGACGAAAAGCTAAAACCTGAAATGATAATACTGGGTCTTGAAGCCAAACTGCCATGGTACTGGCAAACTAGAATTATATCTGCCCCTAGAGACAATCTGGATCGTTTCATTGAGTATCTGGAACGTGTAGAACGTGTTGCGGCCAATGAGGAGCAGTCACGTAATAACAGAAATTCTAATAATAATAGTAGTAATTTTAGGAACGAGCAAAATGGCAAGGTAAACATCAGAACAGTAGGTGTTCGCCATCCTAAGAGAGGTAGGAATTGGGGAAATAATTATCAGAACCAACAATGGCGTCCAAGGGATAATAATTTTGTTCCAAACAGAAATATGCATGTAAACAACAGTACGGAAAGTAATGCTGTGTCAGTCAATTATAATGAAAATAAAGGAAACAGTAGTAGGCCGAGGCAGGAAAACTAGTTCCCGTCTATGAGGACACTGGCGCTCACCAGGCGGTTACTTTTCCTAAGCCAGTAGTTACGGGAATTGGTAAGACAGATCAGAATACTCAAACTGAACAGGTGGATGAAGTGTCGGTTGCATCTAAGGATACAAAAGAAATATTAGATCACTCACAGTATTTGATAGATACCGTGTTAGACGCGCTTTCTAAGTGGGAAGAGAAAGAGAAGGCGCAGCTGTGTAACGATAGGGACGAGCTACAAAATACTGAAGTGACAGGTGAAGAAGCAGAAGAAATTCATGCCTATATTTACGATGAGGATGATGTGCTCTTATCTAAAGTGCCTGTGCAGGATGTTGATAATGTACTAACAGATTTAGGACAGGAGATAAGTGAGAATGTAGAGGGTAGGCTGTTGAGGGTCGATGAACCCAGTAGCTGTGACCAGTTGTCGCTTGAGAAGGAAACCGACGATAATGGTAAGAGTGGTTTAGCTGTAACTAATGTTATGCCCGGTCTGGAGGCGCAGAATCGCTCAGACTACAGTAATTTGGGTCATGTTCAGCAGACTAAATGTAATGAAGTCGTGCGGTGTTTCGATTTAAAATTAATAGACCGACTGGAAAAGGCAGCTGAAAATGTAATTCAGGAAACCCCTACACACTGTGACCGAAATATAATGAAGACAGATATCGATCACTTTAGTTGGAGACAAATCCAAAAGGAACTATTAGATGAATTTGAGGAACCACCTGTACAACCTAGAATAAGCCACCCTATAATAATAGTGAATATGTTGGGTATCAATGTACGTTGTCTCTTAGACAGTGGAAGTGAGGTGAGTGCAATATCTCAGTCCTTCTTTGACGCATTACCTGGTAAGGACAAGCTTACAGTAATGAGGGTATCAGGACTAAGAATAATTGGTGCTACTGGCAAGGTTTCAAAAACGGTAAAGCAAGAAGCTTTACTACCCTTTAACATTAATGGTAATTTAATTGATCATCCATGTTTAATTGTAAACAATCTCAGTATTGAGGTTTTAATTGGCATAGATTTCTTGTCGAAATATCAGAGTGTTGTTGACTTTGAAAGAAGCCAGTTAAAAATGGTCTTGCCAATAACCGGAGTAATTATAGTACCTTTTAGTGATAAACATGTAGTAACTGATGATGAAACTTGGGAGCTGCCTATACGAGTTCTGAAAAATGGGAGATATTGGGACGAAGGTGTTAATCTTAGTACAAATAAGCTGAACACAGAAGAAGAAGAAGAAGCAATTATTTTAGACAAGATAGAAGCTAAATTGCAGGAAATAGATAAAATTTCCGCCAATCAGAAGGAAGAACTGAGACAGGTTCTAAAAAGGCATCATAAAGTATTTTCAGATCGATGGGGCGTGGTCAAAGGTAATGAATGACTGCTGTAGGGAGGAGGTTGTTCTGTAACCTCTACACAGTGTGGCAGCTGTGCAGTCCCAGCTGTGTGAGATCTTCTTTCCCTTTCAGGTCTCACTCATTCTTCCTCTTTCCTGTCCTCAAAAATTTCGACCTCTTCTTTCATACATTAAATTTTCCGGTATGGTTATCAATACAGCATTAAACCAATGAATGCTGTAGGGAGGAGGTTGTTCTGTAACCTCTACACAGTGTGGCAGCTGTGCAGTCCCAACTGTGTGAGATCTTCTTTCCCTTTCAGGTCTCACTCATTCTTCATCTTTTCTATCCACCTAAAATTTCTAACTCTTCTTTACAGCATTATACCAATGAATGCTGTAGGGAGGAGGTTGTTCTGTAACCTCTACACAGTGTGGCAGCTGTGCAGTCCCAGCTGTGTGAGATCTTCTTTCCCATTTCAGGTCTCACTCATTCTTCCTCTTTCCTGTCCTCAAAAATTTCGACCTCTTCTTTCCAGACATGAAAATTTTCTGTCATGGCTATCAAGCCATGAGTTATGTGACCATTCTATCTACCGATTAGTGAAGAAAAATACCTAATGTGACAAACCTAATAGTGACAAACAATAGAGAAGTATGACGTAATTAAGATATAAAATGTATTTGAGTAACAAGTATGTATAGAACCCAGGTAATATAGTAACTACAAAGTGTTGTTTTATTGGAAATGGTCCACCAACAGTAATTTAAAAAGATATATGAATTCATGTACAAGCAGGATCTGAAGTGGTAGTGAAACCTAGTGTATGCATTAGAGCTAACTAAGATATAGTAAAATTGATTGCTTAGTGTTAGGAAAAATATGCAAATAAGTTGTAAGATTAAACTCACCTGGTGTAGCAAGGAAAGGCAGTGTAATAGAATTGAGCAGTGTTTGTGGTTGAGACGTGAAGGACACGTCCCTGAAGTATTTATAAGGTTGGCGCTGGCCATTATTCTAGTGTAGTGTGTGTCAGGATACACCTACACATATTGAGGTTATGAGTTGGAGGCGTGAATGCGACCATAGGTACCCTTATGTTAGATGAGACAGAGCAGCTCATGGTGTCCTATAGGTTTAAGGAATTTAGCATTACGCTCGTCCATAATTACTTGATGCACTTTAGTGGTAGGTCTGAGAGAGACTACCTGAGGTTTCAGCGTCCGATCGAGTGGAAATGGATTGCCACGTGAGCAAACTAATCAGCTGCAGTACACTATGAATATGAAATAAATGTGATATCCTATGCTTTAAACATTAATAGAGTGAGTGTTAAATAAGTACATACACTAGCAAAATAAATAAATAACATACTGACAGACGTGAAACATTATTTTAGCTCAGCATAAATACACTTCAAAGTAAGTAAGTACCTAATTGCAGATGTGGAACTGACAACAGCAGAGGACCAATAAGTGGATTTAGTAATCAACTAAACGTAGTGTGTTTTGAACACTCACAACTGTACTATTACCAAAAGTTACTCACATGTACAAAGAAGCTGCGAAAACAACCACTAATCGTACTCATACTATCTCTAAGAATAAGGTAATCAAAGATGAGTTAGCTAAATAAATACAATACAAATGTATCAGGAATGTACCGAGCATTGGTTCAGTGTTCCGGCCCAGAACTAATAAATTCAGATTAAATACGATTTATGATTGTATGCCTTGGGCATAGATTTTCCCTAGTACGTGACTAAAGGCGTTTTGAGCCATTTGTTTAACGATTTTATGACAGTTAAGTAACTGCGAGAGTAATACTGAAAAAGCTCTGTTAACTTTGTTCCAGCAAAATATTGAAGGATAAAATGTATATATCCCCATTTCATTGTGACCCACCCATAGATATTAAGTGAACAGAGTCTGAGGCACTCTTTTTGTTTGTTCTACAGGACAAACCAGATAATGGCAGCCTGGTAGCTGCGTGAAAGCGTGGAGTGACTTGGACACAACTCACAGTGACCCCTTCCCTTTCCCCCATGTAATTTAGAGAGAACGTGAAGGACGCACACCATTGCAACTTCCCCTCCTCTACCCTTGTGAATGGAAGTGTAGGACGCCAGCCAAAGCGGCTACAACCACGTGTGTAAAAATTATTTGTGAACTTTTCTTTCAGGTTTAGAAAAGACTGCTAAGAGATAATCATCTGTTTATGTATCATGTTATTTTCCTTGAATTTGTGTATGTAAAAATGTATTTAATGTATTTAATGGATCTAAGATTTTCATAATTTTTCAATTTGTATGTGTTTGTATGCCTTGAGCATAGATTTTCCCTAGTACGTGACTAAAGGCGTTTTGAGCCATTTGTTTAACGATTTTATGACAGTTAAGTAACTGTGAGAGTAATACTGAAAAAGCTCTGTTAACTTTGTTCCAGCAAAATATTGAAGGATAAAATGTATATATCCCCATTTCATTGTGACCCACCCATAGATATTAAGTGAACAGAGTCTGAGGCACTCTTTTTGTTTGTTCTACAGGACAAACCAGATAATGGCAGCCTGGTAGCTGCGTGAAAGCGTGGAGTGACTTGGACACAACTCACAGTGACCCCTTCCCTTTCCCCCATGTAATTTAGAGAGAACGTGAAGAACGCACACCATTGCAACTTCCCCTCCTCTACCCTTGTGAATGGAAGTGTAGGACGCCATGGAGTGTAGCCATGTATGGAAGTGAAACATGGACGATAAATAGTTTGGACAAGAAGAGAATAGAAGCTTTCGAAATGTGGTGCTACAGAAGAATGCTGAAGATTAGATGGGTAGATCACATAACTAATGAGGAGGTATTGAATAAAATTGGGGAGAAGAGAAATTTGTGGCACAACTTGACAAGAAGAAGGGACCGGTTGGTAGGACATGTTCTGAGGCATCAAGGGATCACAAATTTAGCATTGGAGGGCAGCGTGGAGGGTAAAAATCGTAGAGAGAGATCAAGAGATGAATACACAAAGCAGATTCAGAAGGATGTAGGCTGCAGTAGGTACTGGGAGATGAAGGAGTTTGTACAGGATAGAGTAGCAAGGAGAGCTGCATCAAACCAGTCTCAGGACTGAAGACCACAACAACAACAACATGTGTTTGTTTGTCTAAGGCAATATGTATGCCAAAATATTTCATTGACTTTACTTAAAATTTTGAGTAATGACATTGTTTAGAAGGCAGTGAACATGCCCGCAATTTAAATAACTAATGTAGGTAATCAGTTTTCTTTAATGTTTCAACATGTTTACATTTCGATTTTAATTTTTCATAGGAAGTTGAACAGTACTCTTGCTTCCCTTTTTGTAATTAAATTTTTTTTTCATTCATTAACATTCATATACAAAAAATTTAAGTAGAGGGTGATGTAGGGAAGCAGCCTACTCACGCTGTAGTAAATTCACATCAGTTTCCATTGTGTGCCAGCCAGTCTGCTGTAAATAGCTCGGATGTCATAAATGTTGCACAATACCTTAAAAATCAAGCAACTGACCTAAACCTTTTCTAGCATGTCAGAAATAATACTAAATTAATGTGTGTTAAATATCAGTTCGATAACTTCAGCCATTTTCGAAATTTGGACTTTTCTGAAAAAAATCATTGGCGCAACAGAAAAGAGCTAGAGACTTCAAAATTTATATTTAGATTCATCTTTCATAATGATTTAATAAAAACAATACTTTGGATTTCACAAATTAAGATTTTAGTGGAAATTCATGATTTTGTGGTTTTCATCTCAAAACTGAAGGAAGCAAGATAGATTAAGTAGGCTAGTAAATAAGGCTAGGATGTTTAGATTTAAACAGGTTGGAGGTCCGCTATGACTATAAAGATGTGAAAAGTTTCTTTTGAATACCTATAAAATTATAGCGATAGCGGAACTCAAAAGGGCCAGTTCAGAGCTCATCTACTGCGTGCAGTGTAATTTAATTAATTCTCTCGCCCAAAATATTTAACTTAGCTGCATCAAAATTTTATTATCAATACTGACCTGCGTGCTGAATGCACGTTTAAATTAAGAGCTTCATCGGCCATCAGCAAAAGAAGCTATAAATTATTATGTAACTTGAAGTGGTGCGTTACTAGCCCAGCGGCTAGTCGAGAGAGCCGATTTGATCAGGCGTTCCCTTAGCCGTCCGCACCGCGGCTTTATATATAAGAACGTTGCGCGAGGAAGCAAGGCCCCAGTTCTCTCCAGATGCTGAATGACACGCCATCTGTGTCGGGAGCCGCGTCGCATCAGTGTCACTGCCACAAACAGCCTCGGGTGCCGTATTAAGTTACTAGAGATACGCAGAACCATGAAAACATTTCATGTGAAGTGTTAATTCTGGGATGATTTTCATTATCTAGCTTCAGTTTGCGTATTGTCGTATTTTCACGTGCCGTCGCGGGACAGACATTCTACCAAATATTTAGCGTGGCGTTTGATGAAATATTTTCATCAAATTATGGCGAGCATTCATTTCAACATTTAATTCGGACATTTATAGTTGCATCAGCGCATTAGACTCTGAACTGCTCTGTTAGTTAGGTTGTAGGGATACTTGTGTTTTTTATCAGTGAATTTCAGAATATACTCAACTATTTTGGAAAACCGTTTTTGATTAGAAATCCCGGTCAATCTCCTAACTCCTTAGAGCTATAAGCTGCAGCTATAATGACATTCTCAGCTAAAGTGGGCACTAGGATCTCTAATTACTGGTTCCATGTTTTGTTAAATCACTTTCTGGGTGCTAAAAAAGTAAATAGAGAGCCAGTGTTGAGAACGGCGAAAGACAGCATTAACAACATTCTAAAAGCCAGAAACTGATTCTACATGCAAGTGTTTATACAGCAAATTAGTTTTTTTTTTTTTTACAAACTTATCCGCCGCCCCACAGTATCTGTGTTCCGATGCGTCTAGCACAGCTGGTGGTATACTCATAATCATAATCATATTTCCAGCTTTAAAGTCCAGCTTTGAAGCCCATTGCAGCAGCTAAATGCTTGGATCTTTTATGTTCAAAAGCCACAGTAAGTCTGCACGGTCAGTGTGTACTGCAAACCGTCTACCGTAAAAATATCACTTAAAATACTTCACTTTGTATATCATGACCAACAACTCCTTCTCAGTTGTGCTTTTTTGAGCTGACAGGATATGTAACTAACTGGTTTCTGTTCACGGCATTGCTCCTGACTTATGACACAACCCATCAATAGCTTCAGAAGAGCGAAGCATGGTTGTTCAAAACGTAGAGAAATTAGGAGGGATTTTGTCAAAGTATCTTTAATTCATTTCTATACCCCTATCGATGCAGACTAGCCAATGACTGAGGGATGACGCTGAATTATGTTGGCACTACGGTTCTTCCAGCAGACAAGGGTAATGCAATGGTTTTGGTGCGGTTCTGATACACACTGATGATTACCTATCATAAACCTGGATCGTTGCTACAGGACCACACCTGCAGGAAGCTGAAGAAGGGTTCATCCTCAACGACGGCCAGAAAAGTCTGGCTCTGATGAAGAGCTCAGATTTACTGGAGGCAGTGAACAAGTGGCTGTATCCCTGGGTGCCAGCAACTTCACGCCTATATTGACTGCCCAAAATCCAGAAGGAAGGGGTGCCTCTGGGGACAGTAACTTGTAAGTCATATAATTATGGACTGGTCGGTTATCTGGTGACACTTCTAAAACCCCTTGTTGGATTGTGTTGTCATCGTATCTAGCACTTAGCCAGTTTCATGAGAGCACTTAAGGACATGTAACTACAAAGAGTTGACCTACTCATGAGTTTCGACATTACATCGCTATTCATGAAAGTACCTCTGCAAGACATCTTGGCGCTGCTATGTGAACACTTCAAAGTTCACGTTTTGACCATGCACTGATGATCATCTGTTTCATATAAAGTGCTATGGAGAGTTTTATGAACAGATGGATGGTGCAGCCATGGGATCCCCACCAGCTGCACTGATTGCAGAACCCTTAATTAAACACTTTGTGGAGATGGCTTTTCAAACTGTTCACTAGAAACCAAAACACTTCTTCCGCTACGTCGACGGTACTTCTGTGGTAACAGAACATGGAAAACAGGCACTGCATGAGTTTCTGGATCACCTCAACAGCGTCCATCAAAACATTGCTTTCACTGGAGGAATAAAGGAGAATGGTTTTCTCCCTGTCTTGGACATTCCAATAAAGAAGAAAGCAGATGGTACATTAAGCCATTAAGTATATAGGAAGAAGACTCAGTAGACCTGTACCTGTATGCAACGAGCTGCTACTATCTACTGCAATGACAGAAAATACGAACACCCTAGTACATAGGGCGCATGTCATCTGAGATAAAGAAAGCCTCCCACATTAATTACAATGCCTGACGAAAGTGTTCCACAAAAGTGGTTGCAGTGATACACATAGTAGGGCACTCAAAAATAAAAAATATGCACCGAACTGAGAAGAGGAACAAGGGTAGAAGCTAATTGCTATCTTTTCATACTTTGGATCGCTCTCAGCTGAAATTGTGAGGTTACATGAGATCTCCATCATTAGAATTGTCTTCTGACCACTACCAAAGGCTAAAGAATGCCTTGGCTCTGCAAAAGACCCCCAATTAAACAGAAAATGTCTGGTATTTACAGCACCACCTGTGAACAAAGCCTGGAATATATTGGGCAAATGCAGCACTGTATTCCAAAACGCTGTGAGGAGCACATCAGGTATGTGTGACTAAGATATACAGAGATATTAGTGATAGAAGAGCATACCATCAGGGAAGGCCACACCTTTGACTTTCAGCATACCAAGGTGCTATGCTAAGCAGCTAGCCATTGTGACAGCATAGAACTAAGTGCATACATTGAACACATGTGGCGTGTTTTTAATGTATAACAATTTTTACAAATTAATTTAATTATTTAGATCATGTTATATCATATTTTATTATATTTGTAAAGATTTTTGGTAAGAATACATTTTATTATATATCTGCTAAATTAAATGCCAAATTTAGAATTTCTGTCCTTGTTAACATCTTTTGATATAAATCATCCATTGACTCTCGATTATTTTTGTTAATCATTTCAGTTTAAAAACATTTTTACAACCATGCCAAAAACAGCTGTGATACTGATAAACAGTATTGTTTCCTAATCAAAGCTATCTAATTTAGCTCCTGCTTTATTTGCTTCACCACCATTAAGAGCATATAGACTGTCCTAATCAATGACATCTAGTTTAGCTGCAGCTATATTTGCTTCACCACCATTAAAGCATGTTGAACATTATTATTGTTTAAACTATTTAAGCGAGATGCAGATTATTTACTATAATTTCCCTTCTGTTCTTTATCCAATAAAGCACTCTTCTATTAGGTACATATTTAGATCTGTATACATCCATATAAATTCTAGTAACTGTTCAATAATAGAAGGATCTATATTAGCTATTTATAGTAATTGTCTTCTTAGTTCTAAACAACCTCTTCTTAATATATCTACATCAGATATACAGTATTCATTGATTTCTTACTTCATATTGAATATATAATTTTCTTTAACTGTTTCACTATGCCATTTGAGCAATATTTCCCTATCTTCAAGCTATATAGTATCAGTACAATTATATTTGATATCAGGAATAGGTCCTATGTATTTTACAATTTTCTGTGTAGTGAATAAATGTGGGAAGTAACCTTTCATTAAATCTTTCAAATCAAGTAATTTTGGAAATTTACTAAGTTTCCCTTGAACAAAATTGCTGCTGTCTATAATCTTTAGGCCTAATTGTTTTATCTCCAAAAACATTAATTTAGTTCCTGCATATATGGTTTATGGCTTTATTTTATTTTCAACACAGCTCCTCAGAATGAATGGTGAATCATAATCTTTACCATGTTGTT
Organism: Schistocerca piceifrons; assembly: GCF_021461385.2. NCBI lineage: Eukaryota > Metazoa > Arthropoda > Insecta > Orthoptera > Acrididae > Schistocerca > Schistocerca piceifrons. Next base: position 861,425,180 of record NC_060140.1, on the reverse strand, counting down.
GTTGTTGTGGTCTTCAGTCCCGAGAGTGGTTTGATGCAGCTCTCCATGCTACTCTATCCTATGTAAGCTTCTTCATCTCCCAGTACCTACTGCAGCCTACATCCTTCTGAATCTGCTTAGTGTATTCATCTCTTGGTCTCCCTCTATGATTTTTACCCTCCACACTGCCCTCCAATACTAAATTAGTGATCCCTTGATGCCTCAGAACATGTCCTACCAATCGATCGCTTCTTCTGGTCAAGTTGTGCCACAAACTTCTCTTCTCCCCAATCCTATTCAATACTTCCCATTTAGTTATGTGATCTACCCATCTAATCTTCAGCATTCTTCTGTAGCAACACATTTCGAAAGCTTCTATTCTCTTCTTGTCCAAACTATTTATCGTCCATGTTTCACTTCCATACATGGCTACACTCCATACAAATACTTTCAGAAACGACTTCCTGACACTTAAATCTATACTCGATGTTAACAAATTTCTCTTCTTCAGAAACGCTTTCCTTGCCATTGCCAGTCTACATTTTATATCCTCTCTACTTCCACCATCATCAGTTATATTGCTCCTCAAATAGCAAATCTCCTTTACTACTTTAAGTGTCTCATTTCCTAATCTAATTCCCTCAGCATCACCCGACTTAATTCGACTACATTCCATTATCCTCGTTTTGCTTTTGTTGATGTTCATCTTATATCCTCCTTTCAAGACGCTATCCATTCCATTCAACTGCTCTGCCAAGTCCTTTGCTGTCTCTGACAGAATTACAATGTCATCGGCGAACCTCAAAGTTTTTATTTCTTCTCCATGGAGTTTAATACCTACTCCGAATTTTTCTTTTGTTTCCTTTACTGCTTGCTCAATATACAGATTGAATAACATCGGGGAGAGGCTACAACCCTGTCTTACTCCCTTCCCAACAACTGCTTCCCTTTCATGTCCCTCGACTCTTATAACTGCCATCTGGTTTCTGTACAAATTGTAAATAGCCTTTCGCTCCCTGTATTTTACCCCTGCCACCTTTAGAATTTAAAAGAGAGTTTTCCAGTCAACATTGTCAAAAGCTTTCTCTAAGTCTACAAATGCTAGAAACGTAGGTTTGCCTTTCCTTAATCTTTCTTCTAAGATAAGTCGTAAGGTCAGTATTGCCTCATGTGTTCCAGTATTTCTATGGAATCCAAACTGATCTTCTCCGAGATCGGCTTCTACTAGTTTTTCCATTCGTCTGTAAAGAATTCGTGTTAGTATTTTGCAGCTGTGGCTTATTAAACTGATTGTTCGGTAATTTTCACATCTGTCAAAACCCGCTTTCTTTGGGATTGGAATTATTATATTCTTCTTGAAGTCTGAGGGTATTTCGCCTGTTTAATACATCTTGCTCACCAAATGGTAGAGTATTGTCAGAACTGGCTCTCCCAAGGCCGTCAGTAGTTCCAATGGAATGTTGTCTACTCCGGGGGCCTTGTTTCGACTCAGGTCTTTCAGTGCTCTGTCAAACGCTTCACGTAGTATCGTATCTCCCATTTCATCTTCATCTACATCCTCTCCCATTTCCATAATATTGTCCTCAAGTACATCGCCCTTGTATAGACCCTCTATATACTCCTTCCACCTTTCTGCTTTCCCTTCTTTGCTTAGAACTGGGTTTCCATCTGAGCTCTTGATGTTCATACAAGTGGTTCTCTTATCTCCAAAGGTCTCTCTAATTTTCCTGTAGGCAGTATCTATCTTACCCCTAGTGAGATAGGCCTCTAAATCCTTACATTTGTCCTCTAGCCATCCCTGCTTAGCCATTTTGCACTTCCTGTCGATCTCATTTTTGAGACGTTTGTATTCCATTTTGCCTGCTTCATTTACTGCATTTTTATATTTTCTCCTTTCATCAATTAAATTCAATATTTCTTCTGTTACCCAAGGATTTCTACTAGCCCTTGTCTTTTTACCTACTTGATCCTCTGCTGCCTTCACTACTTCATCCCTCAAAGCTACCCATTCTTCTTCTACTGTATTTCTTTCCCCCATTCCTGTCAATTGCTCCCTTATGCTCTCCCTGAATCTCTGTACAACCTCTGGCTCTTTCAGTTTATCCAGGTCCCATCTTCGTAAGTTCCCACCTTTTTGCAGTTTCTTCAATTTTAATCTACAGGTCATAACCAATAGATTGTGGTCAGAGGCCACATCTGGCCCTGGAAATGTCTTACAATTTAAAACCTGGTTCCTAAATCTCTGTCTTACCATTATATAATCTATCTGATACCTTTTAGTATCTCCAGGGTTCTTCCATGTATACAACCTTCTTTCATGATTCTTAAACCAAGTGTTAGCTATGATTAAGTTGTGCTCTGTGCAAAATTCTACCAGGCGGCTTCCTCTTTCATTTCTTAGCCCCAATCCATATTCATCTACTACGTTTCCTTCTCTCCCTTTTCCTACTACCGAATTCCAGTCACCCATGACTATTAAATTTTCGTCACCCTTCACTATCTGAATAATTTATTTTATTTCATCATACATTTCTTCAATTTCTTCGTCATCTGCAGAGCTAGTTGGCATATAAACTTGCACTACAGTAGGAGGTGTGGGCTTCGTATCTATCTTGGCAACAATAATGCGTTCACTATGGTGTTTGTAGTAGCTTACCCGCATTCCTATTTTCCTATTCATTATTGAACCTACTCCTGCATTACCCCTATTTGATTTCGTGTTTATAACCCTGTAGTCACCTGACCAGAAGTCTTGTTCCTCCTGCCACCGAACTTCACTAATTCCCACTATATCTAACTTTAACCTATCCATTTCCCTTTTTAAATTTTCCAACCTACCTGCCCGATTAAATTACGGCTGTAGTTTCCCCTTGCTTTCAGCCATTCGCAGTACCAACACAGCAAGGCCATTTTGGTTATTGTTACAAGGCCAGATCAGTCAATCATCCAGACTGTTGCCCTTGCAACTACTGAAAAGGCTGCTGCCCCTCTTGTAGGGAAGCAGCCTACTCACGCTGTAGTAAATTCACATCAGTTTCCATTGTGTGCCAGCCAGTCTGCTGTAACTAGCTCTGACATCATAAATGTTGCGCAATACCTTAAAAATCAAGCAAATGAACTAAAACTTTTCTAGCATGTCAGAAATAATACTAAATTAATGTGTGTTAAATATCAGTTCGATAACTTCAGCCATTTCCGAGATTTGGACGTTTTTCTGGAAAAATCATTGGCGCAACAGAACAGAGCTAGAGACTTCAAAATTTATATTTAGATTCATCTTTCATAATGATTTAATAAAAACAGTACTTTGGATTTCACAAATTAAGACTTTAGTGGAAATTCATGATTTTCTGGTTTTCGTCTCAAAACTGAAGGAAGCAAGATAGATTAAGTAGGCTAGTAAATAAGGCTAGGATGTTTAGATTTAAATAGGTTGGAGGTCCGCTATGATTATGAAAATGTGTAAAGTTTCTTTTTAATACCTATAAAATTATAGCGATAGCGGATCTCAAAAGGGACAGTTCAGAGCTCATCTGCTGCGTGCAGGGTAATTTAATTAATTCTCTCGCCCAAAGTATTTAACTTAGCCACGTCAAAATTTTATTATCAATACTTACCTGCGTGCTGAATGCACGTTTAAATTAAGAGCTTCTTCGGCCATCAGCCAAAGAAGCTATAAATTATTATGTAACTTGAAGTGGTGCGTTACTAGCCCAGCGGCTAGTCGAGAGAGCCGGAAAGATCAGGCGTTCCCTTCGCCGTCCGCACCGCGGCTTTATATATAAGAACACTGCGCGAGGAAGCAAGGCCCCAGTTCTCTCCAGACGCTGAATGACACGCCATCTGTGTCGGTAGTCGCGTCGCATCAGTGTATCTGCTACAAACAGCCTCGGGTGCCGTATTAAGTTACTAGAGATATGCGGAACCATGAAAACATTTCATGTGAAGTGTTAATTCTGGAATGATTTTCATTATCTAGCTTCAGTTTGCGTATTGTCGTAATTTTCACGTGCCGTCGCGGGACAGACATTCTACCAAATATTTAGCGTGGCGTTTGATGAAGTATTTTCATCAAATTATGGCGAGCATTCTTTTTTAACATTTAATTCGGACATTTATAGTTGCATCAGCGCATTAGACTCTGAACTGCTCTGTTAGTTAGGTTGTAGGGATACTTGTGGTTTTTATCAGTGAATTTCAGAATATACTCAACTATTTTGGAAAACCGTTTTTGATTAGAAATCCCGGACAATCTCCTAATTCCTCAGAGCTATAAGCTGCAGCTATAAGAACATTCTCAGGCAAAGTGGGCACTAGGATATCTATTTACTGGCTCCAAGTTTTATTAAATCACTTTCTGGGGGCCACGAAGTAAATAGAGAGCCAGTGTTGAGAACGGCAAAAGACAGCATTAACAACATTCTAAAAGCTAGAAACTGATTCAACACGCAAGCGTTTATACAACAGTAGATTTAGTTTACTTTTTACAAACTTATCCGCCGCCCCACACTCTTCAGGAACCACACGTTTGTCTGGCCTCTCAACAGATACCCCTCCGTTGTGGTTGCACCTACGGTACGGCTATCTGTATCGCTGAGACACGCAAGCCTCCCCACCAACGGCAAGGTCAATGGTTCGTGGGGGGATCTTTACCATAATGAGCTATAAATGTATAATGATTATGTTTATTACTTATCCTCCACCTACAGAGTTCATCATTTGTTTTAAATTTATAAGCAATATCTCTATTAAAAGTGTGAACTATTATCAGGTTTAGAATATGTATTCCTGTTTCTTGTTGGCCTTCATACTCAAGCCACATGTATTTTCCAGTGTGGGTACAAGGTATTTTGTTTTGGGGATCCGTTTTTGCAACACATAAACTGTTTTCCTGCAACTATATTATTACATTTCCAACATTCAAAAATATAATAATTTTATATTCTCCATAAACACATCAACAATTTTTGGTACTTTTTTACAATCTTTGACTATATAATTCTTACTAAATTTTCTTTTACGTACACCACTATTTTGTATTGCACATAATATTTACGACTTTTAATTTCTACTTCTAGATCACAGTTTCTACATCTTTCAGAGCCACAGTTATGCACTTTAAATCTCAAACAAATAATTTTACATTCTTCACATTTATAAGCTATATCACAAACTCCTTGGTGATTCTTTGTGATTAATTACAACAGTATCTATCATATTTGGCACAATAATCATATTTTCCACAGTATTGTCTTCTGTCCCATTGCTTAATATATGTATCTTTATTTTATCTTGCATTTACGTTTGTTCTTGTTGTTATACATTTTGTTACAATTGTTAGAGACATATGACAGTCCTATGAATGCCTGCTTACTGTTAATTAAATAATAATGGTTCGATTTTTATATGGATATATTTTTATTACATTGTCAGGAGTGCAATAGATACCTAAAGAGAAATTTTCAGCACATACAATATTTTTTTGACTATCCAATAGTTGCTCAATTTTTTTAATGTTGTCCAGAGTAAATTCTTCTTCATTGTATTCACCTTATTGGTTACACAATATCATGGTTAATTCTTTTTGTAATTTATATTTATTTCCCTTTCTGAATTTCTTAATTTCAATGGCAGTTAGTCCGCTGCCTAAGATAAAATCTGTGTGACATCTTAATGCAATTACTATTGCTATAGAACAACAGAGGGTATCACTACTGTTAATCATCTTTTAGTCATTTAGTCTTTTTGATATTGGCTAAATTTATAATTTCATTAACTTTGCCATCACTTCGAATTACTAACATATAAATATTAAATCTAGTATTCACTATATCAATAGACACAGCAGATGTTAGTACAGCTCTGATTTTATTGCATAAAAATCGAACAGATTCTTTAGCATTAGTTGGTGTTTTACATCATGTACAAATCAGATAAAACATTTCTGGATTTGCTGTTGCTATATTCAGCTTATCTTCTTCACTAAAATTAGTATTTAGTATTTCTAACAAAGAATTAAGTGAATTTATTATGTAATCTGTTTTCGTACTAATGGTATCGAATTTACTAATATTAGCATTGTTAAAGACAGACCAAGCTTCAATTTTTTCATTGAATTTAGATTTTATCTTATTAATCTCAAATAAATCGTTTTACATATGTTCTCTTTCTCTATCTCAAATAGTTTGGTGTTGAATGGATACATTTGATCTACTCTCATTATTTATTTCTTGTCTTGGTGGTTGAGATTTTTCAAAAACTGCATCTGCTGTTATGTTTGTCTTTATACAATGGACTTGAGTAAAAACATTCTATTTCTTTAATTACTTGACAATCATCAATTTTATGCCATCTGTTTGTATGGTTGTCATCATTTTTCATTGAGAAAAGATCTTCAAATGTTCTTCACTCAGAATTTGTTTTAAGTGATTTTTATAATAATAATGTAAAAAAAATTTCTGACAATCACAATAAATTCTTTTACTGCTGTACATTCTTACATGATAATGACTTTTACATTGCTGCACATTGTCACACAGCCATCTTTTCTACATTTCTGTGAATTAATATTATCAGTTGATTTATCAGTTTTGCAATATTTACACAGTTTAGATTGGATAGCTTCCATTTGTAGAGAAAAACTTATACTGGTGAAAATAAAAATAATTTGTCTTAACTGGAGTCAGTCATTGACTTCACCAACAACAAGGACATATAATAATAGCATGAGTGTTAACGAAAACAATAATCTATGGTTGTATACAAATCCAGTTTATTATCTATTAGGATGTGAATGTCCTAGGAATGTAATGAAAGACCATGCTAAAGAAAAATATTTTTAAAAAAATATAGAAATTTCACTAGCACTAAAATGGTACTATCTAAGTAGATACTAAAATCAACAAAATTTATTAGTGTGAGCCTGGTCTATATTCTTTTGTTATGAGTACAAAAATTACTTTTGTAAAAAATTCCCAGGATTGGTTTTATAAAGACATTTTACCATCAATTTGTGAATACAGAGAATATAAAATAAAACAGATTTATAGAGATCAGATAACTCACATGGAAAATATAAGCAAAATTGAGGATGAATATATAGAAAATTTAAATCGAATAATGTATAATGCTGTCAGAATAATACAAGAAAGAGACAGAGAAATATATATTTTCTTGCCTATTAATAAAATAAAAATCTAATAAAATCGTTTTCTGTTAAATAGAGTCAATTTCAAATACATCTACTTCAACTCTTCTCAGATCAGAAGCATAATTAATGAATATATTTCAGACTAACAACAGGATTGTTTATGATAATTGAGAAGTGTTTGTCATAATTGATAAAGAGAATAATCCTTGGTTTAAAGTTAAAGATCTGGCTGATATATGGGAATTTAAGAATACAAGAGAAGCAATTTTATATTATACAAGAGAATAAGATTAAAAAACCCTTGAAGCCGTTTGCCACCCCCTTCAAACATGCAGCTATATACTATAGTTATTAATCAACTAGGTTTACATTCATCAGTTGCAAACAGTCTTAAGGCTGGGTTTATTAAGAAGTTTTACCAATTATGAGAAAATATGGTCAATATAAACTACAAGCAGCAACTAAAAATTTTTAAAAACAAATTAAAGATTTACAAACTGATGAAGTAGTGGCTATGTGAGTGGTGAAGAAAAGAACACAAGAAATTCAAAACTTAATAAGAGGAGAAGAATAACTTGTAGAACAAATTATTGAAAAGTAGCCACATGGTGTTGTATCAACTGAAAATGCTGATTTGCGAAATATACTTATATTTTTACAGTTATTTGATAATGAATTTGGGTGTGATTACTATGTGATTAGATGTCAAAGAAGAATGCTAGAATCATGATTAATATTCTTGAAAACAGAGATCCAACTGTGAAGATAATCCAAACTTGATGACTCACACAATAAAATGAAAGAAGAATTTAATCAAAATAATAATTTTTACAGAAATTACTTTTCATCAAATAATGGATATGCCAAACAACAACTTCTTCAAAGATGCAAGAAAGCTTCTGTAAAGTAACATGGTCGTTCCTAACCCAGCTATTATGTGAATCTTGAAATCCCTACCATTTAATACACACTTTATCACCTTTGTCTCTTACAAGTTTCTCAGCTAGATATATATCTGGATATTTTGTCTTCTGTAGTTCATACTCGTAAAAAATTCTTTTCTTCTCTTCTGTCCAATACCTTTAATTTATATATGACCGGATTATAATGAATAATATCTACAATTTCAAAAATTTCCATTCACTATTTAGCTGTATAACCTTTTCAAAAATTCCTTTTTTAAGTTTCCTGATTCTAACTTTATCAAAAACTTTGTATTTAGGTTAATCTTTAGGTACAAAGAGAGTTGGCTTAAATTTTTTTCTTTAACTTCTGTAGGTTTCATTTTTATTATTGAATGCTTTGCATTATTCTGTTCATCAAACAGTTTTGCAGTTAGTTCAGCATAAGCTGAAGTAGATTCAGACTGTGTCCATCCCTTTCATAACTACCTTTAAGAGCGAATTTTTTCCATATCTCTTCTTTGAGAATTTTATTAAATCTCTCCATAACAGATGCCTTTAATTCAGTAAAATGTGAATAATGATTAATTCTACATTTTTCATAGTTCTTGAAAATGATTATTATAGAACTGTTTACCATTATCTGTTTGTAAACCTCTTGGAGGTCTCACTCTAAACATTTTTTTCAAAAGCATCAACTACATTTTAGTAGGCCAAGCATATTTTGAAAAGAAACATCGATTAAAGTAAATAAATAATCATATCTTTTATTTATTTTTTAAATCCATATCAGTTTACCAGAATTCATTTCTACTAGATCAGCTTACCATAATAAGTTTATGTCTAGAGAGTTTACATTTCTTCTTTTAAAATTTTTTTCTTATCAGTTTATGTAACTCATTGATAATTTCATCATGGACATTCAGACAGTAACTGCTGGAGCAGACTTAAGAATGTGTCCCATTCTTTTTACACTTCAAGCACCAGATATGGTTAACCATTTATATAGATTAAAATTTTAGTAAGTTCACCAAATAATATTATTTTTACATCTATAGGCAGTGCTTTAACTGCTTCATTTTTCAATCTTACAGTTAGAAAAGTTTATTTATTTATTGTTGTCTGATTACTCTTATGTATCTCATATTGCTTATCTATGTTAACTTAACTACAAAAATCATTAAATGCTAATTCTCTGTCTACATCTATTCGAAAATATAAATTGTTTTCAGTGTAAAAATACTGAAATCAATGTTTGTGTTTTTCATTTCCTAAGTTAAATGTAAATTCAAATACTTTTTTATCATCTACCTTTCCTTCCAGTACACCACAACTATCTAAAGCATAATTAAGCGATGTGTTTATTTTTGTATCTTTTTATGATAATCTTCTATAGGAATATCATAGGTTGTATTTATTTCATTGAATTGTGTTAGAATATTTTGGTATTCATCTTTTCTAATAAGTTTTTTTAATTCTTTTTTATTGATATAGTTACTGAGCTGTGTTAGAATATTTACACAATTAGATTTTGTAACATGATTATCCAACTCATTTTTTAAATATTGTTTAGTAAATCCATCATAACCATTTATAGGATCTTTTACATTACCAGTCTTCTACCTTTAAAAATCGGTATAACCTTTAGATGCTTTAAAAATGTCTCTTAATTCATTCTGATGCTTAATTACACTCTATGCTTTTCATCTACTAACGATTTTAACCCTCCACACATATTAATAACATAACTTGGATTCCTGTTGAAGTTTTTAAATATTTTTTTGTTTTTTAATTAATTTAGTTTCCAGTATTTGACTGAAAGTTTTCGATTCTTGATTCTAACTCTTTTTTTATTTTTTCTAATCATATTTCATCGTTAATACTGCAGCTGTCTTTAAGCTGTACCATAGTAGAACCACAACTGGGTCACTCATGAGCCATTCTGTAATTTTTTTTTGACGATCTCTGTTTTGCATTATTGCCTAGATTTCTGAATCTCTATGACTTTATGTCACATAAGTTAATTAACAATGGCACTTATTTTTCCATTTATGTGTAAAATATAGAAGAGAAAAATCTAGATTTACTCAAAACTGCAAATGTGTCAGTTCTGACCCATTGCTGCAAGCATTATGGTATGCTCATATCTAGTATCGCTTCTTGTTTATTTTTAAGTTGTGTTTGCTCAACAATCTCAAAACTCACTTCTACCTGATGACGTTATAGTTCTCCAGCTGTAGTCGGGCGGGAGTTTAAGTTGAAACATGTCTGAATGTGAACACAAGTATCGCACAGCTGGTGCTTTGTTCCTTGAAATAAGATCTTTGAAGTGCATTCTAACTAAATGAATATATTGCTTAATACATATAGATTTATTATGGCCAATCATTTACCCATAGAAGAGGATATTGTAAACGCTATAGAAGACTTTTTGGCTCATGAATCTCAAAGTGAGCTACGGGAATTTTTGTATCAGGAAAAGTTTTCGCAACCTGCAGTTTCAGATTTTTACTAGAATTTGATTGAACACTACACAATGATTTATGGAACACTGATGAAGAAAGTATGTAGGTTTATACATTTATTTTGTAATTATCTGTACGCTTCAGAGGCACACTTTTAAATTGCAAAAATTAAGTTTATACATTAGTGCAGCCTTATTTATATAACGGAAGAAATATCATGTGTGACAATTATTGTACCACCTTTGGTGTCACTGAAATTTTGAAAGCAATTTCAAAAAGTATTGTTGCAGTCACATACCAGCCTCTGTTAAGAAGGAAAATGAAGAGTTACAGAGCACTGTGTTTTTCGAGTAGAATTGTGTGACACTGACTGTTTATCACGGAAAGAATAGCAAGAATATCCTGTTTCTCAGGACTGTACATCCTTACGTGAAAATTAAGGCTTGTTTTAATAAGAAACCAGATACAGCTATATTTTATAACTGCTCTAAGTATAGAGGGGAGGGGGGGGGGGGGGTGCTCGATTCCAAATGGCTCGCAAATACTCAGTCAGAGCACCATCTAGACCTTGGTCTGGTCACAAATTTTACATTTCTGGATTTTCCTGTGGTAAATACCCTACTCTTGGCCAGTGCTATAAACGGGAAGAAGCTGAAATGCACGGACTTCATACTGCAGTTAGAGGAGAAGCTTGCTGGGAGGTATACAGCAACCAGGAAAACTAGTACCTGCGTCACTCCTGGAGATGTTTCTGAGAGACAAAAAAAAAGAATATGTTGCCTTGTATAAGGCTTTACAAATCATTTGTAAAGTGTCATATGTATAAGAAAACTGCCTCTAGTAAATTCACGTCAAAATACTGTTATTTGTGCTCATTATGTGATTATACCCAGTAAATGTGTGACGTTTTCTTAATAATAATTGATAATCTGAGAAAAACTACTTCATTTTTGTTGATTTTGCAATAAAATATCCAGCACGTCAAAGAGTAGATTCATTTGTAGCCACAACAAACCCCTTGTCTCCATCTTACTTTCTCTCTCTCTCTCTCTCTCTCTCTCTCTCTTTCTCTCTTTCTCTCTCCCCCTCTCGCTGTCCCCCCCTTCTCTCTCTCTCTCTCTCTCTCTCTCTCTCTCTTCTCTCTCTCTCTCTCTCCAGACGAAGAGGCCTCGGAAGGTCAAACGGTATCGACCAATGGCCGCATCATCCTCAGCCAATAGGCGTCTCTGGTTGCGGATGTGGAGGGACATGCATGTGGTCAGCGCACTGCTCTCTTGGCTGTTGCTAGTTTTCGTAACTGCAGCTGCCACTTTTCAATCAAATAGCTCCTCAGTTGGGCTCACAAGGGGTGGGTACGCCACACTTGCTAACAGCGCTCGGCAGACCTGAACTGTGACCCATGCCATCAGTGCAGGTGCTAGCCAAGTCTAACAGCGCTTAACTTCAGTGACCTGACAGGAATCGATGTGGCCACCGTGCCAAGGCTGTTGGCAAAATAACAAGTGACGCAGCTGCAGTTCTAGGCTTGACCAAATATAAGTGCTTCTAGTGTTAATTCCAAAGATGCTCATTTAATAGATTCAAAGTATCATTAAATTTGTAATTATCTGTAATAGTGGGTAACATCAGCTCATGACTTAAAGAGAATAGGTTGTTACGTAACTGTAGCAGAACTCTGCACATGCAGAAAGGTAAGGAAAGAGGCTTTACGTAGTTAAATCAACAACAAAACTGAGTTTCTCAAAATCTTAGATGTTAAGATGGCTATACTTTTCACACTCACGATCTTCTTCAGAAACCGTATGTTGGCACCTTGACAATAAGAACAACAACCGTTGTCACTGATACTGAAACGAGATTGCTCCTGCAGTTCAGCACGCCTAGTGGCAATGTTGCCCATGACAGCCTCCACTTTCTTAAGATCGTCCAGTGTCAGCAGCGTCATCAAACAAACAATGGGTAATGTTGCTGCTTTTGCGTGATACGCAGTTTATGTACAGTGTGTCCGAAAAAACACCGGCAGGCTTAAGCGATACGTTTCTTATACAGAAATAAGTAAAAAATGTCTGGTAAACATGTTCTCTAAAATGCTAACTTAAGAGGTATGAACACCTGTTGATCTTCGACAGTATGAAACAGGTCTCTTTCACTGCAAGGTCCTTGCTTTCTATATTTTGGGAAGAGAAAGTGCTGACCAGAAGAAGGAAAATAATGGCTAGTAGAGATGTGGTCTAAAATGTATACTTTGAGAGCTATGAGCACTCGTTCATCTTCGGTAGTGTGAAACACATCTCTTCTACCGAACAAGCGTTCATAGCTTTTAGGTATGCATTTCAGAGCCCATGTTTACCAGCCTTGTTTTGTTGTTTTGAGCCGTACTACTTCCTCCCACAACACGAAAAACAAAGAGCTTGCAGTATCAGACATGCGCTTCACAGTATCGAACATGAACAAGTACTCATACCTCTTAAGTCACGCACTTTAGAACCATTGTTTACGAGAAGTTTTTTCTATTTTTGGTGTACAAAGAGCTTGCAATAGAAGACATGCGCTTCACAGTATCGAAGATGAACAAGTACTCATACCTCTTAATGCACGCGCTTTAGATCCATTGTTTACGAGAAGTTTTTTCTATTTTTGATGTAAGGAACACGTCCTTAAAGTCCGTCAGCTTTTTTTGGGATACCCTGTATATATTGCGAATAATTATCGATATAGCAAGCATCGTTGTGAAACGCCTGCTGCTATTATAGTTTGTGTTGGTCATTCTGTGTCCAGTATAACGTACTGAATTCTGCCAGTCAAATAATATTTCACCCAAACACATACCTGGAGAGACAATCTGTACAGTCGAATCTTGTCGTTACTGTTTGCGTTTCACAGGAGAGGTTTTTTCCTAAATCCACTTCGGTTCTCATAGAAGGCATCGTCATCTTAGAAACAGCAGACTGATTGATAAAAAATATGTTCTAAGGACCCTGCAACAACAGACGTCAACAATGTTGACATTTAAATATGCGTATCCCTTCCTTCACCCTTTTTATGAACAGGAATGCCTTCAAAGATACCTCGTTTGCATGAAACAAACGCAGATGAAACGCGTCTTTCCCAATGTTCGTTGGACTAAGAGATGGCGCGGGATCAACGTTTCGCGCTGATAGTGATCGCACAAAACTGTTGCGGGAGAGCGATTTGGGGCCGGTGGTGTTTCGTGAGTTTCAGTTTTCGGACCGAAGACCGCTTCCGGGCGTGACGCGTACTGCGGACGTTAATACGAGCGAGGCGGAACGCGGCGGGGCTGCCTATATTTCAGGCAGAATCCATTACGGCGGCAAATTGGTTCTGCATAGCGAACCGCCGCGGGGCCCCGCGCGGCCGACCCACCCTCCGCCGCCCACCGCCGGCGCCCGCTGTCTACAAACAAAGGCCGCCCGCCGCCGTCGCCCGCCCCCACTTCCGCCGGCGCCGCTTGCTTTTCCCTCCAGGCCTGACCAGCCTCCTTCCCGCTTCTCTTGTTTCTGGATAACAAGCTCGGTCTCTCCCGCAGCCCCGGCCGCCGCGCGCTTTGTTTACGCCGCGTCTTTCATTACCCACCTTGAAGGGCCGCGGCGTTACCCGCTCGTCCGGCTGGTGCGCTTCATTGACCCATTGTCTTGTCATCCACGTCAGCCTTCGAGTACCAGTGCAGGCATAAGACACACGAGTGGCAGTAGCGGAATTTCTCCTGTTCGTGGCCATTCGTTCGCTCGACGCCACACTCTGCTGGAAACAGTGACGTACGAGGTGACCTGCAACTCGCATTGAAAATGGTTCAAATGGCTCTGAGCACTATACATAGACAAACGTTCTTCACATATGATGTTTGTTCTGTGCGCTGGTGAAGTTTCGAACCCTTCTGGCAGATGCCACGGCCGTAGTACAGCATAAAAATTGGCGTCTACATACGACTCACATTACAAGCTGCGTGCTGTTATTAAATTCTTGTGTGCAGGAATGGAAAACGTGGTGAACATCCATAAACGTTTGTGTTCAGTGTATGGCGATGCTGCAGTCGAGAGGAGTACAGTTGGGCAATGGTTAAAGAAAGTTACAGCCTCAAGAAATGCAGAAACGTAGCTCCACGATCAGCCACGCTCGGGACATCCTGTCTCAGCCACTGCTGAGACATGCTGAATCGTGTGGATGCCATTATTCGTGCCGACCGGAGCATCACAACTAAACAGTTGGTTCTACAGTTGTCGGTCAGCATTGCAAGTGCTTCTACAGTGATCGAAACTCTCGGATATTCAATGAGGTGCTCACAATGGGTTCCAAGAACGCTCACAGTGGACCACAAGATTCAAAGAAAGGCCATTTCATCTGAGTTGTTGGAGCGTTTTGAGACCGACAGAGAGAGACGTTCCTGTCACGGATCGTTACAGGGAACGAAAGCTGGGTGCACCACTCTGCGTTGGGAACAAGAAGGTAGTCCGTGGAGTGGCATTATCCTCATTCACCACAAAAGAAGAAATTCAAGATAACCCCTTGCGCCGGAAAAGTCGTGACGACAGTCTTCTGGGAATGCGATGACCCCATTCTCGTGGATGTGGTGACAAAAGGGTCAAACACCAATTCAGATGCATACGTGAAGACTCTGAATAAACTCAACAACCGTTTCCGACGTGTTCGATCGGACAAGAATCCAGCAGAAATCTTGCTACAACACGTTAATGCACTGGCACACACAAATCAGAGAACCCGGGAACACATTGCCAGATTGGGTTGGACATCACTACCTCATCCACCCTTCAGTCCAGACCTGGCACCCTCGGAGTTCCATATCTTTAGGCCGCTTAAAGATTCTCTACGGAGAACACACTTTGAAGATGACGAGAGAGTCAGTCATGCAGTGAAAACATGGCCTACGCCTACACCACAAGAGTTTTTACCAGCGGGGAATACTTGCTCTTCCAAAACGTTGGCGTACGGTCATAGAACGAGATGGAGACTACGTAGAAAAATAGGAGACTTGTTGATGTATATTGTACCCAAACTCTGACTCTTAACAATAAATGTGTTGTGAGGAAAAACAATGGGGAATTACTTATTGAACGACCCTCGTATGTGCCACATTCCTCGTCGCACGAGCAATTACCTTTAGCCTGAATGCATATCAGAAAAACCACACAGTGTGGAGCGTAACAACAGCTTGGTATCGTCTTTCCATACCTATACGCTTATTTCGTGTTGTGTTACCTCAACCAGTACTGGACACCATATTCACTGAACAGATGTAAGGAAAATATCCGGGTTACCCCAAGGAAGTCTGATAGGACCATTACTGTTTATAATGTACGACGGAGAATTGAAGAGTAACGCACAATAATCTTTTTTCCCGTGGTATTGTGGCTACAATGTTGAAATTTCACGAGGATATAGTTTGCGCTTCAGAGGGTATTTTGTTTTCAAGTGCAGCTCTAGCGAGAGAAGCCAGAACTACGAAACAAACCGGGCGCGCTTGTTACTGTCGTCGACGTGGGAAGAGTGGAGAAGTGTAGTTCGATATTTGTGAGCTAAAGGGCATAAACCTAGTGAAATTAACAGGGACATGCATGGCGTGTATGGGGACGACTGCGTCGACCGCAGCAACGCCTCCACGTGGTGTGCATTCTTCCGAGAGTGTCGGGTGAACTTTATTGTTTCCCCACGCTCCGGGCAGCCGGTAACAGCTGCAACGCCGCAGAAAGTTGCAACCATTGAGGCAGCAATTTTGAACGACTGGTGTGTGCAACTGCTACCGTTATCGCAGCAGTTCGACATTTCCTATGGTGCAGTGTACGATGTTGCTCATTAGAAATTGTAATTTCTTATAGTTAGTGCTCGTTAGGTAGCTAAGAAGCTGACAGACACCCGCAGAGGCAAAGGAATGATGACAAGCTTGGATCACCTAAAGATTTACACTGCCGAAGGGCGCGACTTTCTGAAAGGAATCGGCGCTGGTGATGAGTCAGGGTCGCACCAGTGCACGCCCGAAACCAAGCAGCCCTCTATGGAGTGGAAACATGCTGGTTACCCAGAAACAAAAAAAATTCAAAGTGACTGTGTTAGTAATCTCCTAGGAAAGTGCTTGTGATAGTGTTCTGGGTTGTGCCCTTTGTGCTATTGGTGCACTTTGCTGAACGCGAGGCCACTGTGAATGCTGCAGCCTACATTAAAACTTCGGATGAACTGCGTCGTGCCTTTCGTGACAAACGCCACAACATTAATGCCGACGCTGTCAAACTTCTTCATGACAACGCTCGCCCCCGTTCATGAGAAAATCGCCAGATTTGTGATGTTCCAGCAACCACAATGAAATCCAGACCTTGCACCGTAGTACTTTCATTTGTTTGGTCCCACGAAGAAATTCCTGGCCGGCCAAGGTTTTACGACAGATACTGAAGTGAAATCAGCAGTACGCAAATGGGTACACTCCAACCAGACGGACTTCTACGGTCATGCCATACTGAAACTGGTACCACGCTGCGAGAAATGTGTTGAGAACGATGGCGACTATAAATAAAAGTACATAAAAGATGTAACTTCATTTTTGACTTTTTTTTTGTTTTGTTACGTATTAAACATTTTTGAAATAAAATTATAGTGCATTATTTTCAGATCTTGCCTGGTAAACATATGACCATACGTAGAAAAAGAAATTCACTGCTGTACAATTACACTATTGGTGACAAATTGCAGGAAGCAGTGTATACCGTAAAACATCTACCAGTAACTATGAAAATGGTTCAAATGGCTCTAAGCACTATGGCACTTAACAGCTGAGGTCATCAGTCCCCTAGATTTAGAACTACTAACCTAAGGACATCACACACATCCATGCCCGAGGCAGGATTCGAACCTGCGACCGTAGCAGCCGCGCGGTCCCGGACTGAAGTGCCTAGAACCGCTCGGCCACCGCGGCCGGCGCTGTAACTATCCAGAGTGACCTTAAATAGAGTGAAAAATAGTAAGAAAAGCAGACGCCACACTTAGAGTAATGGGGAGAATCCTTAGGAAATGTAACTCATCTACGAAAGAAGTGACCTACAAGGCTCTTGAACAACCAGTTCTTGGGTATTGTTCATCAGTCTGGGACATTTATGAAGAGATAAAGAAGATCCAACGAAGAGCAGCGTGTTTAGTCACGGGACCGTTTAATTGGCTCGAGAGCGTTACAGAGATGCTCAACAAATTCCGGTGGCAGATGCTTCACCAGAGGCACTGTGCATCACGGACAGATTTACTTTTGAAATTACGGGACAGTACATTCCAGGAAGATTCCTCCCAACATATATCGCCAAATACCCACTACGAAAAAATTCTAGAAATTGGAGTCAACACAGAGGCTTACCGACAATAATTCTTCCCGCGCTCCATTCGCGAATGGAAGAAGAAAGGGAGACCAGTTGGTGCTGCTAGAAGTGCCCTCTGCCACACACTGTCAGTTGGCTTGCGGAGAATTGATGTAGATGATCAAGACGTCGAAACTAGGAGCTAAATGACCGCTGAGAAACGACGGAAAGCACCTGAGTTCCTTTAGTGAAAGTCTGAGGGCGGAAGACGATCGGCAGTAATCTGGGTGACAGGAAGAAATTCCGCGAGTACTGAAGCGTCTCTTTAGAGTCGCTTCATGATACTTGTCGTCCCATTAGGTTCTGATTACGTCATTATCTCCATCGTCTGTCTGCAGGATACTTCTACGAGGATCGTTTAATGAGTAATGCCCCACATTTCTTGTCTCAGAACATAGTTATTGTTAAGAGTCAGAGTTTGGTGACAATATACATCAACAAGTCTTGTTCATGTCCTGTTTTTCTGCGTAGTCTCCATCACATTTTACGGCCTTACGCCAACGTTGTGGAAGAGCATGTATTCCTGCTGGTAAAAGCTCTTGTTCTGTAGGCGTAGCCATGTTTTCACTGCATGACTGACACTCTCGTCATCTTCAAAGTGTGGTCTCCGTAGAGAATCTTCAAGCGGCCTAAAGAGATGGAACTCCGAGGGTGCCAGGTCTGGACTGTAGGGTGGATGAGGCAGCGATGTCCAACCCAATCTGGCGATGTGTTCCCGGGTTCTCAGACGTGTGTGTGCCAGTGCATTATCGCGATGTAGCAAGATTTCTGCTGGATTCTTGTCCGATCGGACACGTCGGAAACGGTTCTTGAGTTTATTCAGAGTCTTCACGTATGCCTCGCAGTTGATGGTTAACCCTCTTGTCATCACATCCACGAGAATAACGCCATCACAATCCCAGAAGACTGTCACCACGACTTTTCCGGCGCTCGGGGTTGTCTTGAATTTCTTCTTTTGTGGTGAATGAGAATCATACCACTCCATGGACCGCCTTTTTGTTTCCGGCGCAAAGAGGTGCTCCCAACTATTGTCCCCCGTAACGATCCTTGACAGAAAGGCCTCTCCGTCAGTCTCAAAACGCTCCAACAATTCAGATGAAATGACCTTTCTTTGAATCTTGTAGTTCACTGTGAACATTCGTGGAACCCATTGTGAGCACCTCTTTGAATATCCGACAGTCTCGATCATTGCAGACACACTTCCGATGCTGCCCGACAACTGTAGAGCCAATTGTCGAGTTGTGATGCCCCGGTCGTCACGAATAATGGCATACGCACGATTCAGCATGTTTGGAGCAGTGGCTGTGACTGGAGGTCCGAGCGTGGCTGATAATGGAGTTCTGTTTCTGAATTTTCTGAGGCTGTAACTTTCTTTACCAAGTGCCCAACTGTACTTCTATCAACTGAAGCATCGCCATACACTGCACACAAACGTTTGTTTTCTGCACACAAGAATTCAATATCAGCACGCTGCTTGTTACGTGAGTCGTATGTAGACGCCACTTTGACGCTGTACTACAGCTCTGCCATTTGCCAGAACGGTTCGAAACTTCACCAGCGCACAGAACGAACATCAAATATGAAGCACCTATATGGACGGTTGTCTGTGTACATTAATGGCTTTCTTTAAGACATGTGGGGCATTGCCTGTGGAAAGACCCTCCCATGAGGACTGAGTAGTGTAGTTGATGAAAATTCGATGTTTAATCGAGGTTAAGTGTGACCAACTTGTGCTTTGCATCAGTGTGTCAATACGTTACGTGATCCATTCATTTTCCATGTGTAGTCCACACCAATATTTATCATTACTTCCTTTACGTTACCTAGTCTGTGCTAGAATGTGAGTGAATGGATGTTTCCGCGTGTCTTTTCGGGTTTGTTTTGTGTTTAGTATTTGAGCTGCTTATCGTCTGTTGGGAACACAAGTTAACCAACCTTGATCTCTTACCTAGGCAAAGGGGTCTATCCCTTTAGTTCGAGAGTTGCCTGCCAGTTAGGTTGGTGGCGGAAACGACAACTCTGGTCGCTTCCGTTTGACGCGTGGACATTCTGGGTGGTCTGAGCAGAGCTAGACTTTGCCGCTGGAAGTTGTTGGTGGGTGTGGTTCGCACCTCTCAAGTGAGCCTCATGCTGCCAGCCATGAGATAGGTCGTAGCTTTAACCGCGGTCTTCATGTGTCAAGTCGTTGCGGATACTTAAATTCCTCAGCTTAACTGAAGTGTTCCGGTTAATTCTTCGGGATGTGCTACGAATTGCTGATGATAGGCAATGCTTGAGTTTGTGATATTATCAGCAGTCGTAGTTTGCCCTGTTCATTTGGAACACAGGGATGTGGAACGCGCCCCACTTATATAGTTATGCTGAGCTAGAGTGCTTTAATCCTTTGTAAATGTGAGAGCAATTGTGACTTCTTTTCCGTGTTAGATAATTTTTTTAATTTATTGTACTTTTCCTTCACACGTTATAATGTCTGTATTCACTGTTTTGTGTGCGTTCAGCTCCATTATTCCATCTCTATATGTTGCCCAGTGTAGCTTAAATGACCAGTGCCAGGTGAATTAATTTCGCATTTTCGTGTTTCGTGGGACCTTTTGGTATCTACCTTTGTTTACTGGGGACCACGTGTTCCTTGAAACATAGGGGTCTTCTGCTTTACTGATTTCGATATCCATTCGTTGTGACTCATGATCTATTCGTTCTTGTAGTCGAGTTCCCTCATCGATTCCACACATTCCGTAATTTTCTTTTATTTCTGTTTGGAACTGTTATAGACTTGTGACTTAGTCCATCATATGGCTAATTTCATTCATTGCATGTTGTGTGCGTGAATTCTCGCTTCGAGTATTTATGAAAATAAGATGTCTCAATTAGTATAAATCTCACTGCGGTTAGTGCATGGAAGTAATGGTGGTGGTTTGTTCCTCTGAACTTCGTCTTTTTTCTTGTGTATTCAGAGTGGGCGGATGAAGTCGTGTGTTTCCTGTCCTCTTTGTCCCATGCAAGCCTAGTTAAATTGTGCAATGTAAATTCATTTGATCAAAGTAGATTACTTCATTTCATGTTCAGGCACCATTTAAGAATATTGACAGGATGTTCACCCATGATTCTTTGTGACTATCTGTGAATAAATGAGTTTAATAAAAGCTCGTATCGTATGTCCTGTTACCTCCTTTATAGCTCAGCAAATAACTGCTTAATTTACAAGGTAATGCTTTCAGTGGCATTGTTCTTTAAAATGATAGCCTGGTTTTACATATTTCCCAAAGACAAGCTTTTGGTTAATTTTTGAGTTTATGCATTCTAATTTTTCGTCTGATTCACTACAGTTGACTTTTTTTACCTTTACTTTTGAAAAAGGGGCCTAAAAATTTCCAGTCCAGTCGTTTCTCGTTTATCAGAAGAGTTTAGGGCTGGTGGCGACCGTGTGATTTAATTGAGTGTTTGTTCCTTGTAGGTGCCTTAGCCACCGTTTGTACACAGATGTTAAGTGTGCCTGCAGACTTGTAGTCAACATACGTCGTTCCAGTCAAGTACCAGCAGTAACATACAAACGCCTAGCTTATAGTACAAACATTTTAACAGAGCAACAAATTAATTGTGGCCAGTGTACACAACTGGAATAAAACTGCCATCCTAGAAGGTGTTGAAGAGAGAAGACTAGTTGAAATGGGCTGCAGTAACGCGAAAGAGGAGTGGATGACTTATTAAATATTTTACCGTTTTCAGCTGCACATGTGATCTCACTCATGGTTCATCTGTAGAGTCGCCTGAGGTTGTTCCACACATCATCAGTTAGTGATAGCCATTCGCCAGCTGACATATTGCCATGGTATGTATAGATATACGATACCAAGAAGGCTGTACAGAGATGTCTTAGACATTACTAACAATGTTAATCTGAAGGAAGAGGGTGTCAAACTAAACGCCACCGGTGTTGAAGAAGATGTGTATCCGTCTTCCTCCTTGGGGTGGCGACGGTAACGGACGACACAGCCGATGGCGGTCGTTTGCCCTCGCGTTTTCCAAACGTGTGGAGTGACGCCTGTGCGCTGGAGCACGCGGAAGAGGAATTTTACTCCAGTCAATAAGGACCCAGAGTCATTGGAAAATCAAAACTAATTCCAAAATGATTTGGAAATAATATCAGTATGGGATTTAAAGAGGCAATTGACCCTAAATAACAAAAGGTGTGAGGTCATCCATGTGAGTTCTAAAAGTAATCCGTTACATTTCGGTTATACGATAAATCATTCAAATCTAAAGACTGTCAGTTCAACTGTATACCTAAGGACTAAAATTACGAACAACTTACATTGGAAGGAAAGCATAGAAAATGTTGAGGGGAAAGCGAATGAAAGAATGCATTTTATTGACAGAACACTTAGAAGACGCAACAGATTCACTGAAATGACTGCCCGCATAACGCTTGTCCGTCTTCTTCTGGTGCATTGCTGTGCCCGTAACTGACATGGCGATACCGAAAAAGTTCGAAGGAAAGCACCTCGTTTTCTACTGTTATAAAATAGGTGAGAGAGAGTCAGGGATACGATATGCGAGTTGGGGTGTACTCATTAAATGGAAACCGTATTCCGTTGTGGTGTTTTCACAAAATTTCAGTCACCAACTTCCTGATTCCAATGCGAAATATTTCGTTGATACACACTTACGCAAAGAGGAATAAATACTGTGATAAACTAAGAGAAATCAGAGCTATTACGGAAAAGTATTCCTTTTTCCTGCACACTGTTCGAGATTGGAAAGGTAGAGAGATAGGCTGAAGGTGTTTGGATTAGCTGAGCCCTCTGTCAGCCACTGAAGCGTGAATTGTGGGGTAGTCACCTAGATGCAGATATAGAAGTGTGATGTGTCCGCGAGGTGAGAGTGAAAGTCGAGAACGTAATTTGACAGGCTCCGAAGCATTTTAGCATGATTTTAATTTCGGTTAATTCTTTTGAATTCTTAATTTTTGTACTCACCAAAGTGGCGGTGCTAGGATAGGTTCCTTTACATGAAAGAGAACTTGACGAGTGAAAGGATACCTCTGCTGGGAGGTAGTTAGGTAGTTGGAAGTTAAGCAAACTGTCAGATCTGTAGACTTTCGTCGTCTCTCGTTTTCCAAAGTGACCAAGTTAAAGGCAGATACGTCCGTTTCAGATGACAGTGGGAAATGGTGCCAAGCACGACAGTACACTGTTCCCTTGCATCGCCTTATATTAGTTTGCCGGAGCAACCAGCACGTAACGTTGCGGCGTGCTGGCCTGACTCCGGTACTGAGAGCACGCCCACAGACACGTTTTCTCTGGTAGAGAGCGTGGCGTTCACGATTAAAGACGTAGGACGGTAACAGAGTTTGTTTTCCTTAAAAACTTTTAAGAGTTTTCACATGAAAATTCGGAGTAATTACTTTCCATCACCCCCCTCAGACGATTCTTCAGGTCACGAGTTGTGCTAATATGGAGGGACACTAAGGCAACAGAACAGTGGTGTATTGTCTAGCAAATTCCCCTCATCCGAACCCAATGGCACACATCTGGGACGCTAATGGGTTCCCACTCCGCGCCCACACACGCCGTGGATTAATTCATGATTTGTTACCCTTAATGATTTAATCCTAAATGAAAATATATATTATGATGGCTTCAAGCGTATCAAAATTCGTACTGCTACAAAATGTTAAATAAAGACCGAGTTTCTTAGGTTTCATTAAAATTTTACATCCATGAATGCATGATTCTAATGGCGATGCAGTGAATGTTGAATGTATTTGTTCCATCGTAAAGTCAAGCGCCGTCACGCTGTTCAGGAATGTCCGAGTAGAGACGTTGGATCGCTTCATATTCTTCTTCAAACTTGTTCAATGCTCGACGTTTGGATCCCTCGCCTGGGTCATCTTCAGACGATGGATCACTTCATATTCCTTGTGAGGGTGTGGGGTTGCTATTCTGTCATTCTGCGCAACGGATTAATCTGAGAGGCACCCTTTACCCTATGGCTCCTGTAAGATGCGATTTCCACCACACACTACTACAGAAGTCAGACAGACGCTCCTAACGTTCTAAAGAGAAATGATTGGAAAACTTTCAGCAATAAATATCTTCTGGAGTCGTCCGCTGTAAGGAAATGACACAAAAATTCACAACATTTCTTACGTAACTGGTGGGATACTTAGGTACTGGAGTACTGCTAGTTAGTGTAAGAAAAACATTAAACTACCGAAAATTATTATTTATTTTGCAAAAATTCTGAGAAATCACAATGGCACTTTTAGTTATGAACTGAACAACTTATTTCCGGGTTCTTTTCGGAATGTGAGGTTACCTCTTAAGGATAGGATTCGCTAATGAAATTTCTATACGAAGATTAAGATTGTTATTGACTTGGCAGAATGGCTGAGAGCCGCTCCTACTCAAGTTGAATAATTATCCGTTAGAATGTTGCTAGGTACAGTCGAGGCTGTCGCATGTGAAATGCAGTGAAGTGTACTGTTGTGGAGGAAATATGGGGCTCGCAAGAGCTGTAGCGCACAATACTGTAAGCTGCGATGACTGCTGTCTGCGCCGCTCGCTGCTGACAAATAAGATAACTCTCGTTCTATCTGGATTGACCTTCGCCAATCAAACTTTCCCTACCCCTTCTACATCTGCATCTACATCTACATCTACATCTACATGACTACTCTGCAATTCATATTTAAGTGCTTGGCAGAGGGTTCATCGAACCACAGTCATACCGTCTCTCTACCATTCCACTCCTGAACTGCGCGTGGGAAAAACGAACACCTAAAGTCAAGGATTCCTATTCGCCCCTAGTCTAACTATTAGCGTGGTACACCGGTCATATAACCAGTCCTCCGCGATGCCACTCAAAAATTCGCTTGCAGGCGTCTAACTATAACTCTAACCGTTCACACCGCACAATAAGTGTGGCGGCCAACACAGTGAACAACGCTTAATCGCAAGGACTCAATATAGAGTCGCACTCCAATTCGCTCTCAACAGAGGTGCTCTCCCAGTGAAGTACTGAGGAGAGACTTGATCCTCACTCTTTGAGTACACACACGAGCACGCATGCACTCGTTATGTGTTCTCGCTCCAAGAGCGACAACAGAACGGCCCCTCTCCACACCAGATGTGAAGGGGTGTATATCTTTCGGTCTCTTCCATTACTCCTTCAGCTCAAGGCATCAGAAATATCTTCTGCCAATCAGCATTTCTCTTCTAAAACGGGAGAATGACGTTTCGTTTAAGGCGACCAATCCGATAGCATCGGCGTTTGGTGTTTGCTGTCTCCCTGTGAAAGCCTCTGAAACTGCGTGCTATATTTGTAAAGAATGCGGTAGGGTGGGTAGTTCCACACAATGTAGCGGAATTTGCTTTTAAGCCAAACACGTAGTCGTTCTTCCTTTCACTCAGGCAAACGCTGTCTGCTCTATGGGTGGTCACCGGCCGACATAGATAGGCTGAATCGTCCTCTGAAAGGACTGGCTCCCTGGCGTGCAGTTTGTGTCTCCAGAACTAAAAGCCCCTGCGAACGTTGTGTCTTGAATGTGTGTGTGTGTGTGTGTGTGTATGCCAGCCTCGAGTATTTCAATCTCGGGTGCGCATTTGTGATTTATTAGTTATTTGCACATAGTTTACATGAATTCATACAACATTGACTTTATCTTTTAGAGTTTGGGTTCGAATGAAGCGTCTTGATGTGCGGAATATGATTGTGAGGGCGGAATATGTAAGCAATGAAGGTCAGGAGACGACGACGTCTTACATCCTCTTCAAACTTATTCAGTGCTCGACGTTTGGATCCCTTGTCTGAGTCATCTTCAGTATTCTGTTGGTGTCCTTGGATGGCTTGACACCAGCGCGGTTTTGAAGATAACCCAGCCAAGTGAACGAAACGTCGAGAACTGAATAAGTGTGAAGAGGAACAGAGGCAGCCCAACGATTTATAACACTTTTATCGTCCTACAATTTATTTTGTAGCCCTGTGGCAGGCCTCATACTGTGTAGTGTTCGGGGTCCACTGTTACTTTCCGCATCATGCAGATGTCTTGCTTGAACCATTTTGCAGTTCGTTTCGACCTTCTGACAAGCTTACTAGACACTAACCGAAAGCATCAGCTGCAAACATCTAACAGGGCTGCTCACATTGTCTTCTAAATGGTATCTATAGATTAACATCAGCAGGGGAAGTACCACAGTTCCTTGGGAAACCCCAGGCATAACTTCCCATCAATTACTAAGAACTGTTTTCTGACAGTAAACTACATGTCCAGTAGCATAGCTAAGGTGAATCTCAAGAGACATGCAGTTTGATTGGAAGCCACTTGTGAGGAACGGTGTCAAATGCCTTCTGCGAATTTTGTTCCATGGAATGAACTTCATATTATACGGCGATATCACTTGTTACTTCGTCTGAATAAAGAGCCAGTCGTGTTTTATAAGAACGATATATTTTAAACCCGTACTGGTTGTTCGTCAATTCTTAGCTATTTTTAATGATCTTTGAACGCAGTGTATGTTCCAAAACTCTGCGACGATTAGATGGCAGTGAGACGTATTTACATAATTCAGTGGATTACTTTTGGGGTGTCGTCTAGAAATCGCGGTGCCACAACAACGTTGGCAACGCGAAACAATGCCAGAGACATCAGCGAGGGCTCGCTTCAGTCCGCAGTGACGTACGGGAGGCACTACCGAAGACCACGTCTATCCTCTCAGCACGGAAGGGCAGCAGCGCCATCACGCTGATGTCACTATAGTGCCATGCTAGCAACAGCTCTGCCTAGCTGGTGACCTCATCTGAAGGAGACAACATCGTTCTACAGGACCAATGTGACAGTTAAAGTTTCTGACGGACTTGGTAATTGAAAATTCAAACCACTTGAGAGCAGTTTAATTAATCCATCATGTTATGCCTTGATAGTCAATGACAGCTGAAAATTATAAGTTACTCCTGTGGCAAAGGAATGTGTCAAAGTTAAGAAAATCTTCTATTCGCTTATGTAATAAACTAATAATTGTTGTGTTATAGTGTGATGAGTCTTCTCCCAGAGCAATTGAAGAACCCACAGTTGTGGGACACGAAAATGCACTGAAGAGCCAAAGAAACTGGTACACCTTCCCAACATCGTGAAGGGCCCTCGAGAGCACGCAGAAGTCCGGCAACACAACGTGGCATGGACTCGACTAATATGTGAAGTAGTGCTGGAGGCAACTAACACCATGAACCCTGCAGTACTGTCCATAAAACCGTAACAGTACGAGGGGGTGAAGATCTCTTCTGTACAGCATGTTGCAAGGCATCCCACATATGCTAGATAATGTTCATGTCTGGGGAGTTTGGTGGCCAGTAAAAGTGTTTAAACTCAGAATAGTGTTCCTGAAGCCTTTCTGTAGCAATTATGGACGCGCGGTGTGTCGCATTATCTTGCCGGAATTGCCCAAGTCCGTCGGAATGTACAATGGACATGAACGGATGCTGGTGATCAGACAGGATACTTAAGTACGTGTCACCTGTCAGAGTCGTATCTAGACGTATCAGGGGTCCCGTATCACTTCAGCCACCATCGCGCCACACCACTATGGAGCCTCCAAATGGTTCAAATGGCTCTAAGCACTATGGGACTTAACATCTGAGGTCATCAGTCCCCTAGACTTAGAACTACTTAAACCTAACTAACCTAAGGACATCAAACACATCCATGCCCGTGGCAGGATTCGAACCTGCGACTGTAGCAGCAGCGTGGTTGGAGCCTCCACCAGCTTTAAAATTCCACTGCTGACATGGAGGGTCCATGGATTCATGAGGTTGTCTCCATACCCGTACACGTCCATCCGCTCGATACAATTTGAAACGAGACTCTTCCGACCAGGCAACATGTTTCCAGTCATCAACAGTCCAGTGTCGGTCCTGATGGGCCCAGGCGAGGTGTAAAGCTTTGTGTTATGCATACGAGTGGGCCTTCGGCTCCGAAAGCCCATATCGATGACGTTTTGTTGAATGGTTCGCAGGCTGACTCTTGCTGATAGACCAGCATTAAAATCTGCAGCAATTTGAGGAAAGGTTGCACTTCTGTCACGTTGAACGATTCTCTTCAGTCGTCGTTGGTCCCGTTCTAGCAGGATCTTTTGTCGGCCGCAGCGATGTCGGAGATTTGATGCTTTACAAGATTCCTGATATTCACGGTACACTCGTGAAATGCTCGTACTCAAAAATCCCCACTTCATGGCTACGTCGGAGATGCTGTGTCCCATCGCTCGTGCGCCGACTATAACACCACGTTCAAACTCAATTAAATCTTGGTAACTTGCCATTGTAGCAGCAGTAAACGATCTAACAACTTTGCCAAAGATTTGTTGCCTAATATAGGCGTTGGCGACCGCAGCGCCGTATTATGCCTGTTTACGTATCGCTGTATTTGAATACGCATGCCTATACCAGTTTCTTTTGCGCTTGGGTTTAGTTTCGCCTGGTCACAAGAACTTTCTCACACTTTCAAAAAATTTTATGCAACTAAGCAACGACAGAAAGCAGATAAAACGTCAGATTTTTTGATTTCTATTGCTGTTACGCAGGGAAG
This sequence comes from Schistocerca piceifrons, assembly GCF_021461385.2. NCBI lineage: Eukaryota > Metazoa > Arthropoda > Insecta > Orthoptera > Acrididae > Schistocerca > Schistocerca piceifrons. Next base: position 861,396,735 of record NC_060140.1, on the reverse strand, counting down.
ATCTTGCCTGGGCCTTGCCGCTAGTATAGTTTACATGCAACCAGAACCTCACTAGATTTTATACCAGATTTGTAGACAGAGTTTCGTTGTATAAAGTACACAAACATGTGAAAAACGAAAGGACGAAGCTAACCGTCTTGTGTGTCACTGGCAATTAACGTAATTCGATGAAACTTGGATCACAGATAGAAAGAATAGTACGGAAGGCAACTGAAAGAAACACGCAATGAGACGAACAGAAATGACTCTTTTATTTAAAGGCAAAAAATTTAAAGAAGTCACTGCCACTCTTGATAGTCCCCTAGGCATTACAAAAGGCAGGACATGGCTCTTAACGGGGAGTGTGATCACGACAGTTAGCAATGGGCGCTCTGCAACATTCTCTCATGCTGGACATAAGGTTGAGAGGGAGGGCCAGTAGAGAGGCGTTCCATTGCTCCACCAGCACGGCTGACAACTGTTGGATAGTTGATGGCGCATGTGGACATTCTACAATACTTCTCCCCAACGCATCCTGCACATTTTCAATGGGATTTAAGTCAGGGGAATGGGCAAGCCAGGCCATTCGCCAAATATCATCTCCTTGCAAGAGCTGCTCCACCTGCGCTGTTCAATGCAGTGGCGCATTGTCATCCATAAAAAGGAAGTCAGGACCGAATGCACATATTAAATTACGCACATAAGGAAGGAGTATAGTGTGATAATAACGTTCACCAGTGGGTGTACTTGTTCAAAAATTTTATGTCAGTATGCCTATGCAATACTGTTTCTTCCCACACCGTAACAACTGGTTGACCTAAACGATTATGTTCGGCTATATTCCTGGTTCCATTAGGTGTTTACACCTCTCGTCATATGAGGGCACCTTCAGCATCATCGAAAGTAATCGTTGTGGTGGTGCAGCTATTATGGTGTGGAGAAGCATAGTGTAAGGGTGTACTGACCTCCAAATTTTCTAACACAGTATAGTTACCAGTTAACGTTATTATGAGAGTGCATTCCATCCCTACGTTTTTCCGAACTTTTATGGACGACAACGTGCAACGTGCAACGTGCAACGTGAACAAGAATATATTCGGCAAATAGTATGGCCTGCGCGAAACTTTCTGCATCTACTCAAATAATACACACGGCACTTTAACATCGATAACCAAGATGCTGCCACAATCTATGGGTGACACATCGGACCGACTGTACACTCAGAGTGTCCCAGAGACGCCTTTTACCATAACTCTGCTCGTCCTCCTTCACTGAATACTACCGACAGCATTCTGAGAGTGCAGTACTGTCTGAGAGCAGTTTCACAGAATATTTTGGCTCGATTTTCAGTGACTTCATTTCGCTAACTTTTGATCTGATTTCATAGACGCAGTGAATTGTCGAAAGTAAATTATGATACTGTAACAGATGCACAAAGTCTGTAATGTTACATCCAAATTCACATTCCTGAAACGTCCAGCGCTGGTAAACGTTGTATGTTAACGACATAGTCTGAACGACGGCCATAACAGAAGGAACGCCGTGATATCACCCATCCCATCCCATATCACACAATGTTTGGCCTTCCCTCTCTGTACCACTGCACGCTCAGTCAAGAGAAATCGGCAACAGACTCATAACAATAAACTGTCTCTTCCCTCCCCCAAACTGTTAGCGTACCTCCTCCCCAAAAAAGTGTTCAAATGTGTGTGAAATCTTATGGGACTTAACTGCTAAGGTCATCAGTTCCTTAGCTTACACACTACTTAACCTAAATTATCCTAAGGACAAACACACTTACCCATGCCCGAGGGAGGACTCGAACCTCCATCGGGATCAGCCGCACAGTCCATGACTGCAGCGCCATAGACCTCCTCCCCTCCCACACTGTTCAAATGTATGTGAATTCCTAAGGGACCAAACTGCTAAAGTCATCGGTCCCTGCTGGCTGGAGTGGCCGTGCGGTTCTAGGCGCTACAGTCTGGAGCCGAGTGACCGCTACGGTCGCAGGTTCGAATCCTGCCTCGGGCATGGATGTGTGTGATGTCCTTAGGTTAGTTAAGTTTAATTAGTTATAAGTTTTAGGCGACTGATGACTTCAGAAGTTAAGTCGCATAGTGTTCAGAGCCATTTGAACCATCGGTCCTTACACTTACAAACTACTTAAACTAACTTATGTTAAGAACAACACACTTACCCATGCCCGAGGGAGGATTCGAACCTCCGTCTGGAGGGGCGCGCAGTCCATGACATGACGCCCTAGACCGGGCGGCCACTCCGCGCGGCCCTCTCACACTCCAAAATGTTTCAGGAAGGAAATGTGTGTCGATATACGTTATGAACAAGAGGACATTATATCGTGTAATCTTGACCATGTGTCAGATTAGCCCGATCTTCATGTCCACACTCTTTCCAAAGCGCCCTCGAATACCAGCAGAAAGCACAGAAAGCACGGTAGAAGTCACAATACACCAAATACCTGTCGTGCCCTTTCAGCATCTGCACTGAGAGGCTCAGCCAGGTGGTTAAGACTAAGCTCAGGCTTTGCAACCCTGCCTGCTCTTCCAAATTTAGGTCTCCTATTGCTTATCTAATTCCATAATGCGAATGCAGGGATAAACTACACTCCTGGAAATGGAAAAAAGAACACATTGACACCGGTGTGTCAGACCCACCATACTTGCTCCGGACACTGCGAGAGGGCTGTACAAGCAATGATCACACGCACGGCACAGCGGACACACCAGGAACCGCGGTGTTGGCCGTCGAATGGCGCTAGCTGCGCAGCATTTGTGCACCGCCGCCGTCAGTGTCAGCCAGTTTGCCGTGGCATTCGGAGCTCCATCGCAGTCTTTAACACTGGTAGCATGCCGCGACAGCGTGGACGTGAACCGTATGTGCAGTTGACGGACTTTGAGCGAGGGCGTATAGTGGGCATGCGGGAGGCCGGGTGGACGTACCGCCGAATTGTTCAACACGTGGGGCGTGAGGTCTCCACAGTACATCGATGTTGTCGCCAGTGGTCGGCGGAAGGTGCACGTGCCCGTCGACCTGGGACCGGACCGCAGCGACGCACGGATGCACGCCAAGACCGTAGGATCCTACGCAGTGCCGTAGGGGACCGCACCGCCACTTCCCAGCAAATTAGGGACACTGTTGCTCCTGGGGTATCGGCGAGGACCATTCGCAACCGTCTCCATGAAGCTGGGCTACGGTCCCGCACACAGTTAGGCCGTCTTCCGCTCACGCCACAACATCGTGCAGCCCGCCTCCAGTGGTGTCGCGACAGGCGTGAATGGAGGGACGAATGGAGACGTGTCGTCTTCAGCGATGAGAGTCGCTTCTGCCTTGGTGCCAATGATGGTCGTATGCGTGTTTGGCGCCGTGCAGGTGAGCGCCACAATCAGGACTGCATACGACCGAGGCACACAGGGCCAACACCCGGCGTCATGGTGTGGGGAGCGATCTCCTACACTGGCCGTACACCACTGGTGATCGTCGAGGGGACACTGAATAGTGCACGGTACATCCAAACCGTCATCGAACCCATCGTTCTACCATTCCTAGACCGGCAAGGGAACTTACTGTTCCAACAGGACAATGCACGTCCGCATGTATCCCGTGCCACCCAATGTGCTCTAGAAGGTGTAAGTCAACTACCCTGGCCAGCAAGATCTCCGGATCTGTCCCCCATTGAGCATGTTTGGGACTGGATGAAGCGTCGTCTCACGCGGTCTGCACGTCCAGCACGAACGCTGGTCCAACTGAGGCGCCAGGTGGAAATGGCATGGCAAGCCGTTCCACAGGACTACATCCAGCATCTCTACGATCGTCTCCATGGGAGAATAGTAGCCTGCATTGCTGCGAAAGGTGGATATACACTGTACTAGTGCCGACAGTGTGCATGCTCTGTTGCCTGTGTCTATGTGCCTGTGGTTCCGTCAGTGTGATCATGTGATGTATCTGACCCCAGGAATGTGTCAATAAAGTTTCCCCTTCCTGGGACAATGAATTCACGGTGTTCTTATTTCAATTTCCAGGAGTGTATTTGACAATTCCTTCACTGGTCCATGGCCGTGTTGTTGATGGTACGTTACACCGAGACTTTCCTTCCTTCTGTCAGGACCCGACAGTCCTCCTCTTGCTCGCCCAACTGGTGACACTATGCAGCTCCTTTGCTGTGGGGACCGAAACATTGGCGCATAGTGAAGAGAGCGCCTTTACCATGTCAGGATGACGATTGACAGGTTGTTGAAAAAAACGTGTTGTGGGATAACAGTGCAATTTATTTGTTACAAGTTTACACCTTTGGCATTGTGTAACAGTCAGTGTACAGCACGGCACTGAGTGGCAGGTGGGGGGAGCACCAAGTCAGTGCGTGACGTCAGAGGCTGGTCAGCTTGGCGCGGCCGCCGGCCAGGTGGCGCGGCCGCAGCTCGAGGCGGCGGTCTGGGGTCTGGTGCAGCACCGGGCCCACCGCCAGCGTCGCAGGGGCGGTGGGGGCGGAGGGGGCGGCGTCGGTCAGCAGGTCCGGCCGGGGGCGGCGCCTCGCCGCTCTACATGTGCCCAGCAGCGTGTCCGGCCCTGCGACACAACAACAACACGTCCCGATATGACACACTGCGGGGCACACTTCCTTCCGGTGGGTAAGTGCTGGGATGTAGGAGAACGGTTCTTGGTAGGTTATTCCAACACATGCAGTAGCGTACTCTGCCTACAAAGATCGGTCTACACTACAAGTATGTTTACAAAATATGTTCCCTGTAGAGGCGAAACACGCTTTGAAACGAACCCTACCTGTAAGCAGGCATGTAATTCAGTATGGAACGTATCATTTACCTGATTGTGTTCCAAATAATCTGTGTAATCACTAGTTAGGATATCATTCAGGCAGATTCAGTGAAACTCAATGAATGTATGTAAGCTACTGAGCACTGTGGCATAATGCTAAATGGCAATGCAGTTATGTCACACAAAGCAATTAAATAATATCACCACTTCGAATGCAACAGATATAGAGAGAAGTTACATATTCAGTCTCAAAAACGCTTCAATGCAGCCGCAATGCCTTTAGACATATAGACATAACAAATTATAAATTAAAAAAGTTACTCGTGGCAATATTTACTTGAAGTTTTGACACTGCCCTGTCTCCTGTATCTTCAGGATGACCTAAGCGCCGACGCTCCCGTCTTTCAAGATGACAGCAACCATATTTACAGAACTCCGCACGTAAGTCTCTTGTTTTATACACACTATGTGATCAAAGGTATCTAGACACCTGTTTGAAAATGGCGTACAAGTTCGTAGCACCCTCAACGGTAATGCTGGAATTCAATATGGCGTTGGCCCACCCTTAGTCTTGATGACAGCTTCCACTCTCGCAGGCATATGTTCAGTCAAGTGTTGGAAGGTTTCTTGGGGAATAGCACCCCATTCTTCACGAAGTGCTGCACTGAGGAGAGGTATCGATGTCCATCGGTGAGGCCTGGCACTAAGTCGACGTTCCAAAACATCCCAAAGGTGTTTTGTAAGATTTAGGTCAGGACTCTGTGCAGGCCAGACAATTACAGGGATGTTATTTTCGTGTAACCACTCCGCCACACCGTGCATTATGGACAGGTGCTCGATCGTGTTAAAAGATGCAATCGCCATCCCCGAATTGCTCTTTAGCAGTGGGAAGCAAGAAGGTGCTAAAACATCAATGTAGGCCTGCCGTATGATTGTGCCACGCAAAACAACAAGGGGTGCAAGCCCCCTCCATGAAAAACACGACCACACCATAACACTACCCGACTCCGAATTTTACTGTTGGCACTACACATGCTGGCAGATGATGTTCACAGGGCATTCGCCATACTCACACCCTGCCATCGGATCGCCACTTTTTGTACCGTGATTCGTCACTCCACACAACGTTTTCCCACTGTTCAATCGTCCAATGTTTACACTCCTTACACCAAGCGAGGAGTCGTTTGGCATTTACCGGAGTGTTGTGTGGCTTATGAGCAGTCACTAGACCATGAAATCCAAGTTTTCTCACCTCCCGCCTAACTGTCATAATACTTGCAGGGGATCCTGATGCAGTTTGGATTTCCTGTGTGATGGTCTCCACAGATGTCTATCTATTACACACTACGATCCTCATCAACTGTCGGCGTTCTCTGTCAGTCAACAGACGAGATCGGCTCAAATAGCTCTGAGCACTATGGGACTTAACTTCTGAGGTCACCAGTCCCCTAGAACTTAGAACTTAGAACTAGCGACCGTAGTGGTCGTGCTGTTCCGGACTGTAGCGCCTAGAACCGCTCGGCCACTCTGGCCGGCGATGAGGTCGGCCTGTACGCTTCTGTGCTGTACGTGTCCCTTCACATTTCCACTTCACTATCAAATCGGAAACAGTGGACCTAGAGATGTTTAGGAGTGTGGAAATCTCGCGTACAGACGTATGACACAAGTGACACCCAATCACCTGACCACGTTCGAAGTCCGTGAGTTCAGCGGAGCGCCCCTTTCTGCTCTCTTACGATGTCTAATGACTACTGAGGTCGATGATGTGGAGTACCTGGCAGCAGGTGGCAGCACAGTTCACCTACTATGAAAAACGTATGTTTTTGGCGGTGTCCGGATACTTTTAATCACTTAGTGTACATCCAGACACCCTAACTCACTTTGGCTAGCCAGCTAAATCAAACGGTCTTAAACCCATAGACGATATCTGGGACTATTGGGAAAAGCAGGTGGCACTTAACTGTCGACATTCGCACAATTTGATAGCTGTATGAGATCTAATAATCAATGAGTGACTTCAGAATAATATAGCATCTCTAACGAGACTCGTGAACTGCCTTCTTCGACAAATTGAGTCCATTGTACGGGTTTCGAAGCAGTGTTGCTCGGTACTAGCGTTATGTCTCCAGGGATGACCGACGTTTTATCAGGTGAGCCGACAAAGCGCAATACAATATCTCCGTGGAGGGGGCAAACTGCGGCATTCCGAACGAAGGGGGCCGTCTCCGGATCAGGTCTGCTGGTGTAGGCGGGGGGAGGAGGTGCCAGCACCCTTCTTCGCACGCTGTCTCCAGCGGTCTGGTGTTCCTCGGAAAGTGGGCCACAACCTCTGCGACGGCCGATTTGTACTCCAAATTTCGTGGAGGCGTTCAGAGAGCTGTTGCAGCAACCTACAAGCGGAAAAACCGTGAGGAAAGCATCAAAACGTAGTTTGGTACACACTCATTGCTCAGCTGGACGGTCTTGCCAGGAAAGACGCTGACTCCAGCAACATTTTCTGGTCTACTGAACCTGAACCTGGAGAAAAGATAGGTACGCATCCTAGTGAGTCCTGCAATTGCCTCTCGATTTAGGGACTGGTAACCATCCAGCACGTGACGGTGTCAACAGATGCACTAACAGCAGGATTTGTGGAGCGGTTAGATTACGTCATTCTTTTGCATATTATTGAACGACTCTTTACGAGCAGAGTGATATACTGAGCAGCCTCTCCTGTATATCACCGGAATTCCAACCAGTTTCAAACAGTCCACCGCGATATTCTCTGTATGCAAATTTTTTCATCTTGGAGTAGCAATCACATCCAATACCTTCAATTATTCTTCAATAATTCTAGTCCGTGATTTTCAAGTATTTCTTTCGTGACCGGTTCTGCGAAGGATATTTCCAGTTCTTTTCTTATGAGTACGCTAAACACCACATCTTAAATGCTTAGATTCTCTTCTGTCCTAGTTGTAGTTCAGTCTGTGATTCACTTCCATACTATGCCGTAGCCTATAAGTACTGTCTCAGAAATTTCTTTCTCAAGGATAATGTCTATTACGAGTCATCGTCTTCCAGCAGAGAATCGTCTCTTTGCTTCTACTCATTTGCTTCTCACGTCCTCCTCGCTTCGTTAGCCAAACGTTGCTCCCAAGGTAGCAGAATTCCTTCTGGTCGTCTACCATTGATCGCCAAGGTCTATGTTAAATTAATCGCTTATCTGATTTCTGGTACTTCTTATTAATTCCACCTTCCTTTGGTTCGATTCTTTACACCAATCACAAATCCTGTCCAAGTCATCTTGTATCCTCCTAAAGGCACTCAACAACGACACCTTCCCGTACACCACAGCATCATCAGCAAACAGCCGCACATTGCTATCTACTCTATCCAAAAGATCATTTATGTAGATAGAAAACAACAGCGGACCTACCACACTTCCCTGGGGCACTCCAGATGATACCCTCACCTCCGATGAACACTCACCATCGAGGACAACGTACTGGGTTCTATTACTTAAGAAGTCTTCGAGCCACTCACATACTTGGGAACCAATCCCATATGCTCGTACCTTAGTTAGGAGTCTGCAGTGGGGCACCGAGTCAAACGCTTTCCGGAAGTCAAGGAATATGGCATCCGTCTGATACCCTTCATCCATGGTTCGCAAGATACAATGTGAAAAAAAGGGCGAGTTGCGTTTCGCAGGAGCGATGCTTTCTAAAGCCGTGCTGATGCATGAACAGCAACTTCTCTGTCTCAAGGAAATTCATTATATTCGAACTGAGAATATTTTCAAGAATTCTGCAACAAACCGATGTTAAGGATATTGGTCTGTAATTTTGAGGGTCGGCCCTTCTACCCTTCTTATATAGAGGCATCACCTGCGCTTTTTTCCAATCGCTCGGGACTTAACGTTGGGCAAGAGATTCGCGATAAATGGAAGCTAAGTAAGGAGCCAATGCAGTAGAGTACTCTCTGTAAAATCGAATTGGAATCCCATCAGGACATGGCGATTTATTTGTTTTCGACCCATTCAGCTGCTTCACAACCCCAGGGATGTCTATCATTATGTCCTCCATACGGGAATCTGTACGAGACTCAAACGGCGGTACGTTTGTACGATCCTCCTGCGTGAAAGATTTCTCAAATGCTAATTTTAAAATTTCGGCTTTCGTTTTCCTGTCTTCCGTTGCCAGGCCAGACTGATCAGTGAGTGACTGGATGGAAGCCTTCGACCCGTTTACCGATTTTACGTAAGACCAGAATTTCCTTGGGTTTTCAGCAAGATCTTTTGCTAAGGTATGACGGTGGTAGTGGCTGAATGCTTCGCGCATCGCTCTTTTTACAGCAGCACGAATCTCTATTAACTTTTGCCTGTCCTCATTCTCCCGATCTTTCTTGTACCGCGAGTGCAACTGCCTTTGTTTCCTGAGCATTCTCCGAATTGCGCTGTTAAACCACGATGGGTCTTTTCCGTCCGTAACCCACTTTTTCGGCACATACTTGTCCAATGCGTGATTTACAATGTGTTTAAAATTTGCCCATAATTCTTCCACGTCCATCGTACCGGAATTAAATGAAGTCGATTCATTTACTAAGTTGGATGCTAACATCTGCTTATCTGCTCTTTCTAGTAAGAATACTCTCCTAGCCTTCTTGACCGACTTTTTAACTTTCGTAACCATAGTCGTAATGACAATATCATGACCACTAATCCCTGTCTCAACACTGACACCGTCGATGAGGTCTGGTCTCTTCGTGGCTACCAGATCTAAAATATTTCCATTACGCGTTGGCTGTCGATTTAGCTGCTCAGGACAGTTTTCGGATGATGTGTTCAAAAATAATTCACACGACGGCTTGTCTGTACCACCTGTAACGAATGCATAGACATCCCAGTCTATACTAGGTGGGTTGAAGTTGCCTCCAACTAATATAGATTGATCCGGGTACTTATGTGATACAGAATGTAGACTCCCTTTGAATGATTTTAGAACTGTCACGGTGGGACCTGGTGGCCGGTAATAACACCCCACAATTAATTTTATTTCCCCAAGCCCTGTTAAACGTGTCCAGATAACTTCACAATCACACTCTACTTCGACGTTAGTAGACACAATATTTTTGTCAACTGCAATGAAGACACCACCTCCTACGGTGTCTAATCTGTCTTTCCGATACACGTTCCAACACTCACTAAATATTTCAGAACTTCCTATCTCAGGCTTAAGCCAGGTCTCAGTCCGAGAATAATTTGCTCGCCACACGCTTCCTGGAGGGCAGTAAATTCAGGAACTTTATTCCGAACACTCTGAAAATTTACTGCTAATATCTTGATAGCTGAAGTGTCTTTATACTGAGCGCGTCCTGATTTCCCTGCCTGCACGTCGACTGGTGAGTGTTCATCAGGACACCTCGCACTACTGCCTAGCCTAAAATACCCCCATGTGCACGCCGCAAATACTCTGCTACCCGAGTAGCCGCTTCCTTTGTGTAGTGCAGTAGACTGCTCGATAGACCGTACATCCCACTGAACCGTTCCAGTAACTCTTCCACGCCTTAAAAGAATAAAGCATCGGCATCAGCTTATCTTGTTGTTGATATCTTAGACTCTTGATTTTTATAGCACCATTCAAACGTTGTTTCGTTTCATTCTGGTTCTTGCACAACAGATTTAACATTAGGCGTGGAAGGCTTACGCTGTATTTAATCCGAACAGTTTTTTATTTGTCTTCCATTCTCATTTTTCCCTCTCGGTGCTTTGTGTATCATTTTTCGTTTTAGGATTTTATTCATCAAGCACCACCCTACATCGTCCATCGCTTATTTTAGAGTGAGAAATCCTGTGAAATTATATTGATTCTTTATAAATCTTGCTACCATACTGAACCCTCTCCGATGTCTCTACTTTTCATAAAACCAAACTAATCATAATCTAACACAATCTCAGTTTTACTATTCGTTTTCCTACATATTTTCCTCTTCTGAAATTTCAGTGTGTGAAATGTCAACTTATTGTAAGACAGTTTTCGTACTTATCTACCTCTGCTATCTTCGGTATTCTATGCATGACCTTCCATCAAATGCCCTAATAATTTTGAATATCCCTCTTAAACGCTTCCTATCTCTTCTGCCTTATTTTATCACAAATCTTACAAAGCTCAGTGAGACTCCAACTCTGATAATGTAACACAAAAGCGACACTCATTTCTACGTCCGTCACGTCAGTAGATAGTGTGTCACCCTCGTTGAGACCTTCCGTGCAATCTGTCCACTTATCTGCGCTTTCTTATACGTTTAACGAGTAGAGTTCAAAAAAATGGTTCAAATGGGTCTGATCGCTATGGGACTTAACATCTGAGGTCATCAGTCTCCAAGAACTTAGATCTGCTTGAACCTAACTAACCTAAGAACATCACACACGTCTATGCCCCAGGCAGGATTCGAACCTGCGACCGCAGCAGTCGCGCGGTTCCGGACTGAAGCGCCTAGAACCACACGGCCTGGATTAGAGTTCCCGTTTGACTGTAATGCTGAAGTTTTTATTTTTGAGTTTCCCCAAATTATCTTGTCATTTCCATATCATGAATCCAGTCTTTCGACAAGCAACCTATTCGATATATTTGTTAAACTGTGCTCTCAGTCTATATCTTCTCTTGGGTACAATCGAATATTCAATTCAGAAGTCGCTCTCAAACCATGATGCAACCCAGCTGGTATCTTCCCCTGCCTCCAGACACTCTTCGAGTATACTTCCTCACATTGTGGGTTGTGAACACTGCTTTTACTGCGCAAAAATCTGTTGCAGACGTCAGTCTGAAGCGCGGATACCTCATTTCACATCTCCGTTGATGTTTGTCACACACGTCTATCTCCACGGGCGACACCAAAGAGGGAAAGCGAGTCTCTGGCTCGATGGCTGCGGTACGGTATCCACGAGCCACTAAGTTGGCGGGCGACAGTTTCGTCTTCTTGGTGTGATAGTATATGTGTGAACCCGGCAATACGTGCTTGATTCCGGCACGTGGCGTTCCGAGGTGAAAAGAAACTCTTCACGAAGATTTCGCCAAAGTAGATGCTGGTGTATCACTCCTTGCCTTAACGTGTAGAATACTATTATAATGCTGAGATTTTTACTTCTCCACATCTAAAAAGGAGGCCGATAGTTTACACTTATGTAAATTTGTAGGGCTGTGTTTCACAGTAATTAAGATATTGTATATGATTACGGTACGCCAATTTCGTAGATTTGATTTGAGTAGGTCGTGTACTTGGGAGATTACAGCCAACAATATTCTTTCGTAAATAGCCATTTCCAAATAAGTGTTAGTTAATAGGATTCTTTGCAGGCTACATCTTTCAGGACGTAACGTATTTTTCCACGTGGTACGTTCGCAAAATTGTTCACAATGTCTTTGTCTAAAGTTTGTGTACGTGGATCGTATTCAAAAGCAACAGTGAATAATTTGTTAGTTTAAATGAGGATAAATCATTTTCTTTTATTGTTGTTTTAGTTCTATAGTATTAGGAGGGTTTCTTTAGTTCATAGCTGCGTGTAACATCAGTGCCACATTCGTAATATGGTGCAGAGAATAGATTTCTTACATTATATCCACGCCTTACGAATAATGAACAAGGACGAGAGTCCACTTCCACTCCTTTTTGTTAATGATGACCGAATTGAAGCCAAACTGGTTGCCTTCTGAACAATTGGTCCTCTCCTGGATGGCATCATGCAGCTGCACTATTTCACAGACACTGATGAACAATTAAGTACGCCACGAATCAATTGTCGGAATTTATTTTTGGACTTGAGCGAGTTCTAGATCTCGTTAACGGTGTCTTTCTCAGAAGAGCAAGAAGTTACTTGGTTGAGGTTACGTAAATATGTTACAACCATCACGAGTTGAGGCGCTCAAGTCATATACACTCCTGGAAATTGAAATAAGAACACCGTGAATTCATTGTCCCAGAAAGGGGAAACTTTATTGACACATTCCTGGGGTCAGATACATCACATGATCACACTGACAGAACCACAGGCACATAGACACAGGCAACAGAGCATGCACAATGTCGGCACTAGTACAGTGTATATCCACCTTTCGCAGCAATGCAGGCTGCTATTCTCCCATGGAGACGATCGTAGAGATGCTGGATGTAGTCCTGTGGACCGGCTTGCCATGCCATTTCCACCTGGCGCCTCAGTTCGACCAGCGTTCGTGCTGGACTTGCAGACCGCGTGAGACGACGCTTCATCCAGTCCCAAACATGCTCAATGGGGGACAGATCCGGAGATCTTGCTGGCCAGGGTAGTTGACGTACACCTTCTAGAGCACGTTGGGTGGCACGGGATACATGCGGACGTGCATTGTCCTGTTGGAACAGCAAGTTCCCTTGCCGGTCTAGGAATGGTAGAACGATGGGTTCGATGACGGTTTGGATGTACCGTGCACTATTCAGTGTCCCCTCGACGATCACCAGTGGTGTACGGCCAGTGTAGGAGATCGCTCCCCACACCATGATGCCGGGTGTTGGCCCTGTGTGCCTCGGTCGTATGCAGTCCTGATTGTGGCGCTCACCTGCACGGCGCCAAACACGCATACGACCATCATTGGCACCAAGGCAGAAGCGACTCTCATCGCTGAAGACGACACGTCTCCATTCGTCCCTCCATTCACGCCTGTCGCGACACCACTGGAAGCGGGCTGCACGATGTTGGAGCGTGAGCGGAAGACGGCCTAACGGTGTGCGGGACCGTATCCCAGCTTCATGGAGACGGTTGCGAATGGTCCTCGCCGATACCCCAGGAGCAACAGTGTCCCTAATTTGCTGGGAAGTGGCGGTGCGGTCCCCTACGGCACTGCGTAGGATCCTACGGTCTTGGCGTGCATCCGTGCGTCGCTGCGGTCCGGTCCCAGGTCGACGGGCACGTGCACCTTCCGCCGACCACTGGCGACAACATCGATGTACTGTGGAGACCTCACGCCCCACGTGTTGAGCAATTCGGCGGTACGTCCACCCGGCCTCCCGCATGCCCACTATACGCCCTCGCTCAAAGTCCGTCAACTGCACATACGGTTCACGTCCACGTTGTCGCGGCATGCTACCAGTGTTAAAGACTGCGATGGAGCTCCGTATGCCACGGCAAACTGGCTGACACTGACGGCGGCGGTGCACAAATGCTGCGCAGCTAGCGCCATTCGACGGCCAACACCGCGGTTCCTGGTGTGTCCGCTGTGCCGTGCGTGTGATCATTGCTTGTACAGCCCTCTCGCAGTGTCCGGAGCAAGTATGGTGGGTCTGACACACCGGTGTCAATGCGTTCTTTTTTCCATTTCCGGAGTGTAGATACAATATGAATAAAGGATCCATTAAAACCGTGAGGTCGAAACAGATGTGACTATTGAGCAGTCAGACGTCGAACTAAACATTCCAGCAGCTGTTTCTCTGTGTATTTCATTGATTGTAAACTTACAGTTGGTGATAGAGTCATGTTGAAGAAACACTCGTAAGCCGAAACATTTTAACCAGCCTCTTATTAGCATGTTGGTCCTCCTTTGAGACGCAGTACGGCTGCGATTCTGGGTGGCGAGGATCGCGCAAGGCCTCGGTGGGCTCCCATGTGTGTTTGGCACCACACGTATACGCACAGGTTACACAATTATTGTAAATTATGCATCATGTGTTTTTGAATGCTGAACTGGCACCCAGCAGCGTCCCAGATAGGGCGTGACAATTATTGAACTATATGAAAAAAACGTAAATTAGCTACACACTATGGCGTGCAAACACTTTATTCAGCTTTTAAACGTCACTATAGATTTTCAGATTTACGTTATGACATGTTCGATATGCCTGCCATCATTGGCGATGATGTGCAGCAGACGAATAGCGAAATTCTGCATGACCCACTGAAGTTTCGGAACATCGATGCTGTCGATGATCTCCTGAATAGCTGTTTTCAGCTCTCAAATGGCTTTGGGGTTATTGCTGTACGCCTGTTGTTAATATAGCCCCACAAAAAGGCGTCGCATGTGTTCAGATCCGGAGAATATGGCGGCCAATCGAGGCCCAATCCAGCGGCCTCTGGGTACCCCACAACCAGACTGCTCTTCGAGGACATCACTCTCCTGTTTCGATTGCGTCGAGCTCCGTCTTGCATGAACCACATCTTGTTGAAATCACGGTCACTTTGGATAAGGGGGATGAAATCATCTCCAACACCCTCAAGTATCGTTCGGTAGTCATGGTGCCATCACGGAACATTGGACCGATTATTCTGCGACTGGACATTTCACACCACCCAGTCACCCGTTGAGGGTGAAAAGACTTCTCGATCGCGAAATACCGATTCTCAGTAGCCGAAACGCACCAATTTAGATTATTGACGAACCCACCAAACTGAAAGTGGGCTTCGTCGCTAAACAAAACAACGTATGAGCACACTAATTCCCATCGTGTCCCGCAGCCAACCGTGCAGTTTGAACGTCCTAACGCAAACCGTTCAGAAGTTATGACGATTTCATTTCATACAGTTCAATAATTGTCGCCCTGTATCTTCCATCGGGTTCAGATAAGGTGAATTTGGTGGCCCCAAGACCTCAACGCGAGGTCACTAGCAAGCTTCTCAGACCACTGTAGAACGATTTTGGCCTTTTGACACGGACACTTTCCGTGCTCTAAGTTCGCTTCAACGTCGGGAAAGACATCAAGCGTTGAGAGAGGTAGGTGGTCCACATCAATGTTCACATGCTCGACAGATGTCATTGGGCCTTCGATTACCACCATACGTCCTGTGAAAGTCCACGTGAACCTCCGCCATAGCATAATGACGGCCAGACTGGTATGCGTCACGAGTAGTCGTTCGCATGGACGACGGCGTCTGAGGACACGACCGTCGACTAGTGGAGTAAGAAACGTGATTAATCCGACGGCGTGACTCGTCTCCATTGGTCCATGGTCCTATGTCGGTGATCCTATTCCCAAAGCAATCGTAACTGACGATTTTCTTGGGCGTAAATAACATGACACTAAGGTCGACGTTTGTGGAGCTCCGTGTGTGCTGAACGTTGCGTTCTGAAACTCCTGTGCCTACATAGGCACTGTACTGCGCCGTCAGATGTCTGGTAGCACAGGTCGCTGCCTACGCCGCTTTACAGAGCGGGCACGTCTCCGACTTGCACTTTCCGTAGTGAGGCGAGGACGCCAACACCCTGTTGTCTACTCGTGGTTCCATCGTTGTTTAAAAACTTTCCTCGCGTGACCACGACAGTAGGACGTGACCAGCCAACCCACTTCGCCGCTTCCGAGATGTTCGTTCCCAGGCGCTGGACCATAACAATCTGCCCTTTGTCGAAATCTCTTTCGTCAGTAGATGTTATTTGCCGTCCGTATCGTCTCTGTTCCACTTCTAGGTGAGCCGTGGCTGTCTCGAGTTATGCTTGTCATCGGTTAAACCTTGGTTCCAGTCCTGTGGTTTTATATCTCATGCGGTTATCGCTATAATGTTGCTGTCCTCTCCGTCAGTGGCGGCAGCAGCAGCGTGTATCGATACTAGTACTGCTGTACTATCTTTGGTGTGGCGGATACACACTCCTGGAAATTGAAATAAGAACACCGTGAATTCATTGTCCCACGAAGGGGAAACTTTATTGACACATTCCTGGGGTCAGATACATCACATGATCACACTGACAGAACCACAGGCACATAGACACAGGCAACAGAGCATGCACAATGTCGACACTAGTACAGTGTATATCCACCTTTCGCAGCAATGCAGGCTGCTATTCTCCCATGGAGACAATCGTAGAGATGCTGGATGTAGTCCTGTGGAACGGCTTGCCATGCCATTTCCACCTGGCGCCTCAGTTGGACCAGCGTTCGTGCTGGACGTGCAGACCGCGTGAGACGACGCTTCATCCAGTCCCAAACATGCTCAATGGGGGACAGATCCGGAGATCTTGCTTTCCAGGGTAGTTGACTTACACCTTCTAGAGCACTTCGGGTGGCACGGGTTACATGCGGACGTGCATTGTCCTGTTGGAACAGCAAGTTCCCTTGCCGGTCTAGGAATGGTAGAACGAAGGGGTTCGATGACGGTTTGGATGTACCGTGCACTATTCAGTATCCCCTCGACGATCACCAGTGGTGTACGGCCAGTGTAGGAGATCGCTCCCCACACCATGATGCCGGGTGTTGGCCCTGTGTACCTCGGTCGTATGCAGTCCTGATTGTGGCGCTCACCTGCACGGCGCCAAACACGCATACGACCATCATTGGCACCAAGGCAGAAGCGACTCTCATTGCTGAAGACGACACGTCTCCATTCGTCCCTCCATTCACGCCTGTCGCGACACCACTGGAGGCGGGCTGCACGATGTTGGGGCGTGAGCGGAAGACGGCCTAACGGTGTGCGGGACCGTAGCCCAGCTTCATGGAGACGGTTGCGAATGGTCCTCGCCGATGCCCCAGGAGCAACAGTGTCCCTAATTTGCTGGGAAGTGGCGGTGAGGTCCCCTACGGCACTGCGTAGGATCCTACGGTCTTGGCGTGCATCCGTGCGTCGCTGCAGTCCGGTCCCAGGTCGACGGGCACGTGCACCTTCTGCCGACCACTGACGACAACATCGATGTACTGTGGAGACCTCACGCCCCACGTGTTGAGCAATTCGGCGGTACGTCCACCCGGCCTCCCGCATGCCCACTATACGCCCTCGCTCATAGTCCTTCAACTGCACATACGGTTCACGTCCACGCTGTCGCGGCATGCTACCAGTGTTAAAGACTGCGATGGAGCTCCGTATGCCACGGCAAACTGGCTGACACTGACGGCGGCGGTGCACAAATGCTGCGCAGCTAGCGCCATTCGACGGCCAACACCGCGGTTCCTGGTGTGTCCGCTGTGCCGTGCGTGTGATCATTGCTTGTACAGCCCTCTCGCAGTGTCCGGAGCAAGTATGGTGGGTCTGACACACCGGTGTCAATGTGTTCTTTTTTCCATTTCCAGGAGTGTAGTTTCCGACTCGGTGGTTTGTGACCAGTCTGTCGGTTGGCGTCGAGCAGGAAGGAAGTCTCCGTCGCGTGGAGTTGGGCCTGAGCCGCTGGCGGCGTGCACGCGCGGTTGGAGTGTGAGTTGCTGCTTGCGAGTGCTACGAAGTTTGTCGCCCACCGATCTTGGACATGAGAGTTGAGTCCTCACTGAACCTACTATCTAGCCTCAGCTGTTTACATTTGTTCGTTTGATCCTGGTTGTCGCTTTTGGGACATTCCCGCGAGCAACAATGTGTATGTTTTCAAGTCGGCTAAGATTCCAGCCGTCTTCCTGTGCAGTTTAACTTAACTTAATTATTCCCTGTTATTGATGTTGACCAGCGATATCTTCTGCCTTGTAGCCGTTGACGTTCCATTTACCTGCCCCGGTCGTTGACATAATTTAGGCAGTGTATTTTCCTCGTCGTGTTGTTGCTGTCCAGCGCAGCGTGTAGTTCGACAGCTGAGGCGTTGTTGGTCGTTGTGGGTGCCAATATTCTGTGTGTCGTTGTATTGAAAACTTGTGGTCGTTTTGCTGGTTGCGTTGAGTGGAACTGATCTTGTTCATTGGTCGGTCGGCTGTCTGTCGGTTGGGTTGCCTTCAGATTAAGAAGTCGTTGCACAGGCTGACTGTCTCACCTAAACGGGCGTTAGTGTTACAATCTCATGCCAACCCTTGGAAACTTCTGAACGCCGTTCCTTGTGTGTTACATAGTAATTTCCCTGTTCGGGTTTTAGTTATTTGGTTGATGTGTGGCCTTCAGCCGAGTATCAATATCTCTTAAATTAATGTTCTTGTCTTGCCCTTAAGGCATCAGATTGTTTTTCTTTTATATGGAACCTTTAGTCCAATTTTACATGAGATGTTTTAAGATAAGGCTTTCTTCCTTTTAAATTGAAACTCTTTTTCTAGGCCTTAAGCCGTTAAACATATTTTGTCGGTATGTGGCCTTCAACCGAGTGTTAATATCTCTTAAATTAATATTCTTGTCTTGCCGTTAAGGCATGAGATCGTTACGATAAAGCATACCGAATTTCATGTGATATGTTTTAAGATACGGCCTTATGCCTTTTAAAATTGAAACTCTTCTTTCTAGTGCTCAAGCCATTAAATTATTGTTTATGTGCGACCGCCAGCCGAGTTTTAATGTATCTTAAATTAATGTCCTTGTGTTGCCCTTAAGGCATAAGATTATTATGCTTTTGTTTTAAGATAAGGCCTTCTGCCTTTTGCTTGAAACACTTCTTATTGCTTAATATGTGGCCTCCAGCCACATTCCATTAAAATTAAATTGCTAAGGTCTTCAGCCTGTTTAGATTGAAGATTTAGAAAATATTCTTGGGTGAAACATCCAGAAGAATCTTGTATTTCAATTTCTTGTGTAGGCCTTGTGTCTTGGATTTTGAGTGTGGACTTCAGCCGATCTAAGGTTAATCAAAGGAGATCGATTAAAGTTTTGAATGTTTTACATCCTTTTTGTAATATTTCGTGTTGATGAATAAAGTTTGTATGTTGAGTGAAACTGACAGCAAATTATTTTGGTCCCTTTTCACAACCTAATCCGCTCTGTCCTGCTAGCTCAGGCATTTCACTAGGTCTACGACTTTTCTTCCGCTGTTTTTTCCCGAAGTTCGGGACTTGATTGTGAAAAACTTGGAAGTCAAATTACTGGCCATCACTGTCCACTACTTCCTCCCATCTTTCGAGCGGCGTACCAATCTCGTTGTGGAATAACTTGGCGTCTTTCGAGGATATCATTGAATCGATACAAATTTGCACTTGGTCATATGGGCGGAAGTACTGGTCAGCCTGGCCGTGTACCACTGATCGAAAAAGGTGGTAGTCGGAGGAATATCTGGAGAATACGGCAGGTGGGATAACAGTTCCCATTTCAACGTTTCTAAGTACGGTTTGGCGTGTTTAGCGACATGGGGTCAAGCACTGTCACGTTGCGAAATCACGTTTTGTTGTCTGTCGCCGTTTTGTGTATTTCAGTGCTCAGTTCAAACACGTCAGTTGCTTTCGATAACGATCTTCTGTGATTGTTCAGTAGCTTCGAAGACTTCTTGTCTGCCTATGCCTTTCCGGTCTTTGACGTCAGAGTCACCGTTCTTGAAGCGTTCTTTTACTAACAGGTGCCTCGCCGTAGGGCTCACCCAGCATCGTTCAAGCCTCAACCGCGGGGTTTCTTCATTTTATATCAGAAAATTAAACCTTCCCGCAAATAAACAGAACTGGGCTTGTAAGTTGACATATTCAATAGAGAATAACTTTATGAACCAACCGCCAGTCGACTAATGTATTGATGACGTTATGTTTACAAACTCCTTTTAAGCTTATTGTATGAGATTTACAAATCGCCACTGGCCGCTACTGCCACGTACTGCAAAAGTTGATGACCCAGTACTTTCATTACCGCGTTGGTGCCCTCAAAGCTACCAGACGGTATTTAGTATCGCGGTGGGCAGTGCCAATGACATTTCGTCTTGGGAGTACATTTTAAAGAATTTGTGGTACTCAGGTGAAGTCTGTATTGGCGCGCAGTCTTTAGGGTGCACATGTGGGCCAACAGTGCACAGGCTTCGTCTGTGGTATCTGTAAATGTATTCACGTCTTCTCTTGCAAGCTTTATAAAGGTGTTAGGTACCCTTGTACCCTTGGGATATATGACGTCTGAGACCTCTGAGTTCATGAAAGTAACTTCATTTTAAGTGAATAATTTTTTTAGGAATATTAGTGAAGCTTAGGCAGAGATACAGGAAAACATGTTAGAATCAGAGTCTGCTGATAGAAAAAAACATTGTAAACGACAGTGCTTATAGCACACTGCGCTTGATACCATAAAGGCAGCAGGTGGTTGCTGCCTGACCTCGAAGAAACACATTTCGCTCTGCCAAGCGTAATAGTTGTAGGGCACAGTAGTAGTACAGTTTGAATTTCTACCGGGTAACTTTGCCCGGGACAGGACTCGACTCACCTGTGAGACTCCGCGCGTACCGCTGCCGCTGGCGTCGCTGCTGCTCGTCGACGTCGTCGTCATCGTGCAGGCCCGGGTGCAGCGTGCAGCGGTAGCGGGGGGCGGAGGCGGGGGGCGGCAGCGTGCGCGCGCGGGGGGCCGCCGCCCTGGAGGCGTCGCGCGACGCGCGGCGCACCGCCTCCAGCGCGGCGCGGCGGGCCGCCGGCGGCAGCTCCAGGCACGCCTCCTGCACCACCTACCAACAACATTATTATCAACAGCTGGAGCCATGCAGTGGGACGCGCGTCAGTTCTGCTTACCCCACGGAGAGCCGCCGTCGCAATTGAAACTGAAGGAACAACACCAATATCAAATGCGTCCTTTCTCAGAGAATCCCTGTGCAACGCAGGATGTGTACCTCCTCGTAAGACGTGGCCGTGAAAACGTATCTCGCTTTCGCACTAGGTTCTGTGCATTTCCAGTTGTGAACCCACCAGCTGACGATCGTGAGTAATTCACAAGGAGCAAAGAACCTACGAATACATAATTCAGTTTACAGCAGAAAGCCGACTATGAAAGAGCTTCTCACTGAGAGTAATGCTGTATCGAGATCGGCTTACGGTCCTGCTTTTAGTGTATGAGATGAAGTGTTAACTAAAAGAATTACGAAATAAAAGATGACAGTGGGTTGGGTTGTAGATTCTAAATACACACACATCAAAAAATGTTTTGCATCACCTCGGTTCCGAGAGTTCCCGAGCCTGTACAGAAAACTAGAGTAGAGATCAACATAAATATCATTTCCGCCCTTTTTATTGCTCATGAAAACAACACATTGTATGTTGTACCGCCGTACAGCTAAACCTTCAGAGGTGGTGCTCCAGACTGCAGTACACACCAGTACCTCCAATATCCAGTAGCACGTCTTCTTGCATTGATGCATGCCTGTACTCGTATTCGTCGTGGCACACTATCCACAAGTTCATCAAGACACTGTTGGTCCAGATTGTCCCACTCCTCAACGGCGATTCGGCGTAGATCCCTTAGAAGGGTTGGTGGATTACGTCGTCCACAAACAGCCCTTTTCAATCTATCCCAGGCATTTTCGATAGGTTTCATGTCTGGAGAACATGCTGGCCACTCTAGTCGAGCGATGTTGTTTTCCTGAAGGAAGTCATTCACAAGATGTGCACGATGGGAGCGCGAATTGTCGTCCATGAAGACGAATGCCTCGCCAATATACTGCCGATACGGTTGCACTATCGGTCGGAGGATGGCATTCACGTATCGTGTAGCCGGTGCGGTGCCTTCCATTCCACCAGCAGCGCACGTCGGCCCCACGTAATGCCACCCCTAAACAGCAGTGAACCTCCACCTCGTTGCACTTGCTGGACAGTGTGCCTAAGGCGTTCAGCCTGACCTGGTTGCTTCCAAACACGTCTACGACGATTGTCTGGTTGAAGGCATCTGCGACACTCATCGGTCAAGAGAACGTGATGCCAATGCTGAGCGGTCCATTCGGCATGTTGTTGGGCCGGTCTGTACCGTCCTGCATGGTGTGGTGGTTGTAAAGATAGACCTCACCATGGACGTCAGGTGTGAAGTTGCTCATTATGCAGCCTTTTGCGCACAGTTGAGTCTTAACACGACGTCCTGTGGCTGCACGAAAAGCATTATTCAACATGATAGCGTTACTGTCAGGTTTCCTCCGAGCCATAATCCATACGTAGCGGTCATCCACTGCAGTAGTGGCTCTTGGGCGGCCTGCGCGAGCCATGTCATCGACAGTTCCTGCCTTTCTGTATCTCCTCCAAGTCCGAAAAACATCACTTTGGTTCACTCCGAGAAGTCTGGACACTTTCCTTGTTGAGAGTAACAATGCGGACGCGATCGAACCGCGGTATTGACGTCTCGACATGGTTGAACTACAGAGAACACGAGCCCATGTACCTCCTTCTTTGTGGAATGACTGGAACTAATCGGCTGTAGGACACTCTCCGTCTAATAGGCGCTGCTCATGTATGACTGTTTGCATCTTTCGGCGGGTTTAGTGACATCTCTGAACGGTCAAAGGGACTGTGTATGTGACGTTTATCTTCAGGAGTTCTGGGAACGAGGGTGAGGCAAAACTTATTTGATGTGTGTAATATTAGGAGGATGTAATTTGTCTGACGCAGAAAGCAGTATTAGGTACCGAAATGATTTCAAGACGGTATTGTGAGTGTCTGAAGACATGGATGCATTGTGGAACACATTTCACCACAATTTTCCAAGTTAGATACTAGTATGAGGCAAGAAATAAGTGTAAAAACAGAAGTTGTAAGGGACGCTATTCAGCCTCAGAAGATTCTTTGAAGAGTCCAGAACTTTTACTTTGTTTTCCAAAACGTACAGCTAGTAAATTCATACTCGATACCTGTGAAGCCACCCAGTAGCCACTTAAAAAATTCGATTTCTGATCAGACTGGCGAATGAAACGAATAGTTTGGTGAAAGTTTCACTAGGGAATCAGCTTGACCGCTCACTGTGCATACCTTGATGAACACCTTACAATGGCTACTCAGTGAGATTTGATTCCACAGGGAAACAACTGCTCCCACCGGCTGTATTCATTTGATGTAGTAAAGCGTGCAGCAATCAGTTGCAAACGATGGTTGTTGCTTATCTAGATTCCGGTCACTGTGTGGCCATCTTCAGTGGTAAAAAACATGTAAAAAACCGTTACAATAAGGTAATACACCCGCTTTATTAAATTTACAGTTGCAGAAACCTTAAGTGTGAATCAGTTATTGACCTACATTTAAAGTGTATACAATGGTACACCACATAAGACGTGCATATTACCTTAGTGTGAGTTTCTTTACATGTTTTTCAGCACTGAAGACGGCCGTACAGTAACCGAAATCTAGATTTGCGTTAAACATATGTTTCATCTGATTCCTCTACGCTTTACTAATTGAAATAACTACTCAAGTTCCTAGATGTTGACAAATTATCTGTTGGCTTCTGTTTCGGGTTCTTCGAGCGACATTCCTCTGATGATTTTTCTGCCGATCCCCAGCACGAGCGGCTAGCATTGCCATAGTTTCACCCTCCATTGCTGGTGGTGAACTGGAGCCGAGCTCGCGGCCGCAGACTATATGTACCTGGCACGCCGACGTCCGAGCGCTTCTCCGCGGCCATTTCCGGTGCGGTTCTCCTCCTGCTACCTGTGACTGTCGTTCGCTGCAGCACGGGGAGGCAGGATCCGTTTACCTTGAGGCTTTCTACTTTCTTGTTGAATCTATTCTCGTGTTTGTGTATTTCTATACCTTCTCTGAACAAGCGGGTGTGATAGTTGTTCTCTACAGCCAGAAAATACGCGTAGACAGTTTTACTACTTCGGTCTCGCACAGCGTGTGCTCTGCCACAGCCGATTTCTCCACCTGCCCCAACCTGCAATGTTCTGTTATCCTGTATTGAATGATCGTCCAGTCATTCCAACATAAACTATTCCGCACGTGCATGGTATGCGGTATATTCCCGACGTTGCAAGTGGATCCCGTTTCTCCTTTGCCGATCTGAAACACTCTTTGATCATCTTTGTCGGTTTGTAAATAATCTTTACGCCCTGTTCGCGCAATATAGGCCGATTCTGTCCGTTACTCTGGGAATGTATGACAGAAAGACCGTACCCGACATATCTTTATCTGATTTGTCACTTCGCCTCTTCTTCGCCTTTCAAGGTAAATGGATCCCGGCTTCCCGTGCTGCAGCGAATGGCCGTCGCAGGTAGCAAGAGATCCGCATGGGAAATGACCGCCGAGTCCTTGGACGTTGGCGCGCCAGGCAATGGAGGTCGAAGATTTAACAATGCCAGCTCCTCGTGCTGTCGAAAGATCAGAAAAATCACTAGAAGGACGTCGGTCGAAGAACCCGAGACAGAAGCCAACAGGCAATTTGTCAACACGTGTCCACAAAAGCCTTAACAAATTTTTAGATGTTGATATCAACTCTTCTTGTCTGACGTCAGACACTGCGAAAGCACCGCAAATTCTCTCCGTCGCTGCCGTTCTTACGCCTCTGCCTCTGTGGTGTTCCGCGCTGTACACCATTGGCTCACCTCCACATAATTTCCAAAGCCACAGAGTTTCGCAGCCCTGGAATTTTATCTGTCGATATGTGTGGGCAGAAAATTGGACAGGACTGCAACGAGGCGTGAGCCCACAGGCCTGCCACTGACGTCACGGGGTTTGCCATGACGGTTGCCTCACACGGATCGGAGGCGTGGAAGCGCCGCGGGCTTACTTCACGCCAGGGGTCAGCTCCAGGTAGGTCTAGGCCGCGGTTTCGCCTTGACGGGCGGGTCGCCACGTGAACCCGCCTGCTGGTCGGTGAGACCGCGCACTGACTCGAGGGGTGCACGGCTGCCCGTAGGCGGTTCCTGGCCCCCTAGGCCCGGGTCCATTTCTACTTGTTGTTGTTGCACATCCGACTGATGACAGTGCGCCCTTGTTATGTTGTTTATTCTTTCGTGGAGCAGAATGACCTTCGATGTAGATCTCTTCAATACTGAAACACAGTTTCTCCCTACGGTTTGCTATTCTGCAATTAAAGGATTCCAGCAATGAAATCGAAAATCCTTAGAAGAAAGCACCTAAAAACCTACACATTCCTCATCTGCATCTACATCTACATGGATACTCTTCAAATCACATTTAACTGCCTTGCCGAGGGTTCATCAAACTACCTTCACAATTCTCTATTATTCCAATCTCGTATAGCCCTGATTTCCCTTATTTTATTATGGTGATCGTTTCTCTCTATGTATGTCGGCGCCAATAAAATATTATCGCACTCAGAAGAGAAAGTTGGTGATTGGAAATTCGTGAATAGATTCCTCCACAGTGAAAAACGCCTTTGTTTTAATGATGTCTATCCCAAGTCCTGTGTCATTTTAGTGACAACCTCTCCCCTATTTCGCGATAACACAAAACGTGCTGCCCTTCTATGAACTTTTTCGATGTACCCCGTCAATCCTATGTGGTAAGGATCCCACAAAGCACAGCAGGATTCTAAAAGAGGACGGAAAAGCGCAGTGTAGGCAGTCTCTTTAGTAGAATCTAAGTGTTCTGCCAATGAAACGCAGTCTTTCATTAGCCATGCCCACAACATTTTCTATGTGTTCCTTCCAATTTAAGTAGTTCGTAATTATAATTCCTAGGTACTTAGTTCAACTTACGGGCTTCAGATTTGACTGATTTACCGTGTAACCCAAGTTTTACGGATTCCTTTTAGCACTCATGTCGATTACCTAACACTTTTCTTTATTTAGGATCAATTGCCTATTTTCGCACCATACATATAATTTTTCTAAATAGTTTTGGAATTTGTTTCGATCTCCTGGTGACTTTACCAGTCGATAAATGACAGCGGCATCTGCAAACTACATAAGACAGCTGCTCACATTGTCTCCCACAACGTTTGTACAGGTAAGGAATAGCAAAGGGCCTATAACACTAACTTAAGGAACGCCAGAAATCGCTTCTGTTTTACTCCATGACTTTCCGTCAGTTACTGCGAACTGTAACCTCTCTGTTAGGAAATCACGAATCCAGTCACATAACTGAGACGATATTCTATAAGCACGCATTTTCACTACAAGCGTGTTGTGTGATACAGTGTCAAAAGCCTTCCAGAAATCCAGAAATACCTAATAAATTTGAAATCCCTTCTCGACAGCACTCAACACTTTGTGTGAGTAAAGAGCTAGTTATGTTCGACAAGAACAATGTTTTCTATATCCGACTGCCGTCCTAAAGCAGTAGACAAATTTTGATGAATTTCGTTGTAACTGTTCATTCATTGTAAAGAGGATGTCCCTGTTTCCTATGAGTTGTTAGGAACTGATGATCCAACACAGCAAGCACCTACGTGTAAATTAGCCCTTTGGTTATTATCTGTGCATAGTTACACAATTTATGGATTGTCTGTGTGTGTGTGTGTGTGTGTGTGTGTGTGTGTGTGTGTGTGTGTGTGTGTGCGTGTGTATGGTCTTTCACCAAATGTGTTTGCCTCTGTAAGTTACGAAGTAATAGGCGACGGAAATATTCATTGCGGTAGGTCACCATAGGAAACGTTACACTGTCTGCGGAGTTATGAACATAGTTTATTGTGTTATTATCCAAAGAGTTTCAGCAAAAAGATAAAAAATTTTAAATTGAACAATAGTTGTTTCTATCATGCACTGGAATCAGTAACACCAGCTGTGTATTCATCAATTTAAATTACATTCCTGTCACTTTTAGTTCGGGAGCTACAACCCTTCAAAATTTCAGGGGCAGATACCACACACGCTGCGCATAACGCAATGCGCCTTCTAAATGTGGTGCGGCAGCTATTACGTTCTTACATGCAGAACAACGACTTCGGGAGACAGGCAGCTTGGTAATGCGCCGCAATAACAGACAAAGAACTGCAAGAAGCGAGGAGACAGAGGTGTTTGTTTTAGCTGCAGTACACCATGTCAGCTTACGAGCCGTTGCTGCAGTCGCTGGTGTCAGTCTCACATCTGTGTGACGTATTGTACACGGCCACAGGTTTCACTTGTATCACCTGTCACTGACCCAGGATGTGCATGGGAACGATTTCCATGCGAGAGTTACATTCTGTGAATTTGCCATGCGTAATTGCATGCTGGAGTCTTTACAAGGTGTTATGTTCTCTGATGAGTCCATGTTCACAAATTATGGTGCAGTGAATGGCCATAATGTGCACTACTGGGCCACAGACAATGCTCGGTGGGTACGACCTGTCGACCGTCAACGTAGGTGGTCTATTAATGTGTGGTGTGGAATCCTTGGAGATGAAATCATCGGTCCACACTACTTCCCAGGTACACTGACAGGTGAGTTATATCGCGCATTTATAGTCGACAGTTTGGGTGGTCTCTTTGAACATGTATGTCTACACACGAGAGTCCATATGTGGATGCAGCACGATGGTCACCCAGCCCATTCTGCGCGTGCTGTTGCAGAAGAACTAAACAACAGGTTTGCAGGAAGGTGGTTGGGGCAGCACGGTCCTCATTCATGTCCCGCAAGGTCTCCCGATTTAACACCATTAGATTTCTTTTTTTGTGGATATCTAAAGGGTCGTGTTTATGTCACTGAGACCAAATCCCCATATGATCTAAAACGGCTCATCAAAGACGTATGTTGCTCTGTGACATCGGCGATGTTCAACATCTCACTTAAATCAACTTCCCATCGCCAGAACATCAATCACTCACCACACAGCCATGTATTACATACAGCGTGTGGTATCTGTTCCTGAAACTTTGAAGGGTTGTAGCTCCCAAACAAAAAGTGATAGGAATGTAATTTAGATTGATGTATTAACAGCTGATGTTACTGATCCCAGTGCATGACAGAAACAACTTTTTTGTTTCTCCATGCCGATGTTTTGGCTCTCCAAAAAATGAGAAATGCCAGAAATAGTGAATAAAAAAGAGAACCACAAATAATTTAATTATCATTTCCTGAAAGTAAATTCAAATAAATGATACGAAATACAGTGTGTTTTATGCCTAGTTTCGTAAACTGGCGACTAATGCGCAAGTAAAAAAGTGCGTTTTCAAAGTGACATGTAGGGTGTTTTGAAATACATATGTGGTTTTCGGCTATCCGTAGAATAATGTGCCAACATGAAACCAGAAAATCAGGAATTTGCTGTACTGTATCTGACATCGTTGTTGTCATCTGTATATTCTCTCCAGCGACACAACAAAAGGCAGCTCTTCATCGACAAAATACGTTATGCAGCTGATAATCGCAGCCCCATGGCTCTCGCCACAGAGATTCAGGCATCTGATCCAGTCTGCCTATTCGTCAGAAGTAACATGTTATTCTTTGTAATTGGTAACTACTGTAACCTCGTACTTACTCTCAGTTTATTGGTGAATGTTTTCTACATATAAGTAGTGGGAAAAAAGCCACCACCACCACCTCATATTACATTGTTAACAATGGCGTATCCAAGATGGGGGCGATAGATACAGCAATGTCGCAATGACGTAATGGCGGGAAGTTGGGCTAACTCCAGTAACCTACATCATCCAACTGCCACCTCTTTCTTCAAATTGACAGGAAAAGGATCAGTCTGTGGTGGGCTGCTGAACAGGATGGACGTAAGTCTTTATTTTGCATGCAGTGTTTATTTAAACAGTTTGCGTTGTCATAGGCAGTAGCTCCATCCAGTGTGTTCACCATGATGTCTGGAGTCCAACTGACCTAGTACAGAATACTGCCACAAGAGGTCACTGTCATCCCATGGTGGTCCAGGGAATAATGGTGGGAAAAGGACTCAGTCTCTGTCCAGCTGCTGGAGAGAGGAAGGAGCGTACTTCATTTATTTTGGAACAATTTATTTAGGGACGGATTTCACATAGTTTATTTATTAGACTGATACAAAACCCTCACTCTGGCATGCTCTGGGTCACAATAAATAGCCTATACACCTGCAAACTACTCGTAAGTCACCGATAAAGCTCATTGCACAGCCCACAGACATGTTCACAAAATAATGCAATAGACACATTCATCATGCGTATAACTGCAGCTGTAGAGTATGTGGGTGGAGGCGACTGGATGCAATTCAAAACAGTGCTATACTATGCCACCCAATCAGAAAAATAGTGCATTAGCACTAGGTTTTGGCAGCTGTACTACATTTACAAGCCATTTTACAACATGGGACGAGAAGTAATGTAATGGTCACATGGGTAGAACTGACATAAAACGCTAGAATTACGAAAAATTACGGAAAATATGTAAAAATTGAGGGAAAATACATCGAAATGTGGGGACATTGAGGAAGTACTTGCGCGTCTTCTGGTTCCCATGTACAATTCTTGTACATGGGAACAAGTATGTGACAGCAAGAGCAATCCGAGGAAACGTCGACATGGAAGCGAAGGGAACCAGGCATACCGTCACGTTTTTTTTTTTTTCCATCGAGGCAGCGTTCTATTGTATGTCAGTGATACATGTGACTTGACTACTGTATTTGGCACTTTCCAGGAAAACAAAACAGAGAACCATCTGCTTCTAAACTTACATGTATCTGCTGTGAAGGACAACAGAGTACGGATGAGTGATCGGTTGAGATGGAACTGTAACGAGGTATGATTTAATGGCAGTCTGATGATGCATTCTAGAGAGGGAGGGGAGATGTTGCTGCAGGTCATTTGACCATTTTCACAGCTATTCTTTCAGGATGCATCAGTCGTTTACATAGCCTGTGTTCGTCTCGCATACAGCCACGTGTTCTGTGTGTGACTTAGAGCACTGGCTGCTTGTGAACGGTAAAAAAAAGCCTCTCAATCTATAACACTATTGTGCCTTGAAACAAACTAATGTTATACTGTGACAAGATTTCGAATTTTGACCACACGTGTGTGTCTAATGGACAAAGGTATTGGACTATAATTTTGAATATGGTGAAATTAACAGAAAAGTTAAATAGACTTTAACCTTGGTAGTTACTGAAAGTGGTAAAATCATAAGTAAATGAGAGAAAATGAAAAGTCGCCAGTCCAGTTAGATACATTAATTTGGATTCATATATTTTAGAAAATTGAGTATTGGTTATTGACATTCCTTTCGTTGATAATTCCCTTTTGATAACACACAGTATACAAACTGACACAGTGCACTCAGAACTGTGTGTATCAGCAGTTACCAATAATGCACACACCAGTGAATTATAGGAAACAAATTTGCACCAAGCTCATACTAATGACAGGTACACTCAAGATCATTACTTAATCAAATACTGAAATGTTCCTGCGTGAGGGGCTTTTATCTTAACTGACATATAAAAAGTCAATAAAGATGAATAATTTCATATATACACTGTTTATGCTCCTCTATATATGTCTGTTTTCCTTAGCAACAGTAATAATTAAATTTCCTTTTCTAACAGGAGAAGAATGTGATGGTGACCCATAAACTAGTAAAGTTTCACTAGTCCAGCTCTCTGATTATTACAGTAGAAAAGACTAATTCAAAAAGCTAATCATTTGTTTCACTCGGAGTAGTTCATAATTTACTTTGCAAGACATTAAAACACAACACTGGCTTAATTAACTTCAAAAAAGAGACCATTCATGATAGAAATCAAAACCACACTATGTTTTAAAATGAGCTTAACTTGTTTGCCCTTTAGTCACCTGTGAAGCAGGTATTCTAGACAATAATATTTACAAAATCTTGCACTATAATCCTACAAAACTATATTTTGTAATAAACTAAGGATACTTTAGCAAAATCCTATCCAACTTCACTTTTGTGGTTTTAACTTTAACTTTTACAGCTCCTTTTATATTAGAAAAAAAATCACTTTTAAACACTTGAATGCAAATATTGTGCATTTAAATCAGATACTCGGTCTTAGTAGCACTTACTTGAGGACGCTGCATAGGTTCATGATCAGGATAGAAAATATGGTTTCAGACACGGATTTATAGTGTTGTGATTATTATTAAAACCACACACAAATTAACTGGTCCACGCCCATATACGTTACTGAATATATGAAGTTCGTGAAGCAGTAGAGAAGACTGGTGGCAAGCAACATGGCAGCTAACCGTACTCTTGATGTTCGAATGCTCTATAAAAGTCTCTTCTTGGCGTCGGATTTTCAAAATATTAGAGCCATTCCTTTATGCCAAGAATACCAAATAATAGCAGGATCCACATACGAGGCAAATCATTTGTATAGCTGCTTACAATTGCCTCTCTTAGTACTGTCAAAGTATACCGTGCTATGGCTAGCCACATACTGCATACCGTTCACACATACGAGTAGCTCAGTTCGACCGTCAAAACCACCGTTTCCATCGCGCCATTCCACTTACGTTGCTAGGGGACTTCCCTACAGCTTTTACATATTGTAAATACAAGTGACCTATGAATCAGCTTTCAATAGAAAATTTCTTTTTATGAACGTATACATAATATAATAATTTATCATTTTAAAATATCCTTTTGCTTTTTTCATATATATATTATAAAACTCTAACCTTCTTGTCACATATCAAGGATTTTAAATAAATCATTATACACAATCCATATTTGCAGATACACTGTTATATAATATAAACCCACTTCTAATCGATATATGTGTTACAAGTTACCAAGGACTTCCATCTCATGTGTGACGAAGTGTGACTATCCTGTTTCGACACATTTCTCTCAATGAACAAAGATTTATGCGATGTATTCCATTTCTCTGTTGCATCTTGGGTATAAAATCGAGACTTCAGTTTCATAACTAAGAATGTTCTAAGTTAGGGATAGGTTTTTGCGAGGCGCTGCAATCCCCGTGTATACTTCTGCTTGACCGATGTCCTGTTTACAGAGTTAGTGGCGGCAAGATGCGTAATTTCATGTGTCGGACGCCGGTGCTATGCGCTTATCTGTTTCCTTGTAATAGGTATTCTCCATTACTAACGATCATTTTATATAGCACTGATGTGGGCATAGTATAATTCCTGAACCGTGATCGGATGCGGACAGTGATCGCTATACATCTCTGGAAAGCTATATTGTGCATGTATCACACAGGGCCGATGTTTTAAGAAAGTTGTTTTTTTCATTTTACAGTTTGTTACCATAGTTTATCGTAGAGAAACCTGCGAGAAGGATGTATGTCATGCACGGGAAATATATTTCTTACATTGGAATATTAACAGCACTGCATTCCACATGACTAATATGTTGGAAACTGAAGCGATCTAACATTATAGCCTGTTTTAAGTGCAGAACTGTGTAGCCTTAAGAGTGAGTCTGTTTATGTTCTTTCTTACCAGTCTCCTCCTGGTCACTTGAACAATACTTTAGAATTGAGAGTGTAGTTGATTTATGTAAAATGCTTCGAACTCCATTCATCTAGAGCTCCAGCATGCATAAAAGCCGCTGGTTTCTTGTTCTTCTTAACCGTCTGCTATTACATCACAACACTTTCAAATCTGCTAATATACACCGATGACGGGTGCTAACTTCCTCGACATGCGCGCACCTGGAGAAATCTTGTGCACTTGGATGGGTGCAGACTCGGCAAGCTCGAATCATTCACGAGACGAGGAATGTAGCGATCTACTCCTGGTCAGATGCAAATTAAACCGGTAACGGTGCCGCAGGGCAGATCGTTCAAAGACAGTGCAAAGGGATCTTTCAGTCTCTAACTTTATCCTAAGACTGCGAGAATGTCGTGCGACTCCCATCTGCATAGAGACAAGTCGCAAATTACCCACTATGCCCGAGGTGTTAGAAATATGTAGATCACTGCCTGATATACTTTGATGTTGTATATGTTCGCGAATTGACAATGAATGGACGCACCGCAGAGTCATCTATCTACATTCGCTATGGTACTCGCAAAGAAAAGAAGGGGCAGTTTAGAGATGATACTGATATTGGGAAGCATGCTGTCACATCATTGATCGGTGTTCAAATTACTGTAAAATTGCTAAAATTGTTCACACTATCAACTGTGACGCTTATTATGACAGTACATCGACGGTGCCTCTACCATCCCACATTCTTCCATCCATCTGTTGGTTGCCACATAGTGATTGACTGACATCGCTTGTTTGAGATGGAGAAAGAATCTTGGTGGAGGGACAACACCTTCTGAGGCGGCTAGCACCGAAACAATGATTGCATACATGACTGCAATATGAGGAATCAGTCGTAATTGAACACAGAGTCATCAGGTAGCCTGTCAATGTGACAGATAAGTTATGTAGAGGTCGTGTTTTGTATTGTTATGTTGTGTCTGTCTTTTATTTAAAGTCATCCAGTGTGTGTGTGTGCGTGTGTGTGTGTGTGTGTGTGTGTGTGTGTGCATTTTACGGTAGCAGCAGCAAAAACATGATTTACACCATGTGATGTGTAGTTTTCTGTGAGAGGCAATGGATCAGAACATGTTAATGTCAGTTTAGGACCTGACACAGACCTCGAAGTGATGGCGGAAAAAACAAAATTTATGGCAGTGTACAAAGCGTGTTACAGTAGAAAAAAGCAATGTTTTAAACAACGACATAGTGTCACAGGGAGCGTCTCGTGCGACTTACAGCATAGTCTGTGGGATACACTCATCCTCCTACAGTACAGGCGATGAAACTTTACACAGCTCTGTGCAGTGGATCAATAGCTGTATATTTAATAGGGTGGCCAAATTTTCTCGGTGCTGGCTCACAGATGGTATTTGTTTTTGATATATGGGAGGAGAGAGATAGGGAAAAATCTTATTGAGTTCTCTATCGGATGAAGTTAGTGGAGCTTTCATAGTTCGTAATTTTTCTCTGTTGTACAAAATAACGTTTGAGCTCTCTATCGGATGAAGGTAGTGGAGCTTTCATAGTTCGTAATTTTTCTCTGTTAGACAAAATAACGACTATACCATGTTAGGGTGATAGATGTGAGTGGGCCCCGAGGGACGCGGATATGCTTCGGACTGCAGTACCTGTATGTAGTTTCGAAATGCGCCACAATGCAGTAGCAAAATCCTCGTCCTTCTCCCAGTTCCCGTACTGTCTTTTATACTACCTCGTGTTGCAGGAGTAGGCTTCGTTTCATACTGACCTTACACAACATGCACATTTGGCAGAACAATGACAACATGTTCCCATTTCCTTCGAAGGGTCAAAATACAATCCAGTCGCACTCATAGAAAAACTCCTGTAGTAGTTTGTGTTAGAGCAGCACCTTTTTTAGATTGAAGTCAGCTTATGGGTATACCTGCTTAAGGGAAGTCCCTCTAACTAAGGGCTCAGCTTCAGACGACGTCATGTTTCCAAGTAGAGAAGGAATTAGCATATATCGTCAAAATATAAGAGGTATTAGAGATAAAGTTAGTGAACTGCTTATAAATGTTACCTCTGAAATTATTGGTATATCCGAGTGCCACTAAAATAATTTTACAATTCAGAGGCTTCCTTTACCAGGATACAGATTAGCTGGCTGTTTTTCAAGGAGTTCCTTGCAGTGTGGGGGAGTGGCTATGTTCGTAAAAAACAGTATTCCATTTGAGTCCATAGACGTATCACGTCACTGCACTGAACAGATATTTGAATGTTGTGCAGGGGCAGTTGAATTTAGCGATACTAAACTTATAATTGTTGTTGTTTATAGGTCCCATAACTCTGACTTCACAGCATTTCTGCTCAAGGTAAAGACGGTTTTTGATTCTCTTTTCATGAAGTACCAGAAATTAATTATATGTGGTGACTTCAATATAAATTTTGTCTATGATGGAGCAACAAAAAGGATGTTGGTAGATCTAAATTCATATGATCTGACTAGGGTGCAGGGGAACAGTAGCCCAGCCATAGACAATATTTTTATTTATTCTTCATTACTAGTTGGGCATTCAGTTAATAAAACGGTGAACGGCCTTTCAGACTAAAGGCTTTTGTACTCAAACAAATGTCACATATAATTACAAACTACGTAGAAAAGTTAATCCAACAGCAATACAGAGTTTTTTAAACCTTGTCAAGGAAACTTAACTCTTGTGTAGAGAGATGTGCAGTATACTGCTACATCCATTTTCAGTAAGCTACCGCTCGAATTTAAAAAAATATTACCAGTAATCGACTCGCTTTCATATCTAAACTGAAGAGTTTCATCATGGGTCACTCCTTCTATTCTGTCGAGGAGTTCCTTGAAAAATTAAGCTCATTCTTGTTGTATTGTTGACTGTGTTTACTTAAACTTATGATTGAAATTTTTTGGGTTCATAAACATTTTATTTTTATCTGTTATTACTTTTATGTTGAAATTTTATGTACTTCCATGTTCCATGACCTTGGAGGTTTGCTCCTCAGTTTGGTCCAAAGGAACTTTACGTAAAAATAAATAACTCAGCTTAGCCTGTTTCTCCACGGACTGCAGAATGTGGTATATATAGCTTTCTCCAACTTCTGCTCAGCTTCGACTTAAATTGGAAGTATCACATGTGCAAAGCTGCGGTAGTGTGGAGTCTGGGGGGGTGGGGGGTGGGGGTAGGTGCGAGATGCATATCGACCACCTGAAACCACGTTGGAATTTTACTGTAGCAGATAGGTTCCAGAAAGGTCACTCGTTTCGAGATATGAGAGTGCCAGAAATATGACGCACTAGAGGCTGTAATCATTAAAAGACTTCTCCATAGGATCCAACGCAGGTATGTAGTTGAATGGAGAGACTTGATTCCAAATCACAGATGGCATTTCTACCAAAAGCATAGCACTAGCGATCTGAAAGGCCCGTGTACATTTCTTATGACCTCAATCAGTACACCATCTGCTGTTTGTGGTCATTCTCAATCAACCATCGCCTATAACCAAGTGGATATATCGCAGAACCTCTGGTGTGGCATCAAGACAGAATGTGTTACAAATGTTGAAGGAATATTTAGATGCGGCTTGAGGGAGCTGCAATACTTGCTTCACACCGTGTTCCTTAACCGAATCACTTATTACATTATTACATCTCTCTCCATAAGACACAGTGGTACTACTCGCAAGAGAAACTTATGAGATACGTCCACCCATCCCTAATTTTCGCTCAGTATTGTTTCGTATTGCCAGCAATCAGTTATTGACGAAGTATTATACTTAGTAGTACGGGATGCGCGATAGGTTCCCCTTGAGCATCAGGCTTATAAAGTGTGTATGTGTGTTCCGACATGTGCAAAGAATATGACTATGTTCTGTCGTAAAGGAAGGTACGGATTTGACATGGAATATTGCGATAGCCGCAAAGGGAAAAATATGTCAAGTCATAAGAATGGTACAGATATTACTATTTCCAGACCCATCAGCTGGGGGTATTTCTGATACTTCGCTCATTGTCGAATATCGTTCAGTCGAGATCGCAATCATAACAATTAATTGTAAGTACAGTGATAAAATATATGTGTAGCCAGTTTCCTAGGACGAATCTGTCTGGGATTGTGTTGCGCACGGTGGCAATGGCCTGTGGCGAAATTGATTCACATTTCCTACTAATGCCAGAAGCTGGTCCAAATGGCTCTGAGCACTATGGGACTTAACTTCTGAGGTCATCAGTCCCCTAGAACTTAGAACTACTTAAACCTAACTAACCTAAGGACATCACACACACCCATGCCGGAGGCAGGATTCGAACCTGCGACCGGAGCAGTCGCGCGGTTCCAGACTGTAGCGCCTAGAACCGCTCGGCCACCCCGGCCGGCAATGCCAGAAGCTGTCTGAATGGAAAGGCCTGTTGGGATGCAGGAATGTAGCTGACTTAACCGTCTCGTCTTCTAGATGGCTGAATAGCGACCTAGTGCTATGTGTTGGTCGACCTTCGTGATCACATGTGTTCTTGGTGAAAATTTGAGAAGATTCAATATAGATTGGTGTTTGTGCTGGACCACTATTACCTTCCATTTAAATTGTCAGGTTGACTGCTTCTGCACATTTCCTGTCTTTATTTGGTTGAGAGAACATCGACTGTGGTGTGTGTTGTGTGTATCTAGCGGGTGAAAGACGGGTGGAAGATGCGTTTGCTGGTTCTATAGAAATGAGGAAACATCTTAGTTGACTTGTAAATTAAAAGGATGATTTGGAATCTGTTGTGTAAGTATTCGCGAGTAGAAATATCGGTTTCTCCTATTTTTTCACGTTTTCACGTAAAGATCTCCACAGGCGGGATAAGTTTCTAGTTTTTCAGTGGTTTACAACACGCTGCACCTCGCTTAAGTTGTGCGTTTCTAGAGAAATAATTTCCAGACTATATCTTCGAAATTATACTGTGCATACAATACTGCTTTGCAAGCGACCTTGATACGTACTATATATCGAGATGTATCGTGTAAGTGGTATAATATTCTGGCAAACCATGTGAAAATACATATGTTCTTGAAATTTCAGAGTCTGGAGATTGGTGTAGAAAGCAAGTAAGCAAGCAAGCAGGTCGGGGCCAGGAACAGTGATGCCTTTGTGCTGAGTGGAACCGATCCCGCCTTCGCGGCATATGTACGAGTGTCTGGTGGTCGCTAGGTATATGCATGGAGCAGAAGTGATGATTTTGTATGGCGCAGGATACCAACTGTGTGTTTACTACATTGATATGGTATGTGGTGATATATAGCTGGGTTGGAGATCGGTCTGATGCTGAAATATTCAAGCTTCCATCATTAGTGGCAGAGCAATGTAACTCAGCAAGAAAATGGTTCAAATGGCTCTGAGCACTATGGGACTTAACTTCTGAGGTGATCAGTCGCCTAGAACTTAGAACTAATTAAACCTAACTAACCTAAGGACATCACACACATCCATGCCCGAGGCAGGATTCGAACCTGCGACCGTAGCGGTCGCTCGGTTCCAGACTGTAGCGCCTAGAACCGCACGGCCACTCCGACCGGCAACTGAACAAGAGTCTTCCAATATTTGACGATCTGTAGACCACTTTTGCAAGGTTTAACTGTCAATGAAATATGGGGATCTGTACAAAATAGTTTTGCCACTGAAAGTCTCGTCCGCAGAAAAAAAAAATACCGGACAGTGCTTCCACACAGGTAGAATCAGCAATTTGGCGGATAATTCCATAAGAGCCAATCAGAATGCTACATTCATTCACAAGACATGTTTCGTGCTAGTACATAGGAGACTCTACAGAGTGGTTCTAGCAAGATAGGGGCGAGGTATCTGTGGTGGGACGCTGTCCCTCATCTTCCATTGTGACATCTCCAGCAGCTGTAGGACACCGAATATTTCAGCCATTTCTCTCTTCTGTAGGACAGTGCTTCGAATCCTTTTTGTGCAATTGCTCTGATTTTCTCGTATGTATTTGGACAGTGCTCTCTTTCCAACCAACAAGAATGCTTTTATGATTAACGGTGTTTCCGCAACCGTGCACATACATTATGAAGTCTTTTAGGGATGAGAACGTTTATCACTTCTGAGACATATAGTGAAAGCAGGGTGACACGATTTCCAGAAAGGGTAGCACATGATGCCTCTTTAGGACTATCAGGCTGAATGCATTCGGTGTTATTCTGAGCTATTTTCGTAAAGAGGTCCTGATGGGGCGGGAATTTCCATGCAGCAAGCTGAGACATCACGGAAGCTCCTACAGCAAAAGCGACCGTTCCCTATTTTTACGATTCTTAACGATTTTCGACAGGCTCTTACTTACATAGACATGTGACACCAGTATAACACTTACAGCATTTTAGCTGGACCTGCACGGGTGAGCCGCCATGCAATCGTCTCTCACTCGGTACTTGACCCACAGCTCTGAAAGGTTTGTGTCAGCCACAGTAAACACGGCCATCTCTCATGTAACGTTAGGATCGCTAGGAACAACGTATCTTGTGCTATTCTGGGAAGCACTGCAAAAGATTTCTATAGCGCATCCAGAGGGAGACTGGGCAGTTATTTACATAGACATAAGACGTCAGTATAACACTCAAAGGATTCTAACTGTATACCCTAAAATAGATGCGATCTTAACCTGCTGTCTACAGATGGCAACGGTGTGAGAGTGGTGGCTCGCACCCCAAAATTCGTCTCTCCGACAGTTGCTCACGTCTTGCTACCCCTGCAAACCGCATGTGTGGAGTCAGCAGCGCCAGCGTGTGGGCACTTTGGACCTCTGATACGTCACCATCGAAATTGTTAATGAAAGTTCGCAAGCGCTTTTTCCATGCAACGAGTGTTTTTGCACTGCATTTTTTTCGGCTATTTAAGGGTTGTGAGTCTGTTGACAGAGCGTTATACAGCATTCTTTTGCCAATTTTATGCGTAATAAACGTGTCTGTTGCATTATTTTGTGAACATATCTGTGGGCTGTGCAGTGCATTATTGCGACAGTTTATAGTTAGTGAGTGTGTTTGCATAGTGCTTTACAAGTGTTATTTTGACATTTTAGGAGTCGTTTGTGTGTCTGTAGACTGTGAAATGTATTATTTCGGTGATTTGTGAGTAGTTTTCAGATCTATAGGCTGTGCAATGCATTATTTCGACAGTTAACAATTAGTGAGCATGTCTGCAGAGCGTTTTACATTATTTCGGTGATCTACGAGTATTTTGCAGGTCTGTGGGGTGCGCTATGCATTATTTCGAAAGTTTACCATTAGTGAGCATGTTTGCAGAGTGTCATATATGTATTATATTGACAGTTTGCATCAGTGTAGTGCATTATTTTGGTGATTTACAAGTAGTTTGTAGGTCTGTAGGCTATTTATTGTGAGCCCAAGCACGACAAGGCGAGTGTTTTGTATCAGTGTAAACTGTTCCAAAATAAATCAAGTACACTCCTTCCTCTCTCCAGCAGCTGGGCAGACACTGAGTCCTTTTCCCACGATTTTTCTCTGAACTGCCATGGGACGACAGCACCCACTCATGGCAGTAATGTGTACTAGGTCAGATTGACTCGCTACGGTCGCACGTTCGAATCCTGCCTCGGGCATGGATGTGTGTGATGTCCTTAGGTTAGTTAGGTTTAAGTAGTTCTAAGTTCTAGGGGACTGATGACCTCAGATGTTAAGTCCCATAGTGCTCAGAGCCATTTGAACCATTTTGGACTCCGACCACATGGTGAACACACTGGATGGAATTATAGCCTATGACTGTTTAAATAAACACTGCATGCAAAGTAAAGACTTATGTCCATCCTATCCAGCAGTCCAGCACAGGCTGACTCCTTTTCCTGTCAATTCCAAGGAAGAGGTGGCGGTTGGATGACTTAGGTTGATGGAGGTAGCCCAGTTGACCTCTGTCCGCCAAAATTTGAACTCCCAGCC
Source organism: Schistocerca piceifrons (assembly GCF_021461385.2). Lineage (NCBI taxonomy): Eukaryota > Metazoa > Arthropoda > Insecta > Orthoptera > Acrididae > Schistocerca > Schistocerca piceifrons. The sequence goes on along the minus strand of NC_060140.1, from coordinate 861,356,192 downwards.
AGTTTATTGGGGAGGGGGGGAATAGGGGAGAGTTGGGGGATGGGAGGAGAGGGGTTATGTTAGTGGAAGTAGCCCAATTGATCTATTTTCCCGCCAAAATTTGAACTTCCGGCCATGACATCATTGTGACATTGCCACATCTATCGCCACCGTCTTGGATCCGCCATCTTGAATGATGAAACAATGCAAAGTGGGATGGTAGTGGCTTTGTCCCACTACTCATGTACTGATGGTTCCTACAAGTTCTCAGACGTTGTATATCTTCTTGTACCAAGAATACAAGCAGCCACTAGTATCACTCTAGACCACACAGCACTGCAGAGGGTCTACAGCATACAAAACAGTGGGGTTTTAATTGTACCCCTCTGGATAGCTCCTGCCATTCTGTGTATGTGAACACCTCTCAAATGCAGGAAAAAATATCTGTGGCTGTTGTTGAACTTACTGCCAGATTAAGACTCTAACCTAGTGTTATTTGGGCAATATTGTCTGAATATTTTAACTACATCGTTTCATAACAGGGATATTGTTAATACATAGCACAACTTACGCCAAAACGGGTGTCAGATTTATTGATATTATGATTTCATTGACCACAACATGTTCTGAAGTGTGTGTGTGTGTGTGTGTGTGTGTGTGTGTGTGCGTGTGTGTGTGTTTGTGTGTATGTGTGTGGGGGTGGGGGGATGAGTGGGCGGATAGGTGGGTTTATGCATTGTGGTGTGTGATCCTCGCTCCTGCCTCTGGGACACCTTGGGGTCAGAACAGTGTGTGTGTATGGGGGGGGGGGGGGGGGGGGGGGGAGGTGGAGTAATTACTGACAGCAGTGAATCAGGTCAGTTCCATCACCACTTTGATGTATCCTCATTATCCACATCTTTTAATAATTAATGTAGTCATCCCCTCTTCCAGATTGTTTTTGCACCATAAAATTCGCCCACTCTAGTGTAATATGCGTCAAGAACTTTACAGGGGTGATTCCATACAATTGAGCCAGAATGTTTTTCTGGGTGAATTAGACGATACCTGTGTGAGTGTTTGAATTTGTCAGTAGCATATCTTGGTCGTCAACAGTACGTCTTAGATCACTTTCACTACTATTTATCACACCATTCTTACAGAAACTGAGTCAAGTACAACAGAGTTTAAAGCCACAATCCAAGTAGGTGCTCTCAACAAGCTACTGATTCTCGTAGGCTGAAGTCAAGAGAACACAAATTACTTCCCCAGTACTTCCTGTTGTTCCGTGTTGGCGTCAGCCTTGCAGCACGAGAAGTAAAACAACCACAGTTCTGGGACTATGGTCCTCAGCAAATCTCGTGTCCAATTAGAAGTAGCGAATCTATGGAGTCGTGAGGTCCTGTACAGTGCTCTTTAGGGCTGATCCCATAATGGGTAGGCCATATGGTTATAATGAATAAGAAACAGCAACCAAAGATTGCTATTTGTATGGCACCAGATGGTAAAGATTCATGAGCGACCTAAAAACAGATTGATAAATGGCATAGAGGAAGCGCTAAACAAGCATGGAGTCTGGGCTGGGACAACAGGAAATGGATTACTGAAAGCACCCTAGAGTGCTTAGTTTATATTATTTACTAGTAACTAATGAGAATACTAAGCTATGGCAAAGTGCTGCAGTGGAACACTGCACATCTCAAAGCAAAATATTTTTAGTTAAGCAAGATGGTTGTTTATTTCTATTTTTAGATGGACATTCCTTGATGACAGTTGAAACCATTCTGTTGAGCAGGTCCATCTGTGCTGGTGGGGAGAACATCTCCATGGCACACACATCCTTGAACCACCTCTACTCCCTTAGAAAAATACTTTTACTATGCAATCCTCAATACCTAAACCTCATCACTCAAATTGAAATTCTGACACTCCAACACCTAGAAGAACATTCCAAACACCATGTCCACAAGTTATCCAGCCTGCTAACATTTCACTCCTGCCTTGTGGCACCACTAAGGAACCACCATCCTACCCACAGTGTTGTCAACCCCTCAGAGCATCCAGACGCCTATTAAGCTTATTGTGTGAGACTTACAAACTTCCACCTGCACTATCACTTGCCACTGCTGCCACATACTGTAAAAGCTGTAGACACAATACTTTCAGTACACGTAGTACCCACAAAGCTCCCAGACATTATTCAATATTGCAGTGGGCAGTGGCCACACACACCCTCACCACCCCACCTTTCAATTCCTACCACCCTCACCATCCATCACATCCACCACCCCTGCCCTGCTGGCACAGAAACAGTGGGCCACACCTCCACCATAAACATCCACCACTGCCTGTCTCCCACAGCCAAGCCTTCCCACGAGCCCTATCCCTTCTCCCACCAATCTTAGTCTCCTTCAGCCAACGATCCGTTACCCATCACACCAGCTTCCTTCAATCATCTAACCCCATCATCGCCGCCACAGCCCAGTCACCCTCATTTGCTACCATCTACTGTCCTACCTCCACAGTACCCACCACAGAACCCCACCGCCCACAGTCATGCGTCTGCCACCACCCCCACATCACCACAGCCCCCGCCACTCCCAATCCAGCCGACTCCTGTTGCCACTGGAACTAGTACCTCACCCACAGCCACACCACACGACGTTCTGCCCCCCCCCCCCCCCCCGCCCCCGGCTCAAAGCAACGCCTCTGCTGCGCCACATTTCCATATAGATGGCGCCAGCTTTCCCTGCTGCCAGTTCGGCGTCTGCGTCAGCCTGGCCCTACTTCCGCTGCCCGCCGAGACCAGCACAGTCTCTCCCCTGTGCGTCACAGCAGCGCCTCGTCTCCTCTTTGCTACCACCTATGTTCCTCTCAGGAGGGCAGAAACTCTCGCAGCGATCGCGTCCTGGAAACTAACTGTAAACTTCACACTACAACGAATTCAATCTGCATCAAGCCGTTTATGCCACTACTGCCTCCACAAAATAACTACTGCAGATCCCATTTAGGAATCAACTACACAACTGAAATGTTCGATGGAACTGTATACACTGCCAAATCTTTAGGCAGCACGCTACTCAAGTGTACACAGTGGAACACTGTACACACCAATAATTGAGTACTGAAAACTTAGATACGAAACTGAAATGCGATACAGTCTGTTCATGCAGCACAGATAAATGATGTCAACGCCTTGAATGCAGCAGATTTAGAGAAGGAGCACATTATCTCACTGAAATGCATCAGCACATTCACAGGCATTTCTACCTCTAAACATAACGCAAAATAACTCAAACAAGCTGCTCAGCATCAGATGTTACCTATATATAAAGTCGATTCCAAGTATGGATAGTGCCAATTTCTTAATTCTAATAATAAATAATTATTTATTCAGTTCAGAAGAACGTATTTTAATGTTTAGGAGTCGAGTGATGAGATGAAACGCGCAGCTTCAACTGGGTTTTGTGTGTAGTCTGCCTTTACACACTGAGCTACCTCCAGCTGTTAACGTTTGTGAACGTGTTGAGCCCTGCGTGAGTCACAGTATGCAATGACGCATCCTCGCCCTTCCCCCCTCATTCCCCCCTCATTCCCCCCTCATATCTTCTGCAGAGGCCTACTGATACCCAATTGGGTTTCTGGAGTAAACATGTCACACCTCTCCCATTTGTTTCTATCAAAAGATTCACTGAAAATATTAATAAGCCTTACATCACTGCTTCGTTCCATCAAAACCTCTTCAATGTCTCTAGGAAACTTCGTTACTGCTTTATTTACATTTAAAAAAAGGACAAAGTCCTATCTTCTTTATACGCTATCATACGTCGCAAATCTCGTCCCAGTAGTTTGAAACAGTTACAAAAATGTGTGTGTGTATGTGTCTGTCCCTCGTCAAACAGAAATGCGATCAGATAGCAAAAAGTGGTAGTTAAGTAACAGCTTCTAACCAGGACACTTTTCCGAGATATATATTGCATGTCGGAAAGTTCAGCATACTTACAAAGAAAGAGAGTTGAATATAACTGTAATCGCTTTCACAGCCATAGATTCATGCTGCAAAAGTAATCACCAGTTCAGTAGTTTGCAATCATAGATTCATATTGCGTAAGTAATCATGAGTTCAGCAAGAGCAAGAATGGACCTGTAAATCAATTAATTAAAATGTCAGATTAATCTGTCAAATTATGCATCAAAATAAATTTTACCTGTCCAACTGAAACAACGCATATCTTTCCTGAGTAGGGGATTATCGAATTGTAGGAGTGGAGCAGTTTTCATGATCACCATCTATTTAATTCATAAAATACAGAAAGTGGCGAAAATCGGCAGAAGTACCAGGGGCCATTAATTTCGAATTCAAGACAAAGTAACGCTAGCGTATAGGATCACTGACCCCATCAACGTTCCAGGAACTGGCGCCACAGGGTAGACCGAGTTGCCCCTTCTACATCTGCATCTACATCTACATCTATACTCTGAAAGTCACCTGACGGTGTGTGGCGGAGGGTATCTTGAGTAACTCTATCGGTTCTCCCTTCTATTCCAGTCTCGTACTGTGCGTGGAAAGAAAGATTGTCGGTATGCCTCTGTGCGGTCTCCAATCTCTCTGATTTTATACTCATGGTCTCTTCGCGAGATATACGTGGGAGCGACATACTGCTTGACTTCTCGGTGAAGGTATGGCTCAAATGGCTCTGAGCACTATGGGACTTAACTTCTGAGGTCATCAGTCCCCTAGAACTTAGAACTACTTAAACCTAACTAACCTAAGGACATCACACACATCCATGCCCGAGGCAGGATTCGAACCTGCGACCGTAGCGGTCACGCGGTTCCAAACTGAAGCGCCTAGAACCGCACGGCCACACCGGCCAGCGGTGAAGGTGTGTTCTCAAAATTTCAGCAAAAGCCCGTAGCGAGCTACTGAGCGTCTCTCTTGCAAAGTCTTCCACTGGAGTCTATCTATCATCTCCGTTCGCTTTCACGATTACTAAATGATCCCGTAACGAGTCGCGCTGCTCTCCGTTGGATCTTCTCTATCTCTTCTATCAACGCTGTCTGCTACGGATCCCACACTGGTGAGCAGTATTCAAGCGGTGGGCGAACAAGTGTACCGTAAGCCACTTCCTTTGTTTTCTGACTGCATTTTCTTAGGATTCTTCCAATGAATCTCAGTCTGGCATCTGCCCATAGCAGTGTGCATGGTTAGCGTTGCCATCTCTCAGTCAATTCGGCAACAAAGTCCATTTTATGTCGGGTAAAGGAAACTGCTGCGTTGCATCCAAGATTAAGAAACCTCTGAGAGACGCGTGTGTAAGTCTCATTTCGCTGTAGTTTTTAGTTGGATTCACGTCGTGGCTAACAGTGGTGCTGCAGCTGCCGCAATTTCAGGACGGATGTCTTAGTTTCCATCGTCTTGGAAGCGTCTGCCTCCACAGATAAGTGGTCAGGAAAAAAATGGAAATTTGTGGTAGGACCTTATGGGACCAAACTGCTGAGGTCATCGGTCCATAATCTTACACACTACTTAATCTAAATCAAACTAACTTACGCTAAGTACAACACACACCCATGCCCGACGGAGGACTCGAACCTCCGACGGCGGGAGCCACGCGGACCTTGACAAGGCGCCCCTAGACCGCGCGGCGAGTGGTCAGAAATGCAATGTGAGGGGCCCAGATTGTATTTCCGGTCGTATCGGAGATTTTCTCCGCCCAGGGGCTGGTTGTTGGGTTGGCTTCATCGTCATTTCATCCTCGTCGACACGCAAGTCACGACGTCATCCAAAAAGACTTGCACCAGGTGACCACTCTACACGACGGGACGCCCCAGCTACCTCACACACATTTCATTTCATATCTTGGAAGCTAACAAGTGGATATTCAGTCAGCGTCAGTAAGGATGAGAGTGACCACGGTCTGCCAAATAACAAGTGAGCCAGACTTGCAGGCCGCAGGCGCGGTGGGGCTCAGCCTGTCCCGTCTTTTCTTGGTACTTCTCGGAAAGGCGACGTTTCAGTTAGTACCATATTGCCGAGCCTGTGTTGTAAAAACGAACGATGCAATGTCCCGTCAGACATCCCTACTCGTCCAAAGGAACAGGCACTGCGACAATTACAGCCGTTATACAACGTAAGAAATATATCTGAAATTGCGAGTATAACGAACCATCAGCTGTATAAGAGAATCACGACAACAAAAATTTGTGCTGCACCTAGAGTCGAACCAGGATTTTCTACTCGACGCAAGCAGTCCCCTTAACCGCTTTGGCAACCCGTGCACGTCTCACACCTAGGCACAAACTTTCATATGTTGTCGTTGCTGCGTCACAACCTGTACTCGTACACACATTGCGTAAGTCTCGTATAGCCATGCATGTACGAAAGAACATTGCACCGTTCTTCTTAACAACACTGCAGTATCATATTTGTCCGCTGATACCAGGAAGCGACTTTCAAATTGAAATGTCCTCGGGAACTATGTAATATCTGTTTGAGTACAGGTTGTGACGAAGGAAACACAACATTTGGATGTTGGAGTCTGGCCATGAGTCTTGTACGGATAGCCGAAGCGGAAATACCCTACGAATGATAAAAAGTACGCAATACATTTGGCATATTCGCCCATGTGTCAGCAATGCGGCGTGCTGGATACGGACGACCACCGGCTGCTCTGCGGCGAGGCATTGGCTGGCTGTCTGGACTCTAGCAAGAAAGACAATAGCGTTCATGCGGCGCACTATCTATACAACAATATCTTCCGACAGAGTATTTTTTCCAGAGGAAACGTATTTTTCGCGTCATAAGACGAACGCAGTGGCGTGGATCACAATTATGACGGTCTATTACATATATAGAGACACATGTCTGAACGTACTGAACGTACTAGATTACTGCAGTACTTGTAAGATGGACACACAAAACTGTTATGGCTACGAAAGTACAAGAATTGGTATGCCAGTTTCCTAGAACGGTTTTTGCGGACCTGCCATATACTTCAGGTGTGCCGGTTGCGCAAAGATGAGCGGTTGTGCTGTCGTTGTGAAACCGATAAAATAAAGTGATCAGCTAAGGACAACTACGCGAGTGTGCGACCCAGGAACAACTAACATTTGCACAGTTAGCAATGGAATTTTACTTCGAATTTTGTTTTCACATCTATAAATACATTTTGCACAGTTAGCAATGGAATGTTACTTCGAATTTTGTTTTCACATCTACAAATACATTTTTAATGGTGCCAGAGGTGTCCCCACTTTGGCTTTGTTGTTATTTCATGCTGCATCGTAGGACGGCAGCGAGGTTCCTTCCAGGACAGTTATAATGTATAAGGACGTACTATGGTTTTGTCAATAATAAAGGTTTCTGTTTCTCCCACCTTCCTTTTTTTTAAAAAAAGAAAAGTGGGTAGAGATTTGTATTAGAATGCTTGACTTAGACACTTCGATTCCGGGTACGGGTGCATTTTTTTTTAATTCTAATTTTGAACTGTAAAAAAGAAAAAACAGCGGTTAAGGCGACCGCACATGTAAAGCGGGAAATCCGGGTTCCACTCAAGGTCCGGCACAAATTTTCACTTTCGTAATTCTCTTATACAGCTCACGGTTGTTTGTATTGGCATCTGTGTATACTCATCACGTATTTCAATTACTGTCACAGTCTAGCATTTCTCTTGACTTCAACATAACCGTCGTGTCAATGGAGTTTACAGTTGATTATTTGTTCCTGGTACGAAGGACGTTCACAGCTCCACTGGCTGTTAGTACAAAAACGGGCAGTCCTACGATCTGTTGTCACAAGCCTTTAAAAGTGAATGGGAATGACAGAAGAGAGGGATGAGAATTATCACCCTCTGTTATGCAGTCACATAATCTACGACTACTGCAGATTTGCTATGAAAAGGCATTACAATGCCACGCGAAAAGAGTTTAAAGATTTAGTTAACAATGAAAGAGCAAACAATTACAACGATCAACAGATGGGATTCATCGTTCTGTACTTCAACAAGCATCATAACGGCTGCAGTTGCCGTAGTGCCTGTTCCTTTGGACATCCATGGATATCTGGAGGAACATTGCGTGGTCCGCCTTGACAACACAAGCATTACTATATACTACTCCGTGCAGCACGTGAAGAAACTGGTGGTAGGAATAGTAAAATTCCTGAAGTCACACGCGTTGTTCTATTGTCAGTTAGAAGAGTTTTCGATGGAACTGAACGGAGAGTATGGACAGTTTATACACTACTAGAAAGTACGTTGGTTAAGTCAACGGATGTGTCTGGAACAATTTTGCTATATAAAACTGGCTATTGTTGAATTTATGAAGGAAAAATTAGTCAGGAACGAAAATTATAACATCTCGAATGGATTGCAGACCTCGTATTTTAAGTGGACTTGACTGCCCATTTCCCACAATAAGACGTCACAAGTTCAGAAGTTACTTCTGATTTGATAGGGCGGCATTTAAAGAGGAAATCGCGTAGTGGAAGGGACATATTCTGCCAAACACAGTCTTGTTCCCTAAGATCTCTGGCTCACTGGCGTAAGAAAAATATAATAAAATAATCAAATATAAAACGCTAGGCGTGAAGAAATCCTTGTGGCCTTGAAATAATTTCAAGGAGACAGTTTGTTTTGAGGACACTCTGAAACTTACATATGTTTTCGAGGTATTTTCGAGACCGTTCACTATTTCAGTTTAAAGCATCCATGTGCATGTGTAGACGTAATTGATTAATTTGCTACTTACCTGTACATCTAGATTTATACTCTGCAAGCCACCCAACGGTGTGTGGCGGAGGGCACTTTACGTGCCACTGCATTACCTCCCTTTCCTGTTCCAGTCGCGTATGGTTCGCTGGAAGAACGACTGCCGGAAAGCCTCCGTGCGCTCTCGAATCTCTCTAATTTTACATTCGTGATCTCCTCGGGAGGTATAGGTAGGGGAAAGCAATATATTCTATACCTCATCCAGAAACGCACCCTCTCGAAACAGCAAGCTACACCGCGATGCAGAGCGCCTCTCTTGCAGAGTCTGCCACTTGAGTTTACTAAACGTCTCCGTAACGCTTTCACGCTTACCAAATAACCCTGTGACTAAACGCGCCGCTCTTCTTTGGATCTTCTCTATCTCCTCTGTCAACCCGACCTGATACAGATCCCACACTGATGAGCAATACTCAAGTATAGGTCGAACGAGTGTTTTGTAAGCCACCTCCTTTGTTGATGGACTATATTTTCTAAGGACTCTCCCAATGAATCGTCGTTTTAAAGCGAATCTTGTTACGTCAAAACTGTCCAGGATGTCTACATTGTTTTTCTCAGACAAGTTGCCATGCCTCCACAATGAGGTTGCAAAAGTGGTACAATATGTGCGTGTGAAGGATCTATTTTCGATTATGAAAATAAATAAGTCAAGTCACGATCACATGGCAGCCCGAGTTCGAAAATATGTGAAATTATCTGCTTCTGTCCCTGTGCCGACAGTAAAAACTGTATAATATCTTCAATGTACCAAAATAAGTAACATAATACTCAAAATCTGTTTCGTTTGTGATATATGTTGTTAGGAAATACGCAACATGAAACCAAGTCATGGGGCATTCACTGTTCTCCTCCCTTCCCCTCCCTCACGCTCAGGCAGTGTGCTGCAGCGGTGGGGGAAGCGTGCGGCCAGGCCGAGTACTACGGCACACGAACGAGGGCACAGCTGGCGAGCCGAATTCTTCGCTACTTCCGGTCACGACGATTCACGGTGGAACGTTTGTGGCAACTTTGTCCGTGATAAAATTGCAAATACGCGATCTGCATTGCAAGCCACCAGCGTTACAGTTCCACCGGCGTTAGAGCAGTGAGCTTTGGCCTGCTGCCGACGTCTACGTGTTCGTATTTAGTTGACTCATGCTACTTGGCTCCCTGTGACTAACTGCTTCCGTTAAGACCGCTCAGTTCCCGTGATTCATTTATATTTTTCCGATTATCACTCTCTTTGATTCTTCACATGTTTTATGTACTTGTAGCTTGACCGACAGCAAGGTGGAGGGTCGCCACATAACTCTGAATTGTGGCCTGGCTATATCTCATTCTTTGTGACAAGACTGCTGCTCATTTAGATATTTTTATCCAGTATATAACTGCTTTAATTACAGTTCTCTGTCTGTTACTGGTTTGTAGCTCTCCTCCTGTTTCCTTCGTTAATGAAGTCGTTTATGTTGTTGGTAACGTAGTCTGATATCTCCATGGGCCGCATCCAGGGAATGGATGGTTTGCAGGTGAGAGAATTAACAGCAAATACACCAAGTCTACAAGCCATTGCTTGTGAATTAATTTTCAGATTATGGAATGTAGTGACGATAGATGATAACATGAATAAAAATTAGCTGATATCAAACTCCATATTGTTTTACGTCGGTTTAACTGAAGTGCGAGAACGGTAAAGGAAAATACCCACTTTTTAGAATTTTGAAGCTGGTCTAGAAACATTGTCGACATTATTTATGTCGTATCTGTGACTAAATACTCGACAACAGAATTTCTCTCCTCGAATCTGATGTCGTACTCCTTTTGAATGTCGTAATAGGAGTTTGCGTATCAAGTTGGTTACAAAACTGTTCTGCTGAGACAGTTCGTCTTTTTCTGTTGATGGAAATACAGGGTGATTATAATTAAAGCTAAATTTTCAAAACGCTGCGGAAATAACACCACTGGTCAGAATGTCAAATTGCAACGGAATATTATCGCAGAAAGGGGAAAATTGATCAGTAGATGGCGCTGTATGTGTCAGAATACGTAAATGAAAACACCTATCATGCGTACGACCCACAGAGGTTGGTATAAGCACTCCGAGTACACGACTGTTCTTCCTTTCGCGTCTGCGACGTTCGCCATGACTGTCTCAATACAGGTTCGCGCTGTGCTTGTAAAGCTGTATTACAAGAATGAAGACCGTGCGCACGTCGCACTGTAGTAGTTCCGGACACTGAAGGGTCTGAAAAATGGCTTTGGTCCGATGACTGTCGTGGGTCTGAAGAAAATGATTCGGAAATTCGAGAAGACGTATTCTTTTGGTGTGCAACCTGATAGAGGGAGGAAACGAATTGATTCCATGTCAGTGGAAGCAGTGGCCACAGCAATGCTGGAGCAGACGAGTGGTGGTGTGCTAACGTGTAGTGGACGGAGCATTGCCGAACATATGACATACTCGTGAGCACAGTGCATAAAATCCTAAGAAGCATCCTTCTTTGCTATCCACTCAAAACTACCCATGTGTACGAGTTGCTTCCTGTTGACCTGCGCCGGCCGCTGTGATCGAGCGGTTTTAGGTGCTTCAGTCCGGAACTATGCGGCTGCTACGGTCACTGTTTCGAATCCTGCATCGGGCATGGATGTGTGTGATGTCCTTAGGTTAGTTAGCTTTACGTAGTTCTAAGTCTAGGGGACTGATGACCTCAGATATTTAGTGCTTAGAGCCTTTTGTTGACCTGCCAGCAAGAGAGACCTCTGCTTTAGAATTTCTTGTTCTCATCGAAGCGAACAATGAATGGCAGTGAAAGATTTTGTGGACAGACGAAGCCCACTTAGATCAGACAGGATATGTCAATACACATAATTGTCGAATATGGGCAGCGGAAAATCCCCACGCAAATCAACCAGTACCACTTCACCCGAGAAGGTCACTGTGTGGTGCGAATTTACAGCACCATTTATCTTAGGGCCATATTTTTTCGTACCGTCACTGGTAAGAGCTCTGAGTGTCTTTTGCGCAACCACGTCACTCTAGCTCTCCAAAAGCGCGGATGTGTGGATAGGATCATTTTTATGCAAGATGGCGCACCTCCGCACATTGCAAATCCAGTTAAGCAGCTGCTGAAGCGCCATTTCGGAAATGCTAAAATTATTAGCCGCCAGTTCCATACAGCCTGGCCGTCCCGATCACCTGATCCTAATCCGTGTGACTTCTGGCTATGGGGCTATCTGAAATATGTTGTGTTCAGTGTTCCGATTGCAAACTTAGTTGCATGCTTTTTCTCGATTTTAACTTGTTGCAGAAAACGGTGGACAGCATATTGAACAGGATTTGCGCCAGCCACACGAAAATTAATATTCCGATTTGGTTTTGATTGATGTTTTTTATGCGGTTTTTGGCCTCAGGACAATTAGAAAGCGATTTGATTGGTGCTTTTTATGCGATTTTCGGCCCCAGGACAATTAAAAACCGATGTGAGTGATGCTTTTTATACGGGACAATTAAAAACCGATTTTTCATATCCGATGTGATATGACCTTGCCATGGTGGATGGGCTTACGTAACTAACAGTATCACACTTGTACCCCCATGCACTCTGAGTAGTAAAGTTTCTTTAACGTCAAACGTACACCTTAGGCATTATTGTATGATTCATTTGTCATTTGTAGTCGACCACTATCAAATTCTGATGCTTACAGCGCCATCTATTGCTACAGTTTGTAACTATTTATTTCTCTTCTGCCATACGTTTTCCCCCTTCTCCGATCATGTTCCGTTGCAATTCGACGACATTCTGACCAGTGGTGTTATTTCTACAGTGGTTTGAAAATTTGACTTTAATTGTAATCACTCTGTATTATGTAGCAGGTAAAACTAGCTAGCTATATGATTAGCTGCATCGACGGATGTTTCTGTTTCCTTCCTCTGTGAACGTAAACTTATGCGAAAACTCTGTCCGGACGTCCTGGCAGTCCCATCGGCACCGACCGACCGCCATGTCATCCTCAGTCAGTGGCGTGACAGGTTGCGGAACAGAGGGGCGCGTGGACGGCATGTCGCTCTCAAGACCGTGGGGCCGCTACTGCCTCAGCAGACACCACGAAGTAGAGCACGTTCCACTCCAGTCGTCCCACCAAGCAGAGGTCCCTGGCTGTACCGGGAATCGAACTCAGTTTCTCCGTGTGGAAACCGGCCGCGCTGTCCATCCATCCGCGGATCCTTCCTCAGTAGTCTCCATTTATTCACTGTCCAAAACGCGAGTTCAACAAACATTTTTTCTGGAAGTATAATTGTATAGACATTTCCCACTTGTCAACACACCTATGATGGAACGGTCTAAAGTTCTAAGCTTCGACTCCAAAGTGACTTATGGCAGTACGTCGTGCATTTCTTTAACTTTTTTAAATACAAGTTCCACATTCGTAAGTTACTTTGTCTCAAAATACCTTCATTAGATTCTTCAGCATTGGTGCTACGTCTATGACTAAAAGGATCCCGTCGATCAGTGTAACGTGATACAGCGAGTAACGTCGATTTTCGGACACAATAAGATATTCTATTTGTAGCATCTTAACTTTATTCATAACAAAACAAAAATTTAAAAAAATAATCAAGTATTATATTAAGTTGGATGTCCAGTAAATAGTAATATGAATTTTTTTTACACAACTTATAACGGTTGTTAAGTAAAACGAATTAAATAAGACACTGTTAGAGTTTTACGTTACTTTAATATTTGAACAGTTGGCAGTGTAGCACTTGTTTTGAATTTCACGCCAACTTCTATACTCTGAGCTACACTGAAGATCCAAAGAATCTGGTACAGCTGCCTAATATCGCGTATGACCCTTGCGAGCATGCAGGAGTGCCGCAACACTACGTGGCATGGACTCGATTAATGTCTGAAGTAGAAATGGAGGGAATTGTCACCATGAATCTCACAGGACTGTTTATAAATCCGTAAGAGTACGAGGGGGTGGAGATCTCTTCTGAAAGGCATGTCGAAAGGCATCACAGATATGCTCAATAATGTCCATGTCTGGGGAGTGTTTAAGCTCAAAAGAATGTTCCTCGAGCCGCTCTGTAGCGATTGTGGATGTGTGAGCAGTCGCATTGTCCTGCTGGAATTCGCCAAGTCCGTCGGAATGCACAAACGACATGAATAGATGCAGATGATCAGGCAGGATTCTTACGTACGTGTTGACCTGTCAAATTCGTATGTAGGCGAATCATGGGCTCCATATAACTCCGTCTTCACTCGCCCAACGCAATTACAGAGCGTCCATCAGCTTGAGCAGTCGCCTGCTGACGTCCAGGGTCCACGGGTTCATGAGGTTGTCTCCATACCCACACACGTCCACCCGCTCGATACAATTTGAAATAGAACTCGTCTGACCAGGCAATATGTTTCCAGTCATCGACAGTCCACTGTCTGTGTGTTGACGGGCCCAGGCGAGGCGCAAAGCTTTGTGTCGTGCAGTCATCAAGGGTACATGTGTGAGCCTTCGTCTTCGAAAGCCCATATCGATGATGCTTCGTTGTATGGTTCGCACGCTGACTCTTGTTGATGGCCCAGTATTGAAGTCTGCAGGAAATTGCGGAAGGATTACACTTGTGTCACTTTGAATGAGTCTCTTCAGTCGTCGTTAGTCCCTTTCTTGCAGGATATTTTTCCGGCCGCAGCGATGTCGGAGATTTGATGTTTCATTGGACTGCTGATAATCACAGTACACTCGTGAAGTAGTCGTACGGGAAAATCCCCACTTCATCGCTACCTCGGAGATGCTGTGTCCCATCGCTCGTGCACCGACTACAATACCACGTTAAAACTGACTTAAATATTGATAAACTGCGACTATAGCAGCGGTAACAGATATAACAACTTCACCAGACACTTGTTGTCTTATATAGGAGTTGTCGATCGCAACGCCGTATTCTGCGTGTTTACATATCTCTGTATTTGAGTACGCATGGCCATACCAGTTTATTTGGCACTTCAGTGTAGAAAGTAGTGTTTGTTTACAAGAGTGATCGATTGTCCAGACAGTACACTGCGGCGAAAAACTAATATGTTTCATATAAGACAACTGCCGATATTTCATAACAGGAAAGCCAAATCTTATAGAAAAATCCCTGCGAATTTCATCATGAGTAAAAGAATTGTAGTAGATACAGTCAGCGACTCAAAAGCGAGCACCGTGTAGTCTCTATACCACAAAGTCAGGCAAGTTTGTGTGTCTGATACTTGTGATAGCCAGTGTACAATAAGCCAGGAGATCAACGGTCAAGATCGAGGATTGTTTGGCTGCCTGAAAGTGACTGTCCATAGCACCCCCCCCCCCTCCCCCCCCCCCTCCCAGGGGACACGTGTAGCTTAGGTAGGCGACGGATGCGAACAATGCAGCACTTCGTAGAAGAATGCCCAGTTCGAGCTTACAAGGGAACATTCATCGACTTCCTAGCTGCAACATATGAGTATATCGATTACATTCAATGCCTAGATGTCAATCTGTGATTAAATTGTATATAAAGTGTATAAAAATAGTGATATATCTCATACGATAAATAAAATGTATCTCAAAAGGGTCAACCAAAGAAGCTGGGTGTACGTGACAAGAGGAATCTAATAGGAAAATAAAGAAGGATTCTACACTCAGTGTACCCAAATCAACAAGTGAGCTTCTATACGAGACTGGAAAGAAGGTACCTCCTCAAACGATTCCCGTACCAATGAAAAATCGTTGCTACAATGGAAGAGTGCCTAGGAAAAAACCGTATGTGAATTAACATAACTGAAAGGCGAGACTGTACTTTGGTTCAGAGTTTATTACGAAGGAAGAAACGTGATGGAACGACGTCATTTTTACCGGCGAAAGTAAATTTAACATTTATGGGTAGGATGGTCGAACGATGGTACGGCGGAACAAGAGTGAAGAATTTAACGATAGTTAAATCAATACCTTAAGCTGTCGACAGACGTTGATATACACAACGGGGTCACGTGAAAATGTGTGCCCCGACCGGGACTCGAATCCGGGATCTCCTGCTTACATGCCAGACACTCTATCCATCTAAGCCACTGAGGGCACATGGGACAGTGCGACTTCAGGGATTTATCCCTTGCACGCTCCCCGTGAGACCCACATTCCCAAGCTAATGGCCACACACTACATTCTTAGTGCCCCTGCCCACTACACTCATCTCCATATAGTTTTAGCTAACCGGCCATTGACCTCCTTCTTCTGTGCGGATCCACACGCATTGCCCGAACTCTTACAGGACTCGGTAAGATTGTCTGCCGCGAGTAATGAGTGTAGTGGGCAGGGGCACTACGGATGTAGTGTGTGGACTTTAGGTCGGGAATATGGGTTTCACGGGGAACGTGCAAGTGGTAAATCCCTGCAGCCGCACTGTCGTATGTGCCCTCGGTGGCTAAATGGATAGAGCGTCTTCTATTTAAGCAGGAGATTCCGGGTTCGAGTCCCGGTCGGGGCACACATTTTCACTTGCCCCCGCTGATGTATGTCCGAAAGAACAGATACCATCTCCACATGAAGACTTTAAACACGCATTATGTTAAGCCGACTGTAAAGCGGCGAGGGGCTTGTCTGAAGCTTTTCATTCACATTTGGACGGGGCGAATTAATTTTCATCGAGAGTACTATCGACAAATACGTCTATCGGAACGTAATGAAATAATTTTTACGTAGAAGTAGTGAAAAATGGATATATCAGTCATTTTCAAGTTTACCAGGACAACGACCCAAAACAGAAGGCTTGCGTTGTGCACGGACATTTGTTGTTCAATGGCCTGAAAGTCTTATAATCAGCATCCCGATAGCCAGATCCTGTTCTGAATTTGTAGGGAGAACTGGGGCGACGTATCAGAAAACCACCAGTAACTTCGAAAGACACATTGAAGCGTCGATTAAAAGAAGGATGAGACGGTCTGTGTACTGACTATCATTAACTGTGTGGCGCAACGTATCAAAGAAGTGATACAACAGAATGACAACCCGACGAGATATTAAAACACCTATTTTTCACAAAAAATTGTCTTGAAACGAGTAGTTCTGAGAAGATTCCGACGACTAATGTAACGTGGAAATAGGACCGAATTTTATTTAAATGGTATAATTGAAGAAGTTTTGAAAGTTACGTTAGTAAACTTACGTTATTATTTGCAAGACATACAAGTTCAGATTATACTTTGTTTTCGTTTTGCTTGTTTTGATAAGAATCAAGTTATGATGCTACAAAATAAAAACATCAGTGTCTGATTATTAATGTTATTCACTGCATACCAATCATGAGTTAGCTAACATTCAGATGTAGTGAAAGGATTGAATTAACGACTGATATGCAAAGTGTATTAAGTCATGTTGAACTGGATCATCTTTTTGTCAGTCTTAGACTCACTCACTGATTTTTATACATACTTCAGGCATATATGTATGCCTAAAGTTAGTAGACTATGTCGTATTCAGAATATTTACATGCGAATGAGAAGCAGGACAAATTATCTCTTTATTTTAATTACTACTTCCAATGAATCTACAAAATGTTACAACACCTATGAAGTTATTATTTAGAACAAATATTATGTATGAGTTATACATATTTCCCTCGAAAAAAAACTTGTGGCCTTCATTCTGCAGGAAGGTAACATTCCGAGCGAGAAAGATTTAGTATATTAATCATTTTAGACGTAGAAACATCGATAAATCCGTTTGTGTTTTTGATACCTGCCGTTTTCATCTCCAACTATAAATCAATTAAGTTAAACATTACGCTTATTTATTATGGTTCATCTACAACGAAGTCTCGTTTGACATGAATTTATTTATGGAATATTTTCAACTGCTCTCTTCAAATATGCTATGTACATTCTTAATAGTAGGATATGGACGAGAATTCAGTGCCTGCTTTTTATAACGTTGACCGTGAACTACTGTAACTGCACAGCAGATGATCCTGCATTTTAAACAGTCGTAAAGAAGGGAAAAATTCGTATATATTTAGAGGTTTCTTTTGATGGAGGCGACACCAGGCCAACATCAATCCGTAGTAATTCGGTTCTCTATCTTGGAGGGTTTGACGTTGCGCTGAACCCTCACGTTAGCGTCTGGTCTCTGCATTAACGCCGCTCAATGACTCGAATGTATTTCTGATTTCTGAAGAGAATAGGCATCAGTGTTCCTTTTCCACCTTTAGCTGAATTTCACTCACTCATTCATTCACTAGGATTTTGTATCCACAATGAAGCAAGTTGAAACCAGATTTAGCGGAAGAATCCTAAGGAATTATTATGAATAACAGCCAGCTACACTGCTATATAAACTATTCATATTTTATATCATTCACGATGAGCCCATTTCGGGATATTGCCATCGTTAGGTGCTCTGTAAATACATAAATAAGCGATGGTCTTAATATAACGCTGTTGTAACTATGATCTCAAGAGCTATAATACATCAGTAGGTATTTTTACTTTGCATGTAACATCGTCGCTGTCATGTCCTGTCTGTTTTAGAATTATTACTTTCTCATAGGGGAGCACTGGAGATGTTTGCCGCATTCTACTTGCTTTCCATGTATGCTGCTTCTCTGACAGCTTGGATGACAGTGGATCAGCGATATTACATGTTTACGTAGTTACCATTGTAAGTAAGTGATGTGTGAAATAAAGCCGTTTTTTATTATTTTTAAAGGTTTTTTTCGTAATAACTGTTATTGTCTTTGATTTATGTTGGTGTTATGTCTCTGTTTTATACTCATGTTGTTATCGCTGTTATTATAGATATATATTATTTAGCGTCTCTGACTTTATTATTTTACCAGTTTTCTTGATTTATACTGTGAATAAAGTTTTCTATATACTTTTTATCTTTTAGGTCGGTTAGTTCGTTCAGTAAATTTGTCGGGTTGATGTATGCATGTGAATATATCCATATTTCCTCAAGAATGTCCATGGATGTTACCTTCTGCTTAATATGGAGGATTTTTAGTGCTTCCTTTATACCCTCCAGTGTGGTTCTTGTGGCTTCCAGGTCACTGTGCGCCACGTTTTATTGGATTGAGTTTTATTTTCTGACCAGCGGGCCGCGGCTGACTTGCCTGCGGACCTGCCATCTCTTTTAGGCAACACTCGGACGAATGTGGTTAAAGTTTTAAAGATCTGTGCCATGTCAAATGTTTTTACAAGGATTTTAGGGAAAGGATCTTAATCTGCTCACTGTGTGACAAGCTCGCCCATATTTTATGTAAGTGGCCAGCCAATGACAATTTCCTGTGGCATTCTTGCTGCTATGTTTTCCCTTTCCTTACGTTTTACTTTCTTATGTAGCATTTTCCTTCTTTTCCTGCTTTATTTGCGTGTGTGCTTCAGTTTTATTAGGTCTGCCCACATTCGTGTATCACGGCGCTGATGATCTCGACGTTGAGCGCCCATAAACCCCAACACACACACGCTTCTTTTATACGTGTTACGTTGCGTTTCTCTGCTTGTAAATGTTGGAAAAATGTAGACAGGTTGTTTCACTCTCTCTGGTGTGCTCTTTATATCTAATTTTGAAGTTTCTTCTAGTTTCCTCTATGTAGAATTTCTGGCAAGTGTTACACGAAATTTTGTAAACGCCGGGGTTGTTGTGTATGAGAATTTTCGAGCTGCCTTTGTGAATTTTGTATTTGAGGCTGTGTGTGTTTTGAAATGGAAATTCAATGTCGGTTTTTTTTAATAATTTGTTGATTATGTTCGAGATGTATCCTAGACAAAGAAATAATGCTAAACATACACAAAACGAAAAAACAGAAAACAAAATATTAACAACAAAACTGAAACGAACTCTAGGCAAGAACGTAATTAGAAACAAACCTATAAAAAAATGAAAAACAACTGAATTTCACACATCACGTACTTATAATGATAATATGTAAACATGTAATATTGCTGACTCACTGTCATCCAAGCTGTCAGAGAAGCAGCGTACATGGAAAACAAGTAAAATCCGATGCTCATCTCCAGTGTACATCTGGGAGAAAGTAATAAATCTAAAATAGACAGGACATGACAACGACGATGTTCAATGTAAGGTAAACACACCTAATGATGTATTACAGCTTTTCAGATCATAGTTACAGCACCATTATATTAAGACCTTCTCTTATTTGTATCTACATCTACATCCATACTCCGCAAGCCACCTGACGGTGTGTGGCGGAGGGTACCTTGAGTACCTCTATCGGCTCTCCCTTCTATTCCAGTCTCGTATTGTTCGTGGAAAGAAGGATTATCGGTATGCCTCTGTGTGGGTTCTAATCTCTCTGATTATATCCTCATGGTCTCTTCACGAGATATACGTACGAGGGAGCAATATACTGCTTGACTCTTCGGTTGAAGGTATGTTCTCGAAACTTTAACAAAAGCCCGTACCGAGCTACTCAGCCTCTCTCCTGCAGAGTCTTCCATTGGAATTTATCTATCATCTCCGTAACGCTTTCGCGATTACTAAATGATCCTGTAACGAAGCGCGCTGCTCTCCGTTGGATCTTCTCTATCTCTTCTATCAACCCTATCTGGTATGGTTCCCACACTGCTGAGCAGTATTCAAGCAGTGGACGAACAAGCGTACTGTAACCTACTTCCTTTGTTTTCGAATTGCATTTCCTTAGGATTCTTCCAATGAATCTCGGTCTGGCATCTGCTTTACCGACGATCAACTTTATATGATCATTCCATTTTAAATCACTCCTAATGCGTACTGCCAGACAATTTATGGAATTAACTGCTTCCAGTTGCTGACCTGCTATATTGTAGCTAAATGATAAGGGATCTTTCTTTCTATGTATTCGCAGTACATTACACTTGTCTACATTGAGATTCAATTGCCATTCCCTGCACCATGTGTCAATTCGCTGCAGATCCTCCTGCATTTCAGTACAATTTTCCATTGTTACAGCCTCTCGATATACCACAGCATCATTCGCAAAAAGCCTCAGTGAACTTCCGATGTCATCCACAAGGTCATTTATGTATATTGCGAATAGCAACGGTCCTACGACACTCCCCTGCGGCACACCTGAAATCACTCTTACTTCGGAAGACTTCTCTCCATTGAGAATGACATGCTGCGTTCTGTTATCTAGGAACTCTTCAATCCAATCACACAATTGGTCTGATAGTCCATATGCTCTTACTTTGTTCATCAACTTTATGTACGAGGGCTATCGACAAAGTAAATTACGTTTTGGAATTAAAAATAAATAAAGTATTGGAAAATTTTTTTATAATATACAGATGAAAGCCACACTTAAATGCTACTTTTCTACATAGTTGCCATTTAAATTAAGGCACTTATCGTAGCAATGGACGAGCCTGGAAATTCCTTCGTCGTAAAATTCGGTCGCCTGCGCCTTCAACCACGTGGTTACCTCTTCTTTTGGGACAGAAAAGGTGTGATTTTTGTGGATTTCCTGGAAAGAGGCACTACAATAAACTCTCAAAGGTATTGCCAAACTCTGCACAACCTCAGAAGAGCAATACAAAACAAGTGCAGGGGAAAGCTGGGGTCAAAGATCTTGCTGATTCACGACAACGCCAGGGCCCACACGGCAAATGCCACTCGTGAAGTTCTCGAATCTTTTAAGTGGGAGTTGTTTCCTCATCCGCCGTACAGTCCCGACCTGTCACCGAGCGACTTCCACTTATTCCCAACAATGAAGAAGTTTTTGGCTATGGAGCGTTTTGATGACGACGCACAGCTTCAAGAAGAGGTAACCACGTGGTTGAAGGCGCAGGCGGCCGAATTTTACGACGAAAGAATTTCCAAGCTCGTCCATCGCTACGATAAGTGCCTTAATTTAAATGGCAACTATGTAGAAAAGTAGTATTTAAGTGTGGCTTTCTTCTGTATATAATAAAAAAAATTTCTAATACTCTATTTATTTTTAGTTCCAAAACGTAATGTACTTTGTGGATAGCCCTCGTATTTACAGAGCACATGACGATGGCAATTTGATGAAATGGGCTCATCGTGAATGATAAGAAATATAAATAGTTTATATAGCAGTGTAGCTGGGTATTATTCATTACAATCATGTCATTAGAAGATATATTTTGCACTTCGGGCCCCAAAGAACAAAGAATCCTGAGAAAGTTCGTATACGAATGAACTCGCTCAGTAAAGTCTCTTTAAGCCATTTATTGGGTCGTGTTCGTCAGTTTTGAACTTTAACCAAGTTGGATAACGGTAGTGGCAAAAATTATTGAAAGAAGAGTTGCATGATTCGTCCGCTTTTGTTGACATACCACAGTAATGGACAGGTATGCTCAACGAACTGCAGAGCACTGCGCAAAGCCTTACAAACTAAATTGCGAAAGACTGCGCTCCAGCACACGCCTCGTGTAATACCTCGACGCTAAAAGTAGAGACCAACCATTGTCTTTCTTCATCCGCACGCAGTGCGAGTGGAATAGGAAGGCGGACAAATGAGCTTCAGGAAAGCAGACGTGTTCGCGACAGCAGCAGCTGCACGAGCCGTGGCGGGGTCGCGCCGCCGTGCCGGACGCGGCGTGCAAGCCGCGCTGGCTGGTCGGGCTGCGCTGTTTGCTGCGCGGCGCCGTCGCCAGAGACGCTGACAAATGGCCGCGACCTTTGACCGGTGCAAGGGCGGAGGCTGCCCTTTGGCGCACAGGACGGAAGGGGGTGGGGGGAAGGAGGGGGAAGCTCACCTGTAGGCACAGGGCGCGCCCGGAAATTGCGGTCAGAAGGTCACGCGCGGGGAGCGAGGTCGCTGCCTGCCTGTATGGTGAGGTAACAGCGCCACAACCAGAGGCCGCGGGCAGCGAAGGTGTCACGGGAACGTGAGGCTGGCGGGCGGAACGGGCTAACGCAGCAGCAGTGGACAGCTTCCCAGCCAAACTGTATCTTTTACATCCATTTAAATTCGTCTTCCTAGGGACAATCTTCAGAGGTTGAAACCCTTTACATCAACTTTAAGCCACTAGTATTTTAAATAACGCATTTTCCATATAGTTTGTCACGTTGAAACCCTGTGACTGTGTGATTTGTGATTTACGACAGCGTACTTGGAGTAAAACATAGATCGTTTGCCTCGAGTTAACAGAAAATGGTCGATCAAATAAAGATCGAGAAGCTCCAGGCGAGTTGGCGATGCTGTCCGACTCACCGTACCGGAGACTGGTACGACGCAGCTCTGCACGGTCCTCCGCCCCGTGTGAGCCTCTTCGTCTCTGTGACCTGCGCCAAATGACGCTGCTCTCTGTGGCCAAGCCTCGGTCTTCATCTGCCAGTTTCGCCCCATGTACTTTCCAACATTACCCAACTGACGAGTCTGTGATGCCTCAGGATGCGCCCTTTCAGTTTATTTCACTCGCGTTACGACACAAATTTCTCAGGTTACCTTCCATTAGGAACGTGGGTGCACTGAGTGACTGAGATATTAGTTACAAATGATAAACTGAAAGCAAGGGGAAACTACAGCCGTACTTTTCCCGAGGGCATGCAGCTTTAATCATGGAGAGCTGCATCAAACCAGTCTCAGGACTGAAGACCACAACAACAAGTTTTATCCGGCAAACCTAGATTTCGGCTAGAGCCTAGCCACTATCAGGGCAACGGCCTTGCCGCAGTGGATACACCGCTTCCCGTCAGATCACCGAAGTTAAGCGCTGTCGGGTGAGACCGGCACTTGGATGGGTGACCATCGGGGCCACCATGCGCTGTTGCCATTTTCCGGGATGCGCTCAGCCTCGTGATGCCAATTGAAGAGCTACTTGACCGAATAGTAGCGGCTCTGGTCACAGACAACCATCATAACGACCGGGAGAGCGGTGTGCTGACCACACGCCCCATGTATCCGCGTCCTCATCTGAGGATGACACGGCGGTCGGATGGCCCGATGGGCCACTTGTGGCCTGAAGACGGAGTGAGTCCTAGCCACTATCAATGCACTATTTCATTGCATCAATGCATGTCAGTTCCCTGTTATTAGGGCGTCTGTAACAGTTCTCTCAAGTCTTTCAAGTCTTGGGAGAACTGTGACAGACGCCCGAACAGCAGGGAACTGACATCCACTGATAGTATGAAATAGTGCATTAATAGTGGCTAGGCACAAGCCGAAATCTAGGTTTGCCAGATAAAACTTGCAAAGAAGAACGACTGATTGCTGTGCTCCACCATTTGTACATAAATTTATTTTCTTCTCGATTTCATGCAGAACTTCAGCTATCCGATCTACTTATCTAATCTTCAATTGTCTTCTGCAGTTCCACATTTCAGAAGGCAATTTCTTCAAGGGCATCATATTCTCCATTGACTATAGAGGTTATTTATTCCACACTTGCAATTTTGACCTTTGGACCATTTTCGTGTTTTACTGCAAGTGATTTTGCTTCACCACATGCCAGGCTCTAAAATCTCCAGCCATGTATGCACGTCAGCGACAAAATCAAGCATTTTCAATGTAGCAACACAGTAACAACAACCAGAACGGTGCTCTATACATCGTGAACTGATGTATATTACGTGAACTGTTAATAACGTCACCATCCTTCACATTCATCGCTATAAATCAGCTTTAAAGTCTGACATGTGCTGAAGCATTTTTCACTACCACTTGAAAATGGACCAAAGGCAGAGATTGCAATTGCGAAATAAAGGCTCCTACCGCCAGCGGCGAATATATCGTTCAAAAAATTCTACATGACTGTGAACCTGGGACACGAAAAGTGAATCATAAGGTTA
This sequence comes from Schistocerca piceifrons, assembly GCF_021461385.2. NCBI lineage: Eukaryota > Metazoa > Arthropoda > Insecta > Orthoptera > Acrididae > Schistocerca > Schistocerca piceifrons. The sequence continues at coordinate 861,331,722 of NC_060140.1, read as the reverse complement.
TATTCTCTTCTTACGCGAACTGTGCATCATCGACATTTCGTGTCCATACATGGCTACAATCTAGGCATATACTTTCTGAAGTCACTCTGATTGTTATTATATGTTAATACCTGTATCTTTTTCGGAAACATTTCTGTTGCTATTTCCGGTCTAAATTTAGTATTCCCTTTAAACCTGGCGCCGTTAGTATCCTACTGCTTAAATAGCAAAACACATCTGTTACTTTTAGTGGCTCACTTTGTTGTCTGATTCCTAGAGAACTGCCCTGTTTAATCGCCTGTATTCCGTTGCCCTTCTTTCACTTTTATTAACGTACATCCTGAATCCCCTTTCCAATACGTCGTCCATTCTGTTCAGCTGATCTCCCAAATTCCTTAGCCGGCCGCCGTGACAGAGCGGTTCTAGGCGCTTCAGTCCGGAACCGCGCAGCTGCTACGGTCGCAGGTTCAAATCCTGCCTCCGGTGTGGATGTGTGTGATGTCCTTAGGTTAGTTAGGATTAAGTAGTTTCTCTATCTAGTGGAATTATGACCTCAGATGTTAAGTCCCATAGTGCTCAGAGCCATATGAACCATTTTTGAGCATGATCAGCTACTACAAGATATTAATCTGGAAGAAAGAGCAAACATGTAGATACAGCAGGATGGAGCTCAGCCCCACTATGCCATCGCACCAAGAAAGTACTTAACTCAGGTATATATAGAGGTTCAAAATGGCTCTGAGCACTATAGGACTTAACTTCTGAGGTCATCAGTCCCCTAGAACTTAGAACTACTTAAACATAACTAACCTAAGGACATCACACACATCCATGCCCGAGGCAGGACTCGAACCTGCGACCGTAGCGGTCGCCCGGTTCCAAACTGTAGCGCCTAGAACCGCTCGGTCACCCCAGCCGGCTGTATCTAGAGGGATAAAATACAGGGAACGAAAGGCTATTTACAATTTGTACGGTAACCAGACTGCAGTAATGAGAGTCGAAGGACATGAAAGATAATCAGTGGTTGAAAAGGACATGAGACAGAGCTGTAGCCGATCTCCAGTGTTATTTAATTTCTGTACTGAACGCGCAGTAAGGGAAACGAAGGAACAGCTTGAGTGAGATTTAAGACACATGCTGAGGCGTTAATTTAGCAGAGGAGGGATATGTGGATGATAAAAACTGTTGGGATACAGCAAGGCTTGTGTGCAGTAAACAGGTTCAAATGGATGCTCATTGCTGTAGTTATGCTGATGTTAAGACAACAACAATGGCACTCACCATCAATTGTTCTTGATGTATAAGGAGAATACTGAACACGTCCCTTCTTTTTGTCAGTTTCTGTGACAAATGACTTTTCTCATTTTATTTGTATTCAGCACCTCTTCGTTATTTACTGAATCTAAACATGTAACCTTGAACATTCGTATCTGGCATCACATTTCCAATGGCCTTGTTCTTTTCTAGTCTACAGTGTTTTCTCTATTAATGTTACACCCCAAAGAAATACTTTCAGAAGAATCTTCCAAACACTTAAATTTATGTTCAGTGTTATCATATTTCTCTTTACCAAAGAAGCTGTTTCTGCCGTTGCCACTGTGCTTTTCATTTCATCATAACGTCAGTCACATTCAGCTATTTTACTGTCCAAGTAACAAATGTGGCATCCTATGTATACCGTTTCATTCCGTAGTACACTACAAACACACCAGAACCCGCTGAGTTAGTTATGCTATGCTCCGTTAGCCGTGTCTTAGTTTTACTGCTATCCATCTTTAGCCCGTTTACAAGACACACCCCATTTCGCTGAAGTGGTGCCCCAAGTTCTTTGCAACACTGGCGTAATTATGGCATTGGGAAACTTGAGTGTACACCGGTTTGTTTGCTTCCCTTTTCAGTGTCTGGATGACAAACGTTCTTTTATTTTGGGAAAAACAACATTATAGTCAAGCTGAAGACGCAGAGTGATAGATTGTTTCGAAAATAATTTATTCTCTGGTACAATCAGCGTAATTTCAGACGGAATCGCTGCTTTTAGCCGGCGTCGTCCATTCTCAGATCATAAAACAGATGCTGTGGTTCAACCTCACCACTGAGGAAACCGTGCTGTATATTTTATGAGGTGCAGTCAAACGGAAACCGAACTCACGCTACAACGGGACCGTGGAAAGGTTCCATTCGAAAGTAATCAGCATACGCGTTAACAGGCTTATCTCACTGCGAGGTGAGACGATAAGTTCCTGTTTCGTAGGACGCAGTCGGCCGCTGATGGATCCACAACCGCCCCCACTCTTCCACTTCCTCGTCCGACTGAAGCCGACGTCCACGCACGTCTTTCTTCAGGTCATCAAATACGATAAAATCACGCGACGAAAACTCTGCACTGTCCAATGATGTTGTAGTGTTTCCCAGTCACATCGCTGAAGCGTGTGATTTCGCGCCCGAGGAACTTATTTCCGTGTGATCGCGAGAGCCCGTATAGCGAGCAGGTGAGGAATGCAGGCCACGTCTGCTACACAGCCGTCTGGAGGGTAGTCTGATCGCAGGCGCCAGCCGCACCGCACTGTGACAGCTGGACGACCACAGTAGACCAATATGCCGGCGACCTAAATCAAAAGCCAACAACTGCGTGCCTCTGTGATTAGATTAGATCAGATTAGATTAATACTAGTTCCATGGATCATGAATACGATATTTCGTAATGATGTGGAACGAGTCGAATTTTCTAATACATGACATAATTAGGTTAATTTAACAACATACTTAAGTTAATATCACAACTTTATTTTTTTGTGTTTTTGTTTTTCTTTATTTTTTATTTTTATTTTTTTTATTTTTTAAATATTTTTTTTCTTTTTTTTCTTAATTTATATCTAAAAATTCCTCTATGGAGTAGAAGGAGTTGTCATTCAGAAATTCTTTTAATTTCTTCTTAAATACTTGTTGGTTATCTGTCAGACTTTTGATACTATTTGGTAAGTGACCAAAGACTTTAGTGCCAGTATAATTCACCCCTTTCTGTGCCAAAGTTAGATTTAATCTTGAATAGTGAAGATCATCCTTTCTCCTAGTATTGTAGTTATGCACACTGCTATTACTTTTGAATTGGGTTTGGTTGTTAATAACAAATTTCATAAGAGAGTATATATACTGAGAAGCTACTGTGAATATCCCTAGATCCTTAAATTAATGTCTGCAGGATGATCTTGGGTGGACTCCAGCTATTATTCTGATTACACGCTTTTGTGCAATAAATACTTTATTCCTCAGTGATGAATTCCCCCAAAATATGATGCCATATGAAAGCAATGAGTGAAAATAGGCGTAGTAAGCTAATTTACTAAGATGTTTATCACCAAAATTTGCAATGACCCTTATTGCATAAGTAGCTGAACTCAAACGTTTCAGCAGATCATCAATGTGTTTCTTCCAATTTAATCTCTCATCAATGGACACACCTAAAAATTTGGAATATTCTACCTTAGCTATATGCTTCTGATTAAGGTCTATATTTATTAATGGCGTCATACCATTCCCTGTACGGAACTGTATGTACTGTGTCTTATCAAAATTCAGTGAGAGTCCGTTTACAAGGAACCACTTAGTAATTTTCTGAAAGACAGTATTGTCAATTTCATCAGTTAATTCTTGTTTGTCAGGTGTGATTACTATACTTGTATCATCAGCAAAGAGAACTAACTTTGCCTCTTCATGAATATAGAATGGCAAGTCATTAATATATAATAAGAACAACAAAGGACCCAAGACTGACCCTTGTGGAACCCAATTCTTGATAGTTCCCCAGTTTGAGGAATGTGCTGATCTTTGCATGTTACGAGAACTACTTATTTCAACTTTCTGCACTCTTCCAGTTAGGTACGAATTAAACCATTTGTGCACTGTCCCACTCATGCCACAATACTTGAGCTTGTCTAGCAGAATTTCATGATTTACACATGATGTGGCACTGTGCCCTTCCCCTGCCACAGTGGTGACAGTATCGAAACGTGGCAATAGCGGGGCTACCTGTGGCGCGAACTTAGTGTTATGGCGCGTGTTCGGTTTTCATTAGACTGCCCCTTATATGTTGCTGTATTTATTGCGACTGGTTTCGGTTCGGCTTCACTGCATATGATACGGGCATCTGAAAACACTCACAAACAAATTAAAGAATTTCTGTTACTCGGACGCTGCTGAAGGTAGTGTAAGATCGGTAATGCCGAGGCGCTACGTCACGGTTGTTGCGTCACTGATGACTCACCGAGAACTTGCGCAGGTCGAGCAGGGCGGGCAGCAGGTCCCCGAGGCCGCGCTGGAAGCCGTAGCGCCGGCGCCGCTCCTCCAGCCGCGAGAAGGCGCTGGCATCGCGCAGCCGGCAGTGCAGCGGCGCCGCCCCCGCTGCTCCCATCGCCCCCGCCGTCCACCACGCCGCCTCCACCGGCCCGGCCCCCGGCTGCAGAAGGCGCCACACCTCCTCGTAGCCCTGCTCTCCTGCACGACACAACGCGACCGCTCTCGTCATGTCAGCTGGTTATGCGAAAAAATGTATACAGTTATGTTGATAACAGGAGAGGCTATTTTGCAGAGGTTCCTCAGTTTTGGATACTGTGCACTTCAATAGAAGGGATCCTCGGTGTTTAGCTGCTCATTAGAGTACTATACTTGCTGTGTAATGCAAAGAACACCTTTACATTTATAAGTGTGGTGTCTGTTCTTTCGGACATATCCAAAACAACAGAGTCCACACATATGCGTTGACGGCCAGTACATCTATTTCAGTGCGGATGCATACCATACATCGTTCTTACCGTTGCGGGAATACAGTGCGGCTGCGTGCGACAGGGAAAATGGACTCGGTCCACAACATGCCTCGGGAATCTAAGTCAGACCAGAAGCGTGTTGGACGACCGGTCGCAGAATCCGAGTTCGACTCCTGGTCCGGTCACAAAGTTTCATTTGCCCAAACCAGCTAAGTAGTACAAATTTTCCTCCAGTTACCTTTGGCGTAATATCGCTCTAAGAACGCCTGATATTCTCACCAGATCCATGCACCGTGGAAAATTCTCCCTGTTTATGAAGGAGGCGCATTACGCGAAATGGGTGAACGTGGTCTTGCATTAGTACACCCCAGTATGAATTACTATTCACTATTTCTAGTTATTTCGTTCTCACCCCCAGTTGTGACAGTGAAAAGTTTGTAGTGACTCGGTGAACTCAGTGCCATTGGAGGATTTTTATTTGGGAGGAGGGGGAGGGGGGGACTTACTACTTCACTTACATTTCTACAAGTTATCTTGACACATTATTCAGTCTTCTAACCCTTTGTTAAAAATGGATATCTTCTTATATGTCTTTTATGGTCAGGTCTTAGATTAAATTCTAGAATATCCTCCTTTTTCCATTGTAATGGTGTTAACTGCTTCCAAATATCAGAAGCTTTTAATTCCTCTGTGTACATTCCTATAAGCATTTTGCATTTATTGCATTGTGACAAAGTATCCCATCAACTGCTAATTCGTATGTGGCCACTACACGCCTATTCGGCAGCTTTCTTCGAACGTCTTTATCTTAATGAGTTAGTTCTGATGAGTGCCTGCTACTGATCCCATTTCCATTACCTCCATTGCTTTCCTCAGTATATTAATTGCTGGACGTATTTTCTTCTCACTGCTTACTGTCAACACTTCTGTGACACCACAGTCATCCCCCAACAGGTCCAATTTCTGTGCCCTGTCTGAGAAACACACAAGCTGACTTTCACTCTGTAGATAATTACCTAATTTTTACACCTAGTTTTCATTGTTCTTAAGTTTATTGAAATTCTCAGGACATATAATTTATTAGGTGTTATGAAACTATAAACAAACATAATAAGTATTATTAAAACCTGTTCTATGTTGTTTATAACGATTACAAACAGTAGTTCCTCAAGCACACTGCTCTGTAGTGTGCCCAAACTTATTTCACATCGCCTAAAAGTGTATTTCCCCTCATCACCAACGTCCTATTTCTGTAAAAGTCTTTCGCGGTATTGTTTAGTCTGTGGTCTCATTCAACTTCTTGTAGTATGGTTATGACCATTCTACAGTTTACCGTGTCAGAAGCCATCATCAAGTCCAAAGCTCTCTCAACCTGTCAAGTATTCATTTTGTCCACAGTGTTCTCCACAAGGAAACTAAATGTCCACCTTTCCTGAGATCTTCTCCTTCTGTAACCAAAAGTATGCCACAAAATAAAAATATACATAAGAATAATATACACCTGTGACAAGCCCCAATAAATTTTCTGACAGACATTGTGCTCAGACTTGGCCATTCACAGCCCTGTCACAATGTTTAGTGATATGACTAGCCTGCAAAATGTGAAACCCAACTTGATCTTTCTGTTTTATCCACCATTTCAGATCACTCTGGTTTTGGTTAGAAACTAAAGTTAATAATATAATCATGTGATTACATACTGCATTTTGTAAGACTAATTTTTGTCTAAGTATCTAGGTGCAACATAGTTCCTCAGAGCCCATCATGCCCACAAACAATCAGGACACGCAGGTGGTACACAAGTTGGAGCAGACACCTGATCTAGACACAGCAGAACTTCAGAAGAGAATTGCTCTTCTGGGACATGAGAATTCTTCACTTAAAAACAGGCCGACAAAATTTGATAGGGCAACAAGTATTTTTCTCTCCTCAGAACAGATCAGCTGACTTGCTAGCAATACAATTCGAAAGTGGTCAAATGACAACATTGTGAAAGGTGTGAAGTTAAGATTTGTGTTAGCAATACAATGTTATAATTAGATTCGTAAAAATGGTTATCCATATTCTTCATACATAAACCTGAACAATCATATAAGTTGTGTGAAATTATATTTTGTAATTTCTATTTTTTTTCAAATCTAAGGTAGACATTATAAAAGACTTTGAAAAGGAATTTGTTCTAATGTTTGGCGAGATGGAAATATCTGGCATGACAATCAGAGGAAGACATTTTGTGGTTCTGTTACTTTGGGAAACAGTTCAGCAACAGAGTGCCATCTGACAGTTGTAATTAAGAGAGGCATTACATCTAAATGGAAGCAAGAGGTCGCAGCTCATGTTATTGCACCTAGCACTGCAAGAAATGTAACTAGGACTCTCACTCTTTCCCTCACTAATAACCAACAGAAACTGATTTAAATGTCTGTTCCGTCTTTAATATGGGAGAAATGAATAGAAATCTGTGGTGTGCACTGGGTATTCCAATTACACGCTCAGAATGTAGGTTTTCTTTCCAGCATACTACTTCCGATATCTGTGTTGTTACAGATGTTCTTAATAAAAAAAACTGGGGTTCTGTCATCCTGAGCAGTTACACTGTTATTCCTCAACGTGTAGCAGCTAAAGAAAGGTTACGTTCAGTAGTGGTCACATCTGCCTATATTCCAAAATTGTGGACTGCGGAGTTAACCAATGAGAGTGAACTGATATCGCCGCATCATCTTTGAAATATCTGTTTAACTCCATCACATTATGAAAAAGTGAATGTTGGCCTTGCATTAAGATACTTGTCCTTGAAAACAGCTAGTGCACTGAAAATGTCACTAACTCTAAAAATTTTGCCACCTGAAGCTTTTACCACAGCATGTATTAGACTCCTGAATAAATGGTTCACTTTGTTGATGTTCATGGGTGTTAAGACTTCACTGATAAAAAATAATTTTGAAAAGAGGTTGCAGTTTCTTGAAATTTTTGTGAAAATTGTTGATAAAACCAAGATTTTGGGTGGAAGCCATTGTATACAGGTTCTCTTATGAGCACACTTTCATTTATAAGTCTGGCTAAAGCTGCCACACGTTCCTCATGGGAAACAGATTTTATCAATATTTGGAAAACATTTGTGCCCAAATATGCAAAAAAGCTGGTACGAATCCATCTGCATTAAATACAAGGAAAGCCCTCAGATTGATTACTGTGACACATTTCATGGCACCATTCAGTAATACAGACTACTGTTCTGATAGTGAGACTGCTCTGCTCCTTTTCTCTGACACTATTCAGAATAGCCTTAAACGAGACGTTCCAAGTAATTTGACTGGCCCAAGCACTTTCACTAATTACTTAAGAGACCTAGACATGAATAATGCGCATTATGTAGCAGATACTTCAGTACATGCTGTTTTGAAGAAGGGTTTTGTGATGAATGCACAGATTTTTTGACAAAAAATGGACATGCTCTCCTAGAAACATTCGCAAGACTAAGTGAATTTTCAGACTTTATGGGCTTAAAGTACATTTCACCAGTTGAGTTGGACATTTTAAGAACTGCAGAAAGGCTCACTGAAAATGAAGAGAAGATTTGTTGTCAGTGAATATTAGTATATAAAAGTATTGTAAATTATGTATGCAACTTACATAGGGAAGTACCACTTTGCTGTGGTGTGATTAAGGAATTACTCACCGATTATGCAGATGTTCAAGGTTTTGGTTTA